>NC_051160.1:171230421-171830421 GCF_013339745.2 Dermacentor silvarum
AACTGTTACCTCCTTCCGAGGCAACCGGCCTCGGAATGTATCACTCTCATTAAAGCCGCCTCCATCATTGCAAAGAAGGACCCTCTCATTATCTTAGGGGACTTTAACTGCGCGCATGTAGACTGGGGGTACATGCGTACCAACAAGAGAGGAGCGGATTTATACAACACCCTTCAGATGCAGGGCCTTTCTGTATATAATGATTTCAGCACACCTACGAGACTCGGTAACAGTGTCACCACCGACACTAGCCCAGATCTCACCTTTGGCCGCAATATTTCCACGCCAGTATGGCGGAACTCCAATGAGGCCCTGGGCAGTGATCATTATATCCTAACTATAGAGTTTGACTTTGCCAAAAAAGCTAAAAATTACCGTGTCCGAATGACTAGCTGGGATAATCTTCGTAAGCACAGAGAGGCCAAAATATTAGTGTCCCCCTTTAACCTTCACACATGGATGACAGAACTCAAGCAGGACGTGCAAGCTTTTACGCAAACGTTCGACGCCGCCCCTGAAACTCCCATTGCAGATAGTAGGTTAGCGCACCTACTCCAAGCACAAAACAGTATTCTCACGCGCTGGAAAACCCAGAAACAGAATCGAAAACTTAAGCTCAAACTGGCACAGCTTCAAAAACAAATAGAAGAGCACAGCGCCGTCCTTAGTAAATCCAATTGGCACCAAATATGTGACGGACTACGAAGTAATCTTTCCAACTCCAGGGCCTGGAATCTTCTTCGACATATGATAGACCCTACTCAAACTAAAAAGCAAACCCGACTTACACTCAAAAGGCTTACCCATCAAAATCGTTGTAATCAGCAAGCACTCGCGAACTTCAATCAACTTATACCACTGTGGGCAAAGCTGTATCATATCCCGACTACATAGGCCCCGATCAACCCTCTCTCGACGCCCCTATTATGGAGGTTGAAGTCAGAACAGCCCTTATTAAGCTCCGAAACTCAACTCCTGGAGATGACCAAATCACCAATGTCATGCTCAGAAACCTAGATGACCGTTCTGTTTGCCTTCTCACCGAGTACTTCAATGAATGCTGGGAAAAGGGGGAGCTACCTGCTGAATGGAAGCATGGAAAAATAATTTTCATCCCCAAACCCAATAAGCCCATTAATGCCCATAATCTCCATCTTATCTCTTTGACTTCGTGCCTGGGCAAACTCTTTGAGCATGTCATCCTCACCCGTCTCATGCAACACATGGAATCCAATGGACTATATCCCCATAGCATGCTAGGATTTCGACCTCATCTCTCGGCACAGGACGCCCTGCTACAGATTTCACATGCCATCCTCAATGATATGTTACACCACACCAGAGCAATCCTGGCAGTAGATCTCACTAAAGCATTTGACAAGATTAAGCACAGTGCCATCCTGCAGAACATCCAAGAGCTGTAGTTAGGACCTAAGACCTATAACTATATTCGGGCCTTCCTAAACGGGCGCACCGCCTCCCTGCATATAGATAATATACAGACGCCCTCATTCACCCTTGGAAACATTGGCACCCCGCAAGGAGCGGTGTTATCCCCATTCCTGTTCAATATTACCCTCATTCCCCTGGCAAAGGCTCTCAGCCGCATCCCACACTTGGGACACACACTTTATGCGGATGATATCACGGTTTGGACCACATACGGCTCGGATGGCGACATAGAATCAACACTTCAAGAAGCAGCCACAGCTATAGCTACCCACGCGGCCAACATTGGCCTTGAATGCTCACCCACAAAGTCAGCACTCTTCATACTCCGGCCGCGCCGTGTCCCCATCGCCCCCATTGTGGTTTATCTGCATGACACTACCATACCACAAACACCCACACTCCGCCTTCTTGGCCTGTACTTACAGGACACGGGAAGAAACAATCTTGCCCTGAAATCACTAAAACAATCCACTTACTCCGTCATCCATCTTCTTAGAAGGATTTCAAACTCGCGAGCCGGTTTAGACGAAGCAGACAATCTCAAGGTGCTGCATGCCTTTGTGCTTAGTCGCATTCTTTACGCATCTCCTTACCTGAACCTCTCCACTGCGGACAAAGATCAAATCAACGCTTTAATCCGCATGGCTACCAAAGCAGCGCTCAACCTACCAAAGAACACTAGCACGGACAGGCTCTTAAAATTAGGAATGCACAACACTATACAAGAACTTATTGAGGCACATCGACAAGCACAATACTTTCGCCTGGCTGGCACAGAAACAGGACGGCATATACTGGACTCTCTCGGAATTCGCATACCCGCACATGTTGTAGATTTAGTGTCTCTCCCTCGCGCCATGCGCGCCGCGCTTATCATCAAACCCCTCCCTAAGAACGTCCACCCAGAGCACCATCAATCCCGCCGCGTCGCGCGAGCCAAAGCTCTCCATAACGCATATGGCACTTTAGAGGATGTGCGATGGGTGGATGCCGCTTGTGGTCCAGACCATTCTGTAGCTGTGGCTTATCATCCAGCAGCCCTCCCACTCACCCACTTCATAGATTCCCACTGTACCCCGGAAGAAGCAGAGGAAGCTGCTATTGCCTTAGCAATCGCTCAAACCAATGTGGCTTACATAGTTAGCGACTCTAAAACAGCCATTCTTAACTTTGCCCGCGGACGCGTCCATGCCCCAGCGTGGCAAATATTGAGAATGTGGGTCCAAAATTCTGATAGACGTATTGAGCTCGTGTGGGTGCCGGATCACTCTGGCAATCCCGGAAATGAGGCCGCCGATAACATAGCCCGAGGACTTGTAAGCCGGGCAAATGGCGACCCCAGCCTGGATTTCTCGAGGGAGCGGGCGCACACGTTCTCCGAAATTACCCAACAAGCACGCCTTGCCCGTCGACTCTACCCTCCTCCCCACCCCCGACTATCCCACTCCCAACGAATCCTGTGGAGGCGACTCCAGACCCGAACTGTTCCCACCCCTCAGCCCCTATCCCACTTTCGCCCCGTTTCGCCAGAGTGCACTCTCTGTGGAGAGTCGCACGCCACCTTAGACCACATCCTCTTTGGCTGCCCTGCCGATCCTCCCCCGCAGGGACAGCCCGCCATCGGAACATGGGAGGAATGGGAGGCCCTCCTTGCGTCGCAGGACCTGGACATCCAACTTCGCTGCGTGAACCGGGGTGCCAGTGCTATGGCCCTACGTGGCCTGGACACATGCGCGTAAAGTGAGGGCTGTGCGGTGGCCCTGTGCCCTTGAAGGGTCCAAACTCGCTCGCTTAATAAAGTTTTTCCATCCATCCATCCTTGCACCATGGCGCCCGCGCACGCCAACGCGCATTTTCCCGCCAAAAAGGAGACTGACCACGCAGAGGAGGGTTGGCAGATATTCCAATCGCTCAGAGCAAAGAAGAAACAGGCAAAAGAGCGGAACGTACGACAAGGAGGGGACTTCTCCACGGACAGCAAGCTTACAGCAGGCAACCAGCCAGAACGCCGGGGTCGACCCGCGAGATGCAGGCCCCCACCCCTACCCAAGGACGATCTGAAAGTGGTCTTCCGACCTCACCAGGGACTGCCACCGAGGAATATGACCAGCCAAGCGGTTTCCGACGCAATAGTGGAGGCCTGCCGAGGAAAAATCAGATGGGACCAGTTCATTCTCCGCATCCGGCCGGGTTCCAACATAGCACTAGCGTCCACCCCGGATACGACCGTCGCAATGGCGATGAGGGGCGTCACGTCTTTGAAGATCAACGGAAGACTGCACCCGGTCAATGCCTACGTCACACCAGGCGAAGGAACCAGGAAAGGTGTCATCCATGGTATAGAGCCACACACTTCGTCTGAGACTATCAAAGAAAGCATCCGTTTTCGCACCCAGGGCGTGGAGCTGGTAGAGACCCGGATGTTGGGAGACTCTCAGAGTGCTGTCCTTACTTTCTTCGGGGACGTGCTACCGAGATATATTTACTACAGAGGAGGTGAGGAGTGTATTCCTTTTCGTAACACGGTCCAATTCTGCCGAGCATGCGTGAAAGTTGGCCACCGCACCGACATGTGCCCGCAGCCAGATTTGTCCACGTGCCGTACCTGCGGAGTGCGCAACCCAGAAGTAACCCACAACTGTACCCCGAGACATGCGCAGTTTGCTCTGGGGACCACGTAACTGGAGACCGCAGCTGCCCAAAACGCCTCAAGCCTGTACGATACCAGGCAGCGAAACCACCCAAGAAACCACCCAAACCAGCCCATCGCTGGTTCTCCTCGGAGGACGAACAATCGGAATGGGAGTACGGACGAGGTTTGACCCGCAGTAGCCGCTCAAGAACCCGCTCGCCATCGAACAACCGCACGGATCCCGGACAACCGGAGCAGCAGCGTCGAAGGTCCACGTCGAGGCCGAGACCAACCATAGAGGAGAACACGAAGGCGAAAGCCCATCCAAGAAACAAGTCACCCAGGGCATCCATGGCACAGAGCAAGCCACAAGCGAATCAGGTAAGCTGGGCGCAAATCGTATCTCCCACTGCCAAACATGCACCGGTTACACCACCGATCACGCAACACCCCGAGTACAAAAGGGTAGTAGATGAGAACAGACAACTCAAAACGGAATTACAGGAGGTTAAGTCTAGGATGGCACGCCTCGAGGCACTTCTTTTAAATCAATCGAACAACACTCCAGGCCCGGCGAACGCGCCCGTTGTGCAACCCACGACAACGCAGCAACCACAAACAGAGTCGATAGCGTACCTAGTACAGCAGATGCAGCTTGTATTTGCCAAACTGGGGCAGATGGAACGCACCATCAGTGACTTAAGTCAGACGCAGAACCCTCGCAAGAGACCTAGTCAAAGCCCAGGTGCTCCCACCAGACAACCCAAAGAAGTCGGAACAGATTCCGAGAACACCAGTCATGGCTAGACACAGCAATAGTAAACAGACCGAACAAGTGGAAATTTGGCAGTGGAATTGCTGCTCATTGCGGAAAAAACTCGCCAATTTCACACAATTCATTGAATCGTCTCCAGTCTCTCCCGATATTATATGCATACAGGAGGTAGGCAAACACCAGGCAAATATGAAGGGCTATGTGTGCTATAAGAACCCGGAGTACCCACAAATAGCGACCTTCGCAAAGAAGGATGTGGCGCTGAGCATTAGCTATGCAGGGAACGAACCCATTCAACATCACATAATCACGGTCTGGCCTCGAAAACACGGCCGACCGAAAACGGTGATAGTCAATGTGTATAGCCCTCCCAGAGAGAAACACGACGACTTCGAGAATATACTAGTGCACGCCTTGGGCCTTCTAAAAGGAAAGGACCAACTTATATTTCTGGGAGACTTTAACGCACAGCACGCTAATTGGGGCTACAGCAAAGAGAACCCCAAAGGCATAATGCTAGTGGACCTAGTAGAAAGATACGGCCTATACCAGCTTACACAGCCAGATCTCCCCACACGCATCGGTAATAGTGTGTCAAAAGACACGTCGCCAGATCTGACATTCACAAACATCGCAAGGAACATGACATGGGCGAATCTAGGAAAGAATCTTGGCAGCGACCATTATATTTTGAGTATATCGCTCAGTGCGGCCAGGATAAGGAGGGTGATCGGGAAAGCTAAAATCTCGGACTGGGTGAAATTCCGCGAAAAGCTAGACATTCACGGAGAACTGAGCGACGTCAGCACATGGACAGCAGAAATCAAAAGGGCACACGCGAGGATAACTAAGGAAATTGAAACAAACGCTGACACTCCGGCGGTCGATAGACACCTACTTCATTTGTGGGATGCCAGAAGGAGCCTCACCAAACGTTGGAAGAGACAAAAACTTAACCGAAAACTGAACATACGTATAGCCCAGCTAGCACAGCAAGCTAATGAGTATGCGCAACGTTTGTGTGACGCCAACTGGAGACAGTTTACTGACTCGCTCAGAGGAACACTGAGCACTAAGAGGACATGGCACATTTTGCGAAGCATGATTGACCCCGGAGGCACAAAAACAGTGACGAACAGGACACTCAAGACCCTTGAGAGCGAGTTTAAAGGTGACGATATCACGCTAACAAACATGATCAAGGAGATTTATGTCAGGCACAACCTTACCACACAGCTGCTACACACCAAATACAAAGGAATACAGCAACCCGACTTAGACGCACCCATAACCTTGGAAGAAGTATACGCGGCGGCTCAATCATTTCGGAAAAACACCGCTCCAGGAAAAGATCAGGTTAGCAATGCCATGATCAGAAACCTGAGTGACGCAGCCCTAACACAAATCGTGGACTTCTTTAACGAGAAAGTCTGGAGTGAGGGCGGAGAACTCCCAACAGAATGGAAAGAGTCTAATATCACCCTAATACCCAAGCCGGGTAAACCCAGGAGTATCCATAACCTAAGACCAATTTCGCTGACGTCATGCGTGGGCAAGTTGTTTGAAAAAGTGATCTTAACCAGACTATCCAACTATATAGAGACAAAAAACCTTCTACCCAGCAACATCTTCGGCTTCATGCAACACGTATCACATCAAGCCGTGTTTCTCCCTCTGAAGTACGACGTCCTGCACCCAATCAAAGGCTCGTGTGACCATTTTATACTGGCGCTCGATATCAAGAAAGCTTTTGACACAATCTCACATGACTCAATCATGGAGGGCCTGGAGTCCATAAGCTGTGGCCGCCGCATATACGCGCATGTTAGATCATTCCTGACGCACCGAACGGCGACAATAGGTTTGGGGTCGACTAGGTCCGACACTGTTGACCTCCCGAACAGAAGCACCCCGCAAGGAGCTATCCTTTCTCCTATCCTCTTCAATGTGGCCATGCGTAAGCTCGCCATTGAACTACAGGAGGACCCAGATTTAGGCATCGCTATTTACGCGGACGACATTACCCTTTGGACGCGAAGAGGGTCGTATGCGGAGAAACAAGACACACTACAAAGAGCAGTAGACAAGATACTGGCTTTCACCGACGGAGCAGGGATGAAATGTTCGCCTCAGAAGACCGAGCTGATCAGAGTCAGGGCTAAATACGCGAGAAAGAACGATATTGTACCAATAACCATCCAACTTGATGGACGTCCCGTTAGGGAGGTGAAAACACTGCGCATTCTGGGAATGTGGGTACAACAGAACGCAGGCACTACACACACCATCCAAAAATTGAGAGGAACAACAGGGAACGTAGCCCGTATGATAAGAAGGATAGCTAACAGTAAAGATGGGCTAACAAGTAGAAACGATCAGACTGGTCCACGCCTTTATAATTAGCAGAGTGACGTACGCACTCCCGTACCAAGCACTAACAAACCAGGAGATGAAACAAGTTAATACAATCATAAAGAAAGCCTTCAAGGCAGCGCTTGGCATCCCCGAAAGTTCTAATAACGAGAAACTCGAGAGACTAGGCCTCTACAACACCTTTGAGGAATACGCGAGCGCGGTCCTCATAGCTCAAAGAGAGCGGCTCAGCTCAACGAACCAGGGACGTGCAGTTCTAGAAAAGCTGGGTTTCACACCGCGACCACTGTACTGCGACGAGGATACAGTGCTACTGGACAGGGACACGAGATCTCATATCACGGTGGCACCAATACCAAAGAATATGTACCCAACATACCATGCCGGTAGAAGACGAGCACGAGCTGTACCCCTGCGGAATCGTTTTGGGAAAGGTTCAGCCGCGTACTACACAGACGCTCGCAGAGCCAGTAGAGAGACTCACACGCTAGCGGTTACCCAACAACAACGCATCATAACGGCCACAGTCGTAACTCGATCCACGTGCGCGGCCGAAGCGGCTGCAATAGCCATGGCCATTGCAGACGCGGAACACAGAAACGAGTCGGCAGTCATACTGTCCGACTCGCAGACGGCATGTCGGCTGTTTCTCAATGGGACGGTACCAAAAATGGTACGCAGAATTCTGGGACAAACCTTGAAAGAACACCACGACATTATCTGGTGTCCGGCTCACGAGGGCTTGGAAGGTAACGTGGCGGCAGACCGTATAGCTCGAGGATTCAACAACCGAGCTGCGGCCGGGCCTTGCGCGGAACTTCTTCCAAGCACTCGTGATATTCTACTACAACAACGGGAGGAACGCAGAGTCTATGGTCATCCACACAAGGCCCTTAACAGACAGCAGAGTAGGGACTGGCGGCGCATTCAAACAAACAGCTTCCCTAACCTGCATCAACTCAGTAAAATAAGCCCAACAAGATTTCTGGACGTCTGTCCATGGTGTTCCAACAAACCCACACTACAACATATCACATGGGGGTGCCTGGAAAGGCCTTCACATATTACTAGCCCGTACATAACATCACAACCACTCATGTTAAAGAGGCAGTGGGAGGCATGGCTTGCGTACGAGGGAAAGGAGAGCCAAGTGGCTCTCCTGGACCAAGGCCAGCGAGCCGCTCGCGCCAGTGGAGCCCTGGACTAAGGGCCCAACCACGCTCGCCTACTTTTCTTTTCAAATAAAGTTTATTCCTCCTCCTCCTCTCGGTTGGATGTCTTTTTTTTAATATTGGCTTTCAAGTTATGGGTGCGGCCGTTACACGGGTGCGATCCTTACACGGATTTACGCGGTAAGAATCTTCCTTCGTGTAATTGTGTTCTACTTCGCTATCACTAATACAGCTTCGCCTTCCCGGCCAAACTGCACTCTTTTTTATTTTTTTAGTACTTTGAGTCCGAGTAGAAGCGCTCCTGCGCATGACTTCTAGACTTCTATTTATTCTGATTTTGAGTGAATCCGGCTTGGCATCATTTCGGTTACTTAGTGAATTCTATATACAAGGTGTTTCAGCGAACAGTTTCCAAAAACTTTAAAGGTGGCCTGTGGCAGATAGTACAATTCTAGTTCACGAGCTCGTCTACTCGAAGAGGCGGGCATTACTTGCACAATAAAATTGAAATGCATAAAATTGACTAATTAACAAAATTAAGTTTTTAGCTAATTACCTTAAGTCCCATGTTGCAATTTACAAATTCTAGCCGTGGAGTGCGGATGCACTTTGAACTAAATCTCAGGCTGACACCAGTGTCGATAAATTAATTCGCTAACTTTGCAGAGAAATACATTGGCGTGCCAGTCACTTTCTCAACAAAACGTCGTTTTATGCATCAAAGCACAAAAGTATTGTCAGGGAGGAAGCGTGCACACCGCGTCTCGAACAAGTACAACCCTTATTCCCTCTCCTCGGCCTCCCACGACTCCTTCTCCATCCTCACGATGTCGCTCCGTCCAGTGGCGCCATCTCTCGGCTCCGTATCGGTGATGATGATGTCGCTCTGTCCGGTGGCGCCATCTCTCGGCCTTGCGGTGGTTGTCTCCGCCATACAGTCCTTACACGTCTCCCCCCCGTAGAACGTGAACCCGTCGCGGGCATGTCCAGTCGAGGTTCATAATACGCGGTCAGCTGGTCAGCATGGGCTATCCCGCGACGGCGCCCTGTCGTTGGGTCTGTCAGCATGAAGTTGTTAGCACCGACATTCCTTGTAATCCTATAGGGACCTGAACGTCTTGGTGCGAGCTTCGATGATACGCCTGTTGCTGCATTACTTAAAGTATGGCTGTCCAGGAGAACAAGATCGCCTGGTTTCAGGGTAACTGGCCGCCTGTGGTGGTCGTAATATGTCTTTTGTTTTGCCTGAGCGGCAGTTTGCTGTCCGTGAGTAAATTCAAAGGCCTGGGCAAGGCACTGGCGGACTTCTTCGGAAAAGGCATGGTAAGCCGTGGCAGGCGGTTCTACGTTGTCCTTGGTGCCAGGTGGTTCCCATGGAGTGCGCAGCTCTCGACCATAACACAGGAAGGCAGGCGTGTAGCCTGTCACAACACTCTCTGCCGTGCGGAGAGCAAAGGCAATTTCGGGGATGTGAGAGTCCCACTCCCTGTGGTTTGTGCAGTAGGCCCGGAGGCATTCCTTAACTGTACCGTTATGGCGTTCTACCATCTGTCCAGCGGGGCGGTAAGGCACAGTATGACGGTCTTTTATGCCCCATTGCTTCAGGAGGCTCTTCCAAAGCGTACTGACAAATGGGCGCCCGTTGTCGCTGGAAATTGCTACTGGTACTCCATGCCGACAGAAGACTTGCCGCATACAATCAACAATGTTTTGGCTGGTAGCTGCTCTTAGAGGAAACAATTCAATGAACTTTGTGAACTTGTCAACCACCACCAGCAGGTACTGGTGGCGCCGTGGTGTGAGTGGTAACGGTCCAATGACATCTACACTAAGTTCCTCCATCGGTGCAGTGGCCCACTGGCTGCTCATAAGGCCCGCTGGCTTTTGGCGATTTGCCTTGGAGCGCTGGCAAACTTTGCAGCATCTGACATATTTAGATACATCTGCTCGCATACCCAGCCATACGAAACGAGAAGAGACCCGCTGCAATGTCTTGAAAAAACCCGCATGTGCACTCGTGGGGTGGTCATGCGCCATTTTCAGCACCAGAGTCCGCAAGCACTCTGGTAGCCAAGGCACCTTTTGGTTCCCTCTGTGCTGAACGAGCAACCCAGTAGACTCCAGTTCTGTCGAAGCAGCCAAGTCCCTAATTAGGCGTGATTGTGGGTCGTTCTCTGGGAGGGTTGTACCTTGCATGACGCTTTTCAGCTTGGCGAACAGTGGATCACGACCTTGCTCCTCAATCAGGCATTCTATATCGTTGAGGAGAGTCACATCGTCTGTCACAGACAGGGGGGCAACTGTCTCGAACGTTATGTGTTGCTCAGGCTCTTGAACGGTAATCGGGAACAGAGTTTCGGGTAGAGTCTGGCTTGGGTTGTCTGGACAGTTCAAGGGGGCTCTGCTAAGGGCATCTGCTGGAATGTTGGCAAGTCCTCTCCTGTGTTTGATCTTGCAGTTAAGGCCTTGCAGCCTAAGGACCCACCGCTTGACTCTAGGTGAGGCTTGATTTGTTTGAAACATCCATGAGAGAGAAGAATGGTCACAATGAATTTCGAATTCCGTGAATTCGAGGTAAGGTCTGAATTTATCGACTGCCCAGACCACTGCCAGGCACTCCCATTCCTGAACAGTGTACTGTTTTTCTGCCTCCGTGAGGACCCTGCTTATGAATGACACAGGTCTGAGTTCCTCGGGGCTTGCCTGGGGTAGCACAGCAGCTATTCCAATACCACTGGCATCTGTTTCCACCACAAAGGGCTGGTTGAGGTCAGGCAGGTTCACCACGGCATCATTGGCCAAGGACTGCTTCAGACTCTGGAATGCGCACTCTTGCTGGTTGGTCCACTGCCAGGGTGAATCTTTCTTCAAAAGGCTGGTGAGGGGGTGGGCTGTGAGCGAAAATCGAGGTATGAAGCTTCGATAATACCCCGCCAGGCCAAGGAAAGCTTGCAGTTGTTTGACTGTTGCTGGTCGAGGGTAGTGCAACACAGCAAGCACTTTGTCTTTGTCAGGTCTACACTGCCCAGGTGAAATAATATGTCCAAGGAACCTGAGCGAGTGGTGGCAGAGTTGGATTTTGTCTGGGTTGATGGTGAGGCCTGCGGCTCTGATGCGCTCGAGTACACATTGGATGTGTTCCACGTGATTGTCCAGAGTGTCTGAATACACCAGGACGTCATCGAGGAATGCCATTGCGAATTTATGATTTATACCATCCAAAACTCTGTCCATCAACGTTTGGAAGGTTGCTGGCCCACCTGCCACTCCGAAGGGCATCCTAGTGAATTCAAAGGTGCCCTGGTGGCAGATAAATGCAGTTTTAGGGATATCTGGTTGGCACACTGGGATTTGGAAAAAGCCTTGTGACAGATCAAAACTTGAAAACCATTGTGCCTGACCCAGCTGTGCCAACAGCCAGTCGGTCCTGGGCATAGGGTAAACAGGCACCCTTGTTCGGCTATTCAGTGGCCGATAATCAATGGCGAGGCGGAAGCCACCAGACTTTTTTGCGACCAAAACAGGAGCACTCGTCCACTGACTGGTACTCGGGCGTATGAGCTCCTGTTCTAGGAGGTCATGGATGCAATTATCCATAATGGCCTGTTTTTTGGCATTGACGGGGCGAAGCTTGCAACGTACAGGTAGGCTGTCCCCAGTGTCAATTCGATGTTCAGCAATTGTCGTGCGCCCGGGGGTAGTTGTAATAATTGGGCTGAAAGTGTCGAGCACGTGCACCAGACGTGGATCAACATTCATCTGAGCCGCAAAGCTAGCAGGGTCATTGGCGGTTGAGACCTCAGAGCTGACCATAGGCTTAGGTTGCTCAGCGAAGATTGGTTGCTCGGTAAAGATTGCTTGCAGGTCATATGATTCTAGCTCCCCCTTAACCTGCTGCTCTCCTTTGACGAAGGGTACCATGCACTGCGGTTCCGTCCCAATTGTCCAACCTCCCAGTGCAATATGGAGCGATATTCCAGTCACTGTCAGGAAATCCCTCCCAAGTACAATGTCCTTGCAGAGGTCAGGCACACACAGGAACCGCTGGCGGCGGGAGCCTGCCGCCCAGTGGATCTTGCATCGGAGCGAGGACGTAGATTGAGACCAGCCCGTGGCCAGGCGGAGCGTGCGTACCTCTCTTTTGTGACTGGCTCCTGTGGCTTCAGCGGCCGCCATCGCTTGTTGTCCCAGAAGGCTGACGCTGGATCCCGTGTCCACGAGGGCCTGGAATGTCGTTGCTCCGATGCGGATGTCGAGAAGGGGTTCCTTTCTGCCAGCAGTGGCCGCAACCTGGAGCGCGCTGTCGTAGATGCCCGCCGGCGTAGCATCTACCAATGGATGTTTCCCGAGTACTGATTCTCTGGGCATTCGGCCCGCACGTGCCCCAGTTGATGGCACTGAAAACACCTGGGCGGCACATTTTGCCTGCCCGTGGCGCATTGGCGGGCAACATGGTCGATCCCTCCGCAGCGCTGGCAGTGGACTTGTCGTGTGTTGGGCTGCTGCCAACGAGCGGCCGGTTGCGAAGTGTAGGCGATCGGCTGCGTCATCGTAGGGAGGGTGGGGGCGGGATGAATTCTATCACGAAGATAGGACGGTTGGACCGCCGCGGGGTGTAGTGGCCAGTGGTACGGCGGAGACATTGTGGCTGACGTAGTGGTGCCCACGGTGGCAGCCGCCGACATGGGCCGCGGTCCGAGAGCGTTAGCGACTGCCCTGTGTGGTTGAAATGCCAAATCCTTTGCGACCTGATTTGTTGTTGGTGGCGGCGGTTTGTACTGCCATCGCCGCCACGCTCTTTCCATCAATCCGTCCGCCTCCGTCGCGAGCTCCCTCAGAGTGGTAAAGGTTGACCCTTCTGCGAGGTCTTGGAGCTGCGGGTGCATTTGGCGGAGAACCCGCTGGACTTTTTCCTCTTCCGGTACGGTTTCACCGATGCGGTCATAGTATGCCGATATGACATAAATGAACTCCTTCAGGTTCTCCTCAGGGTGCTGGGTGCGTTGTTGAAGCTCTTCCTTCAGGCGGCGCTTCGAGTCGATTGAAGCGAACTCCGCGCGGAACGCTTGTGTGAACTCTTCCCACGTGGCGAAAACGCCGACAAAGCGCCACCACAGCTTAGCGCTGCCCTCCAAGGCGGCCGGCACCACGTTACTAAGCCTTCTGGCTGAGTCGATACCAGACACAAGGCAAAAGTTCTCCAAACGTTCGAGGAACACCTCCGGCGACTGTAGGTCGTTGAATCCCGTGAACTTCGGCGGCTCTGATGTCCCGTATGGCATGCAAGTCACTGCAGGCGGCTGCGACACAGCCACCGGCGCCCCTAGGCCTACCGGCGTGGTAGTCACGGCGGCGGTCATCACTCGTTGCCGCAGCAGGGAGGCGACCTGTTCCCGCTGGATGGGCGATCCGTCTGTCTGGTTGACGAGGTACTGCACTACTTCCTCCGGAACATTCACGCTATCCATTTCCAATCCCGGACGAGCCCCCACTTGTCAGGGAGGAAGCGTGCACACCGCGTCTCGAACAAGTACAACCCTTATTCCCTCTCCTCGGCCTCCCACGACTCCTTCTCCATCCTCACGATGTCGCTCCGTCCAGTGGCGCCATCTCTCGGCTCCGTATCGGTGATGATGATGTCGCTCTGTCCGGTGGCGCCATCTCTCGGCCTTGCGGTGGTTGTCTCCGCCACACAGTCCTTACAGTATTAAAAGAATAAATTATGGGATTTTACGTGCCAAAACCACGATCTGATTATGAAGCACGCCGTAGTGGAAAGCTCTGGAATAATTTAGACCACCTGGGGTTCTTTAACGTGCACCTAAATCTAAGTATACGGGTGTTCTAGCATTTCGCCCCATCCAAATGCAGCCGCCGTGGCCGTGATTTGATCCCGCGACCTCATGCTTAGCAGTCCAACACCATAGCCACTTAACCACGGCGGGTAAACGCAAAAGTAACTGGAACGCCAATTACGCCATGCATTTCTCCGCAATGTTCGGGAATTAATATCTCGAAAGTGGTGCCATCCCGAGAATTAGTTCCCAATGCATCCGCGCGCCTTGCGAACTCCACGGCTAAAATTTGTAAATTGCAACATGGGCCATTAGTCAATATGTTAAAAACCTCATTGGTGAATTTTTGGTAATTAGTCGATTATGCATTTCAATTTTTTGTGCAAGTAATGTCCGCCTCTTCGAGTAGACAAGCTCATGAATTATAGCTGTGATCTGAGACACGCAACCTTTAAAACTTTTTTGAAAGTGTTTGCTGAAACACCCCGTATTTATGGCCTCTGCATGCAAGAGGCGATGTTTCCATCCCTGATGCATAAATCTTGTAAATATTTAGAAGAGCTTTTTTTTTGTCACCAGTCGTTAGCATTGCCTACTGGAAAGAGCATCAATATTGAGACACATATCACTCGCGTGCTTTTCGCACGCCGTTAATAGAAGACTCTGCCGAAGGAGTCACTGAAGTCTGCAGGTTTTTTTTTTCTGGGTTAAAAAAGCACGCAAAATAATTTGAAGTGAGGTGAACATACATCAACATATTCATTCTCTAGGCTCAGGCTATCCATTTAGTTGGCTACCTCCTTCTGACAGTGACAGTGACAAGAACTTTTATTGGTCCTGAGAAACTGGCCAGGGGGAGCCGAAGGCTACCTCACGGTCAAGTCGGTGGCTCCGCCCACGATGGCACCGGGAGGCGAAATCCCGTTGCGATGTCGTGGGCCCTCTGGACTGCCTGGAGTTGGATGTGGTGGTGGTCGCTTCTTAGGAACTCCTCCCACTGTTCCTTTGTGGCAAGTATAGAGTTTTCTATGGTTGGGCACAGCCAGAGCATGTGATCGAAAGAGCATGAGTCGGCTCCACATTTGGAGCACGACTGCGGGAAGTGCGGGTATATCCTGCTAAGGGACCACGGAGTGGGGTACGTGCGGGTTTGTAACATTCTGAGCGTGCTAGCTTGTGGTTTATTTAGTCTTGGGTGAGGAGGAGAGAACCACCTCCTTTCCAAGCGGTAGTGTGAGACGATCTCGTGAAAGGTGCACAATGGGTCTTTCTGGATGCTAGCCTCGTTACGAGGAGGGCCGTTGACGGCTGCGCGGGTCGTGAAATCGCGCGCCAGCCGGTGAGCCCGTTCGTTGGGGTTGCAGCCGTGCGGTTGGATTGAGTCTCCCAGGTGGGCCGGGAACCATGAAATGTGGAAATATGCTTCCGTGCCAATTTGACTGAAATTAGTGAGCTTGTTGATCGCAATTCTATTCGCCCGTTTCGATACGCGCGCTGGCTACCTCTACTGCCATCAGCAGCAAGATCATCAGCCGAGAGCCAGGCAACCAAAGAAACGTGGTCCAGCACGTGCTTAGCATCCTGGAACGCCAGCGGCCGAAAGCGGCGCCCCCACGGGTTTGACGCGAGTAGGTTGCTGCTCCGGGACTTTCGAGCACGCTAGTGTCTCGCTTTAATTACCCTACCCCTTCCCCCCTTTATGCCAGATCGTCAATAAAGTTGTTTCACTCACTCACTTCTCTTTCTATAAACCTGGCTACCTCCTTCTCTTTAAAAAATATTGCTACACGCCTGTGGTATTTGGTTGTTTGAACGAGGCGCGCGGGCGCCGTCATTCGAGAAAAGAAGAGGAAGAAGGAGCTGGGCTCGCGCTGTGAATCTAACCGGTCAGAGCTGCAACCACTGTTGTAAATACAACCTGTAAATAGTTGGTACTCTTACTGACTCATCCTTCGCGTAACATTCTGGTGGAGGTGGAACGTTCCCCGTCCTCGCCACGGAGCTCCGAAGCGGCCTGCACCGTCGTCTTCTCAGCCATGGCTTCCGATGGAAACACCTCGTCACCACCTACACCTGCGGCGCCAACCACAACGTACGTTACGGTTCCTAGTCTGCATGATCCTGGGACATTCTCCGCCCAAAATGGCGTTGACGTCGACGAGTGGCTCAGCATGTATGAGCGTGTTAGCCGAAGCCACCACTGGGACCCTACCATCATGCTTGCCAATGTGATCTTTTATCTGGACGGGACACCGCGTGTCTGGTTTCGCATCCATGAGGTTGAGATATCCAGCTGGGACACTTTCAAAGAGAGGCTTCGCGACCTATTTGGCAACCCGTCAGGTCGCCAACAGGCCGCGCGAAAAGAGCTTGCTTCCCGTGTCCAGTCGTCAACAGAATCGTATGTCTCCTACATACAGGAAGTGCTCGCGCTTTGGCGGAAAGTCGACGAGCACATCACCGAGGTTGACAGGGTTGGCCATATCCTAAAAGGCATCGCGGACGAAGCCTTCAATTTGCTCGTATATAACGACGTTTCTACTGTCGAAGCCATCGTCACAGGACGCCGCCGCTTCGATGTAGCCAAAAGCCGCCGCGTCGTCCCACAGTTGTCCTGGCTCCCAAACACCCCTGCCACGTCCTCTTGCTCAGCTCTTCCTGCCACACGACCATTTCAAGAGAACGTCACGCGTATCGTTCGCCGTGAGATTGAAGCGGCGAGTCCGGCCCCCCTTCATCCACAACTCCTCGACGGTACCTCTGACCTAGCGGCACCTACTATTTCCTTTATGCAAGCGGTTGTGCGGCAAGAAATTGCCAACCTTGGCATCCCTACCGCCTGCTCTGTCTTCCGACCTGATTCGGCACCCATTCCTATGTCCTTTAATGGCCAGTATTTCGCTCCCAGACCACGCAATCCTGCTGAATGGCGAGCACCTGACGACAAACCGATATGCTTCCGCTGCCACCGAGTTGGTCACGTATCCTGCCACTGCCGCACCACCTGGATGCCGCCGTTCCCGCTCATTCCCTGCTCCTCGACATTACGCCGACGCTCGCCGTTACTCACCTCGCCGTCCGTACCCTACTTCTGATGCCCCTGACAGCCGCTCCTCCAGGCGATCGCCGTCGCCTCAACGCCGTCCTCCCCGTCACCCCAACCTCGCCGCTTTTCCTCGCCAAACCGCCGGACGGAAAACTAGGCCATGCAGCTCTTGGAGGTAGTGCTGCACCATGTTCGTCTTGTCCAAATCTTCCGCTGACGCTCCTCACGAACACGAACCTAGTTGAAGTAGACGTAGATGGTGCCCCGTTGACGGCATTGATTGATACTGGAGCCCAAGTGTCCATAATGAGCGCTAACCTATGTCATCGCCTCAAAAAAGTTCTTACGCCTGCCGTCACTCGAGCCGTACGCGTCGCCAATGGCGCCACTGTTGCCGTCTGTGGTATGTGCACTGCTCGCGTAGGAATTGCTGGCCGCCAAGTTCCAGTCCTGTTGTCCGTGCTGACCAGTTGCCCTCATGACCTAATCTTCGGGCTCGATTTTCTGACGACGCATTCTGCCCTCATCGACTGTTCCACCGGTACCCTGTGCCTCGAGCTTCCTCTTCTTTCCGACGTTCGCCCCGAACAACCGAACACCCTATGCGCTACAGCGTTTGTTCAGTTACCTCCAAAAGCCCTAACCTTCGTCGAATTGGCCTCAACGACTACCGTGCCTAATGGCGACTATGTCGTCGCCCCTATTCGTGATGTCCTCCTGGCGCGCGACATCTCTGTGCCACACTCCGTCGTTACCCTTGCCGCTAATCGGATGTGTCTCCCCCGTTGTCAATTTTGGCTTGACGAAGCAAGTGTTACCTGAAGGCATAGCGGTTTCCACGCTCCGGTCAGTGACAGACGACCACGTCACTGCTTTTGCAGCCGACGCGTCTCCAGATTCTCCTGATTACCCGCAGGATGCCTTGAACCTCGACGGCCCATTACGTCCCATGGTCGCTCCGGACCTCGCCCCTGGCCAAGCAGCCGCCCTATATCGCCTTTTGCTTTCCTACCGCGACATATTTGACACTGACAATCGCCCACTTGGTCAGACGTCCCTTGTTAAGCATCGGATAAACACTGGTGATGCTGTTCCCATTCATCGCCGACCGTATCGCGTGTCCACGGCAGAGCGGCAAGTTATTCAGCAGGAAGTCAACAAGATGCTCGCCAAAGGCATTGTTGAGCCCTCGTCGAGCCCTTGGGCGTCGCCGGTCGTGCTCGTCAAAAAAAAAAAAAAAAGATGGCACGTGGCGTTTCTGCGTTGATTACCGCCACCTAAACTAAACCACTAAAAAGGACGTTTACCCGTTACCACCAATTGACAACGCTCTTGATTGTCTGCACGGTGCCAAATACTTTTCGTCCATTGACCTTCGATCTGGTTATTGGCAGATTTCCGTCGATGAGCGTAACCACGAAAAGACCGCTTTCGTCACTCCAGATGGCCTCTACCAATTTAAGGTTATGCCGTTTGGTTTATGCAATGTCCCCGCCACGTTCGAACGGACGATGGACTCTCTGCTTCAAGGTTTCAAATGGTCAACTTGCCTTTGTAACCTCGACGACGTCCTTGTGTTTTCTCCTACGTTTGAGACGCACCTTGAGCGCGTCGCAGCTATCCTTGATGTCTTCCGCAAGGCTGGGCTCCAATTAAACTCATCGAAGTGCCACTTCGGGCACCGACAGATTACACTGCTCGGCCATCTCGTCGATGCTTCCGGAGTACAACCCGACCTGGAGAAGGTTCGAGCAGTAACAGCTTTTCCTGTACCTCAGTCTGTCAAAGACGTCCGGAGTTTTGTGGGGCTCTGCTCTTATTGCAGACGGTTTGTGAGAGATTTCGCAGCAATCGCTCGACCACTCACTGAACTTCTGAAGAAAGACGTGCCTTTTACGTGTGGTTCCTCTCAGGCTGCCGCATTTTCACGCCTTATCACGATTCTGACCAATCTAGCGATCTTGGCCCACTTTGACCCGTCCGCAGCTACAGAGGTCCGAACCGATGCCAGTGGTTATGGGATCAGCGCAGTCTTAGCGCAACGGCAACAGGGACACGATCGCGTTATAGCCTACGCTAGCCGGCTCCTGACAACTGCAGAGCGCAACTATTCGATTACCGAGCGCGAATGTCTTGCTCTCGTCTGGGCTGTTTCAAAGTTCCGCCCATATTTATATGGCAAGCCCTTCTCAGTAATCACAGACCATCATGCGCTGTGTTGGCTTTCGTCGCTCAAGGATCCTACTGGCAGGCTCGGTCGTTGGGCTCTCCGACTACAAGAATATCCCTACACAGTGACGTACAAGTTGGGACGCCAACACCAGGACGCAGATTGCCTCTCTCGCTACCCAGTCCAAGACCCGACCTCTACGTCTGAACCTGACACCCACGCCTGCGTTCTCTCTGTTTTTCCACTGGTCCATGTCGCCGACGAGCAGCGCCTTGACCCGTCCTTGCGTATCATCATTGACCGCCTGGAATCGTCACTTGCCGACAGCTCCCTTCGCTTATTCACACTTCAAGATGGCGTACTCTACCGCCACAACGTTCACCCCGACGGCCCAGCATTACTCCTTGTGATCCCTAAACACCTTCGCTCGGCTGTTCTCCACGAACTTCACGACCTCCCCACTGCCGGTCACCTCGGTGTGTCACGTACCTATGACCGGATCCGCCGACACTTCTTTCGGCCAGGGCTTGCTCGCTACGTTCGAAGATACGTAGCTGCGTGTGAGAAATACCAGCGACGCAAGACACCGTCGACGCTCCCTGCTGGGTACCTTCAACCAATTGACATTCCCGCGGAACCATTCTTTCGGGTTGGTTTAGATTTACTTGGTCCCTTTCCTCTTTCTACCTCTGGGAACAGGTGGATCGTTGTGGCCACAGATTACGACACGCGCTACGCCATCACCCGAGCGCTCCCTACAAGCTGCGCCACAGATGTTGCCGATTTTCTTCTACGCGACGTGATTTTATTACATGAAGCTCCGCGACAACTTCTCACAGACCGTGGCCGGACATTCCTGTCAAAAGTTATCACGGACATCCTGCAGTCCTGTGCCACGAGGCACAAGCTATCCACGTCATACCATCCGCAAACAAATGACCTCACGGAGCGTATTAATCGCACTCTCACAGACATGGTCGCGAAGTATGTCTCTTCCGACCACACTGACTGGGACCTCGCTCTACCGTTTGTCACCTTTGCGTATAATTCCTCGCGCCACGACACAGCCGGTTATTCGCCATTTTTCCTTCTGTTCGGCCGAGAACCAGCACTGCCCCTCGACACAACCCTCCCTGTTCACGCAGCACCCACCAGTGAATATGCAGTTGATGCCGTCGCCCGCGCTGCCCACGCAAGGGAAATTGCCCGTGACCGCCTTCTGCACTCCCAAGAGAGTCAAAGGCGTTTGTACGACCAGCGACACCGAGACGTGCACTTCCCGCCTGGTTCTTTGGTGCTTCTATGGTCTCCGTTGCGTCAGGTCGGCCTGTCAGAAAAACTGCTGTCTCGTTACACAGGCCCCTACCGAGTGCTTCGTGCCGTGACTCCCGTCACCTACGAGATCGCCGCTGACGCCCCATCTGCTTCCCAGTCCAGTGATATCGTGCACGTTACACGACTGAAGCAGTATCACCCTCCCAGTGATGACATTTAGACGTTCCGGGACGTCGCTTCTGCCGCCGGGGGATTATGCTACACGCGTGTGGTATTTGGTTGTTTGAACTAGGCGCGCGGGCGCCATCTCTCGAGAAAAGAAGAGCAAGAAAGAGCTGGGCTCGCGCTGTGAGTCTAACCGGTCAGCGCTGCAACCGCTGTTGTAAATACAACCTGTAAATAGTTGGTACTCTTACTGACTCGTCCTTTGCGTAACAATATTATTACGGTGAAGGGAAAGAAGAAGGTGACGCGAACGAGAGGAAGACGAAGACTCTGGCCGTTGCCTGAACGCCATATTTCTTCCCTTGTAAATATACATTCTTCTACACTCGTGGGCCTGCTTTCTTCCTGAAACATTTTGGTGGAAGGTGCTGGGTACAATCACGGAGCTTCGCAGCGGACGTCATCTACCTGCCGCCACAATGGCAGATCAACCGACACAACCAGCAACGCCTCAGCAGTCCACGCCAACGGTCATCCTCACTCATCTGCGGGACCCGGGGACATATTGTGGCACGGACAACGCCGACGTCGAGGACTGGCTTGTGATGTACGAACGAGTGTGCGACAACAACAGGTGGGATCCAACAATGATGCTAGCAAACCTCATGTTTTATCTGAAAGGAACTGCGAAGCAATGGTACGATACGCATGAAGCTGACCTAACAAGCTGGGATGTCTGCAAAGAAAAAATGCGAGACCTGTTTGGCAGACCTGTCGGTCGTCAGTTGGCAGCAAAAAAAGAACTTGCATGCCGCGCTGAGACGTCCACAGAATCCTATGTCGTGTACATACAGGATGTGCTGGCTCTCTGCCGCAAGGCTGATAACACCATGACCGAGGCGGACAAGATTGGTCACATACTAAAAGGTATTGCGGACGACGCCTTCAATCTCCTGATGTGTAAGGATTGTGCCACTGTGGATGCAATTATAAAGGAGTGCCGGCGCTTCGAACAAGCGAAAGGCCGCCGCGTCCCTCAACATTTCGACAGACTGCCCAATACCGCCGCGACATCTTCGTGCGAAGACCCGCCGCGGTTCGTTCAGCCGACAGGATCAGAAGATATAACGCGTATCGTTCGCCGTGAGCTTGAGGCCATGACTCCGGCTCCAATTCGTTCCGACTGTCGGGAAAGTGTGCCCGCTATCTCGCTAAGCCCGACGTTTCGGAACCAATTCGGCTCCTTCTTCAGGGGGTATTCTTCGGAGGTGGCGGTGGGCCGCTTTTAAAAGCCACCTCCGAAGAATACCCCCTGAAGAACGAGCCGAATTGGTTCCGAAACGTCGGGCTAGTAAATTTCCTTATTTGGTTGGAGTCAATCTCTAAGTCTTAATCAATTTTCCCAACCAGACAGGTCATTCTGTCGAAATGTTTAGCTTCAAGAAACAAGAAGAACATGCGCAGTGAGCACCATGCACGGCAACCACCACAACATCTGATCGCCAGAGTGCACTCATGACACATAATCCAAAAAACCATATTCAGCGCTGTACAAGCTTAAGGAAGGCACACTAATGCACTGCGAACCCAGTGACTGTATGAAAAAAGCTTCTGATAATTCTCGGGCGGTGGTATCACGGCTCTTTTTCGAAATCGTAGTGTCATGAAACATAGCTTTGCACTTGCATATTTTGCAATGTTGAGCTAAATGGGAACCTGTGCCTGTCGGTATAGATCGCTCGTGTTCTCTAAGGCGCTCGTTAACACAGCGGCCTGACTGCCCTACGTACACTTTGCCACATGACAACGGAATCTTATATACTACACCGACGCTACAATCTACAATCTTTACGTGGTTCTTTTCACAATCTGGTTTCTTACTTGTTTTTGAAATACAGCTGCACAACATTGACAATTTCTGAGGAGCAGAAAACACTACTGGGATATTGTGTCTAGTGGCGACGTTCTTTAGATTGTGAGCCACTCTATGGCAATACGGCACAACTTCAGGCCTCTTCTTTTGAGTAACACAGTTACTTTTGTGACACTTCCCTTTCAGTCTCTGAAGCAATACCTCAGAGACCGAGGTCACCATCACACTTGGGTAACCCGCCGCCATCAGCCTATTTAACTGTGCAATGAAACTCTGGTTCGCAGTGTGATGACACGATTTCTTTAACGAAGATTCTAGACACATAAAAGCAATGGCGCGTTTGACAATCTTTGAGTGCGCAGACGCATAAGGTAAAAGTTCCTTACGTGAACGTATACCTTGTTCAACAAACGATGTCCGTAGTTTTCTGGGCTTATGCTCTTATTTCCGGCGATTTGTGAAGCAATTTGCCGACATCGCTCGCCCTCTCACTGACCTTCTTAAGAAAGATGCCTCTTTCTCTTGGGGACCACTGCAGGAGCAAGCCTTCTTTACCCTGATCGAACGGCTTACAACCTCCCCGATTCTGTCACACTTTGACCCTTCTGCGCCTACTGAAGTACGAACTGACGTGAGTGGTTATGGCATCGGCGCTATCCTCGCTCAACGTCAACAGGGCCATGACCGTGTCATCGCTTACGCCAGCGCCTTCCTTCCACGCCCGAGCGAAATTACTCCATCACTGAGAGGGAATGCCTCGCGCTCGTATGGGCGGTCGCGAAATTTCGGCCGTACCTTTTCGGTCGGAGCTTCTGCGTCGTAACCGATCATCACGCCCTCTGCTGGCTCTCCTCTTTGAAGGACCCAACTGGACGACTTGCACGGTGGGCATTGCGTCTACAAGAATATACATTTTCTATTATGTATAAGTCAGGGCGCCTGCATAAAGACGCTGACTGCCTGTCCCGCAATCCCGTGGATCAACCGGACGATACCGATGCAAACTCGGACATCAGTATTCTGTCCCTCTCCGGCTTTCTCCATATTGGCGACGAGCAACGCCAAGATCCTGTTCTTTGAACACTTATGGAACGCCTAAGCTCCTCGACTAATGACCCGTCTCCGGATGTTCACCTTGCGCGATGTAAGTTTATACCGTCGTAGTGTTCGTCCTGATGGCCCGGAGCTCCTCCTAGTCGTTCCAAAGCACCTTCGACTGGCCGTGCTCCAGCAACTTCACGACGCTCCTACTGCTGGACATCTGGGCATCACTCGTACTTACGACCGCCTGCGGCGCCTCTTCTTCTGGCCCGGCATTTATCGCTCTGTACGCCGTTATGTCACTTCTTGCGACCTGTGTCAGCGCCGCAAGACGCCTGCTATGCCTCCTGCTGGTTTGCTTCAATCAATTGCTATCCCTACAGAGCCCTTCTTCCGTGTGGGCCTCGACCTCCTTGGCCCCTTTCCTATTTCTATGAAAGGAAACAAATGGATTGCTGTAGCAACAGATTATGCCACGAGATATGCCATTACACGAGCGACGCCAACCAGCTGCGCTACAGATGTCGCCGACTTCCTACTATACGACGTCATCCTGCACCACGGCGCCCCTAGCCAGTTACTCACGGATCGCGGCCGCTACTTTATCTCGAAGGTCGTCGATGATCTGCTCCGCTCCTGTTCTACAGAACACTAGCTCGCTACCGCATACCACCCTCAAACGAATGGCCTCACCGAACGACTCAACCGAACACTAACTGAAATGCTGGCCCTGTACGTTTCCGACGATCACCGCGACTTGGAAGTCGCTTTACCGTACATCACTTTCGCATACAACTCGTCCCGTCACGATACTGCCGGATTCTCCCCATTTTACCTTTTGTATCGCCGCGACCCCACCTTGCCCTTCGACACGTTGCTACCTTCCGCAGTACAATCATCCAGCACTGGTTACGCTCGCGATGCTATTGCCTTAGCCGCCCAGGCCCGAGAGGTCGCCCGTCATCGCCCCACAGTCTCGCAAGCTTCTCAAAAACGACGCTACGACCTTCGGCACCGAGACCACCATTTTTCACCTGGTTCCCTTGTCCTTCTCTGGACGCCTTCACGTTGCGTCGACTTGTCGGAAAAACTACTTTCCCGTTATTCTGGTCCATACCAGATCTTACGACAACTGTCCGACGTGACATACGAGATCGCCCCAGTCGGTCAGCCTTCAGTGCCTCCCAACGTCACCAGCGATGTTGTTCACGTCGCCAGGCTCAAGCCCTATGTCGCCCCATTAAACGACGCTCCATAACCTGCACCGGGACGGAGCTAACCCCGCCGGGAGGGTGATGTTACGGTGAAGGGAAAGAAGAAGGTGACGCGAACGAGAGGAAGACGAAGACTCTGGCCGTTGCCTGAACGCCATATTTCTTCCCTTGTAAATATACATTCTTCTACACTCGTGGGCCTGCTTTCTTCCTGCAACAATATAATATACTTTGTCCTTTGTATATATTTAACTATATTGTGTCTGTGCGTGGTGTTCTCAGCGGAAAATTTAAAAAAATGTTAAAGTCAGGAAACCCGGATGAGGTAGCCACCGCTGGTGCTTCTAATGCGCTTGTCATCCTATTGTCAGGATGTGCCGAAATAAAGCGAAAGTATAAGTTAAAAGCCGTGCACGTCCGCGCCAACAATGGGGCCGTAAGCTTTTAGCCACAACAAAAGTGAAAATGTGGAGGCAACGCAAGAGAATCCTCAAATTATGTGGGTAACAGAACTGCGGTAATAACATTTTAGGGCGGGGTAGGCTACAGATCTCCGCAGGGGGGGGGGGGGGGGGGGGGGACTTAGCCCCGGAAAAATTCCGGAGGGGGCTCGAACCCCGGAGCCCCCCGTAGTCGGCGCCTATGCAGGCTGAACCAGTAAGGATGGCTGACAAGTCACTGGGCAACGTCGACATTACTTCAGAGTTATCTCAAGACAAACAGGCAGCACTGCACGAGCTCTTGCTTGAATTCAGGGCACGCTACGCAGGCTCGTCTAAGGTACGCCAGACTTCAGTTACAAGGCACAGGATCATCACATGCGACGACGCACGCCCGATAAGCCAGCAGCCCTACCGCGTGTCGGCAAAGGAACGCGAAGCGATTCGTACGCAAGTACAAGAGATGCTTGAAGACGGCGTGATCGAACCTTCCAACAGCTCATGGTCGTCTCGGTCGTGCTTGTCAAAAAGAAAGACAGAACGCTACGCTTTTGCGTCGACTACCGGAAGCTCAACAACGTAACTAAAAAGGACGTGTACTCACTGCCACGTATCGACGACTCGTTAGATGGACTGCGGCGTGCCGAGTACTTTTCGTCACTCGATTTGAAAAGTGGATAATGGCAGATCGAGGTAGACGAACGAGACCGCGAGAAAACTGCATTTGTGACTCCCGACGGCCTTTACGAATTTCGAGTGCTCCCTTTCGGTTTGTGTTCTGCCCCAGCAACTTTCCAGCGAATGATGGATACTGTCCTCGCTGGATTGAAGTGGCAGACTTGCCTTGTGTATCTTGACGACGTAGTTGTCTTTTCTGAAACATTTGAGCAACATCTTCATCGCCTGCGGCATGTGCTAGAAGCGCTCCGATTGGCTGATCTCACGCTTAAACCAGAAAAGTGCCACTTCGGTTATGAAGAGCTCAAGTTTCTCGGACACGTCATCAGCGACAAAGGAGTTCGACCCGATCACGACAAACTTGCCGCTGTAGCAGCTTTTCCTCCTCCTGCCGACCAGAAGGCCGTCCGACGCTTCCTGGGCTTGTGTGCGTATTATCACCGCTTCATCGACAACTTCTCGAAGATTATGGAACCCCTGACTCGCCTTACAAAGGATGACACGCCATTTGCCTGGACGCATGAGCAACAGGCGGCCTTCGCTGAACTACGATGGCGCGTGCAGTCAGCACCCGTTCTAGCACGTTTTGACGAAGAGGCTGACACCGAGGTGCATACTGAGGCCAGTAACATCGGCCTTGGCGCAGTACTCGTTCAACGTCAAGACGGCATTGAAAGAGACCTATGCTATGCTAGCCGCTCGCTCTCCCGTGCCGAAGCGAACTATTCTACTACAGAAAAAGAGTGTCTCGTGGTCGTCTGGGCGATCACAAAGTTTCGCCCTTATCTCTACGGCCGTCCCTTGAAAGTGGTGACAGACCACCATGCTCTATGTTCGTTGGCGAACATACGCGATCCTTCAGGACGGCTGGCACGGTGGAGCTTGCGGCTACAGGAGTTCGACGTCACCATAGTTTATAAGTCTGGCCGCAAGCACGAAGACGCCGACACGTTGTCGCGTGCTCCCGCCGAATCTGTCAGTCGACAGTCAGAGGACGACAACGGCTTCCTGGGCGCCCTTACTACGTCGGACTTGGTCAGGTGGCAGCTTGACGACGCTGAAATTCGATCTCTCATCGACCACTTAGAGGGCCGTCAAACAACCATACCACGCCATCTATGTCGCGTCTTAACGTCCTTCTGTCTACGAGACAATGTGCTGTATACAAGAAGAACGCCCGCCCAAATGACCCAGCCTACTTCCTAGTAGTTCCCAAAGACTTGCAGGACGATATTCTTTTCGCTTGCCACGATGAGCCTACATCTGGCCACCTCGGCTCCTCACGAACGCTTGCTAGAGTGCGCGAGATGGATTACTGGCCTGGGCTTTCGGCAAGCGTCAAACAGTATGTTAAAGGCTGCCGTGAAAGTCAGCGACGAAAGTCACCACCCCTGAAGCCGGCCGGGTTATTGCAACCCATCGAACCACCTCATAAGCCATTCGACCAAGTCGGCTTGGATATTCTTGGGCCTTTTCCTCTGTCAACCGACGGCAACAAGTGGGTGATTGTCGCCACTGACTATTTAACCCGCTATGTCGAGACAGAGGCGCTCCCACGAGCCACGACTTCTGAGGTAGCGCAGTTCTTCATGTGTCACATTGTATTGCGCCATGGTGCCCCATCCACTGTTATCACAGACAGAGGAACAGCGTTCACGGCACAGCTCAGGGACGAAATTTTTCAATTGAGCAACACCAGGCATCGAAAGACGACTGCTTACCATCCGCAGTCCAACGGACTTACGGAGCGATTAAACAAGACCATCATAGACATGATATCCATGTACATCGACGTCCAGCACAAAACATTGGATTGTATCCTGCCTGACCTTCGCGTATAATACCGCCGTACAAGAAACAACGCGCTTCACACCATTTCCTATTGTCTACGGCCACGAAGTACAGACGATGCTGGACGCTATACTTCCGTGCCACGACGCCGAGCACCTAACTACTGACGCCGAAGAATTAGCTCAGCGCGCTGAGGAGGCTCGCCAGCTCGCGCGGCTGCACATCGGTGAGCAGCAACACGCAGATGCACGGCGCTATAACATCCGTCACCGGCAAGTGCGCCAAAGTCCCGGAGACCAAGTGTTGGTGTGGACCCCTGTTCGCCGCCATGGCCTTTGTGAATAGTTGCTCAGCCGTTATTTTGGCCCATACAAAGTGCTGCGCCGCATTAGTGACGTGAACTATGAAGTCGTTCCAGAGAGTGCGGCGCAAACATGGCGTAAACAACCACCTAGCCTTGACGTAGTTCACGTCGCACGCATGAAGCCCTACGTTGCGCGTTCGCGATTTTTACGCTCCCATTTGCACCTAATGCACTTACCTCTCCGTTTCTAGAGAGGTAGACAATTGTTTCTAGCTACGCTGCTGTAGCTCTCACTGCGTTCTGTACGCGAGCATGTTCATTGAGCGAGTTTTCTTTTTAGTTTTTTTTTTGTTTTTTTTTTTTTCCTTTTGCCGCACCACATCTTGAGCATCGAGCCGATGCTCTGTCCGACGAAGGGGGGAAATGTCACCTTTCTGCTTGCGCCTCTGCGCTTGCCCTGTTCCCACTACTATATATATATATATATATATATATATATATATATATATATAAAGGGTGTTCCAGCGAACACTTTCAAAGTTTATTTAAGGTTGCTTGTGGCAGATATATATATATATATATATATATATATATATATATATAAAGGGTGTTTCAGCGAACACTTTCAAAGTTTATTTAAGGTTGCTTGTGGCAGATAGCCCAATTCTAGTTAATGCGCTGGTCTACTCGAAGAGGCGGACATTACTTGCACAAAAAGGTTTAATGCATAATCCACTAATGAACAAACCTTTACTAATTCAGTTTTTAACAAATTACCTGATGACCAATATTGCAATTTACAAATTGTAGCCGTGGAGTTCGCAAGGCGGTCCCACTTAGAATTAATTCTCAGGATGACACCAGTTTCGAGATAATAATTCCAGAACTTTGCGGAGAAATGCATTGGCGTTCCAGTTAATTTTGTGCTTAAATGCAAAAAGCGACGTTTTGTTAAGACCCTAACTGGAACGCCAATGCATTTCTCCGCAAAGTTCGGGAATTAATATCTCGAAACTGGTGTTATCCCGAGAATTCGTTTCAAGTGGATCCGCCTTGCGAACTCCACGGCTACAATTTGTAAATTGCAATATATATAGGCCATCAGGTAATTAGTTACAAACTTAATTAGTGAATTTCTGTTAATTATTTCATTATGCATTTCAATTTCTTGTGCAAGTAATGTCCGCCTCTTCGAGTAGACCGGCTCGTGATCTAGAATTGTGCTATCTACCACAAGCAACGTTTCAGAAATTTTGAAGGTGTTCGCTGAAACACCCTGCATATTGTTATGAGCCAGTTGTCCGGCGGACAAAGATGATGCTGAAGCATAGAGCCGACGAGACGAGGAAGAGGTGAAACTGTGGTTCGCCATCTTTGTTGTTGCTGGCCAACATTTAGTCTCATTGTACATAGTGTAAATAAACCCCCTTTTCTGTAAATCTCCCCGTAACATCTTGGTGGAGGTGCGGGGTACACCACCAGCACATCACGGAACTTCGCAGCGGAAATCTCGTGGGCCCTTCGACCATGTCGACTGAGAGGCCCGCTGCTTCAGCTTCGGCTACCACAGCACCGATTGTCTTGACTCAACTCCCGGACCCTGGCGCCTTGTCGGGCACTGGCAACAAGGACGTTGAAGACTGGCTAATCGAATACGAACGCGCCAGCAAGAGCAACCATTGGGACCCGACTATAATGCTGGCTAACATCATTTATTACCTCAAGGGAACGGCCCGTGTTTGGTTCCGAACACACGAGGAGGAATTGACCAGTTGGGACTCTTGCAAGCAAAAACTGCAGGAACTCTTTGGGAAGCCACTTGGCCGCCAGCGAGCCGCCAAGAAGGAACTTTCGTGCCGGGCCCAAACATCTACTGAACCGTACGTTGTGTACATTCAAGATCTATTATCACTCTGTCGGCGGGTGGATGACAAGATGCTCGAAGCTGGCAAGGTCAGCCACAGTCTTAAAGGCATCGCAGACGACGCCTTTAATTTACTCGTATACAAGGACTGCTCGACGGTTGACGACATTATAAGAGAGTGCCGACGCTTTGAAGAAGCAAAGAGCCGTCGTGTCTCACAACAATTCGTTCGGCTCCCTAATACCGCCGCTAGCTCATCGTGTGAAGACGTCCAGCCGCCTGGTGCCGAAAACTTGCTTCGTCTTGTCCGGCGCGAGATTGAGGCTGCGTCTCCGTCGGTTCCCCCAATACGTTCTTACGACGAGTCCCGCCCGGCAGTATCTTTGATTCAAGCTGTCGTACGCGAAGAGCTGGCGAACGCAGGCATCCGTCCGATCTGTTCTGTAAGTAGCCCTACGGTCGGCAATTTCTTTCGACCTCCACGCCCACAATCGACCTACCTCCGATACCGCGAACCAAATAAGTGGCGCACACATGACGACAAGCCAATATGCTTTAATTGCAATGGAGTAGGTCATATTTCCCGCCATTGTCGCTATCGTCAGATTTCGTCTCCTCGTTCCACGTACGCTTACCGCCCGGAAGACAACCGACCCTCGCCTTTTCATGCCCGCAATGACCTGCCGCACTGTGATGTTGCTGCTCCGACTCCACACTACGACCGCCGCTCGCCGCCCCCACGGAACCGGCGTTCTCGCTCACCGATTGCCCGTCGCTCACCGTCGCCATACCCTCGCCATCCCTCCTCGGAAAACAAACCGGTGCAGCTCCCGGAGGTGATGCTGCGTTGACCAACCGACCCGGAAATCCTCTGTTGACCCTGACCACCCGACAAAACCTTTTGGACATAGAAGTGGACGGCGTGCCTGTTTCGGCGCTCATAGACACGGGGGCGCAATTATCGGTTATGAGCGCTCGCCTTTCTCGTCGTCTCCGCAAGGTTCTGACGCCCGCAGCGTCGCCTGTCGTTCGTGTAGCCGACGGCGGTACATCTTGCGTCGTTGGGATGTGCACTGCGCGTGTGAGCTTCGCCAGCCACCAGACCTCAGTTCTATTAGCTGTTCTGCAGTAGTGTCCACATGAAGTCATCCTCGGCCACGACTTTCTGAGTACCCATTCTGCCCTCATCAACTGCTCTTCTGGCCTTCTCCAGTTGGAACTTCCTTCTGTACCTGATCTATCCCACCGAGTCACAGCCGTGTTTATTTGTCGCCGAGTTTGTTCGCCTTCGACCAGCCGCCGCGACGTATGTCACACTGACCTCAGATTCCGCCATTTGTGACAGCGACTACGTCATCTCTCCTTCCCTAGACGCTCTTTTAACAAGGCAGGTAGCCCTCCCTCACTCTGTTGTGACTGTTTCAGCGAACCGGGCATGTATCCCTATTCTGAACTTTGGATGCATTCCACAGTTTCTTCCCGAAGGTACGCTGGGACACATAGCACCTTTAGATGCACACGACCCTGTGGCCCTTACTAGCGATGCGCCCCTGTCTTCTGGAAGCCCTGACACTAGTACTTCATTTGATGCACATTTTGACGCCATGATTGCCCCCGACCTTTCGGCTGCTCAGTCTGACGACCTTCGTCGCTTGCTGGCCGCTTACAGCGACGTTTTCGATTTTGCTTCGCCCCATCTCAGCCAAACAAAAGTTGTGACTCAACGCATTGACACCGGCAACGCCATTCCCATCTATAGGCGTCCTTACAGAGTGTCTGCGACTGAACGGCGCGTAATTCAAACCGAAGTCGAGAAAATGCTTACAAAGGACATCATCGAACCATGTACGAGTCCTTGGGCATCCCCTGTGGTGCTTGTCAGAAAAAAAGACAACACCTGGCGGTTCTGCGTTGACTATCGCCACCTAAACAAGATTACTAAAAAGGACGTGTACCCGCTGCCGCGAATAGACGACGCCTTCGACTCTGCATGGCGCACAGTACTTTTCTTCTATAGACCTTCGGTCCTGCTATTGGCAAATCGCCGTTGACGAAAAAGACAGGGAGAAGACCACCTTTATAACACCCGATGGGCTCTACCAGTTCAAAGTTATGCCATTTGGCTTGTGCAATGCCCCCGCAACATTCGAAAGAATGATGGACTCCCTTCTTCGTGGTTTCAAGTGGTCTACTTGCCTGTGCTATCTCGATGACGTAGTCATTTTCTCGCCTACGTTCTCCAGTCATCTAAGTAGACTCTCGGCTATTCTGCGCATCCTTCGCAATGCAGGTCGTCAACTTAACTCTGCCAAATGCCGCTTCGGTCGCCGCGAGATCACTGTACTTGGCCATCTTGTCGATGCTACAGGTATACGGCCTGACCCTGCCAAAGTTAGCGCCGTTGCCAACTTTCCGACACCTCGCTCTACTCAGGACGTCCGTTCCTTTTTCGGCCTGTGTACTTATTTTCGGCGGTTTGTGAAAGATTTTGCAGCACTAGCACGGCCCCTCACCTGCCTGCTTAAGAAAGACGCGACTTTTTCTTGGGGTCCTGCACAAGCGTCCGCCTTCTCACAGCTGATTGGAATACTGACATCACCACCTGTGTTGGCTCACTTCGACGAATCTGCGCCCACAGACGTGTGACGGCAGCAGGAGGTTGCGGACGGAGGCAAACATTGAATTTGTCCTTGTTGTTGTTGTTGCATCCACACATGGCTCGTACCCACAAGGGAGATCGGCCACATTAGGTTCATTAGGACATACATCACACCAACAACACTAAGCGGGATCAATCCTGACCTTCCTACTGAATATCCACACTGCGGCCACGAATACAACAACTTCGAACACATGCTCTGGCTGTGCCCTGTCAACGCGGGCACGGGCTTTCCTGACCCGTCCTCCTGGGACTCAGCGCTCAGAAGCACAGAGCTCATCGCTCAGCTCAAGACTGTCCAGAGGGCCCGGGCCGTCGCCGAAGGACTCTGTCTACCGGCCCCGACCTGGGTGGAACCACCGGATTGATTGGCGGGGCCTCCGGCTACGCTTTAATTCTTTCTCCTCAGGACCTCAATAAAGTTCGTCCTCACTCACTCACTTTGAAATGTGCGTCTAACGAAATACCAAAGGGGCATAAAGGCAAACATTTAACACAAAGCAATAGTCAATTCAATTTCAACATGATTTTTGCGAAGGCTTATTCATAAATTTAAGAAAAAAGAAAACAAAGTGAAGGGTTCCACGGTCAGTACCCTAACAATGAAGCCTTCTTGACGCTTCAGTAAACAAGTGGATAGCAGTGATGATTGACCCATGGCTTGTGCCTAATTGACACGCACCAAAGGACAACATTTTTGGTGTAGTTTATAAGCGCTAAACATTTTGTCCTTTGGTGCGTATCAATTAGGCACGAGCCCGAACACTGCCTTTAATCTTAGTCTTCTTTGCCTTCCGTCTGCTGTCCTTCTGTACACCGTTTGTTAAGATGAAACAATGGCGTTTATTGTCTCAGTACAGACAGCCAACAAGGTGGCTTCTTCCTGCCACGTCCCAGCGCCGAATGCCCGTTGTGGGTCGGCGCGCCCCCTGGGCTTCCATCTGGTCTTTCAGTGGTGGCACTATCTCCCGTCACAACACCGTTGCATATATATATTGTTACGCTAAAGCTACGGCAAGGACGGCAGAAGAGGAGAACGAAATGCACTTGTCTTTGTAGCGGCTCGGAGTCGGCGCGGCCCCTTTTCATCAATTCATCTTTTAAATAAACGCACCCCATCGTAACAGTTTTGGTGGACGGTGCAGGGTAAAACAACGGCGACCCAGAAGAACAACGACGAACCGCCCGCAGAAGCGCAATCCTTGGAGCTTCGCTGAAGTCACCGAATTGCCGGTCTGCCACTAGAGATGGCTTCCGACGGCGACAGCGCGCCACCTTGTTCCAGCTACCCATGGCAGCCCTACATCGAACCACGAACCTTCGTCGGAAAAGCCGGGGAAGACGTGAACGGATGGCTCAGCTTTTACCAAAGCGCAAGTCGGTTCCACGGCTGGAATGCCACCGCCCAGCTTAACAACGTTGCCTTCTTCCTCAAGGGAACCACGTCTGTGTAGCTTGAAAACCACGAAGAAAGCATGACGACGTGGGAAAATTTCGTAGATGAAATCAAGAACTGCTTCGGAGATCTGGCAGCTAAAAAGAAGCGTGCAGAACAAACCCTAATGCAGCAAGGCAAGTTCTCGGCGAAACCTGCATGACGTACATCGAGGAAGTGCTGAAGTTGTGCAAGGCCCTGGACCCTCAGATGACAGAAGAGGACAAAGTTGGTCATCTTCTAAAAGGGATCGCCGAGGACGTGTACCAGTTCCTCATCGGAAAAGACAGTCTCGATTCCGTAAGTGACGTCATTCGGCACTGCTGCACGTTTGAAGCCTTGAAAGCTCGGCGTATCACACCGAAGTTCGGCCGCCTGGCCAACGTAACAAACGTCACCAGTGTTGAAGTGGTCCCAGCTCCATCCGACCTTGCGTCAGTTATTCGGCAAGTGGTGCGCTATGAGCATGACGGACGTGAGGTGGCTTCCCTCTCGACTGCGCGGGTTCGAGAGCCCTTTTCTTACTGCGACTTCGGTGAGACGTCCATGACCACCGCCTCCGTAGACGCCTACCACTTCGCTCCTTGTTCAAAAGCACCAAACTCTACCATGAACGCGCATCCCAGTTACCAGTTTCACGACGGTTACTCATCCAGACACACGTGCAGTTTCTCAAGAGTGGGACGGCCGTGCCAGTTATCCTGCTAATTTCAGTGCATCCCGTTAGTGTCCCATCTGCTTCCAATGCGGTATTCGCGGACACGTCACCAGATTTTGTCCTCATCGTCGTCGCACGTCACCATCGTTCTATGAGCGACCGCGCACTTTTTACCGGCGTAGCAATCGGCACGGTGACGGGACACGCTGGCCTTCTCACTTCGATAGCAGGACAAACAACCAGAGGCATTACCGTAGCGACTCACTAGCTTCTGTACGGAGCTTGACGCCACCGCCTTCACGCCAGCGCAGGTCTCCATCTCCGCGACGACGTCTCACGTCACCGTCGCCGGGAAACTACTGGGTGCGACCAATGGAGGTGAGGTCGCCAGTCATCATCAGCTATACGCCCCTATGCTGCCACCAGTCACCATGTGTCATAACAAGATTCGTGTTTTAGTGGACAATGTTGCTACGTTGGCCTCAGTGGACACAGGAGCGAGTGTCTCCGTTAACAGCTTGGATTTCAAAACCCGAATAGACGGTAAAGTGATGTTTCGCTGGGAGAACGCTAATGCATTTCGTGCTGTGAGTGGAGATTGCTCCGACCTATTGGAGTGTGCACCGCGAACGTTTATTTCTCCGATAACGTGTATCAAGCCCAATTCGCAGTGCTTGCTCAATGCACTCACAACGTAACTCTTCGCCAAGATTTCCTCCAACACCGCGGTGCCACTGTTGACAGCGGTACTGGCGAGCTTTTCCTCTCTCCTCTTGCCGACCCACCTGCTCCCTGTTCATGCACTCTCGCCGTCATTGAAGATGCTGTCTTACCAGCACGTTCCTTATCCAGAGTTGGAGTTGCTGCTTACGGTGTCGACGCCGATACATTTTATGCAATTGTTGAGCCTGATGCAATTGTTGAGCCTGTGTCTCGGCGCAGGACGCGCCTGCATGTATCGGAAGTTTCTCGAACGTTATCTAGGCTCCTATTCGTTGTCTGTTGTCAACGACGCTATGTAATCTGATTGTATTAGCGACGCGAATTGCCTAGTACTTTCTAGAAGACACGCGGGCACCAGGGATTATTCTGGAACCTTCGATGACTCATGTATAAAAGCCGACGCGCTTAATCGCTGATCAGATTTGGACGATCGCCGACTGTGTTCGCCGCTATCGTTGTGCTTCGAGTGTAGCTTGCTTTTGTGGGCAGAGGTTCGCCCAATAAAGAATCAGTTTCGTCATACACAGTTTTACGACTGTTTTCTTCAGTGCCACTACTACGTGACAATATATATATATATATATATATATATATATATATATTGGTGTTCAAGATTAAGCTTCATGGTTTTCTTAAAATTAGACACTGGGAGGCACGCGAAGACCACCTGTGCAAATAAGTGACGTGGCCATGGGGGACACAAAATGAGATGATAATTATCGCTGTCAGCAGCCGAATTACCTAAAATTTAACAATTGACGTTTTATTGACTGCAGTAAGCGTGTATGTTTTCAAAAGTTAGAGGCAGTCGTGTTTCTACACAGTTTCATTTGGAAGCGTTCTTCTAGCATGTCTGTGCTCCGAGATATCCGACACCAAATTTTAATTGTCGTTCGCATGATTACGCATGCAAGAGAGTGAGGATCGGCGCAAAGCTCCTCCCTGATGTGACGCGGCCGTTGCGTGCGGCGTTTAGTCTGACAACAGGGCGGAGGCATAGGCAACGACGATAACTGTCCACCTTACCCTCTCGGCTGGCGAAATCAAGATATGACAGCGCAGTGTGCAGTACGCAGTGTGCATGATCCTGTTAAACGCGATAACAGGAGGGAGAGAAACAACTTTTATTGAAAAGGGCAAGTGTAAGAGGAGTTTATCTCCCCTCTCTTAGATGGCGACCAGGAGCCCTTGGGTTCCTAGCAGCATATTCGGCTTGCCTGATAACTTGCAGTTAGTCGTCACTGTCTGAACTAAGCAGCCGGTCTCCCACTGCTCCGCGTTCGTTTAAGTGTTGTTTGGCCGCTGCGCAAGCCCAGATAATGCGGTCCGCCCGCTGATTACAGTCTTTACATATATCTGAGTAGAGTTCTGGATAACAATCATTGTAAGCGATCGGCTTTGGGAAGGTGTTTGTAGTCGGCGCCATGCTGTCGCTTGCTGTTTATTTAATGAGGAGTGTGGTGGCGGGGGGGGGGGGGGGGGGGAGTAATGGTGCCTCTCTAATTTGTAGTGTTTGGTGATTTCATTATAGTTGACCATGCGGTCTCTCTCCGTACTAGGACCCCGCGTTGCTCCTGCTCCTGCTCGACTCGCTAACTCTCGAACTATAGGGTGTGTGCAGTTTCGTTGCCCGGGAGGGAGAAGTAGGCGGGCGGCCTTATGACATGAACGTCACGCTCCCCGAGAAAGTTACTCATGATCCTTAGCGCCTCTTTGGAGACCCCTCCCTTAGCGAAGTTATGAAGTGCAGTTTTAAAGTCACTGATTACGAGGCTCGCTGTAGTGGAAGCGAGCGCCAGCGGTATGGCCGCTTCCTCCGCGATTTCGGATTTTCCTGTTTTAATGGTGCCGCTGGCAAGCGAGTGGCCCGCTTGATTTGAGGTGATAACAGCAGATAATTTTTCGGCACATACTGGTGTATTTCAGATCGCACCGGGACATCATCTTGAGAACGCGTTAGCTTCATTGTCATCTACCAGAGTGCTTCTGGAATAGCGGCACCTCTGTACGGAAGGATAACCAAGAATATCCACGTGGAGTCCCTTCGTGCTAATATGGCTGCTTCTGGCGGGACGAGGTATTCCACCGAACAAAAAAAAAAGGGCGTGCCACTTGCAAAGGCTGAGATGAATGGGAACGATTCATTGGCAATGCGGCTGTACGCAGCTCTCCTCCCACACCGTCCCCTTCCAACTAGGCCTACCTTGATAAACGTGTTTCGGCGCTTTCGCACAACAGGGTCAGTCCATCATCCGAGACAGACCAGGAAGACAATCGTTGATGAAGACTTTGAAATCGACGGTGTCCCGTGCGTAACGTCGATGCCAGAACTCAGCATCCGACAGATTGCGGATCAGTGCGGTCGCAGCGTTGGAACAGTCGCAAATGTTCTAAGAAAGCATAATTTCCATCCCTATCGTGTTTACCTTCACCAGGCCCTAAGTAAGGTGGACTTTGAAAGGCGGATTGAGTTCTGCAATTGGTGCCTGATCAAAATTGATGAAGAAAAGGGCTTCTAGCACAGAATGATTTGGACACATCAAGCTCGGTTTCGCCGCAATGGTACTGTGAACTATTGGTCACAAGAAAATCCACACTGGCTGCGGCAGCACAAGCATCAAGTTCGCTGGAGTGTGAATGTGCGGTGTGTCATACTGGGGGACAGGATCATTGGACCTTCCTTTTTTGAGGACAAACTTGAACTGAAAGATGTACAAGGGAAAATATTAGGTGTTGTCGTCGACGACTTTGTCTCTTATCTTTCCCTGAATGACCTGCGCCAAGTGTGCTTCTAGCACGACGGAGCACCACCACATTTCTCCACCCCGGCAAAGAGCTGGTTGGACACACGTTTTCCACGACAGTGGATCGGGCGTGCAGAAGCGATGTTTTGGCCGCCGAGATGCCCTGACCTTTCTCCGCTCGACTTTTCAACGCGATAGCGTTAAGGGCCCCGTGTCGCAGAAAATGCGGCGTCGGCGTGGATGTCGGCATCCGTGGCGGAGAAAATCACCCCGAACCACACCGACCGCGCAAGCCCTCCGCGTGGTGCACGGTGTTAGTGAAAAAAATTTAATTTCTTAAAATGAAATCCGTCAGAAAAATGGCAAAGTACGACTCAACCACAGCCTACAGACATGGTGGCGTCCGACTGTAATTTGAATGTACGAGAAAACATAATTCTGTTACGAGGAAACTGAAACACCAAACCACTTTCCAGCATTTCGACCATAGCAACAGCGGTGCGCTCGGGTAGGCTACTTGCGAAAATCCAGACGGCTCTCGCATCCTCAGCAGGTCAAATTGGGACTTGGCCTGCCTAATGCGTTTTGAAGACGCGCACGCGTCGGGGCAATAGCAAACAATTAATAAAATAATAAAAGAGATCCTAGGGCCTTCACATTTTAATATAAGACGACTTATATTGCCCCTGGAAAAACATCTTCCCAGCAATGCAATTGTGTTTAAAAGTGAAGCCGACTTTAACGGGATCGGTGTAAGCTTGGTCTTTGTAAGCTGGCTTTCCCACGTTCTGTGTTGCAGTGAAGAATATTCCAAGAAAAATGCGATGCGAACGGGGCCCGATAACCCTATCGCGTTCCACTCTTAAAGGCGAAGCTTAAGCGTCCTCCAATTTTTTCTTTGGGGCTACGTTAAAGATAGAGTTTATGCAACAGAGCCCAGTGATGTCAATGACATGTAGCACAGGATAATAGGCAGTTTTAGAATTGGGGAACCAAGACTGGGCCCCCAAGCCGCGTTGCGTTAGTTGTGCTCTTGGATTAAGAGGAGCAGCAGAGTTTGACAATTGGGTCAAACGCCGGCAGCGTTGGGTCGAGCGCTCGTGACGACGCAGTGGGGAAAATAAAAGGGTGCTTGAAAGCAACAAAAAAGAAAAGCTTTTCTTGCAAGTTAAAACAAAGAGAATGCATTTCTGAGCAAAAAGAGCGAACAATAAATTGCCATGAATGTAATCCCTTTGTTAGCACTACGAATTAAGTAAACTATTTTAAGTCAAGAAAAGCCGATCGCAGCCAAGCGCTCTTACATGGTGTTTTTTTTTATTATTCACTTCAAAACTGCGAGTTCACCTGTGTAAAATGGCAAAAATCAGTCGAAGGACAACAAGTTGGCTCTGCGGTCATCTGCTGTACGCTGATTTGAGTTGGGCTGACATCGAAAATCTATTTCTACCATTTCCAGAAGCGATTTACCGACGACATGGCCGGCGGCAGTATACGTCTCGCAAAGGTTGCATATTGACCGCAGCGAAAATGTTTTCTTCGTACCCTCTGCAAGATTTTTCGCAGCTTGTGGCCACAGCTTAACGTCCTGAAAAGGGTTCGTTGCGAGCACTTCACGCAATATACAGATGTCATCTTCTGCTGTGTAGTGCGAGCGCGCGTACGTAGCTCCCAGAGAAATCTTGCTTACCGCCCGAGAGATAACGGCTTTGGATGGCTGCGGCTCGTACGGCTCGCCTGACTACATCGAGATTTCTCGTCACCCGCAAAGGTGACCCAAGACGGCTTGGGGGCCCACGCTAGTTTTCGATTTTTGGGTTAACGCGAACGCAAGAACCCAAGACTGACTTGGCTCCTGCGCATGCGCACTTGCGGCCCGCAATTCTCTTGAGTCCCCAAGCCGCTTGGGCCCCTAATTCTAAATTTCTCTATTATCTGCCTGTGCGAGCATCCGTCCATAAGCACTGCGCAGAGTTATTGAGCCGACGCGAGAGCGGTTTGTGCTTTGCGTTGCTGTGGAAGGGAGGCATTTTGAACATTTTAACAGCGAAGCTGTTATAGCTAACCGTAAAAAGTGGCGCCTGCTGTCGCAAAACCTCGCCGAGCTATGACGTCACTGCGTTGCCTAGCAACCACCTCGCGGTGCGGCGTGTGCCTCTCCTCCTCTCCGTGCCGTGCACATGTTGCCTTGACATGGTACGTCAAGAGGGGGGGGGGGGGAGAGGATAGCATGCGCACGCAATGCTGGGGAGAGGGAAAGAGAAAATTAGAGCGATATTTCATTTCATTTATTTACTCTCATGGCCGTACAGGCATTACAGAGAGAAGTGGCAATAGAAAAAGGAAAAAAAAATGCCTAAAGATGCAGCACATGATCACAGAAAGGCGACTTAAACACATCATGATCTGTAATAGTGCCGATGGAGGCGGGAAGGCGATTCCAGTCTTGACTTGTTTGCGGGATGAAGCTTCGAGGTATGCATTGCTTTTACACTGAGGCACCCCAACCTTCATTTAATGATCAATACATTAAAAAAATTATGGGGTTTTACGTGCCAAAACCACGATCTGATTATGAGGCACGCCGCAGGGGGGGACTCTGGAAATTTGGACCACCTGGCCGGAGTTCTTTAACGTGCACCTAAATCTAAGTACACGGGTATTTTCGCATTTCGTGCCCATCGAAATGCGGCCGCCGTGGCCGGGATGCGTATTTCTATTTGCGCCCTCGTACAGCGCTCGACCGCTGGCGCCCCGCTGCGCCGCTCGCGCGTACCGCGTTTCTAGATGGTTGCTTTCGCCGAGGGCACTCGAACGCAATCATATGGTTCGCATGAATACGAACTCTGGAAGCGTGGCTGTATGGCTGAGTTTTCCATAAATCCCAATTCATCCGCGAACTTTGACACTGCCGGTTGCCAAAACAAACCGACACCAAACAATGGTCACTGAAGAACACAGGGTGCACACTGTAGCCGTATAGGCTAGGGAGGATAGGTAAAGATACATAAATGCAATCTAGCCTTGCATGAGATGTACCTTGAAAATGCGTGAAGCGAAAAGGGACTTTTTCATGATCCCCTACATCAACAATCTGGTAGTCACATGTCATGGCATTCAAAACGTCAACGCTGGTACCATGGCGTTGCCTTGTAGACGACCGATCCTGACCACTACACGTGTACACAATTAAAGTCACCTAAGACAACCAATACACGGTCATTTCGTAAGTGCTGGGTCAATGAGAGAAAATAGTCCTCCCGGTCACGTGCCTTACTTGGCGCATACACACAAAGAAACCTCCAAACATGACTATCAATATTGACATCACACCATACAAGGCGCCCTTCCCTATCAGTGCACAGTCCCAACACGTTGCATTGCCGCGTTTTCCTCACAAATATCATACATCCTCCAGAGACACCAATCGCGTGGCTGACACATACTTCATACTCCGAAGGAAATGGAGCTACAGCAGCCGCTGTGTCGTCATCGGATTCGATTTTTGTTTCCTGAATTGCAATAACATCTAACGCTCGGCTACGCAACAAATGTAATAACTGACCCTGCCGTCGGTTACTACGTAAGCCACGGACATTCAGTGTTCCAAATGTTAAGGGAAGGGCGCCCGCCATGATTCCACTACTGAGGCGCAGCGCCTACACGTAGCGCTGCTACCTTTGTTTTGCCTGTCCCATCCCTTTGAGGAGTCACAGCTGCAGGAACTTCTTGAACTGCACCGGCATCTGCACTCACAGGGGCTCCATGGAGGGGTTTCTTCGCCTTAGCCGCGGCGACCTTCGGCTCTTTCCAAGAGCACTCCAAATCATCTATCGGGGCTGGACGCTTCTTGGATGTCTCAGTCATTTCAGTATCCTCGGCAGGATGAAGCTGGTCCTGAAATGGTGGTGATTCGGCCCACGTTGCACAAGGGTCCTTTTCACGGTCGGTCACTGTACGTTCTTCAGTAACCTTCGCTGTAGCAGTGTCCGCAGCTGCCGATACTTGCACTTCCTCAGCCCGGTGGTCTTCAGCAGGCGCTTCGCCAGAGGCATCTACGACCTCACTTACATCCATGAGGTGGTTAACGATGGTGTCATCGTCCACCGGTTTACTGCCACGAAGCTTGTCAGCATACGTGCCAACGCATGCCTCTGCATTATGACCATAACGGTGGCACTGCGCGCAGCGTGGTGTTTTGCACTGTCTTCTTATATGCCCTACTCTGTTGCATCGAAGGCACAAGGGAGGTCGTCAGGGAATCAAAATTAAGCACTGATGTCCGAAGATCGTCAGAAGATGAGTGAGGGAACTGGCAGAGAGGCCTTCTTTGAGCGTGAATTCCACATCGCATTTATGTAAAATTAATAATCAGTTACTCTTACATAAGCCTTTTCTCAAGCGCGTCCAGGAAATTCTTATTGACGTTTCAAGTCGTAGTTCTTTATCTGTCTTTGCGCAATGGGAGATATTCAAGCAAGAAGTTAAAATGATAGCCATCGAAGAAGCTTCCATATTGTCTTTTGAGAAAAAGGAAAATATAAACAGTTGTACAAGTTGCTAGATAAGCTGCACGAACTTGAATGCCTGCATCCTGGCAAGTACATTGAGGACATTTACAACGTTAAGGCACAAATGCAGACAATGGACACTGAGAGATACAGAGGTGCACTAGTTCGAGCGCGTACTCGTCGGTATTTGGAGCAACAGCCTTGTAGTCGTTCGCTTGGTGATGAGCGTCGGCATGCTCTGTCTAAGCAAGTTCTCGAGATAGAGTACTCCGGAGCGATTGTTAATGACCAGGATAGAATAATGAAAGCGTTCACAGATCATTACGAGAATATCTTTCAGTCTCACAAAGTAGCTAAGAGTGAAGCTGTAACGGAAAATTTTATTTCGTTGCTGCCACAGCTCAGTCAAGAAGAATGCGATGACGTTGATAGAGGCATAATTATCAAGGAAGTGGAAGCAACCATTGCTTCGCTAACTAAAGGCAAAACTCCTGGGCCTGATGGCTTGAGTGCGGAATTTTATCAGTGCTTTTGCTCTATATTGGCTCCCTTTCTGCTTAAAGTGTATGAAGAAGCTTACAGGATTGGATACCTACCTGCCACGCTCTATTAAGAGCACACAGTACTTATCCCAAAAAGCAGTGATGCAACAAAATTGCAGAAGGTTGAGGGATATCGCCCCATATCACTTTGCAACGTGGATTATAAAATATTTGCTAAGATATTAGCTAGTCGCCTTCAAGTAGTAATTCGATCATTGGTGGGATACCATCCAAAATGTGGCATTAGAGGAAGATCAATTCAGACAAATATGCACGTTGCACGGTCTGTGCTAGAGTGTGTGCCAGAAAGTGCGGGTCAGGTTGCAATAGTTCAGGTTGATTTGTCAAAAGCATTTGATAAAGTTAATCACTGCTTCTTGTTTAGTGTTTTAGAGCACATAAACATTGGATCTCTTCTTTTTAAAGGCATCTCCATATGTTATGCTAATGGCACAACAAGGCTAATTGTTAATGGTTGTCTATCTGACTCTATCTACCTCAGGGCATCGGTAAGGCAAGGATGCCCCTTGTCTCCTCTATTATTCGCTTTGTACTTGGAACCGCTTTGTGCACGAATTTTGAAGGATCATAGCTTTCACGGGTTCAAACTGTTATCAAATGAGGTCCGGGTACTTGCCTATGCAGATGACATAGCTTTCTTCTGCGCTGACAAGAAAAGTGTGGAGACTGCCCTTGCCATAACGCAGCAGTTTTGCTCAGCTTCTGGTGCAACAGTGAACTTGGAGAAGAGTTCAGGATTTTGGTTCGGTCTATGATGTACAATGCCAACTCACTTCGCAGGTATTCAGTGGAGGCAAGACTTTAAGTACTTAGGTGTACCCCTCTCTCAATATCGCAACAGTAATCCACACTGGTTAGCGGAAGTTGCAGAAGTACAACGTAAGGTTAACAACTGGCAGGGGCGGCAGTTGTCCATATTTAGCCGAGCTGAAGCTTGCAATCTGTTTCTAGCAGCTCGACTTATGTATGTCTTGCAGGTATTACACTGCTCGCGACTTAGGTTGCAAGCTTTCCATCGTGTGTTTGCTACCTATATATAGAGCTCACGTGTCGAGGCCATGCGGCGTGATAACATTTTTCTTCCTCTTGAGAGTGGTGGTCTTGGCCTAGTTCACCTTTTTGTTAGGCAACTTGTCTCCCGGTTATTCTTCTTTCGTGATGTAAACAGTCCTTTTCTAAAAGAGATGTTACAACTTCGATTAATGAATTACCTCCCAGAAATAGTTGTGTCATCTGTCAGAGATGCACCACCTGCTCCTTGGGGCTTCTTGAAAGAGGTTGTTGAAGGCTTTCGCTTTCTTAAGGCTCGCTTTAGCTTGGATTATATTTTCACTGCATCCCGTAAAGAAATTTCTGCTGCACTCATAGACACATTGTTTCCTGTTCCCCATTACCGTGCGCCTTATTTGGAATGTTGCTACTTAGATGTACTCAAGCGTGTCCGTCGAATGATCATTCGTCCAAGGATCAAAACTTTTTTCTTTAACTTACATTCGGCAACCCTTCCTGTCAAAACCTGGTTAGAAAAAAGGGGCTGTTTCGTGCCGTGGTCTACAAACTGCCGTTTGTGCCCACATGCTGAAACGATTGATCACTGTTTTGTCGATTGTAGGGATGCCGTGTTCTTCTGGGACATTCTCCAAATAACACTTAAAAAGATTTAGACATCACACCATACACAATTCGTTTCTTACCTTTTAAAGATTCCTGTGACCCACCATATGACATGTTCATAGTACTTGGTCTACATAGTATTTGGCGCAGTAGAAGGTGTGACAGGCACGCTGAACCACCGCGAAGCACTCGGTCGTTTTTTCGGGAATCTGCTGCCTACGTTCGTAGTGTGTACGCTGCTCAAGAAACAGCGCCGGACTGGATGCCTTCACGCGTGCACATGCTTGCCTGACTTTTGAATATGTACCTGTAGCGCCTTGGTTCTTGTGTTGCTGAAGAGTCTGCTCCCATGTAATAAAGAAAAAAAAAAGTGGCTGTACGGCCTAGTAGTTACGACGCTCGCTTTGAAACCAGTCGTACATGGGTTCGAATCCCGCCTTGTCTAAATTTTTTTCTTTGGTACCACACTTTTCTTTTTTCTCTCTCTCTCTCTCTCTCTGTTTGCCAGCACAGTCGGTTGAACCCCGGTGCCGGGCGCCGACGCGAAGCGGCGGTCGTTGGGGTGTTGCTACGCTGCGCTCCGCAACACCCCAAATAAAAAAAATACTGCTCCAGTCAGGTAGACTGCTCCCTCTCTGATAGTGAGATTATATTTGGATCATCAAAACAGTGATGCGTTTATTTAGGAGTACCATCGACCCCTTAACAGCATTGCCTAGTCGCCACCAGCCCAGCGTGTTCTCCGTTCCAACGGCGGCGGCTAGCACGGCCGGGCTCGACTGGCACGCGCGAGTCGAGCCCGGTAATAAAAAGTAGCGCCAACCACTTCCCTCCTCCGTTCCACTGTCGCGCTCGGCGCGACCAGTGCGATCAAGGGGCGATATCGACAGTGGCGCCGCTTACATCGGGCTTTCCGTGGCAGACGACAGATAACGCGCTACCAGAGGAAATCCGCGCAAAACTTCGATCTCGCCCTGCGAAGTTTTTGAGGCGCGATTTTGCTTCGTCAGTCAGTAACTGGTCTTAATAATGCCGTTTTGGAAGTAGCAACGCGACGATGCGAGACGGCGCAAAGACCAAGTGTGCAGCGAGCGTTTGCGCTCCCGGATGGTAAATAAAAAAAGCCTTTTGCCCTCGCCTTGTCGGTTGCGGCAACTTGAAGGCGCAGCAGCATGCCATGACAACGAAGTTCTTCTCCCTAACACGTTTGATCCGTTTGTGCGTACAGCCCTTTCGTCGCACAGGCCCGACAATGGCGGTCGGAGCGCGTTGGAAAGAAAAAAAAATATAGAAAAGCGCAACGTGTGCTTCCACGTGACACGGATTGGCCAATGAGGGAGCGGAGGAGGCTGGGGCGACAGGAGGCGGCGAGGAGGAAACGCCGGGGTGAGCGCGGTGGCGGCAAGATCTAAGAATGGCGCTACCTTTTATTGACCCCTTTCGCGGCGATCCCGTGGCCGCTGCCACGTTTGATCACGTGGTGACGCGTCCATTGCTTGGGCTTCTTCGATTTTCGGCGTTCTGGCAGCCCGCTGGCAGCCAGACGGCAGCCACCTAGTTCCGGTTATGATAGGAAGTCACGTGAGCTGGAATCCCAAGACAACCCGGAGCTACCCGAAGTTTGCAAAATCGAACGCCGGGACAGCGCTGGCCACGGGATAAATGTAAACAAGCTACCAACATGGCAGCGACCGGCGTCGGCGGCGCGCGCGCGGCGTAGTCGGCCCGTTTCTGCGTTGCCACCGTGAAAATATACAGCTGTGTTCGGGAAAACCATCACTTTTGCGAGATTTCGCGCGACTGGGCATCTCAATTTGCACAGCGTGACAAACGGCCTTCGACGAGTCCGATGCCAAGACGCAAAATCGCACGTAAATAATTGCGAAAAAGCGATCGCTCGGGGATGCCTCGAGGAGGTCGGCCACCGGCGACACTTGAAGTCATTTGACAAGACACGAAAAAGCGGGTACGTCATTACGCGTAAAATTTTGTGCCGATCGACATGCTTGAATTCGATTTCAGAAAGTTTGTTTCGGTTGATAGTGCTCCTTTCAATTCAGCTCCTGTGCTGAAGGAGCTGGAGCTGCGGCTGGCGCATGAAAATGCACGCCACCTGTGACCATCGAAAAGCTTTATAATGAGAGCAATAATTAACCTAATATACGCGTGGCCACTACTCATCTCAGTGCATTCCTTTAACATCAACGGCAGTTTCGAGCTGCCACCCAAGCATACGACGGATAGACGGAGCGAACGTGGGCTAGCTGCGACGCCTTCGCTATATATCTGCAGAAAAATTATATCGCCGCATATACGCGAGCGATGTGAAAAGGGATACCACTAGAGAAAGATGAACCGAAAAGGCACCGCGATGTGTGGGAATTGAGCGTCTACAACTTCGCGAACAACTTGCGCGGAACACGATGAAAATACGATGCAAGCATAATCGACAGCGCCCACGGTGACAGCGCCGCGCGCGCTGTTTACGGCGGGGAAGAAGAATTCACGGCATACACACACACACACATACACACATACACACACAAAAGAAAGTTTCAAATGGTTCGCCGCCGCTCGTATGGCACCGCCTCGCAAGGCGGAACGGTGCTTTAGTACCCTAGTAAGATAACGCTAGAAGCAACGCAATCAGCGATCCACGCACCGCGCCGACGAGTACGGGAGACGAAGTCCGAAACCACAACAACCGGGGCGGCGCGCGCTCGACGCAAGCCAGGAGCGAGGTGAAAGTCCTCAAGCGCCCGCGCTGCAATCCGTCGAGTCCCCACAAAGATGGCGGCGAGCGCTCATCGCCTCTTTTTGTCGTCTGCTAGCCAGAGAACTTCCAGAGAGCAGCCAGAACAAAATCGTCCTGGCAGGTTCTGGCAGCCCGCGGGTAGCCAGAACCGTCCAGCCCGAGTAAAACGAACGCGCGGCGGAAGTGCGTCACGCGGTCGGCGGAGCAACCCGAGAAAAAACGAAGGCGCGCTGGCTGGCTCTGGCAGCCCGCGGGTAGCCAGAAGTGGAAAATCGAAGAAGCCCCTTGCCTCAACTGCCTCCGTTGCCTCCTCGTTTACAATGGAAGTGTATGACGCCGGCGCGGCTCAGAAAACCTCTGTTTTCGGAGATATCGTAGACGGTGACTAGGGGCGCGATCTTGTACGCGTTCCAAAATGGAACGGAGGCGGTCCGTTCCATCGAGCAGCACACTATTGGTCAATTTGAACTGTGACGATCAAATTGACCAATCGTGTGCGGCTCGATGGAACGGACCGCCTCCGTTCCATTTTGGAACGCGTACAAGATCGCGCCCTAGGTGGACGGCACGAAGCTTTGATCACAGCTTCAGAGAACATGCAAAAGCGTTTTCGGAGGTGATTAAGCTATGTCCAAACGGCGCAAGCAGCGTATATTATGCTTATTCTAAAAGCGGAGCTAAATATGTATTACAAGCTTTCCAAGCTTTCCGATTGTGAATTCAGTCAGGATTAGTGTGTTTTGATCTTTGTTGTTTATTGGCAAATATTTTGAAGCAGTGGCTTGTCAGTTTCTGACTCAGTGAAGTTCCTCGGTGCGGCCACTATCTGATTATTAATCGCTCGCGGTTGTGCTCAGTTCCGATAGATTTGTTCTTGCTGCGCACGAGGCTTGAAACGTAGCTGTTTTGTACATTGTAATACCCTGTAGCAAATATATATTACAGCTAGTAACTCGCTTACTCTTGTGGACCGTCACGAAACATTCAGCTTCGACCATTCGTGCGCCATAGGTGTAGTCCGTCATTTATTGTGCGTATACAGTGCGCATATTGTAATGACGTGGCACCTAACGCCGTGCTCTTTCTTTCTTGTGCACGTAAGCTACGTGACAACTACGTCATCGGTTGTCTGTGTATATGATAGCCCGCTGAATAAAGCTTTTATCAGTTGCTGATCGTCTGGCTCCGAGTCACGTCGATCACACATATATTCAAGTGTGCGTCCATTCACTTATTCTTGATACGTCGGCGATAAAGTGGGCGTAAGTTTTCCTGCCATTTGGGACAGATGCGTATAGATAACGTGCGCGAAACTTACTATGACAGGAAGCGGAGCTACTCGCTTTGTAATTGTTTAACGAGTGGTACTCACTCTTGCCGACGTTCTGGGGATGAAGCCCTTTCTTCGAAGGTTAGCGATACAAGGCTGGCGGATGAGGAAATTTCTGTACCCTCGAGGAAAGCCATACATCACGAAGTGCCGGTAACACGTTCGGACAGTTTCAGCAGCGGTCCGCGAACTTCGCCACACAGATTCATTCCGTTCCTTAACATGCCAGTCACTATTTTTGCAGCCTACTACTGCACACGTCTTCAATTCACATGATTAAATCTAGCATGATTGGAGCACAGTGTGTTAGCGAAAACTCAGTTGCATTTCCGACAGCTGATCGCACAGAAGCAAGGTAGAAGCGGTAATGGTTTCTTATTCGTGCGCGGTCGCTGAGGAGAGGTATGGGGCGTAAAGCCCCTCAAGAGACTTTAATGGGGCGCCGCCGTGAGCGCCATCTCATTTCACAAACTCACAAACTGCTCCGCGAAAAGGGTCAATATATAGGGGTTTTAGAGCCCGGCCGTGCGGCTAGAAACATGGTACGCGCAAGCAGCGCATGGCGGCGCCAGTTGTTGGGCTCTGCTAAAGTCTGCGCTTGGGCGCAAATAGAAATACGCGGCCCGGTCGCAAGATACGCATTTAGTGCCGCAGCTAAACGTCGCCTCCTCTCCCTCCCTCCCATCCCCACACGGCCTTTCGCACGACCGGAGATGTCGTGTTTGCCCTCCGCCGAGCGGCCTCTCAGTGAAGGCGCACGTCCCTCGCGCGCCTTCATTCGCACATACGGCAAGGTCTTTAGCGCTGTTGGACATTATGCGGAACCTCATGGCAACGACGGCAGGAATGCGCTTGGAGTGTCCATACAATTGCTATCACAATAAAAACTTGAAATACGTTGAACACACTGCGTATATATGCCCCTTGGGTTAGAAAAACACCTTCGACAAATGTTAACATACCCCTATAACCCCTTCAGGCGCGAATTAAACCTGGCAATGAAAAAAAAAAATTTGCTTAACATCATTTTCGGCTCTCCATGCTTCAATAAAAGAGCCATTAAAAGATGGAAACATAAATTTCATTTTTTCATTGTTTTCCGTGGCGTCCAAATTTGTGGGAAGGGCACCTCAACCCGGAAAAATGTTGCACTGTTCGCTTAGCTAGGTAAGTGGGGCAAAAACATTTTTCCTATGATTCTTCCTTGATTATCTAAACATTTGCAATTTAGTTTGTGTGGTAAACATGAAAGCAATGATCCTGAGCCGACAGGCACAAGAACACGTGACATTTTCGGCAGGGCTGTTCGCTGCGCATCCCTCACGGCGGCAACGCTGTGCATTTGGTGCCAGCGACCGTACCTGTCCTACCTAATGGCCGCGGTTGAAAGTGACTGCGGTGTGGCCTTCTTGACAACGGGCTTAGAGCTGTCATTGCTTAGCCTACCGCGCTTTTTTGGAGCATTTCTGTTGCAAGTGATCAGGCTGCTCGCAATGCCTGCTTGGAACGCCGTCATGCACATGGTGTTTCTCTGTAGGAGCTTCTCAGCGCTTGCGTTCCTGATGTACTCTAACCAGCTGTTGCTCAGCGCAAAACACAGGAAATGAGAAATCACCTTCACGGGCCACCGTATGCGCCAAGTCTTGCTCCGTGCATTCATCATCCGAGAGATCTGGGGAGCTATTCTGCAAGAGTCCACCTAGTGGACTTTTCTATTTCGTCTGCTGTTGAACTTCTGATTGGCTGGGCTGAACTCGGCGTCCGCAGGGGGCAGGCGCCACAGTCAATCAGCACTTCAGCAGCAGACGAAACGGACAAGTCCACTAGGTGGACTCTTAGAGAATACCTCCCCTGCATCGGATGCGTCGCCATTTTGAATTTTCTCTAAAGCTTCGTCGACAGTGTTTTCATAGACCTTTCATCTTTCTACCGCATGTTTAAAATGCCTGAAAAAAATAAGAGGTTTTGACTATTTTAGCCAAGGGCGTCTTTTGCTATACAAGGGAGCTCGCTCGGAAAGGCGGCCTTGAGGCCGCCGTGGACACTAACTTTCGGGGTTTGCGTGTGGCACTCACTTGGTACTCCAAGAAAAGATAGTATTCGGCAATCACGAAACATTGATTCTTACAAATAAATGACTTTTGGGGGTTTTTAATAACGTTAATACCACGAAAACAAATAAAAACGAAGAGCTATTTACGGCTTGAGCCGTAGAAGCTTGAAGCGACCATTTTCCCGCGCTTTCTGATAATTATTTTGTATGTCTTCAGGGCGATGGCGCCACTTGTCAAATAGAGAAAGGAAAGGCGCATTCGCCCGCACATTTCAAATCACATTTTTCAATCAGTGTTTGGAACTACGCGTATTCAAAGTTGGTGTCCACGTTTGTTGCACGGCGCCTGAAGGGGATAAACTGGTTGCACATTGCGTGTACGACGCCACTTGGGTTACAAGAACACTATTAACAAATGTTAACATGACTCTATGGCGCTCGGAATAAAGTTGGACGCGTTGGTAACTACAAAAATTTTTGGTGGACTAGTCTGTCACAGCGGCCACAATTTTCACAGCGTATTTGCGACTTCAGTGAAGCTCAGGCGCCATCATCAAAGGAAGGAAACGCACGTTTCATGGTTTGGAATTCCTGCTTTCTTCTGCCAGCCCAGACAGCAGCAGCAAGACGCAGCCGCCGCACATGATGCCAAAATATCACACCACACGTACAGGGAAAAAAATTACACCATCTTCCCGTAGGGGAACCCTGAGTAGTATGCGAAGCAGCCATGGGGTCGACTCAAGGTAGTTTTATCAGCTGTATAAACTTGGACATGCAGCAGCACCAGCAACGCGCAGAACTGTTGTCGACGCCGTCGGCGTTTTGCCCGCGTTCGCACCGAACGCGCGCGGCATTGGTGACTGTTGCCGGTGCCTCAGGGGCGCCTACCGTCGCGTCTCTAAACTAAGCTGCTTCGCATTATCGCGCGCGGAGCCGCAGGTGTTGCCATTCATTGCGCAATCCGGAGAGGAGAGGAGGAATGCCGAGAGGAGAGGAGACAAGAGGAGGGGGAGGAGGATGCGCATGCGCAGTAGGGGTGTGGACGCCGCACGGTGGAGGGAGGGAGTGACATAGCCCCCAGCATAAAATGCTTTGCATCTAAAAAAACAAGGAAATGCTTACCTCTCTCTACTCTGCGAGGAGCGCGATATATGGGCAAAACAGCGGCTTGTCGCCGGAGCACGTTGCCGGCATGGAGGAGGTGGCGTCGCTGAAGGCGGTGTTGAGTTGAGCTGGCTTTGTCCCCAGGCACAGAGCATAGGGGCGTAAAACCAAATATACCTAGACGGATTTGGGGAGCGTGCTGTGGGCGTGGCGCTTCGGTGAAAAAGTACCTAGAAGCGTGGTACGCGCGAGCGGCGCATGGCAGCGCAGCGGTCGAGCACTGGGCTTGGGCGCAAATAGAAACACGCTGTCTTGTCCTGCACTATCTGCGCATGCGTCAGGCGCGAGCTTTCGCGCTCCAGCACGCGTGCGTGTAGTTTGGCCTTAATTGCTATTTATTGTGTAGGAATTGTGAACGTTAAAGCGTGTTAAATGATAGCACGTTAGCGACGAAGATTGGGCATGTCAATGTTTTATTTCGAAGGGTAGGCTAAGAACACGGTTGTTGACATCTTTCTTCTGAAATCATTATTGGGGGCTGGCGCACACGCTAAGCCCAACTACCAAAAACTACATGTCCCAGCCATCCCAGTTTGGGATAGTGGCGTGCTTCAGCCAACCGGAGTGCAATGGCAGGCCTCGGCACGGGGCCCCGGCCTGGCTGATCACCTGAAAGCCCGACTCCAGGTAAGTATGGCGTTGACTGCGTCGTGAACAAACCGCACTCCAAGAGCAGTAGCATCTGGCACAGGCTTGAAAGTCAGTTTTGCAGTAAACCTAAAGCGCCGCCGAAGAGTCAGAATTGTAAAATTAGGGATTTGATTACAAAACCCCAAAATACGCAATTCTGTAAATTTAAATAAAAAATAGTTGCTTTGCAACGAACATAATGAGGAAGAACTACATGCATTAAACACATAAAGCCAACAGACAATGAAGCCAAGGAAAGCATCGGAGAAATTAGTTGAAATTGGAATGTAGAACATAATGAATAGGAAAATGAAAGTGGACGAAAAGATAACTTGTCGCCGGCGAGAGCCGAACCCGCAACCTCCTCATTGCGCCTGCGTTGAACTACCACTAACTTGGGTATTTATGTTTACTAGATCTATACTCTGTTGCATACATCAGGTGCAAGCTGTGGACGCTAGAGATACTTTTTGCAGTGACTACGTTCGCACTTCGAAATAGTTCGTTTTTTTTATTGCGATAGCAATTATATGGACACTTCAACCGGATTTCTGCCGTCGGCGTCGCCGTGAGGTTCCGTATAAAGTCCAAGGGCGATAAAATCATCGCCGCGCGCCGTATGCGCGAGCGAAATAGCGCAGGGGACGCGCGCTATCACGGAGAGCGAACCCATGGCGGAAAGCAAACGCGATCGTCGCGCGAAAGGCCGTGGGGGTATGGGAGGGAGGGAGGCGGGGCGACGCTCTGCTGCGGCACCAAAGGCGTATCTTGCAACCGGGCTCAAGGCGAACTGGCCATTCAATCTCCCACGCGGAAGCAAGAAAGCGGGAAGGCAGCGCGGGAGGGAGGGGGGGTCGCAGCTTCTACTCTGCCAACTGCGGTCGTACTTGGCCCGGCTGTGGCGGTCGCCCGCACCGTCTCTTATCTCCACACGGCTCTGACCTTTGTATGCGCTGTGCATTCGCCGCTCAGTTTCCGTTGAAGCGATAGACCGCACGAACCTTCGCCCGCTGCGGCGGCTGCGCTTGCTGCCAGCGTTTTGCATCTACGGCCATTCAGTGTGATCTATTCATGTTTGCTTGTGCGCGCTGACACCACACTTGTTAATTCAGTTATTAAGCGAATATGTCCAAATCTATGCAGCCGATAAAACTACTATCCCTACTCCGAATAGCTCTCTACTAATTTGCTATCGCAATTGATGCTTCGTCTTTCGGGCGAAACTGCGACATTTTTTTTTGAGCGATTTTTGTGCAAATGCTCTTTATATAAGCTGTTCTGAATTAAAAGAAAAATTGCCCTTAGAAACAAACAAACCATGTACTCATACGGCTGCTAACACATTGTTTTAGATCGATTTGCTCTTCGTTGATGTTTATTTGCAGCCCGTCGCGGCAGCCTCACGTGCATGCTTGCGAGAGCAAACGCCGTTGGCGCTGTTGCGACGTCGAAGTCCGAGCGGCCACGAAGGTTCCATGTATGGTGCCGTGCCAGGTGCCAAGAGGAGGAGATATCCAGGGAGATTAGAAAACTGTTTTATATACACTGTACATGGTATTTTACAAGAAGGGCTCCATGATATTGGAGCCGTCTACGTGCTAACATCTTTGCATGTAGTAGCGTTCACATCTCCGAGCGTTCTACATGGTCAAGCGTCCCCCACAACACTCAAGTCCCGCTCTTTTATCCCTTTCGTTTCCCTCTTTCACACGACGAGGGAATGCACTTTTTCTTCTTAGCCAATGACAGTCTTTGATCAGGTGGCCATATCCCGCACGTGATGTGTCGTCGTTTCCCGCCGGGCTCCGCCTCCAATCTTGCTAGGTCGCCCCCGAACATAGGCAGCGGTTGACACCTTGGGAACCGAACGCTGGTGTCGTTTCCCCGGGGCTGCCAGACACTAGCTCATTTCAAGATTCGCCTCTCCATAGCGGTCAGTTCGCGGAACCAGGGAGGGCGGTGGCTGTCCCGAAAGGGCGCCAGGTTGGCGCGTCGCAATCGGCGCCGGGCCTCGTCGTGGTTCCGGCGGCGCTGGTAATTCACGGAACCGCACCAAAGGGGCGACGCTGCCGTTTAGCGACGCATGAGATAGCCTGGAGACCAACTGCTAATCCCTCAGTCCCAGGTGACAATTCTCGGCCGCGAGAAAGGGGCGCCAAGTTGGCGCGTGTGAGTCAGCGCCGGCCTCCCTTGTCCCGAAGGACCGCCAGACACAACAGCGCGCAGAGAAGCATAGACGGAACGCGCAGAGTGATAAATTTTGGCGACCGTATCTGACCGTACTTCTTGCGTAGCTTCCACAGCGTTGCACCTGATGTATGAAACAGAGTATTGGGGGTGAGCTCCCCCACTGGAAAAGCTGGCGCCACCGTCGGCGTGACGTGGTATGAGGAATCAAGTGGACACAGCGGCCTTGTCGTCTGCTTCGAAAGCGCCGAAGCGAGCTGCAGGAAAACGAAGGTTTAGGACCCCCTGCGCTACGGTTCTGATTAAGTGGGGATGTTTTCCCGTTTCGGGTGTCTGTTTGACAACACTTGAAAGCACTATAACAGGTAGTGGCTGCCTTTGAAGGCGTCCGACACGGCAGGCTCGGCACCGCAGTGCCGGACGCGTACACCACGGAGCCCGGTGAAGCCTTTACACGTGCCCGCCGGCCAAGAAGCTCCGTGTAGCTTGGATAGCGAAACTAAGATCCCCGCAAGCAGCCATCGGATACAACTCGGGTGCGTAGCGAGCACTTCCGCGAGGAAGATTCCTGCTATACGACGGTGGGGCTGCCATGTTCGGTGAGTAGCAGAAAGCGCGCACTGAGAAGCTCGCCCGCGCGCGCTGCCCGGTTAATGTCATGAAGATTTGGTCTATGAACTGGTTGATACTAGACACCGACAAGTTCACCGAAATGGAAAGGGAACGGTAAGAAGCACATTAAAAAAGGCATGGCATATTCTTATGTTTGTATTAGCACCAAACAATGAATGTACTGGATTAACAAAAAGAAGCTGCGGGAAATTACTCGCCGAGAAGACCGATAAACATACAGTGTGACGTAACTTGAGAAATAACGGTACTGAAACGTCCAAGAATTTAGAAAAAAAATTGAGTCAATCGTCGCGATGGGACATCACGAGTCGCCGTGTAGCGTTGAAGTCCTTATAGTTATAACTAAATTATTTCTGAACAGCTCCGATAGCGTCCACGCAACAATGGTTGCTTGTGTCCTGCGAAATGTTCATATTGACACGTGTACATGTTTATATTTTACCGGTGGCCGCTTTCCACCGGCTAACAAATGTTAAACGTTATCGCTCGGCGCAGGTCGCGCCTGCATCGGAAGCTCCTCGAACGTTATCGATGCTTCTATCCGTCCTCTGTGGTCACCGACGCTCATGTAATCTGATTGTACGAGCGACGCGAATTGTCTAGAACTTACTGGAAGACACGCGGGCACCAGGGATTAATCTGGAACCTTCGATGACTCACGTATAAAAGCCAACGCGTTTCGCCGCAGATAAGATTTTCGCCGATCGCCGACTGTGTTCGCCGCTATCGTTGTGCTTTGAGTGTAGCTTGCTTTTGTGGGCGCAGGTTCGCCCAATAAACAACCAGTTTCGTCATACACAGTTTTACGACTGTTTTCTTCACTGCCACTACTACGTGAAATCTGGTGGAGGTGCGGGGTACCTCGTTGTGATGATGCGCGAATCGTCGTCGCCGGCGGCGGAGGATCTTCGGTATTGCGTCGTACAGCAACCGCACCTCCATCGGTTGCTGTTTTTAGTTTCCCGCATAGGGACTCACGGACCGCCCCGGGCTGGGCCAGTGTATGGTCGGCGCTGCGGGGACAGGCTACGTCCTGGTGACAGCGAGCGTGAGGGTCGTCGTGGTAGCCACTGGGCTACGGCGAGGTAGTCGTCGATGTCGCGTGGTCGCTCGCCGTCACGATTTAAGGTCCAAGTCGATAACGCTTTCAACGCACAACGCGATACCGCCGGCTACAAACATCAGTTACCATGCCTATAATGTGCTAGAAGAACAAGTCACCGTTCCGCCTCGCTCGAGCGTAATGATTTCCGTTGGTACCGAAGTGCCTGCAGATATGGAGGGCGTCAACGAGGGCGATCATCACTTAATGCTCGATCGGGAAATTGGCGTCGCGAGAGGCATAGCTGAGCTACGTGAAGGGAAAGCAAGAGTGATGCTTACGAACTTCAGCCACACCCGCCGGGGTGGCTCAGTCAGCTAAGGCGTTGCGCTGCTGAGCACGAGGTCGCGGGATCGAATCCCGGCCCCGGCGGCCGCATTTCGATGGAGGCGAAATGCAAAAACGCCCGTGTGCTTGCGTTGTAGTGCACGTTAAAGAACCCCAGGTGGTCGAAATTAATCCAGAGCCCTCCACTACGGCGTGCCTCATAATCAGAACTGGTTTTGGCACGTAAAACCCCAGAAAGAAGAAAGAAGAAGAAGAACGAACTTCAGCCACGAATACAAACACATTAACAAAGGCACCACGGTCGCCTACATCGACGAAATAGTACAAGCCAGCAGTGCATTCGCCTTCACGGACTCTAGTGCACCTGCAACGACTGTAGTACCGGAACCAACTTTCGACGTCAATCAGAACCTCCCCTGGCATAAGAAAGAACAGCTAAAAGCTCTGCTCCTGCAATACAAGGACTTCTTCTCGCCGTCGTCAAAAGTTCGACAAACCCCTGTCGCCAAGCACCCCATCATAACCGACGAATATGTCCGCCCACTACGTCAGAGCCCGTACCGAGTTTCGGCGCGCGAACGCTAGGCCATAAGGCAACAAGTCGACGAAATGCTACGTGAGGACATCATCCAGCAGTCGAAAAGTCCGTGGGCGACCCCTTTGGTGTTAGTGAAGAAGGATGGAACCCTACGTTTCTGCGTCGATTATCGTCGCCACAACAAAATCACGAAGGAGGACGTATACGGATTGACGACGCCTTGGATCGACTTTACAACGCAAAGTATTTTTCATCGATGGACTTCAAAACCGGCTACTGGCAAATCCAAGTCGACGAGAGGGACCGGGAGAAGACTGCCTTTATAACACCAGACGGACTGTTCGAGTTCAAGGTGATGCCGTTTGGTCTTTGCTCGGCACCTGCGACTTTTCAACGCATCATGGATACAGTACTGGCAGGCTTGAAGTGGCAGACTTGCCTCGTCTATTTGGACGACGTCGTTGTGTTTGCCTCAAGCTTCGAGGAACACCTCCGGCGCCTTGAAACAGTTCTTCAAGCAATCAAGACCTCCGGACTCACGTTGAAGCCAGAAAAGTGCCGCTTCGGATACGAGGAGCTCTTATTTTTGGGTCATGTCATACATGTTTATCTTTCACCGGTGGCCGCTATCCACCGCCTAACAAATGTTAAACCTTATCGCTCGGCGCAGGTCGCGCCTGCATCGGAAGCTCCTCGAACGTTATCGATGCTTCTATCCGTCTTCTGTGGTCACCGACGCTCATGTAATCTGATTGTAAGAGCGACGCGAATTGTCTAGAACTTTCTGGAAGACACGCGGGCACCAGGGAATCTGGAATCTTCGATGACTCACGTATAAAAGCCGACGCGTTTCGCCGCAGATAAGATTTTCGACGATAGCCGGCTGTGTTCGCCGCTATCGTTGTGCTTTGAGCGTAGCTTACTTTTGTGGGCACAGGTTCGCCCAATAAACAACCAGTTTCGTCATGCACAGTTTTACGACTGTTTTCTTCACTGTCACTACTACGTGACAATATGCTGCCGCCTAAAATTAAGCTCACGGCACGGTGCGAAAACGCGCTCGCAGCGAAAGCGAAACATTGTTCGCGGACATGCATGCAGACGTGCATGCATTGAGCCTTCATTCGGTTATGCTCCATGTGGTTATACGGGCAGCACACTATAAAAACATATTTCTTTCTCTTTTTTTTATTCGAGACAATTTCGTACAAATTGGCTCAGGAGGCACAACAAAATAGCCCAGAGAGCCTGACTAGGTTGTGCCACCCTGACAGCGTAAGCAGCAAATCTTATTTAGATTACACATCAGATTGCACATCAACAATATTTAGATTACACATCATAGGCCGACCCAGATGCGATAACATCAATGCAAATACAATGAAATATGCAGTTCCTTTTTGGAACGAGAATCAAAACCTAATACATATGCACACACATAATGAAATAAATCTACATAATACACAATGAAACACAACATAATACACAAGATTAATACCGAGAACTGGCTCAGGGGCTAAAATCTCACACCTGCTCAAATAGTAATAGGGCTTTAACTTGCTTCTTGAATTGAATTGGAGAAACTCTAGAATTAGGTTTAATATGTCAGGATACTTACTGAGGAGTTCTGGTATTAGTGACGATAGCCTCTGTAAACCATAATTTGTGCGTGATCTTGTCTAAACTGTTAAGCTGTGTCGTAGTTCATAAGGGGACTGCTTAACTGGATAGGTTTCTTGAAAATTTATTCTGTTTTCTCGCTATTGACGTAGGGCTTCCAGAGATAGTTTTTGTTTTAACAATTGTTTTATCTGAAGTATGCTATATCAGGTAAAGTACGATGCAGTGCTTTCAGTGTAGGGGACGTTTCCAATTGCTTGTATAGCTCGCTTTTGTAACGATAAAAGATAATTAAGGTTTGTCTCGGTTGTTGTTGACCATACCAAGGAGCAGAAACTCAGACGAGAGTGCACAAGTGCATAGTAGATTTCGCGTTTTGCTTCAGGCGGGAGGAGTGATCGTAGTTTTTGGTAGGAAAGTCGTAGTTATTTCCCATAGCGATTGCCTACCTTTCACGCAAGAAGCTGGTTCGAGGGACTCCTTCGCGCCGACCGCGCGCTATGGGCTTTCACTGTACGTATTCGGTAAAGAGAGAGCGCCTGTAAACTATTCTGTGCTTTCTGTTTGCCCAAGATTGTTATTTTGACAGTGAGAAACTTCCCTTGTTTGGAGAGTACTTACAGAAATGGCCCGGAGGGCTCCCGCGTGGTGTTTTTATTGAGCGCCGACAGCCAAACCTATGAGGAACGCGCCGCGTTATCCCTCATACTATACGCAAACGAAGCGCTTCCGACAGATGGCGACTCCGTTAGTCCTCGCCCCCAAAATAGAAACGCGCTTTAACAACCCATGACCGACCTCCGAGATTTGCGCGTGCAAATAAATCTCGGAGGCTATGAACAACCCATCAACACGAACCAACCTTGTGGCGATACCGTCGTCACATCGGTCACACGACGAAGCTTGTGGCCGTGGCTGCTAGCTCATTAGCGAGAAACTCTTTGTGCGAGCTCCCGCGTGAAACCGGCTTGTGCACAGTTCCGTAATTGCGCTTGCTTTAGGCTGTCGTGTGTTTCTACCTGTTTTCGGCTGTGCTGTTCTTTGTCAGGCAAGTATTGCAGTGTTTTGTACTTGACACTGCGTGTGCAGTGATTTGTTTGTATGGTTTTAATTTGTACAGGAGCTGAGTTATGCAATGGAGAGCGCCGAGTAGAGGGCACTAATTTGCTCTTCAAGCTAAAGTCCCTCAATAAATTATGGAGGGACCTTACTTCAAGCTGATTCCAATGTCGCTATGTGAGGAGCCTTTTCAGTGATCTTGTAATTAAGGCGTTAAGCTCAGTATTAGGATGAACGTCAGAAGAAATGCTGCTCTTGTGTACCTGGCATCGGGATATCCGCCGTCATGAGTGAAACTAGCAAGTTTGGCAGGAAGCGAAGAAAGGCGGGAATTGCTGTCTCTGCGCACTTTGCCTATATGCTCTTGACAGCCGTGATCGTGGTATTTCAGCCTCCTGTTTCGTAAGAATGTTGCTGAGAAGATAACTGACATACAGGCTCTTTGTTAATGATTCATTACGAGTACGGTAGCGCAAGAGATGAGGTCAAGTTCCCTTGATCCGCGAGGCGGCGACAGCATCGCCGGGCAGCCGCGCCATGTTTACGGTCGTCGGTTCGTCCGGCGGCCGCGGCAGTATTGGCGATGGCTATCGTCCAAGCCGTCGTGGGGAGTTCGCACACAGCAGTGTTTTGTGCGCGGAGCCGTGAGTGTGTGCTATTACGTAGAAAGTACTTGAATTAGTGTATCTGCGTGCACGGAGAGACTATACGTCCGCGATTGTACGCCAATGCAGCAGCAGCGACATAATGGTGAACTGCGCGGTGTCACCGTCTTCTTTTCTAAGAAGACACGGTGCGAGCGGCTTTTCATTGAATGACTGTGAATGACGAACCTGCGAGTACATAGACAGCGTAAGCGTCGAGATTTAAATATAAAAATTTGAATTCAATTTGAAAATTGTGGTGGCTGCAGATCGATTTGGAGCACTTACTACTTTTCAAAAAAGAAAAACGTTAACGCTAATTCGTACGACGTCAATGAATGGCATTTACGGGACTGCGTAAATGCTGACGGTAATTAAAGAGGAAGGAAGTTACAATTAAATACATTATACTTGTTTCTTCCCGAATGCTGAACATCTCTAACCAGCACTAAACAAAAACGCATGCAAGACACGCAGCGGTTGTGGAGGTCTAAAAAACCATTTGAAAACAACCGCTGGCAACTGCTGCATCTAATCCCTCTCCGACCGCGACATCCCATAACCGTGGTTATAGGATGCACACACAATCCACACGGCTACATGTTGGTGAAATCCACGCGAGGCAGCAGCCCGCCATCGCGCTTCAGTCTTTGAGCTCAAGTGGGTCGCCGCCGCACAAGCGCACTTTTATTGCGATAGCAATTATATGGACACTCCAAAGCAGATTTCTGCCGTCGGCGTCGCCGTCGTCGTTGCCGTGAGGTTCCATATGACGTCAATGGAGATGAAATCGTCGCCGCGCGCCGCCGAACGCTGTATGTGCGAGTGAAAGGGCGCGAGGGACGCGCTCTTTCACGGGGAGTGAACCCACGGCGGAAAACAAACGCGCGTTCTCCGCCGTGCTTCCGTTCACACTGGGGAATCCGGCGTCTACAGCGAACGGATTTCTCCTGCCGCCGAAATTCGCGTCGTTCATACTGATTGCCTACCGCGCCGCCGGAACGTCGGCCAGACGCCTTGTGGCGTCGCATACCCTACCCCGCAGCAGCATGGAGCTTTGACAGCCGTTTCACTCTGCTGCATCTACTTTTCATACTCGGTGATAGAAACAGTGATTTTGTCAACAAAATGCAGTCAACTAAATAGAGAAAGCGTGACAGAAACGATGCGAGCGACGCAACAAAGACGGTGCGTCGAGCAGACGACAGCTACTCAGCCTGGGAGCTCGCCTCAGCCTATGCATGGCGCTTGCCAAGGCGTTCGCTGGACTCACTCCGCCTTTCTATACACTCTATTGAAACTACGCACTTATCTCCTCTCGTGTAGAGTTGGCATGTTTTTGTTTTGCGGCTCTTCGTCACTGCTTGCAACGACGATGATGCTAAGCCTGCTGGCATACACCTTGCTGGCGATGCACGACGCGTAGAAGCATTCGCCAAAGCAACGACGCCAGCGGTGGCGGAGGGTTCGTCCTGCAAGACCGCGAGAAGCTGGGTCACGCCACCTTGTCAGGTCACGTTGTGCTTCACATGGTGTTTGTCGAAAACGATGGGGTGGGCACGCACCTATTCGATGAGCATTTCCGATGTCGCGACGAGCCTTGAAGACTGCGACATGACGAGCGCGTCGGACTTGGCCGCCATCTTTGGAATTTCTCACTCGCGCTCGGATTGGCCCGCGGTGAGGGAATCCGGCGGCAGCTGCCGCAAAAATCGGTCCCGGAGCGATCGGCGCGGAAAGGGCTATTCCGGCGGATCTCGCCGCCGCCGAACTGGGTTCCGCGCCGCTCCAGACGCCGAATGTCTCAGTGTGAACGCGCCTTTTAAGGGCTGCAGAAGTAGGCGTCTCTTTCCTCCTTTACAATCACCATATATGTAGAGCAAACGCGCCTTCTTCCGACGCGCTATAGGCGGTGGGGGGGGGGGGGAGGGAGGTGACTTTTAGCTGCGGCACCAAGTGCCTATTTATATCAGAGGCTCCGGCAACAGTCAGCAACGCCGCACGCATTTTGTGCGAACGCGGGCAAAACGCCGACGGCGTCGACATTAGTTCTGCGTGTTGCCGGTGCTGCTGCATGCCCAAGTTTATACAGCTGATAAAGCTACTATCATTTACTCCGTGTAGCTCTCTACAAATTTGCTATCGCAATTGATGCTTCGCCTTTCAGGTGAAACTGCGACCACTTTTTTATTGCTATAGCAATTATATGGACACTCCAAAGCAGATTTCTGCCGTCGGCGTCACCGTTAGGTTCCGTATGACGTCAATGGAGATGAAATCGTCGCCGCGCGCCGCCGAACGCTGTATGTGCGAGTGAAAGAGCGCGAGGGACGCGCTCTTTCACGGGGAGTGAACCCATTCTAAATTATTATAAGGGTACCCGAAGAAAATACTCTCCCCCCCATCGCTCACTCACCAAAGAGGAGGCTACCAGCTGGAGACTTATCCAGGCAGATACCTACCCCAACCTCCACCTCCTCAGCAAAATCCACCCCACGGCATACCCTTCACTGTGCCCGTGGTGTTCAGAGAAAGCCACTCTATTCCACATTACATGGGCGTGTCGTGCAATTACTGCCTTACCCCCCCTCCAACACCCGAGCGCGGAGCGATGGGAGTCGCTGTTGGCCAGCGAGGCCTTGGACGATCAGCTTAGCCTGCTTGACAGGGCACGCAGGGCGGCGACGGCGAGCGGAGCCCTGGACTGAGGGCCCCCCCACCGCGAGACCAAGAGCCTCCCATCTTCGAAGACTCACCGCGAATCTTACCATCGCTCAATAAAAGTTTCTATCCATCTATGGGGGGCGCTCCGGTCGCCGAGCTGAGCAGACGTGCTCCGCATGAGCTCCGCAGTTTTCGCCAATTGTGCCACCTTAATTGCTTCCAATCGATTGGAAATCATCACTACAGTGTCCGTGAACATCCCTGGACTCGATTGATACCATTTTTGGCCCGGTCAACCGGATGTTTCGTCAATTTTCGACGTTTTCTTCGCTTGGGCGACGCTGGGTCTAGCGGACCACGCCTAGGCTTAGCACGAGTACGGCCGCGGCGCGCAGCTGCGTCGGCCGCCCGGTCCCGCTCGACGCCACGACGCTCGACTCCTCATCGCCGAAGATGGCTTCGGCCTCATCGCAGCTCAACGCCGTTTCCCACAACCGTTTCACGGCCCTTGCTACGGAAGACATGAACTTTTGTGCGGGCGGCAACGACACTACGACCACCGACGCGATCAACGACCAAGAGGTGCTGCGCAGCACCGGCCGCACCACAGTCGCGGTGCGCGGCAACGACTTACACCCAAGCGACATCGTGGGATGGAAAACCTCCGGAAAACAAGTAAGCCAACGACTTAATAAGCCCCAGCTCAACGAAGTTACCCAAAGCAGCAAGCCAACTTCGCAATTTAGCGAAGCTCAAGCAAAACGCATGATAGCGAGAATCACTAAAGCGTCCTGCATGCCGCTGAATTTGCCGCGGGAAGAGCAGAAGATTGTAATACGACCGAGATGAGGGCTATGCCTAGCGAGACTCGAAGCCGACATCGTAATGACCGCAGTCATAACGGCAGCCAACGTTCCCAAGACCGCAGCGAAAGCAGATACGATCTGTACTAACCCCACGCAGAACATCATCGTGATCAGCACGCCCGATGAAGAACGAGCACGTTACTACGCAAGCGTACGCTCCCTGTACATGGGGGGCCGTAACTACGAAACGCATGCCTACCGCACCGCGCCTCACGGCACAGTGAAAGGAGTGAACCGTGGCATCGCAGTAGAAAACACTGCCGAAGATCTGCACGAGAATATCGTTAACCAAGCAAACCCGCAGGCCCTCGAGGCGCACAGGATTGGAAACACTACCTTGATCGTCATTTTGTTCGCAGGAACAAAGGTCCCGAACTACATAAAGTATGGCTCCATTATAGTAAAGTGTGCATTATACAGACAACACCACAACCTGTGCAGGACATGCGGCAAAGTCGGCCATCGGGCCGATGTATGCCCCACACCGGAAACCAAGATCTGTTTTGCGTGTGGCGCGCTTAACCCGGCGGCAGACCACGCGGCGCGGTGCAAGCCACGTTGCAAGCTGTGTAGCGGAGCCCACGCCACGGGCGCGGAAGGCTGTACGAACAAGTACAAGGTGCCCTTCGTAGTTACTCAGCGCAGATGGGAGCGCAGAAATGCGGGGCCAACGTTTTCGTCGCAAGACTTCCCGCAGCTGCCACCGCAACAACAGCAACAACAGAACGAAGCACATCTATCAAAGAAAAGACGCAGCCGCTCGAGGAAGCGGGACAAAAGCAGGGAACGCTCGGCGAGCCGCGGCAGAAGCACCGACGGCAAGCGCAGTGAGAACATGCACGTAGCTCAAGCGAAGGACAACACCATCCAGTCACTACGCAACGAAAACGACCAGCTCAAGCGATGCATCGCCGAACAGAGAGCTCAAATGCAAGAGATGAACGCCAAGTTGAACCAACTCATCAACGCGCAGCAGCAGCAGCAGCAACAGGCGACTCCGACACCGCCGACGTCGCCGCCGCAGATTCAACCAAGACCCCCAACGCCAACGGAAAACAACACAAACTCAGCCATGGAGGTACAAGCCCCAGTTACCACGGAAGCTAACAGCGCAGAACCCAAAACGATCGACGTAGCTAAGACAAGCGAACCGGCACCCAAGAAGCGAGCGCTCGAACACATACGTGAACGAAGAGTCAACACTAGGCTGGACAGCATAGAAGAACGTCAAGATCGACTGCAACAGACCATGAAAGCCAACTACGAAACCCTGAGCCAAGCCATCAAGGCTACTAACGGTCGCCTCGATGCTACCAACGCACGCCTCGACACGTTGGTGACACCCATACATGGCATGCAGTCTACCATACAGGGAATACAGACCAAGTTGGATGCACTAATACACGCGCTTACGGCGTCAGGACTAATCACAACAGGCCTTCACCCAACCGCAATAATGGACGGGACAATGGAAACAGGCACCGCTAACCACAGAAACAGAGCACGGACACAACAGCATCATCTCCTCATATGGCAATGGAATCCCAACGGCATACAGGGTAGAAAAGCATCGTTACAACAGTACATACAGCAAAGCACTAAGAGACCCGACGTTATAATACTACAAGAAACGCACAGTGAAACCCCACCGACGTTACCGGGGTACAGATCCTTTGCGAAGCCCCCCAGCGCACGAGCAGTTGGAAAAGGCGCAGGGCAGGGGGTCTGCACCTTAGTAAAGAAGAATCTAACCTCAATAGATCACGAGCTGCTACCCAACGGCGCCATCGAGCACACCACGGTCGAAATCGTCACCAGGAAGCGCAAGCGACGTGAAAGCACTTTTATAATCAACGTGTACAGCAATCCGAAGCACTTCCAGCAAAAATTCCGCACTCTTGTGCACAAAGCGCAACAGCTCGCGGGCTCCAACGTAACCCTATTGTGTGGAGACTTCAACGCTCAGCATACGGCATGGGGGTATCCATACACGACGGCGAAGGGCCACAGCCTCTACGACGAAACAATGGACGCAGGTTACCAACTGCTAAACGACCCCAACGCACCTACGAGAAACGGAACGTCGTCGCAACGAGACACAAACCCGGACCTCGCCTTCATAAGCACGGCCTCGGCACTGCGTGGCGTCACGTGGCGGAACACCGGGGAGACGTTGGGAAGTGACCACTGTATACTCGAAATTACAATACCCATCGCAGAGAGCACGCAAAGAGCACAGGAACAGCAAATCGTCGACTGGCACGAGTACAGAAAGAAATTAGAAGACAACGTTACGGAAACAATTGAAAAGTTAGAAGCATGGACCAACATGTTCAACGCCACGACCAAAGACGCCACTCAGACGGTAGAAGCGGAGCCGGAGACTACGATGCTGGACAGCAGACTAGCCCACCTCATGGAAGCCCGCAACTCGCTGAGACGGCGCTGGAAACGTCAACGCCACAACAGAAAACTACGCAAACGTATAGCACAACTCAACAGAGACATCGAGCATCACAGCGCAGTCCTCTGCAGACAGCAGTGGCACGCGGTGTGTCAAGAAGCCGACGGTCAACTACACAAAGGCAAGACGTGGCGCCTGCTACGCCACTTGCTCAACGATCAGACAACCAAGGGAGCTCAGCATTACATGCTGAACAAGACCATTCACAAAGCCGTCAAAGAAATTGGAGAGGATGAGGTGCAACGAAGCCTGGACGCCAAGTATCTTCCCGTAACGCCAACGGACCCACTCCCCAGCTACGAAGGGGCTACCAAAGAGAGACTGGATGCCGACATCGAAGAATGGGAAGTGCGAGCGGTTCTACAAACAATTAACTGTAAATCGGCGTCCGGACCGGACCAAGTCATCAACAAGGCATTGAGGAACTTGAACGACACGGCCATCGAAGCCCTCACCAAGTACTGCAACCAGTGCTGGCGGACGGGCAAGCTACCACAACAATGGAAGACCGCGAAAACGGTCCTGATCCCCAAACCGGGCAAACCACCCAGCATAGACAACCTGAGACCCATCTCTCTAACGTCGTGCGTGGGCAAGGTGCTGGAACACATCCTACTCAACAGATGGCAACATTATTTGGAAGACTCCAACATATATCCACATACAATGCTGGGGTTCCGGGCCAAACTGTGTACTCAGGACGCCATGCTGTTACTCAAGAACGAAATCGTGGACAGACAGTTTCCCACGTTGGATAACAGAGCGGTGCTCGGGCTGGATCTCCAGGGAGCATTCGACAACGTACACCACTCGGCCGTCCTTCGGCAGGTGTCCCACCTCAACATGGGGGAGAGGACGTTCGCTTACATCAAAGATTTCCTGACCAACCGCACCACGCGGCTTGTGGCAGGAGAACTACAATTACCGCTCAAGCAGCTGGGGAGCAAGGGGACCCCGCAGGGCTCGGTGATCTCCCCTCTGTTGTTCAACCTCGTCATGATAGGCGTTGCAAGAAGATTGGAACATGTTAGAAACATCAAGTACACGATCTACGCGGACGACATCACGCTGTGGTCAACGGGAGGAAGCGACAGCCAGATCGAGGCAGCCCTCCAAGAAGCCGTCGTCGCCGTAGAAGAACACATACGACCCACCGGACTCAAATGCTCACCAACCAAGTCGGAACTGCTAGTGATCTCACCGCAAAGTGCGCGACGCCCGACAACGCAGCACATCAACGTGGTAACCCAAGACGGAACGCCGATACCGCACGTGCAGACGCTCAGAGTTTTGGGGCTGCACCTCCAGGACCTGAACCGCAACAACGTGACGATACAGAAGCTCCACGCAAAGCTCTCGCTGGCCACCCGCTTACTCAAGAAGGTGGCCACGCGGTACCAGAGCATGAGAGAAGACAGTCTACTACGACTGACCCAGTCGTTTGCAGTCAGCCACATCTCTTACGTTGCGTCGTTCTACAATTGGAAAGCGGCGGAGAAGATGAAGATTGACGCGATGATCAGAAAGGCGTACAAGACGGCCCTGGGCCTATACCCCCACACCAACACGGAACGCATGCTCGCGTTGGGCGTTCACAACACGCTTGAAGAAATCGCAGAAGCCCAGCGAACGGCGCAGTATCACCGCCTGTCCCAGACCAGGACGGGAAGAACGATACTACAACGCATCGGAATCAACGCGCCAGCGACGACCCCGGAGGTAGCAAAGCAGCTACCCCGGGACGTTCTCCAAAGAATGAGGGTACCACCCTTACCGAAGCAAATGCATCCGCAAGTAAACCAAGAAAGAAGAATGGTGAGAGCCACGGTCCTCACAAAGGGTCACGCCAACGATCCGCGCGCGTACTACGTGGACGTGGCGAAGTATCCCCACCGGCCAAACACGTACGCAGCAGTCATCGCTGCAGACACCGGAGTACTCACAACGTCGGGAAGCATACGGTGCAAGTCGCCCACGCAAGCCGAGGAGTTTGCAATCGCACTGGCACTAGCGATCCCGGATTGCCGCACGGTCCTCAGCGACTCGAAGCCGGCAATAGTCAACTTTGCTACAAACAACGCCCATGGAACCACTGCAAGAGTATGTTCAACGATAGCAAGACCGGAAACCAACGTTACCGTCAAGTGGTTCCCTGCGCACGCCGGGGAGCTGGACGCGGGCCCGAACCGCAACGAGGAGGCAGATACGGAGGCACACGCGCTAACTAGCCGCGGGTCTCCGTCAACGCATTCCTCGGAGCCGGAACGACCCGATGCCGAAGACGAAGAGTATTCCATCACAACCTACGGCGACGTTCTGCAGTGGTACAGAACGAGCAGACGCCTCTACCCACCACCTCACCGAAACCTACAACGCAGCGAAGCAGCCACACTACGGCAGTTGCAAGTACAAGCCATATGGACCCCCGTATGGGCAAAGCACGTTTGCCCGGAGGTATACACCACGGATATATGCCAACACTGCAAGAAGGCGCGCGCCACCCAGAGACACCTCCTCTGGGACTGTGCGCCACCGCCGGGTAACCAAGAAGCAATGCCAACTGCCATCAGCAGCAAGATCAGCCGAGAGCCAGGCAACCAAAGAGACGTGGTCCAGCACGTGCTTAGCATCCTGGAACGCCAGCGGCCGAAAGCGGCGCCCCCACGGGTTTGACGCGAGTAGGTTGCTGCTCCGGGACGTTCGAGCACGCTAGTGTCTCGCTTTAATTCCCCTACCCCTTCCCCCCTTTATGATGATGATAAGTGGTTCTTGAGGGAAAGGTTGGCGCTATATGCCGGATCGACAATAAAGTTGTTTCACTCACTCACTATCCATCTATCCCACGGCGGAGAACAAACGCGCGTTCTGTGCCGTGCTTCCTTAAGGGCTGCAGAAGTAGGCGTCTCTTTCCTCCTTTACAATCACCATATATGTAGAGCAAACGCGCCTTCTTCCGACGCGCGAAAGGCCGGGGGGGGGGGGGGGGGAGGAAAGGGAGGTGACGTTTAGCTGCGGCACCCAGTGCCTATTTATATCAGAGGCTCCGGCAACAGTCAGCAACGCCGCACGCATTTTGTGTGAACGCTGGCAAAACGCCAACAGCGTCGACATTAGTTCTGCGTGTTGCCGGTGCTGCTGCATGTCCAAGTTTATACAGCTGATCAAGCTATTATCATTACTCTGCAGGGGCGTAGCGAGAAATTTTTTTCGGGGGGGGGTCACCGGCCCGACTGGGAGGGGGGGGGGGGGGGGCAAGCTTCTGCTTTCCTCTAGGTCACGTGATCGATAATAAATGTCGGTAGTTTAAGCACACTCTATACATGTATATCCAGGGGCGGATACAGGTTTTTTTCTGAGGGGGAAGTCAGCGTCAATGATGATGATGATGATAGTAGCCTTTATCATTTACCGAAATTCACCGTTTCTGCTCACGATAAACCCGCGTTTTATACGGCTAGAGCAACACATGTAGCCCGACGTGGTGGCTCAGTCAGTTCAGGCATTGCGCTGCTGAGCACGAGATCGTGCGATCGCATACCGGCCGCGGCGGCCGCATTTCGATGTAGGCGAAATGCAAAAGCGCCCGTGTGCTTGCGTTGTAGTGCACGTTAAAAAACCCTAGGTGGTCAAAGTTAATCCGAAGTCTTCCACTACGGCGTGTCTCATAATCAGAACTGGTTTTGGCACGTAAAACCCCAGAAAGAGGAAGAAGCCCTATAGCGAAGCCAGGCAGAGGCGTACCAACTATTTCTCGAGTGGGGGGGCAAACCGCAGTTCTGACTCTCTCTCCATATATATATATGTGTGTGTGTGTGTATTGAATTATTATGATAATAAGTGAGAAAGCCTGGAAATGCATCTGTCAGGTATTTTTTATTTGTAACAATGGACCTATTTCTCAATAACACATGGGGAACCATCGAGGCCCGAAAACTTATTTGAATTTGCATTTATTTCTTGTCGCTATCAAATCTATATGTGATGCAGGGACAAATGGCTTGGAGTGCCCAGAGGTCCCTGATCCAACCCAGTAGCAGCAGTGCAGCTCACACACACACACACACACAAAAAAAATGCACATTTGTTGCAGTCAATTTTACTAATTAAAATTTTACTTGGTGTCTACAGCATAAATGTATCGCTAGTTAAGGTAATAGTACTGTCGAGGTTATACAGAACGAAGTACAATCAACATAAATGACTCTCAATACTAAAAAGAAAAAGACGGCAGAGGTGTGCGAACTTGGTGAATTACACCCCGAATTTTAGTGAAGCTGTTTTTTTTTTTCTCGAACAGTTCCATTAAATGTTTCAGTTTCCTGCAATTACATCGCATCCTTTGAAAAGTTACCCGTATATTAGTGTCCCGTTTAAAACCTTGTCCCCGTGCAATGCTTTGAAGCACTTCTTGCTGGAAATTAAAAAAAATCAATAATTCATCAATACACATCTTACTTCGTTAGAAAATTTAATTATCCTCAGATATAAACAAGATGCCTTGTTTAGCTCACCGATGACACCGGAGAAGCAACCTATACGCATCCCGTATTGTGCACGGGAACAAATGGGAAAACAAGGGTTTAGTAATTATCTGCAACAGTTGCATTTAAACCAGGAAAGTGACATTTTCGCAACGCACTGCGCTTAAAATTCTCCCTATTTTCATGAAATTTCAAGTCCATATCTCATGCAATTGCTTTAGGACTCGGGGAAAGCGGCTGTATGGCACCCTAGAACACGTCCATATGTAACTTTCTACAAAGGTCTTGCAATGAACTTACACAGAAAAAACATTTATCGCTCGTCAGTCAGGATATTGTTTTCTACTTCGAATAAATATTAACACCGTGTCCCGCATAGTTTACTGACGGATACCGGGATCAACAACTAAATGCCCTGTATAAAGCATAAAAACTGGGGGAAAGCGAGTATTCATAGCAGTTCTTGCTTACGAGTACGTAAGCAACCACCGCAGTTGAAATTTTCGGAACACGTCACAATAAGGTGGTCTTCATTTCTTCAAAATATAAAATATCTGCTGTTCTTGCTCCTGCCGGGAAACAAGTAGTAGGGTAGCCCTTATTCTGAAACGGCCTGACCTTTAGAAAAAATTCAGTTAAGTGTTCTATTGGCACTGAAATGGCTCTGCACGTTCGACCGAGGTCACTTTCACGAACATACCACCTCGCAGACCCTCATGTAATGTCCCGTTCTGGGACCTTTCAGGTATCATGAATAAATGAACTTGCATATAAAATCCTAATCCATTCTAAACTAGAATATACCAGTGCTACCTATGACAACCACCAGGTTAATATGATTAATTCCCTTGAATCGGTTCAGAACCGTGCTGCCAGGTTCATTCTCTCTGACTACTCCTATAATACAAGTGTCTCAGCCTTAAAATCCCGGTTGTGTTTTCCCTCGCTCACCTCCCGCCACAAAAGTGCTCGTCTTTTTTTATTTTTTAGGTTCTTTCATTCGCTGCCCACGGGTAACCAAATGATCATTCCAGCGCATCGTTTCTCCCGACATACGCATCCCAATGCTGTGTATCTACTACGCGCCCATTCCACCACATGTCAGAGTTTTTTTTCTGCACACAGCCCGAGAATGGAATACACTTCCTTCTGAAATCGCCCTCATCGCCGACATTTCCCGTTTCAAAAATGATATTGAAGGCCATCTTTCAAGTCACGCCACCTAACCTGTCCCGTCATTTTCCTAGGTGCCCACCACTCATGTAATGTCCCGTTCTGGGACCTTTGAGGTATAATAAATAAATAAATAAATAAATAAATAAATAAATAAATAAATAAATAAATAAAAATACAAGTCGTGATTACACAAAGAAATTCGGTAGTTACACCTGTAAGTGGTTTGATTAGATTTTTGATGGTGATGAGATATATATTTATACTGCAACGCTACGTAGACTATGTCTGGACGGAGATTCAATAGTTCCAGCATTTGATAATCCAACCATTTCATGCAGTAAGCCACACGCACCGTTGCGCGCGGCTGATTAAAATACTTTATCTGGACCTCTCCCCTCGCCCGAAGGTTAAATATATCAAGCCAATTGTTTTGTTTTTTCAAGTATGGTTAGGCGGTAATTTGTAACTGCGGGAACTGTCCAGCGCCAGGACTTCTGCGCAATGCAAGCGTGTATGGCGAATCTCGCACGTCGCCCGCTACAGCGCGTCACGAGGAGGCACAATACTCGCTGCCCAAACCGGGCATACGTAGTAAAGAAAAGCATTATTAAAGTGGTGACTCTTAAGAAATCAAATTTAGCTTCAGCTGTAGTTTTGTTGGAATTACCAGCGTGTAGCCGAAAGTGTCCGCTTTCGAAAGGAGGGGGGGGGGGGCAAATGGCATGCTTTGCCCCCCCCCCCCCACTTTTGACAGTGGGGAGGCAAGGGCCCCCCCTGCCCCCCCGGTAGATACGCCTATGAAGCCAGGTATCGGTTTCTCCGAGCTTATAGGAAAAGGACGTTACCCAATACAGCCATGTGCTTGGCGGCTGTGCCTGATAATGCAGGTTGTTCAAAACTAAGTTTTGTGGTTTTCTTAAAATTAGGCACTGGGAGGCACGCGAAGACCACCTGTGCAAATAAGTTATGTGGCCAGGGGCACAAAGTGAGATGATAATTATCGCTGTGAGCAGCCCAAATAACTAAAATTGAACAATTATTTTTGTCGACTGCAGTAAGTGGGTATGTTTGTATTAAAAACTTAGAGGCAGTCGTGTTTCTACACAGTATCAGTCGGAATTAAGAATTATTCTAACGTGTTCGTGCTTCGAGATATCCGACTCCAAATTTCAATTGCACTGCGCAGAGTTTTCGACTCGACGCGAGAGCGGCTTATGCTTTGCGTTGCTGTGGAAGGGAGGCATTTTGAACATTTTTAGGGCATTGACATCTTGATGGGTGAAGTGTTGTCATGAGATTTGTGCATGACAACACTAAAGTTAAAGCGGCAGTATGAAATATTCGTTAGCATAGCTAAAAAGGTTTCTGCTGTTGATGGTGCAGTTGTTGCTTTTGAGTTCAATAAAACTTACAATACTTGGAAATCAGCAGTCACTTTATTTGCGTAGCCCAAACAAGGACCATGCCCGGTCGTCTAGTCACCATTACGCACGCGTACTGCCCTCCGGCTTCTCCGCTCGCGCCATTATTTCGGCATGGCAGCTGCCGCCATCTTTACAGGCTGCGCGGTCGCGTGTTACGACAGCGGTTACGGGTTCTTCGATTGTTTTTTTTTTTTTTTTTTTCATTTCACCAGCCGTGAGGGGAATGGGGGCAGTTATTATCTTTGGCAATGTCTCCGCCGCGTTGTCAGACTAAACGCTGCACCCAACAGCCGCGTCACATCAGGGAGGAGCTTTGCGCTGATCCTCACTCTCTTGCATGCGTAATCATGCGAACGACAATTAAAATTTGGAGTTGGATATATCGGAGCATAGACATGCTAGAAGAATTCTTCCAAGTGAAACTGTGCAGAAACACGACTGCCTCTAACTTTTGAATACAAACATACACACTTACTGCAGTCAATAAAAAGTTAATTATTCAATTTTAGTTAATTCGGTTGCTGACAGCGATAATTATCTCACTTTGTGTCCCCCTGGCCACACAAATTAACTTATTTGCGCAGGTGGTCTTCACGTGCCTCCCAGTGCCTAATTTTAATAAAACCATAAAGCTTAATTTTGAACACCCGGTATATCAGCCTGTATTGTTTTTTAAAATAAAATTTGGGATGGTCTGTCGCAGGTTCGTTACAAATGCGTAAGCACGGGTCCGTCTTTGGAGTTCTGTTGGGACACCTTGATTTCGTTAAGAAGATTCTTTGTGTTCGGCTGAGACACCTTCGTTTCAACGCGGCAACCACTACGCTGGTTGTTTAGGATATGCGAATCACCGCGTATGAAGACTCACGATGCCACCTACAAGAATAACTACGTGGCGTAGTAGCCGTGAGCGCGAGGCAGCGTCTTCATGTTTTGTTTCGCACGCGACGTCATCCTTTTACACAAGGCGCGCATCTGCTCCCGTTTCTCTAACCACGCGACGCCATCCTAGGCCCTGCGCGCTGGCGTTGGCCGCTGACGTCCCGCTCCCCCACTTCTCAGCCGCGGCTCTAGGCTTCGCCCCGCTCCGCGAGAACGCCCACTCAGATAAACGGATCCGGCGGGCTTGAGCCTCCTATGCCTAATGTACGACAATAAAACTGCGAAGTTACAATGAAAAACTTGTAGCGTACGAACGGTACTGTGCTCGTACTGGATATTGTCAACGTGTAACTGTGATCACAATGAGTGCTACAGTTAAAAAAAGTTGCCTATGCGTAGTTCTTAGTTTAGCTGTTACTTGTTATTATCTATATATGAAAACTTCAGCAAGAGATCTCTTTCATTAAACAAAACCGATGACAGCCAATGAGGCAACTGTTGACACCCCAAGGGGAAACTAAGTTAATCAGGCGCGAAGGCGCTAGAGCGGACATCGGGGTGCTTGGCAAAAGGGACGTCCCCTCGTTCATTCGACGCCACCGACGGGACGAGTAAGGCAGGGCCGGCGCCAGGAGGTCCAAGGTGTTCATGAGAAAAATTAACTACGGCAACTTCGCGACACCACACCCATACGGAGTACAACTAAGCTTGTGAGCGAGCTACATTTACTTATACATGGCTGATACCACTGGTACTCACGAAAAATAATTTTGAAGAATTCTGGTGGCCATATTTTTTTTTGACAAGGCCATCCCCCTATCAGCGAGGGGGCGATGCAGAAATCTGAGGGGGGGGGGTCAGGACATCCGGACATCCCCCCTGGATCCGCGCCTGTGTATATGTGTCCGTGTGCTTGTGAAGAAATAAGTAAAAAGTAAAGTAAGCTCAGTAAATACAGTAAGTACGACATGTACAGTGGGCGTTTGGGGCAACGGTCTCTCATCGCGCCACTGAATGGACCAGTATTCGAAAACGCATCATTGAGACGACCCGTGCGATCGGAGAAGGCATCATTAATTGTTAATTTCCACTAAGCGTAGATGGCGTCGTCCTCGTCGGGGCGAAGTGCGTTTCACAAGTCAAGGACGGCTATACGCGTGAAAATGCACGTGTGACCAGGCTATACCTACTCCCATAGCAATAGCTTGTTCGCTGCGTCTTTGCGCTAGAAAGCTTAAATACGCACAAAAACGCGTAAGGCTTTTTTTTTCGAAGCTTTCGTCGCCTTGCTCCCTCATACGAGAGGGTTGCATTTCCTGCGGCAAGTGCATGGGCCGCTGTGTCTTCCGCTGTGTGCGAGCGTGCAGCCGTCATTTGCGTTTACGTAAACAGATTCAGAATTGTACAGAATATTTCCATGCAAAGCATAGATATGGCATGTGCACGCATTTTACGTAGTGCGTGCAACTCATTTCTGCTTCACTTACGCCGGTGCAAACAGGAAGCGGCTCTGTACCTCACAGAATCTCGATTTATTGGTGTACTAGTGATGCAGGAATGAACTCCGGTATTGTTCAGCACATAGTGCACGTAATCAATTTCTCAGGATGCGTGAACTCCGACGAGAACTGTCAGCGCCTGCAACAAGAGTTTACTTACGCTGTACTGCGCACAGCAGTAATTCATGCTTGTCGGCTGTCTGTTTCGTGCATTCTATTGCGAGTCGGTGGAATTTCACTGCTGTCATTAACCCCTACGTGTGTACATTGCTGGTATGGGATTCCACAACTGAAACAGCAACTACCAGCCTTCCGTAATTGCTGGTTTGGGATTCAACAACACAACAATAATTACCAGCCTTCCGTAGGGGCGCAATCGCAAACAAGAGACGTTTCTCGCGCAGAAGATCCTGCGCGAGCGCAGCGTAACCGGCACCTCAAGGGAAGCGGCGGAAATGTATACCGGAGATTTCGACCACCTGGGGTCTTGAACGTGCACCTTAACGGGCCTCGAGCGTTTTCGCCATCATCTAAAATGCGGCTGCCACATTTGTTGCTTCATTTGTTGCACATTTGTTGCTTCAGAATGCGGCCGCCACATTCTCGCCCAAAACTTCACAGAGTGTCAAAGCCTTGACAAACACCGTGACAGTTTTTTCCATATGCAGACATGATTCGCTGTAAATTACCAACCAAACGGAAGCGCCCAGGAATGAAATTGTGATTGTAGCACCGGTTTCATGAATTATGTCAGCGTGAAGCGACGAAAACAAAGGGCGGGTAAGTGGGGGGGGGGGTTGAACCCCCCCCCCTGGCTACGCCACTGTTGTAGCTCTCTACAAGTTTGCTATCGCAATTGATGCTTCGCCTTTCAGGTGAAACTGCGACCACTTTTTTGTTCGTAGCGCAATCGCTCAGGTTTATCTAAACCGCGTGCGTATGCACTTAAGTGCATTATAGTCACCGAACACACCAATTGACTATAAATACTGAAGTGCAACCTTCCGCTGAATCATCCGTTGCGCTACTGCCAGCGCCTACTGCCGTTGAGCACGGCCCGCACAGTTGCCGGGCGCGCAAACGCGGAGGAGGAGGAGGAGGAAAAAACTTTATTCTGACAGGGCATTTGGGACCTCCCAGGTCCCCTGGGTCCCCGCGCGACCCCACCGCACTCAAACATTCATGTTTAACATGTTCATGACGCTAGCAGCCCGGATGGCGGCCATCTTCTGCCTTGCCGGGTCCGTGGAGCGCAGTGAGGTCTCCCAGTCCTCCCAGGTACAGTGTACTAGAAGGGGGCAGTGGGCTTACTCTGCCGCTGCTCTGACGCAGTCAGCGTCGCATCCAAGAGGTGGCGCCACTGGCAACTTCAATGGAAGCTTTGCTTACAGAAGCTTTGATTTTCCTTGCGTTTCTGACGGTTTCAGTTCGAAGCAGTTCACACTCTTATTTGTTTTTAATTTTGGCATACTTGACAGTCCTTACATATCTTTAGCAAGCACTATATTTGTTTAGGCCACATGATATTTGCCATAATAGTACCTTGTGGAAAAGGAAGACGGCTACTCTTGGGCTTATGTGGAAGGGGCCTTCAAATTTTCCGAATTATCGGGCAATCGTAAAAAAAAAATTGAAAGAAAATTTTGAATGAAAGGGACGGTGACCAAATATACGGTTTCATGCCGTGTCGACCTAATGTAAAATTTTGTCAGACAGAAAACAGTGCGCAGATACTACCCAGCTGGGCTAAAAAAAAAAATCAGGCATGCTAACCAGGTTTGTGCCTTTGCTTAGCCAAAATGAATTTGTATATATGGCTTAAATATTTCATTGTTGCACTTTAGTTGTTCCATGCTTCACAGTAGCCTTCTGCGTTTATTATTAACCATCATTACGCTGGCACACATTTATTAAGTCAAATCAGGTTGATGTTTTCCATAAAGAAATGGAGGGAGGCCTGAACAAAAAGTGAAAACTAGTTCACTTGACAATTAGGCTCAGGCCTGTGCTTATGTACAGCTATATAAGGGTAAGCAAAATGAAAATAACAGGGCTGTTGCTGACACAAAGCTTTTATTTGCAAGTACAGCAAGCCATTGTTTCATGCACTTCAACTCATAAGCAATGGTTCAACTTCAGCAGCTTGGTCGTCTGCCGCTTTCCTGCCTTGTCACCGTTAATTTCTTTCACATAAAAAATCAGATGTGTGACAATGTAAAACTAATTATTTTAGCTGTGAGGCTAAGAGTGTGCACATTGCAGCCAACTTCGAGGGGAAGCTTACTCTTAACAATTAACTGCCAGCATGTCCATAACGCTGTCAGAGTGTGGCTCACTCTGACAGAAGCATTCTGTGAAAAGATCCTCTAGCTTTTTCACGAAGCCGTACAGCTGACTGGAGGGATAAAGGAGGCTTCCTCGGTCACAGAAGTTTGTTAGCCGGGCATGAAAACTTTCGCCTGGTGGCGTCATAGTAAGCAGCTTTATGCATTCTTGGCATTTTGTGCTGGAATTGACAATACACTCCCGCGCAACATAGCCCGCAATGTGTTAAGTGAGTCTCGAGTCGCTTCTGGCCACGTGCTGGTTATGGTCGTTTGAAACCCGCAGGCCCGTGCAATGCTGGGGCACCACGTTTTGTGTGGCCTCTGTGGCAGTAGCGCTAGCAGCAGTGTGACTACACTCATTTCGGTCACATGATGCTTCGAGATAGTCAACTTCAAGTAAGGAGCCCAGTGTACCTTCCTCGCAGTTTCCTTCGCTAACTGACCTAACTAGACCATAAAAAGAAAGACAATTCAGTGATCAGGAACTGCCGTGGACATGAGCACAAAACGTGGCTCAAAATGGAGCTCGCATACTGCGCTCGTGTTGTCCAGGGGCTTGTCAGCTCTGTGGAGGTTTTTTTCCCACTCTTCTCGCCTACTTTTATCCTTCGGGACGCCAAACAAGGACAACTTCGGCCCATCCTTCACATAAACATAGCCTGTTTGGCACCCAGGCGCGTAACAGTGATTTTGTCGATGCCGCGGCATGGCTCAGTTACTGCAAGGCATACTAATCTCTTGAAGGCTATGTGCGAAAAAAAGACGTCCACAGCAAAAAAACAACAACAAATAAAAAAACAAAAAAAAAAACAATGCAGCTCTGCAACTCCAACGAATATGATCGGGCACTGGGCGGGCACTGGGCAGCTGCGCCGTTGCACCCACGCTCCATTGAAACTGACGCCAGCGCCGCCGCTCGGGCTATCGGAGAAGCTCATATCTGTGACATTCGTGGAGCCGCCGCATCGCATAGCCTCCGCCGGAGAGTAAGCCCACTGCCCCCTTCTAGTACACTGTATCCCAGGTTTGGAGTGGTGTCGGGCCGCCAGGGGGAGGAGAAGCCGGACAGGCCAGAAGTATGTGGGTGAGCTTTGCTTTCAACGCGGAGTAGTAGCGCGGGCGCCCGCGGATACCAGCGGCGAAAAGCAAAACAAAAGGTCGCAGTTTCCCCCAAATGGCGAAGCATCAATTGCGATAGCAAATTAACTATAGTCGGGTACAACTTACGACAGGAGAGGCCCCGCCCAGATGACCTAAGCGCAGCAGCCGATTGCCTCCGTGACTAAATAAATAGTCCCGCTGAAGCGACTCACCCCCGCTTGAAGCGCGGGCTGCCATGTTCTCCGTCGGCGGGGACACCGGCAGTCCGGCTCATGACGTAAGTATAGTGCGCGCCCATTGGTGGACGCTCGTATGCAGCCGCCTTTGAGGGGGCAAATGCCGCTGCTTTCTAAAGTTGTACCCAACTATAGCAGAGTGTACGGAGTAAGGATAGTAGTTTTATGGGCTGCATAAACTTGGACACATTCGCTTACTAACTGAATTAACAAGCATGCTGTGAGCGCGCTCAAGCAAACATGAATAGATCACACTCGATGACCGCAGACAAGCACTGTCAAAATGCTGGCGTGAGCAAGCGCGGCAGGAGCAGTGACCGAAGGTCAGTGTGATCTATCGCTTCAACAGAAACTGAGCGGCGAAAGCACAGCGCATACAAAGGTCGGAGCCGTGTGGAGATCGCTTTCAAGATACGGTGCGCGCGACATCTCTCAGTCGCGCAAACAACAAGTACGCAGTGGCTTGGAGAGTAAAAGCCGAGCCCGCTCCCTCCCGCGCTGCCTTCGCGCTTTCTTCCTCTTGTGTGGGAAATTGAGTCGCCAGTTCCCCTTGCGCCCGGTCGCAAGATACGCATTGAGTGTCGCAGCTAAACGTTGCCTCCCCTTCCTCCCATCCCCCCACGGCCTTCCGCACGACGAGAGTCGTCGCGTTTGCTTTCCGCCGTACGTTCGCTTTTCATGAAAGCACGCGTCCATGGCGCGCTTTCACTCGCACATACAGCATACGGCAGCATACAGCATTTCTTTCGTCTGTTTTTTCAGGTGTGGGAGCGTGGGCACGCGCATGGAGACCAGCGGCGAAAAGCGAAACAAAAAGGAGGAGAAGGGCGGGAGACTTTGGAGTAAGGAGGGCGCGTGTTTTCATCGCCACAGCAGCGTCCAGTCAGGATGCACGGAGTGCGGGGTAGAACCGGCAGTGCACTCCTTTTTTTTTCAGGAGTGGGGAGTGTGGCCGTGCGCCTGAAGACCTGTCTCCAGACGAAAATAACAGCGTTCTTCCACTGATGCCGCACTTGTCAGAACTTGGGTTTCTGTGCTGTGTTGCGATTGTGTTGCATATGTGTGGGTGAAATATGTAATAAATTGTGCTTGAAAGGTGGGTTGCCCGTTTGGTATAAGCAAAAGCCGAAAAAAGCATGTTTTGGTTATAACGCGATATTGCTTATAGTGCGGATTTTTACAACTTCCGCAAGTTACGTTATAAGCGGTCTGCACTGTAGCTTTTTACAGAATAGTCAGCAGTCTCAAAGGCGACTATACGAGGTCTGTTAGAAAAGTATCCGACCTTCGGCCAAAGAAAAAAAAAAAAAAAAAAAAACTGGCACAACTGGAGCGTTGGAAACCTAATTACCCTCAAAGTAGTCTCCTTGGGACTCCACACATTTCTCCCAACGGTGCTGCCATTATTGGAAGCATTCCGAGAAGGCCTCTTTCGGATTGGAGTTTAGCTCAGCTGTCGTTGCAGCCACAATGTCTTCTCTTGTCTGAAATCGCACTCCTTTCAATGGCCTCTTGATTTTGGGAAACAGCCAGATGTCGCAGGGCGCCATATTAGGAGAGTAAGGAACCTGTGGAACCACAGGAGTCTGGTTTTTCCCCAAAAAAGTCTGAATCAAGTGCGAGGAATGTGCAGGAGCATTGTCGTGATGGACGCGCCAATTTCCTGTTGACCACAACTCCGGTCTCTTGCCCCGTACAGCATCACATAGGCGACTGAGGACATCCCTGTAGTACTTTTTGGTGATTGTTTGACCCTGTGGTGCGTACTCGTGGTGTACCACACCGCGGGAGTCAAAAGAAAGCAGTCAGCATCACTTTCACGTTGCTGCGCACTTGGCGGGCCTTCTTTGGTCTTGATGAAAAGGAATATGCTTCCACTGTGACAACTGGGATTTGGTTCCAAGTCCGGGTCGTACCCGTACACCCAAGACTCATCACCAGTCATTATGGTTTTCGTCTTTCATGGGTTTTACGTGCTAAAGCAGTTCTGATTATGAGGCACGCCGTAGCGGAGGGCTCCGGATTAATTTTGACCACCTGGGGTTCTTTAACGTGCACTACAACGCAAGCACACGGGCGTTTTTGCATTTCGCCTCCATCGAAATGCGGCCACCGCGGCCGGGATTTGATCCCGCGACCTCGTGCTCAGCAGCGCAACGCCTTAGCTGACTAAGCCACCGCGGCCGGTACCAGTGATTATGGTGTTCATGAAGTTGGGGTCACTGTTTGTACAATCCAGCATGTCCTGTGAGACTTCAACAAGAAGTTGCTTTTGCTCCACCGTGAGCAGCTTCAGCACGAATTTTGCCGCAACTCTCTTCATGGCCAAATCTTCGGTCATAATGGAATGTGCAGAAAAAGTGCTGATGCCCTCCTCTTCCAGAACTCCTCCGTTAGTCACACGACAGTCCCGCATCACCACAGAATTCACTTCGGCAATGACTTGGTCATTTCGGCATGTTGATGGCTGACCGGAGCGCCGCTCGCTCTCCACCGATGTGTGGTCGTCTTTAAACTTGTTGTACCACTCCTTATTCTGTGTGCTGCTCATAGCATCGTCACCGTAAGCCATCTGAATCTTCTGAATGGTTGTCACTTGGCTGTCACCTAGTTTCTGGCGAAATTTTTTTTTATTTACAAAATGCTGCGGTCGAAAGACCAAGCAGGGGGGCATAACAAAAGCGATTGCCAAAAGAAATTCAAAGAACACAAAACATGAAACAAAAGAACGCAGTGAAGTGGTAGAACACTGTAAAAGTAGTAGCGCTGAAGTAGCGCATTTGAAGTAGTAGCGCTGCTCCAGTCGCTCCGTCATTTTCCTTGCAATAAAAAAACCAATGGGCACTGCGCACTACCTCACTGAAACGCTGCGTCCCAGCGACTGACGCTATCGGCAGGCGGGAAGAAATTCGCGCATGCGCACGAAGGTTCAAGGTCGGCTGATGCAAGCACACTTGTTTCATATTCATGAGGTGTACGCAAAAAAAAAAGGTCGGATATTTTTCTAACAGACCTTGTATACGAAACAGATTTCTGTATCAGTGCAACTTTTAGAGGTGTTTAAAGATATTTGCCAGCGACGCTAATCAGAAAGATGAGGAAAACTTGTGTATGCATTAAATATTTCAAACTAGTGCAGAAAACGTCACACATTTATTAGCATAACATAAGCTGCACCTGGTCTAGCAGGCTGCCAGAGCACAGCTAAATGAGGTACAATCTCAATCCAGCCCTTCTGTATTCAGGCATGCGAACAGAATCCAACTTCACTCGCATATATGATTGCAGCCTGGGTCAACAACTGTGTGCATGAAATACTGGTGTGCACATCAACAATTGTACCGAACAAAGCCATCCATCAGACTACTGATGCCAAATGAGCCCATTCTATCTGCACACTGTGGCAAGGCAAACACATCTGTCATGTTTGCCAAAAATGAACACATTTTCTGAAAACACTGGCTAAGCATAAACTCAAATACACAACTCTACATGGCAGCAGCAATGACTCCCTAAAAGATTGGAACCTCGTTATAACAGTCACATCTGACACAAGAATAGCTTCGTGAATTATTCAATAGTCATTATAAACATATATATGTTACACTGCAATAGCAGCGAGACAATGTTTCATTTACTTCGTTATATCGAGGTTTGGCAATAGGTTTCGCTCAGGCCACTCCTACTGCCTAATAAAAGGACAGGTTTCTTCTACTCTGCAAGAAATATCTACGGGGGGCCCACATGAGAAGCTTGGAGATGTTTTCACAAGGGACTTTGTCACATTTGCATCTGCAAGGGCACTACTTTGAGGTTTCATGTTACATGATGTTTATGTGCCTAAAAATTTAAACATGGCATTCCAGCAATGCTTGCTTGATAAAGGACAGCAATCTGTCAGAAACACAAAACGCAACAGACATAAAGCTTCCAAATTGTGACCATAGCTGGAGACTAAAACAGGATGTATGAACGCCTACAAAAACCCATTAAGTGGGTGTGTTCCATGACAGTGCATCAACCAGCACAAAGAATTTTCAGTAACGGTTAACAGAAAACTATGTGCGAGCCCAATCAACAATAATAGGGATTTGAGGGGAGCTAAGCTCATACTGTCATTTCATTCTGAAAATTAAGGCAGCACAATATAGCTAAATACTCCAACCCCACAACTCTAACCTGATGTCATAAGTTCAAGTTCAGTGTCCAACAAGCCAGGCATGTGCAATTTCACAAATCTGTTGTGTCAACATTCACCTGCAATGATCTGTGAGGAGAAGCAGTCACACCTACCACAACATGCTACGACACATTTAAAAACAATACTTGGCACATTTCATATCACAGGTGATAAAAGTTTTCCAAAAACCTATTTCTAATCTTTGTTAAATTGTATGCAACTTATCGTCCCCGTGACCAGTCGGAAGGTCTTCTGGTCAATAAAATGAATTCAATTGAGTCACTACAAAAGATGGGAGCATCTTGTCGTTCTGAAGACATTCAAATGTTAAGAAGCAGGAACGCCACTGCACATGAGCTTTAAGGGGAAATTTTTTTCATCGGGGAGACAGATAAATATTTCCTTAGTGATAAGCCAGTCAACTTGAGGAAGGGCAAAGTTGCTCTTAAGATTTGGTGATAAACTTCATTACCTGTAAAGACAACCTGCTAAGTATCGTTTTTGGTGCTTTTTCCGTACATGCGAGGTCAGCACAAGTTTTTCACTTTTTTTCAAATAAATTCATTGCTAGCTGAAAGACAGCGCTGTTGTCTGTTTCGAACAAGCTTTTTTTTTTTTTTTTGCTCTATTTCTATTTATTAAGTATAACATCATTATTATGCTGGCACAACCAAGGTAGCTCATTAAACAGCAAATGCAATGCGCAAACATCAACAATATGCACAGCTTTATGTAGGCATCGGGCCAGGTGGTACACATCTTGATCATTTTTAGGGCTGGTTGATAAAACCTGCGATGAGCAGCACACTTTATTGCACTGTCTAAATGGCACAACTATGCATGCAGTGCACTCTGCTAGACACCTGTCTAGCTTAGAAATGGCCATGCAGAAATGTCCAATCATAAATTATCCCACCTGCTCAGTCTACTTGACTGCAGTATATTCTAAGCAAAAAAATAAAAAAGCGTCTCCTACTAAACTACACTCTGTGGCTTTTAAAGATGTCATCTTAGTTGCTTGGGGGACATCTCACACCTCGTAGGAGGGTCTGTCCCGGAAAAATTTCCATAGAACAAAATGCAGTGTTGCACTTCACAGCTTCACACAGTAACAACTCAACAATGTGTCGGCATGACAATAAAATGCCCTTTACTGACAGGCACGTTTTATGAGTAGCACTCGTATATGGTCTGAAAAAGAATATTTGAAAAATAGTGGCAACAAGAAAAGTTGGTTTCACCCAAAAGGCAAAGCATTGATAGTGATAGCAAAGTATTAGACAATTACACGAAGCAACGTGCCAAGTTTTACTGGCTGTATAAATTGCAGATGTTCACTTACTAATTAAATTAACAAGCATGTTGCCACAGCGCGCACGGACAAGCATGAAAAGATCCCACTAGATGACTGCGAGCACTCACGGTCCCAAAGCCAGCATGACAAAAAGCGCCAGAAACGGGGAGGCAAACGCTGCCATTCGCTTCACTACATCTCTGATACTTGGATTATGCAACCATAGCACGCATGTAGCCACCAACCATCATCTCAGCTTGCCTTCTGCCTTTGCACCCACTGCAGAATGCGTCAAAAATACAGCACAAAAGCTGCTGCTCATTTGCACAGACCATCATGTGCAGCCACGGCTGGGCTAGGAGGAGACTCGCCTACCCCAGTATATGCTTGATCACCTGATCTCCAACACTGGGCGCGCAGGAATACAGCACGCATCCAGCCACTATCCTTCATGGCTCACACTCTCACCTGCACCATACGATGCACTAGCCACTCATTCTCATCGCACTTGAACTGAATAGAGAATGGTGACGGTGTTAATTCGCCTGGTATGTCCATATAATTGCTATAGCATAAAAAATTAAGGGCATCATTCTGTCACGCTTTGTTTGTCATGTCATATCCAAAACGAATGTGACATTTTGTCATTATTGCTTCTACCTCCTACCACCTCATTTGATGTCCTGCTAAAGCTGACACAAACAGGTGTTTTGGAGTCGGCTCATGACTGTGGAAACTCTTGATGCTCTAACTTCAACATAAGAAACTTGTTTTCCATAAGCCTATTGCAGCTCATGTGCGGAACATCACGCCCCTGCCGTGATGTTCTGTATAATATCCAAGTGCGATAACATTGTGTCTGCGTGCCGTTGCGTGGGTTGCGAGTGAAAGCGTGCAAGCCAAGAAGGATGGTGGCTCGATCTCGTCGTGCACAAAAGAACGCGGGGAGGAAGCTCACCGTCTTCTATTCATGCATAAGGTAGTGCGGCTGGAAGGGGAGGGGGGGTTCTACTCTGGCGGCAGCTGCGTAAGGCATGGCTGCGCGGGCCTTATCTCGATAGCAATTCGAGGTGGGTACCGAGTCTAGGCGTGTCAAGGACTGATATCTTTGTGTGCACTGCGTTCTCGCCACTTAGTTCGCGCTGAAGTGAGGCAGCATGAAGGTCAATTTGCTCGCCGCTGCTGCAGCTCTTTCTCACCCCAGTGTTTCGAAAGTGAGTGTCTGTGGTCATCAACTGAGATGTGTTAATGTTCGCCTGTGCGGCCGTGACACCAGGCTTGTTAATTTAGTTGTATGTAACTGTTCACAAGTCTATATGGCCGATAAACCTACTATCCTTACTTCGTATAGCTGTCTAATAATTTGCTATTGCAATCAATGCTTGCTTTTCCGTTGGAACTGCAACATTTTTATCCCCCAGTTTATACTAATTCAATCTTGCCCATGGAGAGAGAATTTGCAATTGGCAAGAAGAAATTCATAAGTCGGAATTTCACTGCATGCAACGCCATAAACAAATTTCAGGAGGACACACACGAACCAGAGACACAAAAGAAAACAATCAACTTCAGTTGGAAACATTGCCTGTGTCATCGTGACTGTTTTATTTTGTGTCTGATTTGTGATCACCATTTTAGTGGCAATTATGCCTCACAGCAATTCCTACTTACTAAGCTAACATGTTTTTATGAAACAAGTTTCACAGGCCAACCACCTACTTGCAGTGCTTCCGCACCTGCTGTACACGGCACATTTTGTGCCCCCATAAAACTGTTCAAGAAACAAACCAGCTTATGCAAACTTGTGTTATTTGTTCCTTTTACACAGTGCATTTCAGCACATTAGCAGCTGGCCACAAACTTATTTTCTCTCCGAAACTCATCCCTTTCCTAGGCATGCTTGTGGTTCCACCACAAGTGTGGTGGAAGCAGCCAAAAAGGTACAATACAACATGGCTCACAACAGCTGAGCCCACAACTGACTGTCTTCAGGTTGTCTACCAACCGGGAAAACAAGGAATTCTCAGGGATTTTGAATATTCTGGAAATACTCAGGGAAAACTCAGGGAATTTGTGCCTCTATCAGGTAAAATTAGTAGGGATGGGCGAATATATGGTATTGTCGAATATTCGATCGAATAATTCTATATTCGTTATTCGTTTCGATTCGAATTCAGGTATTCAATATTTTCAAATTATTCCCCGCTCCCGAATTAGCGGCGAGAAGTTGGAGTGACGCCCTCTACGAGTGATGTCACGGCCAGGACGGCGCTCGCTCGGCTGCTGCGCGCGCTCGTTCCCTGCGTGCATGTTTGGGGTATTGGTGGCTCGAGCCGTACTTATTGAAGGATATGTCGGCTTCTTTTTACTCTCATGCCTGAATGGTAGTTTCTTCTTCAAAACCGCGAGTCGTGAAAATTTGCGGCGTGGATATCGCCAGCTATGTAGCATTGAAGGCGTCTACTGGTTGTGCAATGCGTATATGTGCAGTGTCTGTTCATAAACTTTGCGTGAAAAGAATGTCAGCAATTTCAGCACACGGAGTTGTGTATGATGCTCCACAATACACTTAACATTCCCTTAGTGCTTAGCTATGAGAGACATTGCATTTTACAAGGAAGAAAAATCTTCGTATTTGATGTCAATATTATAAGTGCGTGTTAGAAGGAAACTGCACCACGAATCTTTTATAATGATTCTTATTACTATGGTGAGTTGTTCTAGTCAAATATGGCTACTTTATTAATGAGTAAAAGGAAGAGTTAAGCGCGCATTTTGCATGAAAACGTTTGCTAATACTTTCACCGTTCTCTGAAACAGGCACCCTGAAAACGCTTTGCTCATGGCTCTTAACACGACGGCGCGTCACGTATAGAGTATGTACACACTTCACGAATATCATAACAGTAATCACCTGAAAGAACAGTTTCGTGGTTAAGACCGAGAGACTATCAATTACAAGCAAGAAAATGTTTCATAGTGACCGTCAGTTGACTTTATCGACATCATGGCACAGCCCTTACGCAAATAAATTGATCGACTGCCGTTATGGCGAGGCAAGCATTATTCGCGAAGCCCATCAGTTCACTACAATTTCAAATTGAAACCATGAAGCAGTTCTTTAAGCGCCAATTGCATTGCCTGAGGTATATTCGAGGCTATACAGCGCAGCGTATGCTGCGCTGAAGAGGAAAATTTAAACACCTTCTGCCTCACCATGTCTCGATCCTGCCTTGTCTAACTACACAAACCGAGAACTATTCGCTTCGTGAGTACATAAAAGAGAACCTCACATGCCCGCCTCATAGAGAAGACACCACAAGCCTCAATTGAATTCACTTGATCTTTGACCTCCCCAGGGGAATTATGATATCTTCAATAAGCCCCATACTACTGATGAATGAGGCTTCGGCTTCTTTCTAACTGCAGCCATATGGTCCAAAAGGCATATTTCAATAAAAACGTTGGGCCGAGCAGCCTGTGTCAGTTCGCCAAACAGATTCGTGATGTCTTTTCCTCAAGAAACAAGCAGCAGTAAATTGCACAAGTGAGTTGAACCTGTAGCATGAAACCGTGAATAAATATTGGTACATTCATTTGCGCATTCTGCAAAAAGCTGTAAGCCTCAATTTCCTTTACTTCAAATTACCGCCACTTAAAATTAACCGATGAAGAACGGCCTAATTTTGGGAAGCAATTCAAGAAACAAGTGGTGCTGGTTGAATCTAAACTGCACTGTCAGGTCCTCATGTTACTGCTTAGCGTTTCTGTGAAGAAATGAAAAATTAGATATTATACCATGGAGCTACTCGTCATAAGCAAACACATTTTAATGGGTTATAATCAAGGTAAATGCTAGTCATATGTATCAGACAGTGGCATGCTCCTTGCACCACTGCAGATATGATATCCTAACTGGATTCTTATGTGCTATGTTTTTGCGTTTATGCTTTTTATTAGTCACGTGCTATTTATGCTTTTTTATTAGTCCCTCAATCAGCAAAGTCTAGATCCGCGCATGAAAAACACGCAATGGGCTGGTCTGAGCTCCTTCGGCTGGCACTGCAGCGTTGCCCTTGAGAAATACATTGTCGTCTAGGAAATAAGCTCTCTGAATAAGTTTGCGCAAATGAAGACGTCGTAAAAATGTATTTGGGATGACCGTCATAAGTATGCAAGCACAGGGAATGACAGTGAACAAACGGAAACACTGCAGAATGCGCCCTGACAGCGCCCGCACGGAAACAGACGACAGGCACGAGTCCGTGCCCTGACGTCACGCGAGCGGCGCTCGCAGCGCCCCTGTAGGTCATTCTCGGGGCTAATAGGTAGCCAAAAGCCACGGACGGCCGGTACACATCTCGGAGGCTATGCTTCACGTCATGGCTGCCATACACCAACCATAAATCTCGAAGGCTATACGCCTTTGCATTAAAGAGCCTGAAATGTGCGACGCAGAAGAGCAGAAACAGCGCTAGCGCACAACCGAATCGAAGCGGCGGAGTCCGCATCGCCATAGTCAGCAGCGGAAATCGTACGTGAATGACAGCAACGACGGAATGCTTCGTGCCTATAGGCTCCATTCAGTGAAGTTTGCTGCGATTGCTGCGCCATCTGTCGCAGCGCCGCCAACAATAATGAGACGGCCAAAGCGCGCGGGGGTATTTGTAGGCGCGGCGTCGATGGTGCTGTTCGGTCTTCTATGGCGTTGGGACAATGGCATCCTTCAGCTCGACTAATTCGAATCCATAGACTGAAAGCGTACGGAAAAGGAAGAGGGACAAGTGCCGGTACTGCTGAGTAAAAAACTGCCACAGCAACGAAGGCCAGCCTGGCGTGAAATTGTATACCGATTTCCTGGCTGCCCGTGGGAGCAAGAACGACGAAAAAGATGGATTGTTGCTGTTCAAAGAGTTAATTGTGAAAACAGCATTTTCCTACTGTCAATGTAACTATATGCTTTAAGGTCTAGCCAGGTCTAGCTGCTTGAGGTTCTGCAACTGTATTTGTGTGCTTAGCGCGGTTGGAAGTGTATGAAGCACGTTTTGCACAGCAAGCTTGCGTAGCGCGAAATATTATGCGCGAATTTGCGCCTCAAGTGCTCTTGTAGGCTGCGTGCGAATCTTTGTTGATTGCTTGCAGTCCGGTAATTAACTGTTAAATTGCGTTTTTCTGTGATACTTTCAGCGAAGTAAGTAAACTCGGTTTGTGTTGATTTTGGGGGTAGTGAAGGTGCGTGTAACATCTAAACTTCAAATGCCTTCACCAAGTGGCGCCCGCCGTGAGACTGCTCGCTCTCGTCAGCGCTTTGTGGTGTGTTTGCCTCGTTTACTGTCTCGTGAAGAAGTCATTCGGTTACTGCATGTGCGCTCTTGCTTGCGGCCGCATGCATAGGGCACTGTGTCGTCAGTATGAACTGCGTAGTATTCGCAATCATGCTCTTCTTCTTTTCTTCGGCGAGAACGACGGCTCGCCGTGGATGCCGAAGCAGACGAGCAGGATCTGCTCCAAACACTTCGTGAACGGCGGAGTAGCCAATAAATGAAAAATCAACACCTAGAAATGCTTCTTTATAGATTTGCAAAAATGCGCTTCTGCGCACGTTGGCCACGAAATGAACGAAATACTGTAAATAGCAGAGCTGCAGTTGGACATTTCTGTGACCACGCACCGGAATACCTGGCAACGTAGCAAAAACGACGTGTAATCACTGAATGTCGATTTGGGAGTGTTCTCATTCAAAAAACGTCGCGGTAGCATAATCTTGGTTTGAGCTAGTTGCAATGCGCCGCAAGCTCCCGTCCTGTTTGTGTGTTCTTCGTCTTCGTTTAACTTGCACCGCAGATTTTCCTCCAATAAGTCGTGGTAGCGTGTGCGCTTCCGCTTATGCGTCAAAACCACTTGCTGATATACAAATGCATGCATGTTCGCCCTACCTGCAAGGAAACGCGGTACACTTGTTTCCCTTGCTGAGAGTGACCGACGGCGCCCTCAAGTCGGCGCCGTCGGACTCCTTCATGTCGTAAACGTGGCCCGCCACATACAGCTTGTCTCCTTTGTCGAGTATAGGTGCACGAAAGTAATTTTCAATACAGCTTATCGGCTTAAAGATGCAAAACAATGCACGTGACATTTTGAACGTCACGCGCGCGTTGAAACACGTTCAGTCGCTGCCGCGGGGCTCGGAGCGGCCGTCTCAGTGTTTCACATTCCTACCACCATTGGTGCTGCACGGCGTTTTGCCGTATTTGGTTGTAGCGCCCTCTGTTCACTGTACGGAGCCTATTGGTGCCTTTATTGCGTTTACCGCCGCGCATAACAACGCGTTGGCCGCGGGATTTCATAGTCGCCACCCATCATCGCATCGATAGCTGCTGCGGTTTCTTTCGCAGCGGTTGCGGCAGAAGTAGTTTCGTTTTGACTCAATACGCACGTCGGCCGCGTGCCTAAAAAGCTGCGTAGTGGCCATCCATGATCGCATAGATAGCGACCGCGATTTCGTCTGCAGTTATTGCAGTGAACGGTAGTTTCGTTCTGACTCGGCGCGTGCGTCGGCCGGGTACGGCCACGCTAGCGGCAAAAACGCGGGCGTCATTGCTGCGCGTCCACCGTGACAATCGCGTCTCGCCGCGCGGCAGCGCGATGTGATCTCGCGCGCTCTCGGAACGTGGAATCACCGTGAGCGAAAAGGGTGCGATCGGACAGCGCGAGATACGACGATAGTCGATTGATAACCCGGCGCGAAGCGGCGGAGGTCCGGTTGCCATTGGCTCCGTGACGTCACCCTCGTCGTTCTCGGCACCCTCGGCAAGCCGTAAAACCCCTGATTCCTGCCGCTTTTGCCGCGCGCGGCATGACGCGCGCTTTTTGCCGCTAGTGTGGCCGTACCAAACACCGCAAAGTCGCCATTTATAATCTCTCGATTGCGGCCGTGGTTGCGACAAACAGTTGTTTCGGTTTGACTCGGTGCAAAGCTGTCGAGGATGAAGAGCACCGGCTACATCGTGATGAACGTGCGATCTGTTGGCGGTCAGCTTACTGGCGAAAAAATAATCGGTATGTGCGCGCGGTAGTGCAAAGCGTGTCGCAAATGATGGCGCGCGCAGCGGCCGTACTGCGAAGGAAGTCGCGAGGCCTCGATCGCCGCTGCGAGAGCCAATCAGTCACGAGATGACGAGAATTGCAGCTTCCGCACTGCTTTTGTGCAAAATAGCAAAATGACTGTTCATTCATTCCACTAATAAAGTCGTGCTGATGTAGTAAGCATTTGGTTATTGTTGTCTAGATACCCTGATAATTCGGCATTCGGTTAATTCGGACATCTTTTTTTTTTGGTCCCGTGAACTTCGAATGAATTAGGTTTTACTGTAATATGTGATATATACTATTCGAACAATTCGATTCGAAATTATTCGACCAAATCACTATTCGTTTCGAACCTCAAGTCCACTATTCGCCCATCCCTAAAATGAGCTGTAATGTTATTGAAAGGGAACGAAAGTAATGGAGGGAGGGAGGCGACGTTTAGCTGCGGCACCAAATGCGTATTTATATAAAAATGTTGTGAGGCGAGAAGGTGCTAAATAAAGACTTCGGACGCTGCTCGACGAGTGTCCCGTTCTGATCTCGTAGAAAACCTCCGAGCCGCCGCCAGAGGCACCGGCAACAGTCGCCAATGCCGTGCGCGTTCGGTGCGAACGCGGGCAAAACGCCGACAGCGTCGACAACAGTTCTGCGCTTTGCTCGTGCTACTGCATGTCCAAGTTTATACAGCTGATAAAACTATACTATCCTTACTTCGTATAGCTCTCTACTAATTTGCTGTCGCAATTAATGCTTCGCCTTTCGGGTGAAACTGCGACATTTTTTTTAACATGCTTACTAAAGAGTGACAGCATCAGGCAACATGGTGTCAGGTCATCTTGATGTAAAAGAAAGTTCCATTTCACTTAGAGAATTTAGCAAGATCACTCAGGGAGAACCTGGAAAACTCAGGGAATCTGAAAATGGCAACTTGGTAGACACCCTGGTCTTTGAAACGTCTGCAGCACACGTAAGCCTTCCTGCATTGTGTCCTTTTGCGGATTACCCCCCTGTTGGACCATTTGCCAACTTCCCCAGCAAGTGACTCTTATTAGACTGACAGGTGAAGCTTCTCAGGGGTCAAGCCTCTCTCTTTCTGTGACATGGCACGTGCTCATTATGGTAAGCTGCCCTATTGGTCTACACAGCAAAGCCCTGCATTTAGGATGAACCATTGGCAAACACCAAGCTGAAGCTTGCAATGCTGGCCACACCCTTTCACATTTTTATGTGGCATCAGCTCACAGAGTCGTCCACGCTACTGCTGACGGTGCTATTCCAGTTGCACTCCGGGTTGCTCGTGGGAAGCCCGTCGTCATGACCGTTGTCCACCGAACTGGTGACCAATGAATCCTGAGGCCACGTCATGGCTTCCTGGCTGGTAGTTGGCAAAGGCGAACGGTTCCAACATGTTGACCTGTTGCTGTTGCTGATGCTGGTAGCTTGGCATTCGCTTGGCTGTAGTGGATGGAGGGAAGAAAGCAAACAGACAATGGTTAAGTGCCAACTAGTCCTGCACCAATACCTGTGCCACAGGGACACTAGAAGTGACATTCAGTTGGTAATGCCTTCAATTCCAAAAACATTTTTTTCAACGGGGCAGCTGCAAGTCTAAATTTAATTACATGTGGCATAATGATGTCGGTGACAGCACTTTCTGAAGTGAGCAATTTGCAAGCAACAATTAAAATAGATATTCGTTTATAGGTTTATCCTGTCTTAGTGAAATGTAAAAATAAGCATACTACGGTGCTGTTAGCTTGAGTTTGTTCCTCTCTTTTACAACTTTGCAACCTACCATAGCAACTTTGGCCATTGCAAGACAAACCCAAACCTAGGAGCAAAATGGTGCCTGCCACGTCAAAGTCATTACAATTCCTGATTGGATAATTCTAGTTGAAAGTTATGTAGAAATTATTTCTACATAATAGACACTTGTTTCAAATGTTTCAATTACACTGCACAGCACCAACTATGGCGTCTAACTTGCCAGTCACTTCTCAGTCAAATTAGTTATGGCAAATGCATTAAATAATAATGACATTAGATTTTTCCTCTGGCATCATGCAAATAGCATTAAAATTTAAAGCATTAGCAATTTAAGGTCGTTTTCTATACTTGTGTAGCACAGGTATAAGGCTCAAGAGGAGTAAGTTCTCAAAATAGAAAATTTCTTTCCAGCCAAAACACTTCTCTTGTGCAAGGGCTGTGTATAACTCTAAATGTGATGAAATTATGTATGTCAGTTAATCCTGCTGAAGCACAGAAAAGTGCAACTGAAAAAGACAACATTCGGAAACACTATAGTGGTAGACCTTCCTTGGCCATGTGCATGCTTTTGTTTGTACGAGGGGAAATCAAAAAGTAAAGGGACTTTTGAGAAAAGGTACATTTATTCTAATGATAGAAAACGTAAACATACATTATTTAAATAGTCTACATAACCTCCCTGCACTTCAACGCACTTTGCCCAACGTTTCCCCAAGTTTTTTGATTCCGTCGGAAAAAAGTTTTTGGGTTGCACTTGTAACCAATTTTGCGCCGCATCAATGACTTCTGCATTGGTTGCAAATCTTCTTCCCCTGAGTGCTTCCTTCAATGGTCCAAACATATGAAAATGGCTTGGAGCCAGGTCTGGACAGTACGGCAGGTGTTCCAGCAATTCGAATCCCAACCCTTTATTGTTTCGGCCGTCCATTTGCCAGAATGTCGCTCAGCGTTATCTTGCTGCAGGATGACACCTTTTCGTAGTTTTCCACGACGTTTCGATCTGATTGCAGGCTTCAGTTTAGTTTGCAACACATCACAATATTTCTCACTGTTCACACTTTCGCCTCTTGGGGTGAAATGAACGGCTACCACACCTTCCATGTCCCAGAATAGTGTTAGCATAATCTTATCAACTGATGGTTGACGTTTAATTTTCTTAACTTGTGGTGATGATGACTGTTTCCAAACCATGCTCGCAGCCTTACTTTCCGGTTCGTGATGTGTGGGGGAGCACATGCTGCCACCTCCTCCCGCGGGCGTTCGCCCGTCGCTGGCGCACGGAGCGCCCGCGGCGGCAGCCGGGTGGACATCTCGTGCGCGCACAGCGCGCGCTGCGGGAGCCGGGCGGACACGAGAGAGATGCACTTTGCCCTCTCCCGGTTCTCGCTCGCCTCTCGCGACGCGCGTGCCGCACGGGAAGAGGGAAAGTATCCGGCGGGCGAGGAGGACACTCCCCTCGCGGAAAGGTAAAAAGGCATAAAAGAGCGCGACCGAGAGACCCCCGGTCTCTCTGACTTCGCTTGACCCAACTGCCCGGACGGATTTTACCTGCTGAAAGCCGTGAGTGACCTCGTTTGCGTGACTACCACACGCGACGAGGCAAGCCTATTTTATTAGTTGTTATACAAAGCGGACCTCCCTCTGCAAGTGTGTTTTATTGCTGACAGCAATAAACGTTGTTGAGTTGACTCGCTTGTTGCCTTAATCGCCCGAACCCTGCGTAGCTGCGATTACACGCGCTACAGGTTGGGGAAGACCCCCACATTTGGCGCCCAACGTGAAGCCGTGTTAGCACTAGGTCTCTGATTATCTGCCGCTACATCCGACAACATGAACAAATCTGGAAAGTCAGACAAGCCCGTCGCCATTGTTTGCTGTAACTTCAGTAGTCCCCAGCTCCAAAAAACAGAAAAAGACTCGCCGAGCTGCCGAATCCGATGGATATGGTTCTCGCGGATCGCAGCGGAATGCCAGTCGCGGCGGCAGCTTCCGAACAAACAGGTAGCTTGGATTTTGAGTGTTTCACGCGGAACAGTCGGGATCGCGGAAATGCCACGTTGGCAGGGTTTAGGCCTGAAAGTAGGCCTAACACGCCGTACACCTCGCCGCTTCGTCCCGCAGGGCAGCCGACCGCAGAGCCCCCGGCGGGCCCAACGGCCGGGGATCCGGAGGAGGTGGGGGCTGCGTTGGCTGCAGCCGACGCCGGAGGAGAGGCGGTGGCGTCGGAGGTACCGAGGGACGACGCGGCACCGCTGGCCATGGAGGCCGAATTGTGGGCCATGATTTCTGATTAAAAGGCGTCCACATCTCTTGCGTCTGAGGGCCTTCTTAAGGGGCGGAGGATGAGGGGGAGCACACGCTGCCACCTTCTCCCGCGGGCGCTCGCCCGTCGCCAGCGCACGGAGCGCCCGCTGCGAGAGCCGGGTGGACACGAGAGAAATGCACTTTGCCCTCTCCCGGTTCTCGCTCGCCTCTCGCGACGCACGTGCCGCACGGGAAGAGGGAAAGTATCAGGCGGGCGAGGAGGACACTCCCCTCGCGGAAAGGTAAAAAGGCATAAAAGAGCACGACCGAGAGACCCCCAATCTCTCTCACCTCGCTTGACCCAACTGCCCGGACGGATTTTACCTGCTGAAAGCCGAAGGTGACCTCGTTTGCGTGACTACTACACGCGACGAGGCAAGCCTAATTTATTAGTTGTTATACAGAGCGGACCTCCCTCTGCAAGTGTGTTTTACTGCTGACAGCAATAAACGTTGCTGAGTTGACTCGCTTGTTGCCTTATTCGCCCGAACCCTGCGTAGCTGCGATTACACGCGCTACGGGTTGGGGAAGACCCCCACAGATGATGTACCCAAGTTTCATCTACAGCATGGGTTCTCAAAGTGGGTTCCGCAGGTCCCTGCTCGGGGTACCGCGAGCTACTGATAAGTTTTCCCTGGTCCCGCTCTCGACAAGTGTCTAAAATGGCGAACACGAGGTGCACTTGATCCAAAGAACCTCCATTACCCATGCCCGAGTGTCAAAAAGCACATCACAGTGCGTAACAGCAACGCGCGAACTGCGCAATAAATACGCAAGCAGCTTGTAGCCACCCAACCTCTGAGAACGGGCAGCGCGCCTAAGCTTTCGCACTTGAATCTCGGAGGCCGTAACTTACCACCATGCGCGTTTCTCCTATTTGTAGATAGGGTAGGTGCCGATAGCGTGTGCACTGACCTATACGTTGGAGGGAAAAAAAAAAAAAAAAAAAAAAAAAAAATGCGAAGCACCGCAAATGCGCGCCGCAGAAGAGCAAGAACGGCGTAGCGTCCAACCGAAACGAAGCGGTGCAGTCCGCATCGCCATGGTTCTCAGCTTGCACCGTGGTCCTCAGCGGCAATCGTACGCGGCACGTGACTGACAGCAATGCCGAAGCGCTTCGTGCCTAATTGTGCCTTTAAAGCCTTTATTCTTGCGTTTATCGCCGCGCGTAACACCGCGTTGGCGGCTAGCCACGTGCCTCCGTAAGTGCGTAGTCGCTATCTCTGATCACGTCGATAACCACCGCAGTTTCGTCCGCAGCGGTTGCGGTAAATAGTAGTTTCGTTTTCACTCGATGCGCGTGTCGGCTGCGTGCCTTCACAACTGCGTAGTCACCTCCCATGGCAGCGTCAATAGCGACCGCAGTTTCGTCTGCACTTCGTGCAGCGAAGGGTAGTTTCGTTTTGACTTGGTGCGTGTGTCAGCCGCCTGCCTTTTCAACCACAAGGTCACCGTCCATGATTGCGTCGATAGGGGCCGCGGTTTCGTCGACAGCGGTTGCGGCAAGCAGTAGTTTCTCTTTTACTCAGTGCAAAGCTGTCGAAGATAAAAAGCACCGGCTACATCGCGATGGACGGACAATTTGTTGGCGAGCAGCTGAGTGGCGAAAAAATAATCGGGATGTGCGCCCGTTGGTGCAAAGCGCGTCTCAGATGAAAACGCACGCCGCGAAGGATGTTGCAAGGCCTTCGCCGCTGCTAGCGCCAATCAGTCATGAGATAAAAAGAATTTCAGCTTCCGCACTGGTCTTGTGCTAAATAGAAACAAGATTTGACGATTTATTGAGTAAATAAAAGCGTGTTGGCGTAGTGCGGCATTTGTTTGTTTTCTTAATACCCTCGATAATTCGACATTCGGTTAAATCGGGGGGGTTCCTTGGCACTTTATGGAGCTTAGCAGGGTTCCCTGGGATGAACGTACTTGAGAATAGAGCACTGCACGGGCTCGGGCTTACCCGAAAGCCCGGGCCCGGCCCGGCCCACGGGCCGGGCCGGGTCGGGTAGAGTTGTTTTTTCACGGGCTCGGGCACGGCGTGTGCTTTTTGACCCGGGCCTGGGCTGGGCTCGGGTTTTTTGGCGCGGGCCGGGGCCGGGCTCGGGCTTTTTGCGAGTTATTCTCGGGCTTCTCAACTCTGGAAAAAATATATTTTTCGGTCTCGGGCCGGGTTCGGGCCGGTTTCGAGTCGGGCTCGGGCTTAAGGTAAAGGGGTGGCGGGCCGGGCCAGGCGGGTAACGTAGATTATTTCCGGGCCCGGGCCGGGCCCGGGTCTCGCCATAAAAGTTTTGATCGGGCTCGGGCGGGCCGCCCAATGTGAAAACGGGCCCGGGCCGGGCCCGGGCCGCAAAAATCGGCCCGTGCAGTGCTCTACTTGAGAACCCCTGATCTACAGTAACAATTTGCTGTAAAAATACATCGCCCTCGGGACGATAACGGGCCAAATGTTTACGAGAGATGTCCAACCTTTGTGCCTTATGCTGCGCTGACAATTCTTTTGGGGCCCACCTTGCACACACTTTGCGAAAATTTAGCCTGTCGTACAAGATGGAATACGCTGAACCATAACTGATATGTAAAGTATTGGCGATTTTGTCCACTGTGATTCGTCTGTTTTCCATCACCATACCCTCAACGACTTTCAAATTGTCCTCAGTCGTTGATGTCGATGGCCTGCCCGATCTTTCCTTGTCACATAAAGAAGTTCTTCCCTGTTTGAAATGTTCTATCCATTCGTAAATCTTGCTTCGCGATAAACAACTGTCAACATACTGCGCTTGCATCTGACGAATAATTTCCGCACGTTTAACATCTTCCGCAAACAAAAAGCGAATCACTGCCCTCATTTCCTCCTTGGTGCAGATTGACAATGGAGCTGCCATGTTTAACGGTCTGCTACACTCTAACGAATAACACAGGAATAAGAGCGATATGTTCCATAGAAGTGTTGCAGACGACACTAATTCAGCGCTGGGTACTAGTAGCATTGCCAAACCCTAGTGCGAGAAATTGCAGAAGTCCCTTTAGTTTTTGACTTCCCCTCTTACATTAGCAATATTGTCTTTTTTCCCCCGTCTCTGGAGCACCAAGCTGCTCTCATTCCTCTACATTTTGCTTAATACAATGGCATTGAGTTCAAGAATGCTGGGCAGTTATCACCTAAATTTCTAACTAAGCTATAGTTTCTGCCAAAGATCCAAATTTCTCTGTTCAACTTCTGAGCATCATAAATTTAGTGACTCATCTATCCGTGAAGTGTGCCAACCATCTGCACATCTCGGCAAAGAGCTGTCCAAGCTGTTGAAATGCTTCTTACTATATAAAGAAGATGAGAAATCAGGTGAGGAAACAACCAGGCAGGAAAGGGGATCAGCTAGCCCAGCAACAAGTAGTGACCTGTTGAAATGCGATGAACTGTGCTTTTTATAGGTTTCTTTCTCAAACACGAAAGGCTTTGCAAACCCCACGCACTCAGTAGAGACCGGAGCCTCAGTCTCCAATGGTTCGAAAGGCACGAACCCCATGCACTAAGTAAAGACCGGAGCATCAGTCTCCAATGGCTCAAAAGGTGTGAACCCCATGCACTAAGAGAGCAAAGCCTCAGTCTCCAATGGTTCGAAATGCGCGAACCCCATGCACTAAGTAGAGACCGGAGCCTCAGTCTCCAATGGCTTCTTCTTCTTTCTTCTTTCTGGGGTTTTACGTGCCAAAACCAGTTCTGATTATAAGGCACGCCGTAGTGGAGGGCTCCGGATTAATTTCGACCACCTGGGGTTCTTTAACGTGCACTACAACGCAAGCACACGGGCGTTTTTGCATTTCGCCTCCATCGAAATGCGGCCGCCGGGGCCGGGATTCGATCCCGCGACCTCGTGCTCAGCAGCGCAACGCCTTAGCTGACTGAGCCACCCCGGCGGGTCAGTCTCCAATGGCTCAAAAGGCGCTAACCCCACACACTCAGTAAACACCGGAGCCTCAGTCAGTAGACACCGGAGCCAAAGTGGTGGGCGGCAAAACCATCGCTGCCCACCGTGGGGAGAACCCTGCATGTCGTTGAAAGGAAAAATGCAGCTACAGTGTGAGGGCGCTCATCGAAGTGGTGACAGGCCCATGTGGCCTAGCCTTTCTTCGCAATCAGCCAGGCAGGCACCATTTTTTTTTTGGAAAGCCAACTATGCCAGTGGGGCTTCTCCTGTTCTTCCCCTTGCACTGTCAAGGCCCCTGCACCTGGTTCTACTGCGCTGCCATTCTTGCTGACCACGAGGCCAGCTGTCCCTGGTCCAACCATGACAGTCTGTTGCTGACCATGAGGCCTACTGTCCAAGGTTCTGCCGCCGTGGCTGACTACTGCCTTGGGGGCCACAAACTCGTACCAGCCTTGCCTCCTGCTGCCTAGTCAGCTCACAGGGGCAGGTCCGCCCAATCAAGCCCCGGGTCCTGGCTGAAGGAGGTCACTCTGGCTACCGCTGCGAACTTGGCTGCCAGTCATCCCGGCCAGCCGGTCCAGTCAGCCCGCAAACCTGGGAGCCCAGTGACTTTCATGGTGGCTGCTGCGCCAAAATGGCTCCCACGCCTCACATATTTCTGGCCGCTCCAGTCTGGGGAAGCGTTGCAGGTTAGCCCATGGTGCTGCCCCGCCCCGTACTTCCTGGGCTGCCGATCCTTCCTCCTGGCAGGGGGCTCTACCTGGTGTGCGGGACTTTGACGAAGGCATGCCCCTAGCTTCGCATCAAAAGAAGCAACATCGTTACCTCTTCGAACAGCTGTGGCACCTTATCCCCGACGTGGTCCTGATGAAGATGGCACCACCCTTTTGTACTTTGCCCCGTAGGCTTAGCCCTCTTTGCCTTGCTACTTGGCTTCGGTCAGCCTCCTTTGCAGGCTGGCCTCAGTCTTCAGGAGGGGGGAATGTGGGGATCGAGGTGCCTTCCCGTGCCTCGTCCCCCAGCTCGTGCATTGTGCTTAGCTCGATCTCCGGGAACCACCACAGCAATGGCAACATGGTGGACACGGCGAGCGCGCTGGAGCTAATTTTTCGTGTTAGCCGTGCTTCTCCACCCCAATGTCGACTGACTACGTGAGCATACATCACCGGGATGTGTCCTGATTGGCCTCCCGAATGGCAGCCCCCGGGCACACTTTCCATACGAGCTCTCTTCCGCTGAAAAATTCATCGCCGCGGCGGATGCTCACAGGCCTGCAACAAGTTGCTTACGTGGGACCTTTGCTACACCGACTTGTCATTCTAGCGCTCGGTGGACCACTACCTCGCTAGCCGTAGTGGAGCAGGCGCGTGTGCTCGATTGGTCTTGTGGTGAGCCTTTGCCCGCAAGTGCCACGACTGTCGCACTGTGCTGTATTTTAGGTTAATAAATCCGCAAGACAGGGCTAATTGGGGCTCGCAGGAAGACGCCTTCGTCCTGCAGTGGACACAAATATAGGCTGCTGCTGCTGATGATAATGATTAAACCCGCGTTTCTTGGCGATCTGACTTGAGAGCCTTCTCTGCACCGTGTCAGAGAGTTGACAAAACCTTCTGTAGAGCCTTTGTGCATTGTGGAGTGGAGGAGCATCGTGCCCTTTCCCGACTGTCGCTCATAGGCAAGCCTCGCACAAACCCATCTCCACAACTTGCACGGGAATTATTTATGTTCAGGCAAGGGTGGCACCAAGATCTTTCTGCTGAGGATTCGGGTCCGTCTATTGCTTGGGGTAAATACTATGAGTGTGCCAGTACTCAAATATTTGATTTCAAATTAAATAGCAAACACTTGAATAACATGATTCGCAAATGGAATATCTAATATTCGATATCTGTAATACTTGATTTTTCAAATATCTATACCTTTGGTGAATGACCCAGCCGTGGTTGGTGCCTTGGTGTGCACATCGTCCCCATGGCGCGCAATCCCCATTGGTACAAGGTTCATTCAGGTTGACAATAGCATTCAAAACGATTAATGCAACGTGGACAGAGGAAACTACAACAAAAGCGCGTATGGAAAGCATGAGAGCATGTGTGAAGATCGGGCACTGGAAGGCACACTGAACCCTTCGAATACATGAGTGCAGTGTTCACGCGCCCAGATTCGCACAGTTGGGAGCTCTCTACTCACAGGCAAGCTCCTAGACGAACTTAGCACATGTGCTCACGGTACTTGCCGGCTGGTCGACCGCGGACCCAAACGCCACTTCAATGGCCGTCAATCTAACCCATAGACCTGATTTCGCGACTGATCACTGATTAGTTACCTTAAGGAACATGTTAGCAATAAAATTTCCTCGACGGTTTCCGGACCGTTATCACACTGGCCAGTGGTGAATTTTTGTCACGGCTACACCACTGGCCATTGTTTAGTCCATTAGGCCTAACTGGAGATTCATGTCGGTGACTAAAGTTATGATTACCAAATTAATGCAGATCTATTCACAGCGCAGTCGTGAATAGATCTGTCGTGGCAATGGTCATCTCAGGTAGCACAGTGATCAATGACTTAATGCGAAACTCGGCTGGCTACATTTAATGCGCTTTCCCATAACGTACAATTCAGATCCAAGGTAGACCCTCAACTACACCGAGAGAATTCAAAACTACACGACAAGCCCTGGAGTGCAGAGATGCACACAGGAGCCTGCATTTCTACAGACAGGAATGGAACAGTCTGTGAGCAGGCCACTTCCTTGGCATAAAGAAAGGTTTGTCGTGGAAAAAATGCAACTTTAACGCATACGGACAGAAGACAAGACAAAAATGAGTGCTGACTCGCAATTGATTTTATTGAAACAGGCTGGAGTAATATACATAAGTTATCATAGATAAAATAATTCGTCAGCATATCCATGATTCTTCGCAATGTGCGTGCAAATCGGGTCACGATGCAGACATAACACATGCCCTATAAAACAGCATAGGTGCAATTTGCCCCGCAGCAACGAGTTATGCTCTGCCCAAAAAAGCTACTTTATCGCTGAGAGCGATGAAAGCCTGACTAATGCATAAGTCCCTATTGTTGCTTATGTGGTATGCTTGTACAATTTCTCGTGTGGTTTGATCAAAGTGAGTGCATAGGATATCTGTTTCATTAAACAAAGGCTAGCTTGCAATGACGGGCTAAATGTGACGAAGCACTGCTTTTGTGCGCATACTCGTGCTACTTGAGGCACCCGCCAGTTTGCCCTTTGCAGACGGGACAAGCGAAGCCACTGCTCCTTCTTTTGCAATTGACAAACGTGGTCGAGAGCACAACCTTGTTCGCCAGCCTCTGCACTTTTGGGCAGCTACTTGCCCAGCATTTTTTGTTGCTGAAAAAACCCCTTGACGCCCTCTCCACACTTTTTAGACCATGGGATAAGCTGTGGACGAACGGCAGTACGACCAGTCTTTTTGGTCTCACTTGTTGTGTACACAGTGTGCAAATGCGCCTACCCCTCGAATTCACCCATGTGATCACCTTTTCACATATTCTGACAATAACGTGACTGGGGTAGCCAGCATTTTTTGAGTAGGTGAGTTGTGACACTCCGTCCATTATGCCTGCCTCCTGCATGCACTTAAGCAAACTGCTCAGTGCTAAGCTTGCAAGTGCTTCCTTCATTTTGGGCGATGCTTGCTAGCTGAGCCAAAATAATGAGCCAAGCCAAGCTGAAGACATGGTGCAGCTCCAGTATGTTCCTCGCAACTGGCTTACATTACATCACCAGGAACGCAAGAAGTACATACATGTTTTTTACAAGTGCCGCACATGAATGAATATAAGACCTGTAATTCTGAAGGTCTATAAACACAGTATCACATCATCTTTAATCACCTTTCAATTGGCTTAAGGACGTGAATGATGGCCAGCACAAGTATTTTGTACGAACGTCTTGCGCCCTCGGCAAGCCCAAGCATGCACAGAATTTCTGGAATCCTCCACAACACTGGATGGGGCTCGGAAGCAGTTATCAGTGCAAATTGCCAAGCCACACATCATGCAAGCCACAACATGCAACACACATGCATGCAAAGCAATATTGGCTAGAAGGCATACTTGCGCTTACCATGCTAACGGCAGCTACCTGATGCATCGAACTGTGCTCATCAGTTGGCGCTGAATTGCAAAAGGTAATATTCCTCGTTTCAGTTACTGAACAAGTTTTGTGCCAAGCTGCACCACAAGCACATGGCACAATACACTTAACACAAACAACAAATGAGGCGCATCAGTAGCAAGTGTATCTTTCAGCACTTGAGCATGAAGGGAGTTCAGATTACCAGGGTGTGTGTTGTGGCTTCATAAAAAAGCTGCCAAGATGACTGAACAATAGTATGCTAAGTACTTGTGGTGTCATCATACCAGCATTATTCTTTTAAACAAGGGGGATCTGATGGCTGTATGAGAAATACTCATAATTATTACTTTACTGAATGCTTTAATGTTTACAAAACCATGTACTAAAACTACTGTTGCACCGTTATTTGCTTACGTTGGGAAACTTCTTCAGGGGCCCTGCAAACATTCGCTGTTTGCTGCAGTGTTTTTGTCACAGCATAAAATGCTAATTCCCTGATTCAACGCAAGTGATTTTTTTATACAAACTATTATCTCTTTACTTTATTTCAAACTTGCATAATAAAGAATTTGTTTACAAAACCTTTGTTCAAGCACAGCGCAGGTGAGCAAGTGCCCCCACACTACTGAAGCTGCTCAGCATATATGATGATAGACAACCGGTTGCCCAATGAACACAGGTACACCCAGACATTCGCTCGCACAAATAAATATGCCCCACGCTTTCTCTAGCCCCAACAAACACGTAGCACCACGAAACGCGAGATGTTCATGCGTGGTGCCCACTTTGAAAATTGTAAAGAAAGAAAGCAAAAGGCCACATCATTAGGACAGCTTTAAACTACCCAGACAAAGGCTTTAAAAACTAATTTGACTGTGCTGCTGATGAACTCATACAAAACAACTCATGATTCCTCATATATAGAATTTATAAGAAAAAAAAAATGTTAGGAACATGCTATTCTCTTAAAACTAATTGCTGGCAGCTGGCATGAACTCTTAGTACTGACTGGAATGAAACATGCACAAGTTACCAGCTTACTGCTGCAAAAGCATAATTAATGTAAGTGCCAAGCAAGGTCAGTGATGACACTAATGCAGAGATTGCTCAATGTGCACTGGAGTGTGACATTCGCTTGCATGTACTAGTTTGGCTTCAATGTTTCCCTGCCAAAAGGAAAAAGAAAAGGGGAAGCAGCAAAGACATAGCAGGAGCAGCCATGTGGTGAGGCTCTGTGCTGGCATTGCTTCACGTCCACTAACTGTTCGAACCAGGTTCACACAAGAAAGCACAGCCAACTCTGGCACACACAGGCCCAGCTGGAAGGGCCCCTCACCAGGTTTGGACATTGCAAACAAAGAAGTGTGGTGCATAAATCACACAGCAACCAATGTGCCTTCAAAAGCCTGTAGGCGCTGAAAACGAAAGCCTGTGTGCAGCTCTGCCAAACAGCAGACACGCTTGCGCCACCTTCTCACACATCCCAGCTGCAGTGTACCTGATTCCGGCCGACGTCTAGGGGGGAGGTAGACGGTGAAAGGGGGAGCTGCGTCTCACCCCGATCACCCATACTCTCTGACGGGTGCAAATAAAGTGCTCTCTCTGCATCAATGCAAACAACCTGGAGGATCCCGTGAAAGGCAAAGTGCATCGAACTGCCACCAGAAATGCACCGCACAGCAAGCAAGATAGAGAGGTGGCAGTCGTGACATAAACGTTACACACGGCTCCGACAAGGTAGAAGGTTCGTTGTGACGATAATCGGGAGAGGGTAGCTCGTCTCCTAGCACTCAGCCTTGCGACATTTAATTTGCTTTTATATCAGCTGTCAACAAACCCTTTCAAAACGTTCTCGCAGCGCAACACTCCCTGGATGGCAGCTTCCAATTTATATCATATAGACTCGTGTAAGGGCCACACACCGAACTTGGCAGCCCAAGATTTGTAAAAAGTTAACGGAGAAGCAATCGTGTTCGGTGCCCTTATGCCATGCGCACGCATTGGCAAATTTTCGAGTGCTACGTACTTGCGTGTGCCACTACTAGATGGCGACAGCCGAGGTGTGCACAAGTCGCTGGCTGCGCTGGCACAATTTTGACCAAAAGGTTCAGTTGCACTTCATCAAAATTGAGAAAAACAAGTGCGGATCTCTTACACGTGTCTACACGGTAACCAAATTTCCAATGAAGCTTGCCGAGGGGTCCTTTGAAATGGTGGAAGTGACACCACAAGACGTTACAGCAAAGTTTATCGGCGATACTTTAAACACAACAAGAACCAACAAACGTTGAACAAATCAGCAACTGCCCGTGCCACAGGAATCATGATGGATACTTTTATATGGACAAGAAGAAAGTTTAAAAGTGCTCAACTAAACTTGTTGCTGGGCTACTTGGTTCATAATGCTTAGGAAGAAGACGCGCAAAACCGACAAGGCCAAGAGGGCAGACCCACTTTGCGCTAGAGACGAGATTGATATGCCACGCAATACACCCGTATGCACTGTGCTGATACCGCACTGTTCAAAGGTAAGGCTGCCCTTTGCATTCGGCGCAGTAGAAAATTTGTATTTGAATTTACTTTATGACACAGTTGAATGGTACAGCAGTCTGGCAAAACGGAATGTTGACGAAATGAATTGGCTACACCAGAAATGGGTCCCTCGGGTAACAGAAGCTAACCTCGAAGGACATACTTTTGTGTACTGCAAATGAAGCAATTGCAGCAGCTGGAAATGCGCCATGAACACCATGCATTGTTTTGTTTTTGCATGTGCGTCTCGGCGGTTTGTTGCTGATTTTTATCACGCTAGTGAAGGAACTGTGTGCACAATTCAATGGTGATGCACTTGCTGCACCCTTGTCTCAGAGATTGTGGATGTCCGATCTGGTGTGAAACTGTTCCAGAGCACACAACGCAGTTGCGACCCCTCATTTCCTGACGTCACACAGTCAATGATAAAATGGCAACCGCTGTCAGTGTGTCACACAAGCCAGCGAAGGAGCACCTCGACTCCGCGGCAGCTTCGACATAGGGAGAGCGCGCATACGCCACCGCCAGCCGATGCGATCAACGGAGTCTAGAAGCTTTAACAAGATACGCGAAGGCTACGGTATCGAGAGAGAGAGAGAAAGGAGAGGGGGGTACGACAGCCCGAGCGTGCATCAATGGATGAGTCACCACACTCCTGGAAGACGTTTCCGCGTCCGAAAATGTGAGCAATGCCTAAAGATTCCCCCGCTTTATTCATGCTATGGGAGCACGACTCCGTTAGAAGGTTCGAGAAGCACAGAGATTAATAAAATTGAAAGAGTAGAGAATTTAGCTTTGCGTTTTATTTATTCTGATTACTCCTGTCACTCTAGTGTCAGCAACTTACCTAATAGGGCCAACCTACAAAAACTTGAGCAGCGCAGGATCATATCTGGATTAACATTTATTTACCAACTTTATCACGAGAACTTTAAGCTATCATGAGAACGATATCTTGAGGATCCTTTCAAACGATCAGAGAGAACGCATCACAGTAAAATTATTAGACAACCAGTCAGCCACATTAATGTTCACAAGTTCTCTTTATTTCCTTGCGCAATTTATTATTGGAATCATTTCTTCAAAGTATTTGTAATATCAACTTTTGTTGAAATTTGAGATTTCAGTCCAATAGGGGAGTACACTCTGAGTTGATGATATTCCGTTGTTCGAACATTCATTTGTCATCTATCTGCAGTGTATTGCCATGTTTTTCCACTTTTGTATGTATTATATTTTTGCAACTATGTCAAGTACTTGATTTAAATTTACTTCTTTTGTTTGTATTCTAAGCATCCACTCCTGCATGGGCCCAAGAAGGACCTGCAGTATCTGTAAATAAAAAACACCTGCGAAGGCGATAAAAGCGCCGCGCGGGAATCGGAAGGGGGTTCAGACCACACGGGTGAAAAGATGCAACGTGAAGACTGACCATCTACAGAAGAAGGGGATTGCCTGGCGAGCTAGTCGACGAGTTCTTAGAGCGTCTGCATTTCCGGAAGAAGTTCCTTCTGCGAGATTTGCCTTGAGTTACACCGAGACCGTCCGGCTCAAGACCAGCACGGTAACACAAAGTGTTGGACACAAAGTGTCCAATACGCATGGACACTTTGTGTTCTTTTTCATTCTGTACTGTACGTGTTAGACTCCTAGTGGTTGTCAGTTATTTTCCAGAGTTTCATTAACACCCATCTGAGCCCATTGTGATTTGCCTAGCCGAAGTGTGTATGAGTGTAATTAACTGCTTTATTTGAAGAATATATTTTGTTGTGTTTTGACAACTCTGGGTTCTGACTCGGTCTTTGGACCACAACCGGCGTTCGCTGGTGCACCAGAAGGCCTCTTATAAATTGTCCCTGCTTTGGTGGGGTTATTTTCGGAAGCTGATGAGTCGGCTTTGGAATTTGGCCCGGCGTTGGCGCCTCATTCACGGGGTGTGTGACAAGGTGGGAGTTGATTAGAGGCAGCACTTTCAAATTGAAATTTCGAGTTAAAATGTGCGCTGAAAGCCCAGTTTTGTGTGCATAACCGTAATGGCCACACTGGAGGCATCTACCAATACTCTGGTAGGTGCGTCAGACTGGGGATGTACCAGCAGAGCTGCCTCAGCGACAGCTTGCTTGGTAGCCACAAAGGCCGACAGAGCCTGAAGTGACCATCGTATTGTCGAAGACTGGCTCCGTGATGCTTTCAATAGGTCGGTCATCAGCTGCAGTAAAGCTGCGCAGTGTGGAATAAAATGGTATGAAAAATTGATGAGGCCCAAGAACTCACGAAGCTGTCGAAGAGTGTTGGGCACCAGGAAATAACTGACAGCCTCGATGTGGGATGGCAACAAAAGGAGTGCCGAAACACGATGGCCCAAGAAATCTAGCTCGGAGGTTCTAAAAACACATGTCTGTGGTTTCACGACGAGGCAATATTGTTGAAGGCACTGTAAAAGTTCATGCAAGTGACGCTCGTGGTCATCCGGAGTGGCGCTATCAACTACAGTGGAATCTGGATGATTTGAATCTCACGAGGTCACGAAAGATATTCATATAAGCCAAAATTTGTATCATTTAAACACAATTAAAACTACCGTAAAATTACGAGCAAGCGTCCCCCCTCAAGCAAGTAGAAATTACCGGCAAAGTTAGGGGGGAGGCGCTATCCCGGAATGGCACCAAAATTCAAGATGGTAACGACAAAATTTTCCTGCCAAAAAAAAAAGAAGAAGCACAGTGGGAATGGCATTAAAATTTTATTGAACATGAACTTTATTAAGCCAAAGATTTGTTAGTGGTATTTATTTCTCTCAAAACCACCGAAAGAACTACAGAAAGAGCGCACTGACGCGGCACCAACGCGTCGCCACGACCGGCAAAACGAACATTGGTTATGCAGCTTCTATTCCAGGCAAAATTATGCCCGCTAGAGTAAAGTGACGCGTAATGTTCACTTTATTAATAAACATGTCCACGGTGAAATGTTTAGCACTAATGAGAGTTCCGATACAAGTCAAGCTCAGCTGCAGTGCATGGCTACCGACGGCGGACAGTGAACTGCGGCTCGGCCATGCTCGCATCGCAGATGATGGCACCGCAAATATCAGCATGTTTTCTTCATCGTGTGAAATTATTGCAAGGAGAGGGTAAAGTGGCAACGATGGTGACAAAACATTGCTGCTTGGGAGCGTTGGCGGTTCGTTCTGAAGCGCCGTCTGCTACAGAGTCGAAATGAACTGGAAAAGGCCTAGCGACGATATCGGTGGCGAGTAATTAGCAGCGGCAATGCCAAAGCGTAGCCGCGACCACTCCTATGTCGCTGAGTGGTCATGTCGCTGTGCTGCAGGGAAATCCTGTGCCGTGTGAGAGGCAGATCTCGCCGTCGGTCCGTGAACTACAGACTGCTAGCCGTAGTTCGCCCCGATGCGCACGTGTGCCCACTGGGGCGCCTAAAGTGCCTAGAAAAAAAATATCTAGGGACTTCAGGGGCACCGGGTGCGACCATGATTTGATGAAATGGCTCATTGGGGCATCCCGATGCGCACCGGTGCGATTTGCTGAATTTGCCATTATTTTTGTTTTTTGTTGCCTGGATGTGGCAGGCCAGTGTTGGTGCGGAGCGGGGGGGGGGGGGGGGGGGGCTCTTGCACAGGGGGGGGCGCTTGCTCGGAAGTTTAAGGTAGCTAAATTAAAGAGTCAGAGGTGAACTCACTCAGGCACACGCACGTAAACAGCATTTACAGTATAGACCACTTATAACGTCACCGCTTATAGTGCAGAACTGGCTACAACACGGCCTTTTATGACTCCCGTTGTCGGGATATGGGGGGGATTGCCGACGGCCCTCTGCCTCGACACACCGAGCCCCGCGGTTGGCGCATGCCTGCGCATCAACCGCGGTCCGGTACAAGCTCGAGGAAACAAAAGACGACAACCACGTGTACACTCGGAAAGCATTTATTACGACTGCAACTAACACTTCGAGCAGGCCAGCTAGCTATAGTTGACATCGCTGAGGGTTCCCTCGAAGAGAATAATACACTAGGTAAAGAAGGGCTTCGGACTTACCAACTGGGGAATACGGGGGGGGGGGGGGGCCGTGGCATTTGCCGCGGCAAGAACGCGGTTGACTAACCACGTGCGGGAATCGGGAGCGGCGGCGGAGACTTCCGCCAACGCCGCTTGCTGGGGACCAAAAAGACCCGGGCGATATCAGCGGGATCTCACGTGACCCACCCGGTGGCGCTGATAGCGCTTGCGATTCCCGCGCGCCGCCCGCGGAAGGAAAGTTTCCCCTCTCCCAACTCTCCCTGGCACGCATGCGCTTGACGCGACATTCGCTGCCCGTGCGGAGGTTATGGGATCCGAGGATTCCCACACCGTTTACCCTCCCATAGAACTCCATGTATACGCATACCGCTTACAGTGCAGCCGCGTGAGACGAAATATCGGTTATAATGCGGCTTCCGCACAAGGGCGGTAGCGAGCACGCTTCTCAACGCGGTGCACCCACCGATGGAGAAGAGATCAATGAGGGCAATGCGGAGAAGCATGAGATGTGGAGCATGAGTCCAAGGGCGATAAAATCGTCGCCGCGCACCGTATGTGCGAGTGAAAGCGCGTGGGGGACGCGCGCCTTCACGGAGAGCGAATGCACAGAGGATAGCAAACGCGACTTCCGTCGCGGGAAAGGCCTTGGGGGTATGGGAGGGAGAGAGGGGGAGGCGACACTGTGCTGCGGCACCAAATGCGTATCTTGCAACGGGGCGCAAGGGTAACTGGCGACGCAATCTCTCACGCGAAAGGAGCAAAGCGGGAAGGCAGCGCTGGAGGGAGGGAGGGCGGCTTTTACTCTGCCAACAAATGCGTTCTTGTACTTTGCGCCTGTGCCGGCTGTCAGTGTTGTTGCGCGCACCGTATCTTGAAAGCGATCTCCACACGGCTCTGACCTTTGTATGCGCTGTGCTTACGCCGCTCAGTTTCCGTTGAAGCGATAGACCGCACGAACCTTCGCTCGCTGCAGCGGCCGCGCTTTCCCATGCCTGCGTGGGGAAAAGCACAAAAGGAAAGGCACAAAAGCAACAAAAGCGCCACCACTTCAAGCTATTCACGCCCAGTCACGGCCTCCGCGTTGTCTGGCGCTGCGTTTACGCCTCCGCACCAAAAGAGAAAGGGAGAAAGCGCGTGACTGTGCGCTGTTCTTTTTCGCGACCGTCCGTGGGGCGGCGTTTATGACCGACGCGGGTCAAAAAATCAATTCGTAACAACCGTTCTCTAGCACGTTGCAATGTAATGGGGCTCGGCCAGGACCACAGAAAAATTCGTATTAGCCGTGATCGTATTGTTACGGGGAGAAAATATATGTATTTACAATATATACAGTTAGAAGGTTGTAGATCTGCATCCAGGGTAACACCATCAACGGAGTGCTGAGACACTTCAGCCTCTTCTTCACCAACCAACGCCCTTTGGTCCACAGCGGTACAAATGCGTACGTGACATTAGGCATACAAAGTGATTCTTGGAAACGACTTCTCGACTGCTCATTCAGCACTTATTAACCTCCTAAATAGTAATGACAACGTGAACAGAGCACTGAAGGCTGAAGGTACACGTTGGACTGGTGGGGCTCGATGCATGAGGGGAGGGGGTTAGAACACCCCCGTCGGTACGCCACTGGTGGGTAGCTGTCAAATACCGTTTGAGCATTGAGAGCACAGTAGTCTCCACACGGACACCAGTCATTCGGGTCCTTTTCTGGTACCAAATGCAGCGGCGATGCCCAAGCACTGGATGCTAAGTTGCAGCATGTTTTCAAACTCCCGTTTAGCGACAGCGAGACACTTGCCGAACAAGCAGCAGGGATGGGAAGAAACTGGGGGACCATGTGTGATGATGCGCTGAGTAACCGTGAGGTTAGGAGGTTTGTTCAAATTAAAAGGTTTTGTGACCTCGGGGAACTCGACCAAAATTCTCTGGTAAGGACTTGGCGACACAAGCATGCAAATGCCAGTGGGGCAATTCTCGATAGAAATCCAACGATGAACAGACAAGTAGTGCCATCAATGAGCCGTTGGTGCCGCATGCTCATGTCAAGGTTGTAGAAGGACAGGAAATCCGAACTGATGGTGGGACAAAAGACGTCAGCAATTATGAAAATCTAGTGGAATGTGCGGCATAATCAGTGCGGAGAGGCTGTCCACAAGGCTTCAAATGATGATCATTTCGTGATGGGGCACTACACTAACCTGGGTGCCCATGTTGATAAGGAAACGTATGCCCGCAATCTCGTCCGCAATTGCGAGCGGGTGGACGGCTCGAGGGGAGAGGTCACGTGTGGCCGTCAGTGATCGCTCCTGTCGTTTCCCGACCAGGTACAAGGTAGCGTGCACTTCCTAGAACGATGTGCAGAACGCAGGTGATACCAACGGGTTCGCTGAAACTGAGGGGTGTTCGGCCATGCTTCGGGAGAAGACAACAAAGCACACGGACTTGAAGAGCGCTGATGTCGTCTGGGCTCATGAAGTGACGCAACGGAAGCTGTGACGTTGTCAATGCACGCTTTGAGCTGGGCGACCGCTGAGGGATCAGGGATAGTCGCGACGACAGAAACCGAAGGAGTGGCAGCCTCGTGGATCTTGGCCGCTATCTTGTACGCCTTCGAGAAGCAGACGTTTGGTTTCGCTTCACGAGAAGCAACCTGGGCTGCGATATCGGTACGGCCTGCCCCCCCCAAATTGTGCGAGACAAAACCAAACGTCAGCTTTTCGAACTTGTACAAGATAGCGGCCCTTATCGGCAAGCTCAGCCAGGGGGTCTAGTGTCGTGTCACCAGCAGCAGAAAGGGCGAGGCGAATAGGTTGGGGAATGTGCTGCAGGAAAAGTTCCTTGCGGGTGTTGACATTACTTTTGCCAAAGCGCTTGTGGGAACCCTCGGGTCCCATGACAGCCGCACACGCAGCGAACGTCGCGGCAGACGCATGCGCGCCAGGGAGAGTTGGGAGAGGGGAAACGTTCCTATCGCGGGCGGCACACGGGATTCGCAAGCGCTAGCAGCGCCACCAGGTGGGTCACGTGAGATCCCGCGGACATCGCCCGGGTCTCTTTGGTTTCGAGCAAGCGGCGGCGGCGGAAGTCTCCGCTGCCGCTCCCGTATTCCCGCACGTGGTTAGTCAACCGCGTTGTTGCCGTGGCAAACGCCACGGCCCCCCTCGTATTCCCTAGTTGCTAAGTCGGAAGCCCTTCTTTACCTAGTGTATTATTCTCTTCGAGGGAACCCTCAGCGATGTCAACTATAGCTAGCTGGCCTGCTCGAAGTGATAGTTGCAGTCGTAATAAATGCTTTCCGAGTGTACACGTGGTTGTAGTCTATTAATAACTTCCTCGAGCTTGTACCGGACCGCGGTTGATGCGCAGGCATGCGCCAACCGCGGGGCTCGGTGTGTCAAGGCAGAGGGCCGTGGGCAATCCCCACCATATCCCGACATTTGGCGTTCCCAACGTGGGGCAAGCTCTTGGAAAACGGGACGACGATCTGTTCGGATGCGAGGAAGCCTGAAGGCTTTGTCCGGACCAGCGTTAGGCCTCAACCGAAGGCGTGCTTGCTAGCTAGATTGGGCATGTGCTTTCTTGAGTGTGAGTTAACGCTGCACTAGTGTCACCGAACTCGTGTAGACGCTGAGATTTGCAGCGAGTTTTCTTCTAAGAGTACGCCCGAAGCGAGTGAGTGCAGCAGCCGACGCGGTGGTCGATTTTCCCTGTACATATGTAAATAGCCTCCTTTCTGTATCTTTGGCTCTGGGAGCTGGGCGCCAGAAACACTGGCTAGCACGTCAGCGGGGCGCAGTCCCAGGAGTCTGCTCGGAAGCTGCGAGTTCAGCAGCGAGCGGGGACCACTTAGCTAGGCCTGCATCTCCTCGCGGCGGCTCATTGGAACCCTTCATGGGTCTTTTGTGGCATTGGTATCCGTCATGGACGCGACTAGGCCTAAGGCTCTACGGAGCTGCCGGTCGCATGTTCGAAGTCGACCATGCCGTAACATTTAGCGGGTGCAACCGGATTCGCTAGTTCTACTATACTCGCCTGAGCGGAGAAACCTCGTTCGAAATAGAAAGCTCATTTTGTTCAGATGAACTCAATATTTTGCGGGCGGAATAACCGAAATCTCGGGGGACCAGAGAGCGCTTTGTTCATACGAGCATCGCCCACGTTCGCGCTGTATCGGACCGGAAAAATTCGGTCGAAGCGAATAACTTCATTCAAACGAACTGGATTGTTTTTTTTCCTCGTTGCCGCATAAAGCTATGCGGTAGACGGGTGGTTCAGCATCGTGTCAGACGGCCGACGCTGCGGCGGCCTCTACTGCCTTAATTCTAAGTGTTTGTGGAGTGCACTTGAGCGACTTTGCAGAACGAGTGACGCTGCCTCGACTTGCTATTGCTGCCATGGTCTACGTCCCTGCCTGCTGTCTCGGCCCCTCCCTGTTCGCGGCCCGATGCAGCAGCACATGGCAGCCACAATGAGGGAGGCCCACCATCATACACTGCCACGAGGATGCGTCGGTGCGAGGTTCACCGAGCCGGCACGAGCGCCACTTCGAGAAAGTCCTGACCCGCTGTTCCCGGGTGGACATTGCGGCGCGCATCTTGAGGGCAAGCTATCTTCAGCCCCCGTCATCGTCAACCCCTGTGACGGCTGCCACATGTGGGCGGCCGCCACACAGGACTGTGCTGCCTATCAACATGGATTCGGGCATTTCCTGCCGGAGTTTACCATCGCATCTGCCTGGATACTTTGTCAATGCCGTCGTTACAGCGATTTTTCCGCCGTAGGGCAATATTTAAGGGTGGAGGGATGTGGGAACCCTCAGGTCCAATGACCGCCGCACGCGCAGCGAACGTCGCGGCAGACGCATGTGCGCCAGGGAGAGTTGGGAGAGGGGAAACGTTCCTTCTGCGGGCGGCGCACGGGAATTGCAAGCGCTAGCAGCGCCACCGGGTGGGTCACGTGAGATCCCGCAGACATTGCCCGGGTCTCTTTGGTCTCCAGCAAGCGGCGACGGCGGAAGTCTCCGCCGCCGCTCCCGTATTCCCGCCCGTGGTTAGTCAACCGCGTTGTTGCCGCGGCAAACGCCGCAGCCCCCCTGCCCCCCCCCCCCCCCCCCTATTCCCCAGTTGGTAAGTTGGAAGCCCTTCTTTACCTAGTGTATTATTCTCTTAGAGGGAACCCTCAGCGATGTCAACTATAGCTAGCTGGCCCGCTCGAAGTGTTAGTTGCAGTCGTAATAAATGCTTTCCGAGTGTACATGTGGTTGTCGTCTTTTGTTTCCTCGAGCTTGTACGGACCGCGGTTGATGCGCAGGCATGCGCCAACCGCGGGGCTCGGTGTATCGAGGCAGAGGGCCGTGGGCAATCCCCACCATATCCCGACAAGCTGCCGCATCCGGTGCAGCATTTGGGAGGGGCGTCTATCACCAAGTTCTTCGGTGGTCACGAGTTGTTGGAGGCGAAAGCATTCCGAAGGTAAGGTGTGCATTAGGATCTTTTCCTTGAGGTGCTCTTACGGGTTTTCACCCAAAGACTGGGTGAGGATGTCGGTGAGGTCGTTGACTACTTCCGGTGATAGAGACGAGATCACTTTGTAGTACTACTGTGTCTGCGAAGTGATCTGGTGCAGGTGGAATTGCATTTTGGCCTGTAGAAACCACACCTGGGGATTCTGCGTCCAAAAGGGTGGTAGCTGAAACCGCACCTCTGTGATATCAGTGCGTTGAGGACTTGACTCGGTTGATGGGCCTGATGCGGCGAGGGCTTGGAGTGCAGCATTGTTGTTAGGTTCAGTCATGTTTTAGTGCTAGGTCCCCACTGTGGAGCACGAAAGGAAATACGACCGACACGTATGGTGCAGAAATGATCACTGGAGCCTATGCCCCACTACCATCTTTATTTCCTACGTTGTTCTTGCTGTGAGCACCTCCAGGCATCGTAGTTGCAGCAGATGCAGGCACTACAGGCCCTTTACTCTCAGTTGCAATAATAAAATGAGAATACACAACCATATCATGATCCCCTTAAGAAAAATTGCATTTTCGCACTTTCACAAATAGCCAGACAAAGTTGCGTGCAGTGTGCTGCTGCACACATACATCTCGCATCAAAGTCTGTTGTACAGTATTCTCTGTACAACAAAAGTTCATTAATTGGAATTCCATGGGGATGCTACGAAAGGTAAAATTATACAAAATTCGAACTAATGAAAGTCACAAAAGATCGCTCGGCTAAGTTCGACATAGTGCGAGTGCATGAACTACAGCACGTCAGGATGGCAAGAACAACAACGTCTATAGCTCAATGCACAGGCGCAGCCAATGTAACCGGACGCGGCCAACGAAGTCTGATGTGCCCGACATTGAGATGGCTCTTGCTCCATCCGCGCCGCTTTACCGCCGGTTGCAGACAGCCATTCAAATTGGCGCGCGGGTTGAGGATCGTAGTGCGCATGCTACGAAGAAGCAGCCGACGGCGTGTGCGTCGAAATATAGAGGGGACGGCTTTTCGGAGGCTCTCTCTGTAGCATGCGCAGAACCTTGTGATCCCCAACCCGATTGCTGCTTTGAACAGCTGTCCGAGACCGGTGGCAAAGCAGCGCGGGTGCGCAGAAAGCTGCGCGGCCCGCACGGCGACACCAGTGTGACCAACGTGCTCCCGTGGACTAGCACTCTCCCCATTTACGATGGTGCAGAGTTTGAATTATTGGCGGCAATGTGGATTTCAGTGCGAATTAGCATGATAAATTCCATAATGCTTACAATAGATTGTTGGACGGACTGCGGCGGCTACTTCAAATTATCCAAAATTGCGAATTAACGAGATTTTACTGCATATGCCACATGTAGACAATACTTGCCCAAATTTTCTTTGTTGTAGCTGACAGTCTCTAATAGTTGGCTCCATTAAAAATGAAACTTGATGCATTGTTAATACAGTGGTGCCACTGACGAACTGAGATATGGAGAAATTTTCGGAGCAGGAAAATCTTAATTTTGGAGCAGTTTGGAGCATCCAGATACAGATTTCGCACTTTGGAGCTAATACATGCCAGCTGCTGGACGCGTCCTAAGCTATTTGAAACACTTAAAATTGACAAGCGTTATTCCAGAAAGTATTTGGTTGCTGTAAAACAATGTTGCTCTGCCTCTAAATACATGAGTTTCCCTTTATTTAAATGAAGACGACAAACCTGTTCACACAGTGTGCTGTAATTAGTTTATTTCAAGTTGAGTGAAGCTGCTCAGATGTTGCTTTTTACATCGTATGATTTTTTCACTGACAGCTGACACTTTGTTATGTTTTCAGCAAGGCTCTAGCATCAGTCAGAAACACTTGGCGAGACTCAATGTCATCAATGCTTTTCTGAGCCAGGCCAGCCTTGATGAGTCCCTCGTAACGCTTAGTCATTGTTTCAGATGACACCAGATACTTTTCAACGGTCTGTTTTTCCTCGTAAAGCTGAAGCCTCTGTTCAGCAACTGGCCGATTCACAACTGGAATCGACCGATTATTTCGACATTAGCAATTCAAACAAGCTCGATTATTCGGACTACTTTGAGGCACCATCACTGGCCCATAAAGTTAAAGTACGACCGAAATTTCAGACACCTTAAGGTACACCATTCTTTATAATTCGGACTCTGCCTGCACAACTGCGTGCTAATTTGACCGCCGAGTTGAGTGGAAATGGCAATATTTTGGCGTTGATACGTCGCTGGCATCACCGCAGCATGGTGGTCAGCCATGATGCCGACACCTCCTGGAAACCGAAACTAGCGAAGACTAGTTAAAGCTTGCCAACCCAAACCGTCGGGCAAGCGAACTCCGGCAAACCATTCGGGAGTGCATTCGGGTTGGCTCTGTGCGTCCAGCGTTTATTCATTGACGTGTTAACTAGCGATACGGTCGTGGCGATTTAAGTTGTGTAAGCGGCGCCTACTACACCGTTGATGTCCCCGCCGATGATGACAGTAACTGTTTCAAAAAAAAAAAAAAAAAAAACACCGTCATTCGGCTATGATAGCACAGTCGACTTCTGCGCGGCGATCTTGTAGCGATGCAATCCGCTCAATTCTATATGCCGCCCTTATCATCCATCCACCAATCTCTGCCGACTGATACCATATAATGCAGGCAGCGCGCTGCTCTTATACCACTGACGAAGCGCAAGGAGTGGCAGCGGAAAAGGCATCACTACAAAATTGTGGTCCTATTGCCAAAAGTTGAAGATTTGGTGCATGCATTAATTGTACTTTCGTCTATTTGTGGTGACAGCATAACAATGGTAGAGATACGGACTGACCAAATCGTAGGCAAGCGTATGTGCGCGCAGGACCGCGTTGACAAACTTTGGCTTTATTTTTAGACGATCCCTTTCTGGGATGCTTTCACTTTCGCGACATTTTGCGCGACTAGCACTGGTTGATAGCGGATCATCGACGGATGATACCGTTCCTGGCACTACCAAATATGCCGATGCTGACGCTAGTGACGCGAAATCCCCTGAAAGTGAACGTATCCCCGAAAGTGGTCAACCGAGAATAATGCCTTTTAGCCACAGGCAGAATAAATTCAGGTATTTTATGGCGAATTTGGCTATTTCCGACTCCCAATTACTTGGACTTTTAGGCGGTCCCCATCCAGCCCGCCCGAATTATCGGTTTCCATTCAAATTATGAAGCCGCTCTAGTCATGTGTGCTACACACGTCTGCGGGCCACTGCAGCAACACACGTAATGCGCAGGCGTTAATTTTGGCGCACTTTGGCACAAAATCATGTATTTTTATCAGGATGGCGCAGGAAATCTCGTATGGCACAATCTGGCGCATTTGGCGCAGGAGTGGGAGCACTGTTCATATAAGAAGACCAAACTTAGTGAGAAGAATGGTCTGTTATATCCGAAAGTATGTTGTATCCGGATCCGTTGTAACGAGCATGGACTGTATTCGCACAAGCCCAGTTTATATACCTGCTTTCACTGACACTCTGGTTGTGCAGTCTTCTCTTTGCTGTGTCGGTGATTCAACAAGCTGTACTGCTGCATCCCTTACGCACCGAATGAGCGTCAAGTCTTCGATTGACAATTGCTTGGTTGAGCCTCATGTGCATGAATCCCTACGAAAAAAATTTGGGTTACCATCTCAGAATGTTCCAAAAGACTCCAAGTTTTCATACGTACGTATTGTTCTGCTGACAATAAAGCCCTCCTGTTGCTATCAACGCTTTGCAGTGTGTACTCCTTGTTTGTCTGTTTTCTGTGCTGTTCACTATCACGATCCATGTTTAGCCCAGCATTACTCACTTCCACATTTGGGTTACAGCCCATGTTAACTCTGCTATTGCCTTATCCAATCCCGACTGTCGCATCACACATTGGGCCAGCGGCTGGGGTGCCCTGGGGTCCATGTATTCCCCAAACCTTCACCAGGATTTAAGGCAGGGACGACCATCGTACTTGAACACACTCTTCAAGTAAACTTGCAAATTAGGGTCGGCTGCAGTAATGGCAGTCCATGCAATAGGAAGCCACCACACAGAGCGACATTGCTCACAATCGACCTCTTAGAGGGTGTCATCCTGGGTTCTGGATCAACTGGTCTCATTGGAGCATGTGTGCATGATGGGCTGAATTAATTAAGCTGACTGTAGGTTATCTGATGCAGCAGCACTGTAACTGGATGCATTTATAGCTGGGACCCAATTCGCTAGAGGGAGTGAGATTAACAGTTGCCAACTGTTTTTCTGTTATAATGGGACCTGTGCTCAGTGCTGTTGCTTCCCGTTAAAAAATGTTCATTAAACTTAAAGGATTCTTTTCCTGCAACAAAGCAGTAAAAAAAATGAATTTCCAGAGGTATTGTATTTTTAGGCTTTGAAGTTGCATATCCTGTTACAAACGTTCCATAGTTTACGAGGCACAATGTCATTTTTTTATAATTTGTCTTAGTAAGCGTTGTTCAACAAGGCTTCTGCATGGAAGTTGAAATGTCAACCCCGTTCATAACACTTCGATTTGAGATGCCTTTTTCTGTTTCTGATACTATAAGTTGAATTGACAAGGCATTGTTCAATTAACAATTTCAAGCATTGTTCAGCCTTTTTCATGGCGTATTTAGTTTATTACTAAAACTTCGTAAAGGGACACTAAAGAGTGAGCTGTATCAGTAAATCACCTGTCTATAATCCACAGAAGAGGCCTACTAAGAAGCCGCCACCATGTGACGTTCCCGCGCCAGCTTGCCTCATCAATTGTGATGGCATTTGCCCAGGCATAGTTCATTTGTTATAGCTAAAGGTAGACCAAATTGCATGCTCAAAAAAGCCAAAAGTCTGAACTGATCAAGTTTCAAGATTTCTAATTGAGCCACGGTGGCCCAGATACAAAAAGATATAATGCGGCAAACAGCAGAAAAACAAGGCAAAAAAAAAAAAATTAAAGAAACCGACAACACGGACACTGTGTCCCCTGTGCAATTTTCTTGTTCTTTTGTCTCGTTTTTGTGCTGTATGTCGCGTTAAGTTTTAGTACCCACAAGCTTGGCTAACAACCATTGTGTAGTACAAAAACTGTGACATCACACTGACGTACCAGCACTCGGGTGTTGGTGCGAAGTTCGAAAACACTCGACAGGGGAACAGCGCGAAAAGACGAAAGACAAGAAGGCGAACACACACCAGCGCTGGTGTGGGTTCCCACACCATGTGGCAAGAGTTATGGCAAAATGTGGCTTTGGCTTACGTTCTCTCTGGAACCTGCGCAGTGCATTTTGTCGTTCTTCTGCATCCAGGTACCACACCGTGATGGCAAACCTGTGCACAATAAACACGCTAAATTCATGCTTCCTACACTGCACCAACAGAGCATCAAGCCAAACTGCTAGCTGCAAGCAAGAACTGTGTGGTCATGTTGGAGCTAAACTCACAGACAGGCACACGTGACCCTTTGGAGAAACAGGTCAGAAAAGTGACATCTTACTATGACCCTTATACTAAAACAATACGCAAATACAGCACTCTCGGGTTAAACTTACTTTTTTTTTTGCTTTACTCTTTGCCGTTTTGGTAAATGAATCATCATTCTCATCCACTGACGGGCAAAGGCATCTCTTGGCAATCTCAAATTACCTGCCAGCTGAGCTGGTCTTATGCCTGCAAATTTCATCTTGTCACATCTGCCATTGTGAATGGAAAGCTATGCCGATTCAGTATCTACTTCGGGAAATCAAAACAAAAAGCAAGCACTTTCTGTTTGACAGCACTCACAGCAGTGTTAAACCCCGACCTGTAGCAGCAACAGATACACTCCACCCCTGTAAGCTTTTCCTTCACTGCCACACAAAAATGTTTGCAGGGATAGGACCCAGAATTACACGAATATCATGATTAACTCTTCTGGAAGATTATTCCTGCAAGAAGTACCGCAACACTGAAGGCCAAATCCTTTTAACCAGCAGAAAAAGTTGAACCAAGAGAAAAGGAACACGCACAGTTTAGATTGTAGCACACACCCTCCTACCTATCTCTCGAATTTCCTGAAAATATCTGGCGCCATGGTCCATGCTGGTTTGCTGACAGGCACTGTGCCACCACAAAAATGCTGGGACATTGAGTGTTAGGCTTGTCCCAAAACATCGTTATTGGTGCACAAAAAACAAAAAGCTTTTGTCGGATTAAACTTTTGTAACCGCATACGATAACGTGATTAATTTCTCAATACGGGATCTGCATTTAATTCTGAGCGTGACCATAATTTCCTGACACTGATCAGCCAAGCACACAAGCCTTAGGGTGCTAGCTATTACACAGCAATTACCTAACTATTATTAGTACTGTAGCGAAGACTGGCGCGCCCTATGGATGCACTATCATCATTGGCCTGCCGACGAAGAGGGGCTCGCGCTCTCGGTGTCTGATGCTCGACTGAGATGGTCGCGTTTGTGAGTCGTCAATAAACCGCTTTACATATTACTGCCCCCTGGAGAAGAAGGAGCCATCCTGGCGACTCAAGGAGAGGAGAGGACAAGGGGGTCGTAATGGGGTTTGAGCCTCTGGACGTGCACTGTCTCGCGTCCACGACGCCTCAAGTCAGTAGATGGCGTTAGCGGCTTGAGGACGTAGTTGACTGGTGTCGTCTGTTGTACGATGCAGTAGGGACCATGGTATTGAGTGAGGAGTTTAGAGGATAGACCATGTGGAGATGGGTTTGCACAAGGCTTACCTTACGAGCGACGGTCAGGAAAGGGCACGACGCTCCTCCACTCCGCAACGCACAAAGGCGCTACGGCAGGGTTCGTCGACTCTCCGACACGGCGCAGAGAAGGCTCCGGAGTCAGATCGCCAACAAACACGGGTTTATTCACCCAAGGTACAGCTCAGTGCTACAGTCACGGCGCTTACGGGCCAAGGCTCGCCGCAAGACCGATCGAGTACGCGCGCCCGCTGCGCTAGGGCTAACCGGGTAGCGGTCCGCCAAGCGCGATAACGAGGGGTCGCGAGAACAAAGGTCTCATGTAACCACCTCGTTGCGAGCCTGTGAGCCTCTGCCGCGGCGAGGAAGCGCTCAGCGGACGAGAGCTCGGGTGGAGAGGGTGCCCGGGGGCCGCCGCGCGGGAGGCCAATCAGGGCGCGTCCCGGTGACGTGTCTCGCGGGGCAAGTCCAATCCCGGGGGGAAGAAGCACGGTTTGCGCGGGAAAGTAAGTCCGGCGCGCTCGCCATGTCCGCCATGTTGCCGTTACGGCGGCGGTTCCCGGGGATCGAGCTAAGCGCCACGCGCGAGCTGGGGGACGAGGCGCGGGAAGGCACCTCGATCCCCACAACCAGGAGTGCTTGAAGGTACAGCCAGACTAGTGAGTCCGGCTCGCAGGTGCAGGGAGGTACATTCAATTACCTGAATAATTCTTATGTTCTCACGAGAAGCTTTGTAAACATTTCCATCTATTGCAGATCTCGTGGAGAAAAAAATTCACTTGTGTGCATGCGACACACACAGACACAAATTGATATCATTTCGTATATTGCTAGTTTTCCCAGATGTCATCGGTAATATCCAGAAAAAGAAATGATGGACACATTGGCGGCACGCAGTTATTAAAACCACGTCATGCTGCGCTTCAAACAAGCTACTAGCTGCGTTTCCGGAGTAGTTAACGTCCGCCGATGAATCGCCAATTAACCTTGAAGCCGCGAGCCTCGGCAGAAACCGCACTTTGCCGTCGAGCCGCCTTGCAAGGCTGACGCCGCGTCGGCGCCGTGCGTGGCACTGCTTAAGTCACTGGAACCTCGAACTTTGAAAGTACCGCAACCGCCGGAGCGACCGCAGGCAACACTGCGCGGAAAAGACGAGCAGCTCTTCCTCGGGTTTTCTAGGCTTGCTACAGTGAAGAACAGCACGATGGCTGCCGCAGTGGGCCCTGTGACATCCACAAACAAAACCGCATTTCGTTTAGCTAGATACGATGTAAATTACAAGTACAGTAGCCGACGGATTTTTCGGACTCCAAAAATTTGGACTTGTTGGATATTCCGGACTTCATAGATGTACCGGCAGGATTCCCATAGAGCTAATGCATTTTCGCGAGCGATTTTTCGGACGAATCTAGGAGCCAATGTTCGATTTTCCGGACTAAATCGCTCGCTCCGAGCCACGCTGCCCGATCTTGGAGGTCGTCATGTTGGATTTTCCGCTGGCTTGGCTTCCAGTGCCCCCCTGTATAGCCTTCAAGATCAGTAAACGCACGCTATCCCCTCGTCTCCGAGGCCATGCCCGCTCTTCCTTGGCCGACAAAACGTTCTAAAAAGCTGCACTTGCTTTTTTTTCTTTTTTTTTTGTTCGGTCCGTACGCTGTGTGCGGGTGAAAGCTTGCGAGGGTCAGCCAGCAACCGCAATTTATTCTCACGCACGCGAGGGAGGACGGCGGCCGGAGGCGCGCGCGGACTTTCGCTCGCGGGGCACGGGGAGAAGGCGGCGGAGATGAAACCCCTATATATAAAAAGTAGCGACACTCTCCTCCTCCGCCTTCCCTCCTCCTCGTTTCTCCTCTCTTTCGCGCTCCTTTTTCTACCGTTGCGCCGCCTAGACCGCTTGAAACACGTGCACTTGTTTATCTTTCACCGCTGATCAGATTCGACGATCGCCGACTGTGTTCGTCGCTATCGTCGTGCTCCTCGCCAGTCGGTAGACGCTTCTCGGGCGAAAATGGCGATGGAGCGTGATCGTAAACAAACGCAGCCAGCGCCCGGGGGCTCGACGGTTCACGTGATGCCATTAAGCCAATACCGACGCGGCATCGGCCTCAGACAGGGTGTGCGAGGAGGCGGCGGCATTCTTCAAAGCGTGACGCTACTTTTATTGTGATAGCAATTATTTGGACACTTCAACCGGATTTCTGCCGTCGTCGTCGCCGTCGCCGTGAGGTTCCCTATAGATAAAATCTTCGCCGCGCGGCATATGCCCGAGCGGAAGCGTGGACGCGCGCTACCACGGAGAGCGAACGCACTCAATCACCCACGCGCAAGCAAGGAAGTGGGAAGCCAGCGCCGGAGGGAGCGCGGGGGGAGCGGGGGGGGGTCGCACTTCTACTCTGCCAACAACCGTGCTCGTCGCTCACTCGCCTGCACCGTCTCTTATCTCGATCCACACGGCTCTGACCTTTATGCGCCGTGCATTCGCCGCTCAGTTTCCGTTGAAGCGATAGACCGCACGTACCTTCGCCCGCAGCGGCGTATGCGCTCGCTGCCAGCGTTTTCACAGTCGGTGTCTGCAGTCATTCAGTGTGATCTATTCATGTTTATTTGTGCGCGCTCACACCACGCTTGTTCATTCAGTTAGTAATAGTCGGGCCACATTTTCCAACGCACGCTACACATGCAATGCTGCCCGGATCGGCAGTGCAGCACTACAGGTGTGTCCCTTCGCACGCGCTGCCCACGGGAAGCGCTATTCATCAACACCACCGTTTCACACGCGCCTTCTCATGGTCATCGAGTCTCTCTTCATGTCGGTCTGCTTACTTAATCAGGTCATGTTTACTACAATTCATATTGCTACCAAAGCCGCTCACCTTACTTCGTATGACATTGCTGTGTTGCCATCGCATTCATTGCTTCGCCCTTAGGGCAAAACTGTGACATTTTTTTTATATAGGCGGAGACGGTGGGGAGTTGCATTCTGCTCTTGCAGCTGCCGACGGAGTTGCCGCGCAGGCACTGTATCTTGAAAGCGATCTGCTATGTGGCCGAAGTGTGCGCCCGCGATCTGCGATGGGTACAAAGGGCGTGCGCCGAGTGCCACTAGCTTCGTATGCGCCGTGGTTTTTCTTTTTTTTAGCGAGAGTATAGACAGCGCGAAGGTCAATATGCTCGCGGTCATCGAGCGAGATGTGTTCATGTAACCTGTGCGCGCGTGACACCGTGCTTATTTAGTTAGTAAGCGCATATTTACAGCTTTATACGGCCGTTAAAACTAACATCGTTACTTCGTATCGCTCTCTATTAATTGGCTATCGCAATCGATGCTCCGCCTTTTGGGCGAAAGTGCGACATTTTTCTTAAGCCGCTCTAAGCCTCATAATTTTTTTCTCTTTGGGGGGGGGGGGGGGGGGGGGGGGGAGTTTTTCGGACTGTTCGGTTTTTCGGACTGCTCGGTTTTTCAGTCCAAGCGAAGTCCGGAAAATCGGTCGGCTACTGCGCTCGGAAAGTGAAGCATTCAACTGTGTGTCACCCGTTCTAAATGCAAAGCGATCCCGATGCTAGTGTGGCACACAATTTTGTTTTTTTTCGGATGACTAGGTATCAAGCGCTGCCACAAAATCGTTTATACGCGTGGATATTATCGCTTTCTAACGTGGCTACTGACTTAACCGCGCATGTTTCATACAGATCTATTTCTACGAAAATAAACGGTCCCTGACTGCACTACAAGAAAAGGGATGCTAAAACAGAATTAACCAGGTCATGTTCGTGTTGTTTTAAACAACACACGAGAAAATATATATTTTAATTTTCAACATTGACAGGTCGATCGATCTTTATTGCAGTGGTTTTCTCACTACACTTTGTTATTTTTGACACAGCCGCCCGTATTCCGTCGCTCTTCGAGCCACATTTTGCTCGGTTCTGCATATTTCTGAGCATCTCCTCGCTTTGTTTACTCAATGGCAAACCGCAGTCTTCAAAGCAAATGCGCGAAGAAGCTTTTCCATCACATTATGGCATTTATCGGGAGTTCGATGAAATACCGCAAGGAGCTTCTCAGCTTTGCGATATCAACAACTTCACCAAGTGGGAGTGAACTTGTCGCTCTTTATCCGGTGCAGCCAGAGATAGCACGGCGCTTGCTGTCACTCTTTCCGCTTAACTGGTATCGCGAAAAGCGCATTCCCGGACTCCCGGCGGTTGCTGTACCCGAACGTGCAGCACCCGGGCATTTCCTTTCGTTTTGTTTTAAGTCTACGAAAGTTACATGTATACATTAAATTATACAAAATGCAAAATCTGACCTCGTTGATGAATCGTACGCGCGTGTGCGAGCGATGTCTGTCTGCTTATCTGCTCCGGCGCGACTTAGATCCGCCATCTATAGTGGAAAGTGATCACCTGACGGCAACTGACCAATCGGCGGCGCGGCGGCTTAGAGAAAAGGGCTGCGGTACTTTCCAGGTTCCAGTGACCTTAATTGGGACGTACGCGCTAGAGCTTTCTCATCTCCTGTTTGCAGCTACGGTTGCAACTAAGGCTCGCCCTATCGTCACGTTGAACGTTTTAATTCCCCGGTGGTGCAATTGGCGATAGACGCCGTCAAATCCGAGACTGTTTGGCGCATCGATTGCCTGCTGTTGTGCAGGGAAGAGGGCCATAGAGATCGATGCCGATGCGGTCGAATGGTCGAGACGGACAAGGAATGGGCTGCAAAGGACCAGAATGACGAGGCACAGGAAGCTTGCGTCGTTGGCACGCTGTGCACAAGCGAATGTACTTTCGCACAAAATTATACATGCCATGCCAATAGAAGCGGGAGCGAAGCCAGGCATAAGTCTTGAAGAGGCCGGCATGGGCGCATTGTGGGTCTGAATGGAGAGTGGAGCATACATCTGTGCGCAGGTCGCGGGGAACGACTAACAACCATTTGCGGCCACCAGAAGCGTAATTTCGACCATAGAGAACACCATCCTGCAACTCGAAATGAGACGCTTGGGGAGTGCATGAAGGGAGATGTTGTTGAAGTGTCAGAAATGCAATCTATAAGTGCCGCAATCCAGGGATCTGTGTGTTGCTCCACAGCCATGTCGACGTGCACAGGCGACGAAAACGTCGATTCGATGATGAAATGCAAGTCATGTCACTTGGTGTAGGTGACCGGGCATCCGTGTCGGTGTGTTTACGGCCAGACTTGTAAATGACGCGTATGTCGAAGTCTTCTAAGTGTAGAGCCCATCGTGCGAGGCGGCCAGACGGATCTTCTAAAGTCGATAACCAACATAGAGCATGGTGATCTGTAACGACGTCGAAGGGGCGGCCGTAGAGGCAGGGTGGGAATTTTCCAAGGGCCCAGATGATAGCCAGGCACTCCTTTTCGGTAACGGAGTAGTTGGATTCCGCTTTCGTTAGTGTTCGGCTTGTGTAGGCTACTACGTATTCGTCATGGCCACTTTTTCACTGTGCAAGCACGGCACCAAGTCCTACGCTGCTGGCATAGGTGTGGACTTTCGTGGGGTCGAAATGGCGCTGTACGGGAGGCGAAGTGAGCAAACGCCGCATTGTTTCAAAAGCATCGTCGCAAGCTATGGCCCAAGTAAAAAGTTGTGTGTCGCCGCGAAGCAGCTGAGTCAACAGAGCAATGATAGAAGTGAAATTCCGGACAAAATGACTAAAGTAGGAGCAGAGCCCGGTAAAGTTCCGAAGTTCTTTCAAGGACGCGGGTTTCGGGAATTTGGCGACGGCGCGAAGTTTGGAAGCATCAGGTAGTATGCCATCTTTCAATGCGACGTGTTCGTGTATTGCAAGCTGCTTGGCTACAAAGCGACATTTCTTCAAGCTGAGCTGGAGGCCTGCCTCGGTGATGCACTGCAGGACTTGTTCGAGACGGTACAGATGTGTTGGAAAATCTGGAGAAAAGACGACGACATTGTCCAAGGTAACATAGGCATGTCTTCCATTTTAGCCCATGAAGAAGATTGTCCATCATTCGTTTGAAGGTAGCAGGGGCATTGCAAAGCCCTAACAGCGTAACATTAAATTCATATAGGTCGTCTGGGGTCACGAAGGCTGTCTTCGGGCGATCGGCAGGATCCACAGAAACTTGCCAATAGCCTGAGCGTAAATCGAGCGAAGAAAAATACTCCGAGCATCGTCGATGCACGGTGTAAGGTCATTGCGATTTATCAAGACTGCGGTAGTCGACGCAAAATCGAATTGAGCGATCTTTTTTCTTAACCAGGACTACAAGTGACGCCCAGGGACTATTAGAGGGTCGAACCACTCCACGCTCAAGAATTTCACTTACTTGGTTTTCAATAACACGGTGCTCTGCAGGTGATACACGATAAGGCCTCTGGCGCAGTGGTGCGTGGGTGCCGGTGTCGATCTCGTGACGTACAGTCGATGTGCGGCCTAATGGGGCGTGTTGACAGTCGAACGTAGATTGGTATTTTCGTAGAAGGCTGAGAAGCTGCGAACGCTGCGTAGGGCTCAAGAGGGCATCCACTGAACTATGGAAGACGTCGTGCCTAGGCTGGGAACAATGCAAGCTATAAGTCAACGAGTTCACGTCTGAACAGGTGTCGTCAAGAGGCGCGTCAAAGATGGTAACCGAGTCGGCAGACTGAAGACGTCCAAGGCACTCGCCACGACGTAAGACGAGGGGCGTGGCCTTAGCGTTGGAAACGAGTAGTCTCGTGCAGCCACCACTGACAGTTAGGACAGCGAAGGGAAGGGAACATTGTCGGCGAACAAAAATGTTCGATGGGACAAACAGGGCAGTAGTGTCAGTGGCGAAAGTAGAGCAGGCATGCGCAATCACCGAAGAGTGCGGAGGGATCGTAGTGTCTTCTGTAACGACCAGTTTGTCGCCGAGATCGTCAAGGTCATGTGAGCGGGTGTCGGGAAGCGGAGAAAATTCAATTTCGGCGCGAGAACAATCAATGACGGCCTGATGATCGGAAAGGAAGTCCCACCCCAAGATGACGTCGTATGAACAGGATGAGAGGACGACGAACTCGACTGTATACGTGTATCCTTGAATGACGATGCGGGCGGTACATGCGGCAACAGGGGTAATGCACTGGGAACTTGCAGTCCGGAGTGACAGCGCAGATAAGGGCGTCATTACTTTTCGAAGCTTGCGGCAAAGTTCTTCCGTAACTACTGAAACGGCGGTGCCTGTGTCGACTAATGCCAGTGTGACGACTCCTTCAACAGATACATCAATTACGTTCGTCGGAAGAGAGCGAGGCCTTATGTGGTTCGACTTGAACGCAGTTCTCGCCTCTTGAACTGCGGTAGCTAATTTTCCTGCTCCGATGGGGCCGGATGCCGCTGCATGGGGAAAGTGAGCGGCGACGAGGAGATGGCGAGCGACTATCACAGGCAGAAGGAATGACAGTGCGCGTAGATGGCAAGTGTGAGTCATTTGGTGGCGAGAAGGACAAAACTGGCGAAACGTAGGAGGGGACAGGTTGGTCATTACCTTGTGGAATTATGGCGTACAGAAGCCGCAGAATAACTCGATTCCGTCGATATAATGGAGAAGGTCTTTTAATAGTACTGATACGGGCCATGAAGACCCTACTAACAGGCGAGAGTCCCCGTTTTCTCCTCTCGTGCTCGCCGACGCTTCTTCCTCTTCTCTTCTTGTTCCGCCGGCGCTTCCAGTGAAAACAACAACCTTGAAGCCATAAGCAACGGCGACAGTGCCGAGCCACGTGACCAGGGATTCCACAGAAGAAGCATACGGGGCGATTGTCGGGTGTACGCCAGGGTCCCGCGCTAGTTGGTGATCTGGCGGTGTACACTGGAGGAACTGGACGTGGCGGTGCAGCAAACGGTGGTGCTGAAAAAGTCGATAGAGGAGGCCGTGCTGCAACCTCGGCATAGCTTAGAGGTACAGGCAATGGTGGCGCTGCACGAGGGGACTGTACAGCTTCGGACACTTGTTCCTGGACCATTTGACGCAACATAGGAGCCAAGGACGGGGTGGGCCTTGGGACGGCCGTGAGTAGGGAAAGATGGCGGGCGACTCCGGAGCGTATGAATTCCTTGATTTCGCCGAGCAGATAGTCGTTGCTAGTCACAGCGGCTAAACTTGCAATGAAAGTATCGTGGATAGAAGAACGTCGAGTGAGCAGACATTGTCTCCCGAGTTCGTCGTAGCCCTGACAAAGTTCAGCGACTTCAACCACGGTCTTTTCGAGAGGATCATTTGGAATGGTTCATCTTCGATGCCCTTTATGACGTGACGGATCTTGTCAGACTCAGTCATCGATGGATTGACGCGTTTGCAAAGGTCCACAACATCCATCTTCTATGTGCTTGGTGAAGTTTTCACCGGGTTGCTGGGAACGGCTGCGCAAGCACTCTTTGGCACGGAGCTTCCGCACTGCAGGGCAACCAAAAACTTGCGTAATGCGCGCCTTGAAATCTGACCAGGTGCTGAGGTTGGATTCGTGGTTGTAGTACCACACGCTAGCGACAACCGTGAGATAGAAGTTCACGTAGCTGAGCTTCGCAGCATCGTGCCATTTACTGTGGGCACTCACCCACTCGTATAACGAGAGCCAATCTTCTACGTCGTATTTGTCGAAACCGCTGAAGATGGGAGGATCGCGATGACAGAATGAGCCAGGACAAATCAATGGTGGCGATGCCGGAAGTGTTGTTGGCTAGCGTCGTCAGCAATGATGGCCGGCAGTGTCCGATTACGTAGTTCCAGGGTTGGGGAATGTGATGTTTTTGTGTCACTGATTTCGGGGGCGTCCGGGTGTTAATAGAGATAGGATTGGAAGATGCATGGCAACACAGCAAGCAGATTTTAAAACACACTCAAAACCAAAAGCCTCAAACAAAAAAAACTCAAGTACACACTGAACTAAGACACAATGAATAAATAAATGCTAACAAAAATACAAAATACCAAAATGCTCGCTCAGTGAAAAATACAAAACTCGGACTAAATACACAACTACCAACTACGTAGCTTCGTCTTAAAGCCTCTAAGTCAGTCTTAACCCTGACTCGTCAAAGTCTGGCCACCCTAGCCCCGGCCTAACTGCGCCGCAATGCAGAAATACGGGTTCTTACAGACTGTCGACTTAGTTCCTCTCGTCGGGTCCAAGTCATATTCATTCAGGGTGTCATTGATGCCGTAAGTGCCGACGACTCGCGGTTTCGTTGACCTGACCGAGTGCGTGGCTGGTGCTCCGGTAGCCGCTGCTGACGTGTCACTTGCCTGGTTAGGCTTCGAGAAGCGTTCTTCACCCTACGTCGATCTGCGTGGCGACCCGGTGCCCCGGTGATTATCGGTTGATCGGGCTCGGCCGAGGAAGAGGGATTCTGGCGAAGAGGACCGGAACCACCGTGAGCAGCAGCAGCCGGTCCCAGGAGCTTCGCCCGGACGTCTCCGAGGTCTACAGCTACGCCTGGGCCTTGCCAGCGTCACGAGCTTCGTGGCCGGGCTCTCCGCTCTCCCGTCGTCAGAGTACAGCTGACGAAGCGACCTTCCAGCCCAAGAGCCACGTCGATAATGCTGTTTCGTCGCTTCTCCCTTGCGGATTACACCTCGGTTCGCGTGCCTCGAGCGCTCGCGCCGTTCGGAATTCTCCGCGATCTTTGTCATCTTCTTTTCTCGCCACAGGCGACCTCTTACATGTGACAGGGAAATAGTACCCCGCAACTCCACCAAGTATGTGGGAAGCGGATTTGCTTTCCCGCTCGCTTGATGGATGGCGCCAATTACCTATGCCACCGAAGCGGCGGAGCTGCCGAGGCCGGACTGGGCCTCCACCACTGCTTCCCTCTGCGCCGCAGCCACAGCGTTCAAGGTCAACATGTGACCAGAAAATAGAGGAAGCAGAAGGGTTCACTGCCATTTTCTCTGCGTGGCTGAGATGGAGGCGTGTACACGTGTGTTTTGGCGCGACGCAGAAACAGCGACCTCGCCATTTGAGAGAGGGTGAAATTTCCTCAAAAAAATTTTTTTTCAAAGCACGCAGCGTTGAGGAGTCTCTCCTAAGCTTTTCCTTTATGGTGGCGTCAGATCAATGCAGGACGGAGGCACCGCCATGTGATTTGGTGCACTGCTGAGAGCATTCTCGGAGCGTGGTACGTTTGAATTAGCCATTGCAAATGCTTGCGCATTCAAATTATTGGGCGTTCTCACCCACTGAAATACAAATAACTTTGACAGGACCCCAGCGTCAGTTCGAATAAACCGAAAGTTTGAATTCATGAGATTTGACATCTGCACACCCCAGCATGACTGCCTATGTTAAAATGCACAAATGAATTTACATGAATATAACACTTTGAACATTGTTTTAATAGACACGACTGTTGTGACAGAGGCAACATTGTTTGCCAGGCACTTATTCAAGGTGTCCTGGCTCTCTAGGAAAGACAGCAATCTGAAGGCCTTACTTTCCCACATTCCCATGCACATAACAGCACCAATTCTTCTACTGGGTACTTATAAGACACTCACAATGATGCCAAGCTCTGCCAGAAAGATCAAGGTACTTTCTGCCCCTTTATCTGTCCTCCGTGTAATCACATTAATTAGAATATTTAACCTGACTGATCAACAGCTCTTACCAAATCGACCAATCAGTTTTGCCCCATAATAGTCACCAGAAAATTCGCAGAACCCATCTCATGATATTGTCACGAGCAGCGATCCTGTTTTCCCTGGACGATGTTATCATTTTTACTACTACGTTTGAAAACCATCTCACTCGCCTGTCCACCGTCCTTGATGTTTTTCGCCGTGCTTGTCTTCAGCTTAACTCGTCGAAATGTCGCTTTGGGCACCATTAAATCTGCGTACTCGGCCACCTTGTTGACGCTGCAGGCGTGTAGCCAGACCCTGACAAACTCCGTGTGGTTAGTCAGCTCCCTACTCCATGGTCGGCCAAGGACGTCCGCAGTTTTCTTGGCCTGTGCTCGTACTTCCGTCGTATTGTCCAGAACTTCGCGGAAGTGGCCCGCCCGCTCACTGGCCTACTCAAGAAGGACATCGTTTCACTTGGGGTCATGACCAAGCGGACGCCTTTTCATCGCTCGTTGCCATCCTAACGAACCCACCTGTTCTAGCACATTTCGACCCGTCAGACAGCACGGATGTTCGTACCGACGCCAGTGCCACGATATAGACGCCGTCCTTGCACAACAGCAGCCTATGCAAGCCGCCTTGTCGCTGTCGGAGCAAAATTACTCGATCACAGAACGCAAGTGCTTAGCTCTCGTCAGAGCCATCGCAAAATTACGCCCGTACCTGTATGGCAGGCACTTTTCAGTTATTACAGACCACCATGCGCTTTGCTGGCTTTCCTCGCTCAAGGACCCCACTGGTTGCCTTGGCCGTTGGGCACTCCGCTTGCAGGAGTACTCATTTTCTGTGTTCTACAAATCTGGACGGCTCCACCAAGACGCTGACTGCTTCTCTCGATACCCGGTCGATCCCCCCGATACACTGGAAGATGAACCTGACACCTTTACTCTGGCCATTACAGACTTCGTCCACATAGCTGACGAACAGCGCCGCGACTTATCTTTGTGGCCTATTATAGACGGTCTCAACTCACCACACCCTGACCCTTCCCTACGGATGTTTGTGCTCCACAACGACACCTTACACCGCTACAACGCCCGGCCTGACAGCGCTGAGCTCTTGCTTGTAGTTCCCGCTCATCTTCGCTCTACTGTTTTGCGCCAGCTTCACGATGCACCGACGGCCGGACACCTAGTCGTGTCACGCACGTATGATCTCATCCGTAGGCGCTTCTTTTGGCCTGGTCTCTACCGTTCTGTGCGACAGTACGTTGCGGCTTGTGACCTCTGCCAGCAACGCAAGACTCTTGCCCTACTACCTGCTGGCAGCCTTCAGCCCCTCGATATCCTTGATGAACCATTTTTCCAGATGGGACTCGATCTTCTAGGGCCTTTCTGTCACATGTAAGAGGTCGCCAGCGGTATACGAAAAAGAGGACGAAGTTCGCGGAGCGTCCCGAACGGCGCAAGCGCGCGAGGCGCGTGAACCGAGCTGTGATCGTGGAAGAAACAGCACGGTTCGATGATTATCGACGTGGCTCCGGGCCAGGAAGGTCGCATCTCCAGCTACGCTCTGGCGACGGGAGACTGAGTCCGTGACGTTGGCCGTCCAAGGTGTGGCCGTCGACCTCGGCAAGTTCGAGCGAGGCTCCTGGACTAGCTGCAGCCTCTCACGGCAGGACCGGGCACCCCAGAGAGGATCCCCCTTCTGCGGCAGACCGGCACGTTCGATTCTCCTCGGGACGCCACGTCGGCACTCACGAAGAGGTTGCGACGCATCCCGATGCTAGGCCTATCCAGGTGGGCCTAAGCAACGCCGAGCGCCATCGCCGACGAGCTGACGAGCTCATCAACGACGAGCCAACGAGCTCACCGCCGACAAAAGAGACAACGCGAGGCGTCGGCACCTACGGCACTCTCAACGCTTCGCACGAGCCCGACACGTGTGCGACAAGAACTTCAAGACGACGATCCGTAAGAGACGATCCCGTTTCTGCTTTACGACGCAGTTAGGCCGGGGCCAGGGTGGCCAGACTTTGGCGAGGAAAGGATAGGACTGACTTAGAGACATTAAGGCGGAGTTAGGCTCCGAGATAGATTCTATTCTGGTAGTTTTGGTATTTAGTCGTGTTTTCTATTTTGTATTGAGCAAGCATTTTTTGTTGAGTTATGTCTTTAGTTTTGAGTGCCTTCAGTTCTGAGTTACGGTTCTACCGTTCTTGTAAATATTAAATCCTCGTTTGCTGTGCCGCCAGTCATGTCTCTCCTCCATCGAGAGTAGTGCATGCACGCAACTCTCCGCCTCCAAAGCGAGTAAAGGTGACACTTTCCCCATGTCAACGACTGGCAACAGATGGGTTGCAGTCGCTACTGACTACGCAATGCGGTACGCTGTTACACGAGCACTTCCCACCAGCTGTGCTACTGATGTAGCCGATTTCCTTCACGATGTCATCCTGTGCCACGGTGCTCCTCGTCAGTTAATCACGGACCGCGGCCGCTGCTTCCTGTCTAAAGTAGTCGACGACATTCTTCGTTCTTGCTCGACCAATCAGAAGTTCACCACTGCGTACCATCCACAGACAAACGGCCTTACTGAACGCCTCAGCCGTACTCTCACAGATATGCTTGCTATGTACGTGTCTGAAGACCACCGAGACTCATTAACTTGCCTTTTGTGACCTTCGCCTACAATTCTCGTCACGACACCGCTGGCTACTCACCTTTTTATCTACAGTTTGGCTACGACCCACCATTGCCTATGGACACCATACTTCATCCTCATGCAGACACATCCTCTGCCAATGCTCGTGATGCTCTTGCCCGAGGTGACATCGCCCGTCAGGTTGCCCGCGATCGCTTGTCGGCTTCACAGGTCAATCAAAAATGTCTCTATGACCGCCGACACTGGGAGGTGAACTTCCCTCCAGGATCGCTCGTCTTGCTGTGGTTCCCGTCACGTCGCGTTGGCCTATGCAAAAAACTTCTCTCCCGTTATGCTGGCCCTTACCACGTCGTACGCAAAGTCACTAATGTGACCCATGAAATCGCTTCGCTAAATCCTAAGTCAGCCTCTGCAACAATCGCGAGTGACATAGTCCATGTCTCGCGCCTTAAACCGTACCACTCTCAGCCCGGGCCCTAATTGCACTGGGACGGTGCTTCTGCCGCCGGCGGGTAATGTCACGGGCGGCGATCCTGTGGTCGGTGCTTGGACGACGACGACGGCGTGGCTTTCTGGTGTGCACGTGCTCTCCTGAACGATTGCTGTAGCGTTGTGCGCCTTACCTTGTAAATATATCCATTGTATATATTGTCATGCGCTAAAGCAAGAGCAATCAGCAGTACCAGCAGCCAGACACAAAGAATGCCAGACACGAAGGGACAGTTCTCCAGCTGGCGCGGGATCATCGACTTCGTCGTCTTCTTCGCCGTTCTTGCTGGGCACGCAATGATGATCGTTCGCTGGCTTAAAACACCAGGTGGCAATATATTCTCCCCATAACAATATGATGACTGTCGACGGCAATGCGTTAGCAGTGAATCAATATAGCAACACAACGCATTGCCACCATCGAGATGAGGTATGTATGAGGCGTGTACTGCACTGGGTCTTCTTTTCCGCGCTTCTCTAAGAACACTCGTCACCATACTGCCCCACAGCCTGCACATGGTTTCCCAAATGCATGGCGCGCCGGTGTGTGCAAACACTGACAAACGCATTATGCGGCAACCGGGCTCCTTTCTCGCAGTTCTTTCTGGACACGCTGCGCCATCCAGTGTAATGCCGAGAAGACCATGCATGGCCTCCGAGACCGGAAGCGTGCCAGTGCCTGCAAACGCAGGCCCGAAGAGCAAGGCACCCAAGATTTCCCCCGTGCTTGCTCTCCCGACAATGGCAGGCCGCTGCCGGCAACTCGAGCGCTCCCACCACAAACCATTGTGAGTGGAGTGCCACCGCCGACAATCGTTGTGAGTGGAAAGGGAGAGGCGCAGGGACGTCAGAACAGTTGAATGTCCGCACAAAGGCACCAGGGCATACCTCAATTCCCACAGTATTTAGCATTTATGTACATTTTATTATGCACACGTGTTCGTATCATGTTCTGATTGTTGTACTTGCAGTTATGTATGTGCTTTTTGATATATGGCACCAGTCATTTATCTGACTTTTTTTTTATGAATTCACAAAATGTGGCTACCCTGTAATGGCCACGATAGCCAACACTATCGGCAAAAAATGTGATGCAGATACCATGCACTTGTCAGAATCAAAAAGAGGCGAAGCTTTCAAGTGATGATCAATTAAATTCTATAAAACTAACTGCAACGTGTACAATTGTCCTTATTTTCATCCAATGCAACACTGACTCCCATGCAATGTTTAATTATGCACCTTACAGGTGACAACTTTAATGTCATGTAAGGGTCGCTGAATTTGAGTCAGCTCACTCAGACTTGACCGAATTGTGAGGCTGAGTTCGTGTGAGCCTGGTTGAGTAGAATTTTGGTGAATATGAGTCGGAGCAACCTCGGCTGAGTAAAATCTTGGCTGAGCCCATGTCCGCGTGAGCTAGGCTGAGTAGAATTTTGGGGAGCCTGCATACACATGCCATTAAAGCACACCCAATCAGTAGGCAGTTGCATCTCACCAACCTCACAAAAAGAGGATTCAGATACACAAATGTCATGCTGTCTTTATATATCTTGCAAGTAGCATGATACTTAATTATAGAGGCAGTAATGAAAGGATACGGACATACAAGTTTATGCAGTAATACACGTAATCACAAACTTAATAACCGTCCGAACTTAATAGCATACTGTCATTCACAGGAATCGATGCAACTGGATGACTTTACTGCACGATTTTGATCTGCTTTTGCTTAATGTGTTACCTACTGTTTATAAAAACTGTTTGCCTGCTTTCTACATTGTCTGCAACATATTGGGCGTACCATGCGCTGGTCCCGAAGATAAGAGAGCCACGCTCCGCAACTATCAGCCAAAACGCGGCCGTGCAGTGGCCTCAGCGCCCCGCCCTCACCGCACCGCAAACCACCGCGAGTGGAGTGCCACTGCTGGAACCGGTTGGGAGCGGGCGGGAGTGGGCTTTCGTGTGTCCTCGTTTTTTCGCACAGTTATATAAACGTCTAAAAGCTATGAACCAACTAGCCTGCCAGAATGTCCTACTAACAGTTTGAAGAAATTTTCAACCAACTCACTCAGTCATTGACTCTTAATGCAAGCAATTATTTCAACCTTAGAGATCAGTCACAATTACACCAATAATTGGATGATTGGAGAGTTGACCCATTTCTCAGCGTTACTTAATGCATGCTTAATGACCAAATTTGACATGTCTGGATGAGAGCTTGGGCCAACGCTTACCTGACCGAGTAGGCTGGCAGCACCTCGTGGGGATTCCGCCGGTCAGACCAGAAGAAGAGCATGCGGTCAAAGATGGGCGCAATGTTGGCCACCTTGGTGGACTGGCCCACAGGGAACATGCGCAGCAGGCCCCCCTGCATCTGACCACGACATCGCAACCTCCCCATCATGACACTGCACTTTTTCTCAGGTGATTGGCCGCAAAGCACATGTAGTAAAAAACAAAACAGGAAAGGACAGCAATTAGTGACCCTTCGCCAAACTCTTAAGGCGCAACCTCATGCACACAATTTTGGAGCGACAAGTGACGGCACTGAGCAACAGGTTGTGCCGTCGCGGAGAGTGATCCATCGCTGTAGCTTGCTGTGTCGACTGTTGTTGGTCAGTCAGAAAATATTGCTTGTCACCCCGAAGTCAGCGCGGCAACATCCGCTGGGGACAGCAATTGCGCAACAACATGGCAGCAACCGGCCTGCCTGGTCCGCCCGCTTCGATCTGAATTCGCTCTTGCAACCTGCTCTCCACCATGACAGCTGGAAATAAATACACTCGAACCTCGTTATAACGAAGTTGAAGGGGAAGCCAAATTACTTCATTATATCCATTACTTCTGTTAAATAAATTATTATCATTTATTGCAATAAATACTGAATTGTAATTGACATTAAGAGAAAGAAAAATGGAGCTGGGCAGGCCATGTTAATGCGTAGGATGGATAACCCGTGGACCATTACAGTTAAATGAATACCAAGAGAAGGGAAGCGCAGTCGAGAACGGCAGAAAACTAGGTGGGGTGATGAAGTTAGGAAATTTGCAGGCGCAAGTTGGAATGAGCTAGCACAAGACAGGGCTAATTGGAGATCACAGGGAGAGGCTTTCGTCCTGCAGTGGACATAAATATAGGCTGATAATGATACTAAATGGAGTGCCGCATTGTAACCATTGAAATAAGAAGATGGTTTTGTGACCCGCAGAATCGCTTGCGATGAAACTTGAATAAAAAGACAGAAGAATCTTTGACTTTGCACCTGACGCGAGAGCCTTTAGATAGCTGCCTTCTGTTCCATTGTGATGGTCTTTCGTGTTCGCTTTCCACTTGGCTCACCGTGGTCGAGCAGCAAGTGGCACACAACACAGCCTGTTGAGAAGTTATCTGAGTAATACGTACGAACAAATAACATCTCCTCTTATACACAAACAATAATGCATGGTGTCCCGCAGGGATCAATACTGGGGCCTTTATTATTTATTACATATATTAATGATCTAGCCGATATACATAATTCTCCAGATCTGGTAATGTACGCTGACGACACAAATCTTTTCTTCCCGCTCATTAACTGCCCTCCAAAGTATGGTTAACACTTATTTACTGAAGCTTCGTGATTGGTTATATGCAAATAAGCTTAGTTTAAATATAAATAAAACAAATTACATTCTCTTCAAGCCGATCAATACCGTGGAACGTTTTTCTATACAGATTTATTATGATAACACAAAAATTAGCCAGGTTTCTTCTTAAAAATTTCTCGGCGTGTGGTTTAATGAAAATCTTTCTTGGTCTGTACATATCTCAAAACTTGCTTCCGAACTGAGTAAAATTGTTGGTCTGCTTTTTAGGATTTCTAAACTCTTGCCTGTTTGGTTAAAGGTGTCAATGTATAACGCACTGTTCTTTTCAAAACTATCATATTGTAATCTTGTATGGGGTACGACTACGTCTTCAAACTACCATAAACTACTGCTGCTACAAAAAAGAGCTTTGCAGGCTGTTGAGGGCTATTATGGTCCACCATAAAATTTACGTACACAACCCTTGTTTGTTAAACATCGCATACTACAAGCTGACCAAGTCTATTATCTACGGCTGTTGCAATACATTCATCGAAACGGCTTGTACTCTGTAACTGACAGGATCATAAATTACAACTTTCGTAAGGTAAAATTACGAGTTCCGCGAACACGCACGAATTATGGTAGACAAAAGCTAAATTTTCAAGTACCCACAGCCCTCAACAAGCTTCCCTTTATTGATGATTTCTTTTTATCTGAAAATGTGTTTACGAAAAACACGAAACGACGTTTGATTGAAGGCCAAATTGAAATGTAAAAAAAAAAAAATGTAATCCACAGTTTTCTTATATGTACGTTTTTTTTCTATCTATCTTTGTTGCGGACAAGTACTGCAGTCGCATATTTCTTGTCTTAATTCACCAGTCATGTATGCATTGTGTTTGTACATGTATGACTTTGTATGCTTGAGTATTACCTTGCACATGATTGTCTTTTTCCCTAATTAAGTTTCACTGTGCGCATTGTAGCATTGTTTTTGACATATTTGTGGCACCTTATATGTACATTTTCTTTTTTTCTTTTTTTTACTGCCAACTGTATGGGTACCGGGGCCTCGTCAGGCCTTACCGCCTTTTGTCCCGGTCCCCTCTTTTCTTTGAAAAGAAGAATAAACTTCACTTCACTTCACAGCGTTGCACTGTGCGATCGAGGAGGCAAGTGAGCTTCGCCGTGCCGGCTTGGCTCGGTCAGCTCGTGACTTCTCAGATTGCCCCGATACCAATACGATGTCGGGGGCCACGCCCAGCTGCCAGCCCACGCGGTGCGCCGCAAGGAAGAGAGCAGAAGTGAATGCACGGCCGTCGCATGATCGCCGACATTGCGCCGGGGTGATCTCTGAGGCCAGGCATGCATTTGTGGCTGCCTGCACGGCGTGCCGTAGAGAAAGAGAGAAGTGAATGTACTAATCTTTCGTACCACCGCAGGCAGCCGATTCAAGCGGGCTTGTGTGTGACCCTTGAGACTGTGCCGAGGAGATCTCGGAGGCCACACCCAGCTGCACCTGCCTGTGCGGTGCGCCGTGCAGTAGAAGTGAATGCACTAATCTTTCCCATCACCATGCGGCTTCCGCATTGCCTCGTGCTGTCAGGCACACACAGGAAAGAGAGGTCAGTGGAGAAGTGCTGCTTGTGCGCAGCTACACGTGGCGGGAAGACTAGTGTTTCTTGACGACTTATTACACATGGGAGTAACTGTCGTGACGAACTAGTGCCGAAACCCTGCGGTAAGCGATGTACTCGGCGCGCAACGTTCGGGTGTTTTTTTTGTTTTGTTTTGGAGATTAATCTACTTCATTATATCCATTCACAGGACAATTTCACTTCGTTGAAATGACATTGAAATACATGGACCTCTATGGGGATTTGAAGGGCAATTTCGTTTACTTCGTTACATCCATTATTTCCTTACATCCCATTTCGTTACAACGAGGTTCAAGCATACAGTAAAAAAGCTTGTTCAATTTGAATTCTGCAGGGATGCTCCGAAAATTCGAACTTCGAAGTTCAGCTGTTCGAAGTTCGAAAATTCGAAGTTCAGCTGTTCAAAGTTGTCTTAGCTATGAACCAAATAGCTCAGTTAAATACTAATCCGAGGAACCGAGGGACTTGAGTTCTGTTCATTACAGCTATACATAACGTCAAGGAAAGCAAGGGTAAATTAATGTTTCTTATTGACTGAAACAAATAATAAGGTCACGAGTGGTGCCAGGACTACATCTAGTACACATACGCATAACCCAGGGTCAATCGTTTTTGGGTAGAACCCAAGTATTCCCGATTCCTGCTCCCCAATAAGTTGGGTTAAATAAGAATCGGGTTAAAGCTGATTTGTTCCTGAAGTTCCACCCTTTCGTGAAGGGTAAAAATTTGTCGCAGTTTCACCCAAAAGCGAAGCATGCATTGCGATAGCAAATTAGTAGAGAGCTATACAGAGTAAGGATAGTAGTTTTATCAGCTGTATATAAACTTGGACATGCAGCAGCACCAGCAACGCGCAGAACTGCTGTCGATGCCGTCGGCGTTTTGCCCGCGTTCACACCGAACGCGCGCAGCGTTGGTGACTGTTGTCGGTGCCTCTGGGGGCGGCTCGGAGGTTTTCGACGAGATCAGAACAGGACACTTGTCGAGCTGCATCGGAAATCTTAGCCACCTTCTCGCCTCGCAACGTTTTTATAAAAATATGCATTCGGTGCCGCAGCTAAACGTCGCCTCCCTTCCCTCCCTTCCTTCTGTACCCCCATGGCCTTTCACGCGACGGAGGAAGTCGCGTTTGCTCTCTATATATGGTGGTTGCAAAGGAGGAAAGAGACGCTTAATTCTGTAGCCCTTCAGGGAGCACGGCGCAGACCACGCGTTTGCTCTCCGACGAGCGTTCGCTCGCCGTGAAAGCGTGCATCCTTCGTGCCCTTTCACTCGCACATACAGCGTCCGGAGTATGGCGACGATTTTATCATCGTTGACGTCATACGGAACCTCACGACGGCAGCAGAAATCCACTTTGGAGTGTCCACATAATTGCTATTGCAATAAAAAAAATTAAAAAATGCAGGCACTACAAAAGCAATCAACGCCACCCGGTGTGCGCAAGAAATTGGTCAAGATATATCACATGGCAGCAAATATATCATTCATGAAAGAATACTGCGATAAATCGGCATGAAGTGCGACAGGACATTGCAGAAAAATCTCAATGATAAGGACAAGAATCATCTTAAAGGAGCCATGACACCAAATCATTTAGCTTGAATTATCCATTGCACGTTAAACTGTACACGTCCCAGAGCAAGCTGGCAACATTGAAGTGAATTCGGTGCAACGAAAAATTTCTATTTCAATCTTTTTTTATGTCACAGTTGGTAGCAGTCTGGTAACACTGAGGAGTAACGAGTTTCCAACACTGAGGGTTCCATAACGGCACGTTCAGTAGTAATGAAAGTTGATCTCAAAGGCGACAATTTTGTGTACTCTAAGCACTGGAAGCAATTGCAAAAAAAATCTGGCAGAACCCATCGCAAAATGAATGCAATGTAACTGCTGAAATTAATCAGGCCTGTATGCAGCCGGGATGCTCACTTTCGTCTGGACACGCTGCGCCAGCTGGTGCGACCGCCGCAGCAGCAATGTTTGGTACATGTGTGAACAAAGAGCGTCTTGGGTCAGGGGTGGCAAGCCGCACCCAAGCGATGGGGGACTCCCTTGTGACCATCCTTCATGCGCTTCTGTGTTTGCTTTGAACTCTTTTGTACGCCCGGGGGTTTGCATCCTCCAAACCTTGGGTGCGGCTTGCGTCCCCTAACCTAAACCTCTCTATTATAAATGGTGTTTCAGCTAACTTGGGCAAAGCATATAAAAAAAAAAACAAAAAAAAAAACATAGGCGGTACGCGTGTCGTATTGGTGCAGCGTTGTGCCGAGCCGTATGGAGCACGTCACGATGCTTTCTCGAATCCGCCAAGCTCAGTAATTAAGATTACTTAACTTTTGAAATATTACCTTTAGTGAAACATCTGCAATACAAAAGTTGTAGCGCTTGTTCAGAAACACAGGATTATTTAATCTCTGCAAAGACAACTGACCTGTTTAATTTTTTTCCAGCATTTCTTTAAAGTGTGCGAAATTAAAAAAATACCACGTGATTGCCAGCTAACGCGGTGCACTTTTCGAGCCCTCAAATGTAAGTTGAATGAATTAGCAGCTTTCACAGCTATAAATTTCCAGCGGATCTGGTGGCTTGTGAAGAAGTTCTGAATGTCTTCTCCTTGTATTGTTGTCCACAATCAACTTCGATCTTCAGAAGCGTGCTGGAATGTGTTGGTGTTGTGAGAAAAGATAGCTCGACAGATTCTTCTCGAGATAAATCTTCAGAATGCCATCAGGAAAGTTGAGGTGGACATGTCGATCACCAGTTCAAGGTGTACTGCGCGAGTCACTGGACACGTGAAAATAACTATGTAAGACCAATCATTTCCTTGATCCTTTGTGTTTAGTGGTCCAACCCCGGTAACATCAAAGGGTGGCGCTTGTGTCTACCTATCACGAGGCAGAGGAGCGACTGGCTCGATAGTGGCACGGCTCACACATTTCTTTAGTACCTTTTTCACCATTTGCCTCCCTCGCTCAATCCAGTACGGCAAGAGTTTCGTACAATCTAGTACGGCAGTTCGGCAAGAGTCTCCAAGGCACCAGCTTGCACGAGACGACAGTGGGTTGTGTTGATCGTTAGCTCTGTCAAATATGTCTTGAAAGAAGGATAAAAGGATGCTTAACACTGCAGGACAACTCTGCTGCACTGAGTCTTCCTCCGACTCTTGGCACTCCATCGTCGTCAAAGGTCCAAGATCCTGTATACAGTTGCCAATGGATTTTTTGGACTCCGTAAATTCGGACTTATTGGACATTCCGGACTTCATAAAAGCACTGTCAGGGTTCCCATAAAGCTAATGCATTTTCGCGACCGATTTTTCAGATGAACTTGGGCCACGAAGTCCGGTTTTCCGGAATAAATCGCTCGTTCCGAGCCACGCCACCTGATCTCGGAGGCTGCCATGTTGGATTTTTCGCTGGGTTGGCTAGGCTTGACTTCCAGTGGCCCACTCTATAGCCTGCAAGATTGGGAGGCGCACGCTATCAGGAGAGAGCGAACGCCATCCTCCCGTCTGAGAGGCCATGCCCGCTCTTCCTTAGCTGACAAAACGCTCAAGGGGACGGCATTCTTCCTTTTTTCGTTCTTTTTTCGGTCAGCACTATCGTCATAATAACTTAATGCGGGATCAGTAATTTTTTTCTTTCTTTTTTTTTAGGTTTCCGTAGCTTTTTTGCACATGGTGTGTCCACAGAGCAGGTGTGTTTCAGAGACGTTGCCGCATCATTGTGTGTGTGTGTTGTGGGGAGCACACACCGCCACTTTCTCCCGCGGGCACTCGCCGTCGCTTGCGTACATAGCGCACTCGGCGGGAGCCGGGCGGACATCTTCTCGTGCGCGCGGAGCGGGAGCCGGGCAGACACGGGGGAGATGGACTTTGCCCTCTCCCGGTTCTTGCTCGCTTCTCGCGACGTGCGTGCCCGCACGAGAAGGAAAGTATCCGACGGGTGAGGAGGACATTCCCCTCGCAAAAAGGTAAAAAGGTATAAAAGAGCGCGACTGAGAGACCCCTGGGGCTCTCTGACCCCGCTACACCTACCTGCCCATACGGATATACCCACTGCAACCCTTGAGTGACCTTGTTTGCGTGACTATCACACGCGACGAGGCAAGCCTATTTTACAGTTAAACCTGGATATAACGAAATTGACAAATTCCCGAAAAACTTCGTAATAAAGAGGATTTCGTTATATGCAGGTCCGGCACGAAAATTCGAAAAAGAAACGCTTACCGTGTTTACTCGATTCTAACTCGCCCTCAATTGTAACGCACACCCGTTTTCCGTTTTCGTCAAAGCACTCATCCTTGGAATGTCACACCAGGTACTGGATGAGTGGACGCATGTCATTTCGCACAAGCGCGAGGCATCGGAAACGAAGAGCGAGCGCCATGATGTCGTAGCTTCGTATAGTGTTACAGTAGAACCCCGCTGTTACGTTCCCGGGGGCTGCGTTTTCCGCGGCTGTTACGTCGTTTTCGTCCGGTCCCGGCACAGCTCCGATAGAACCCAATGCATTGGTAACCCCACAGTTGCGTCGCAACTGTGGGACCGTTCCGGCATCATACGTTGTGAACTGCCACCCCGCACCGGCCGGAGCAGCCATTTTGACTTTTCATGTCGCTTGGCTTGGTGGCTTAACGATGGCACTGGCCGCCCAAAGTGCCGACAACTATGACGTATTTTTGGTTTCCGCCAGCAAAAGTATGGCCCTTGAGATCCGTATTTGCTATATAAAGATGGTGTCTATGACGCGTTGTGGCCCTAAAAATGGTTTTGGCTCATAGATGTTACGTATAATGTCCAAGGGCATACGCAGTCGCAGCGCGCCGTATGCTGTATGTGCGAGTGAAATCGTGCGAGGGGAGCTGACAACCGCGTCTAAATCTCGCGCGCGCAAGAAAAGCAGGGAGGAAGTGCGCCTTCTTCCGTTGCGCTCGAGGAACTGGTGAGGGAGCGAGGGGGGAGGGACAGCGGGGCGGCGTTGTACTGCGCGGCGGTGCACGGTCGCGCGGGCCGTATCTTGAAAGCGATCTGCGTTGGGGCAGAGTGCGCCGGCAGCTCGTAGCTTTGTGCGTACTGTGTGTTCTCGGCGCTCAGTTTGCGCTGAAACGATAGACAACAGCACGAAGGCCACTTCGCTCGCTTCTCCAGCGACGCTTCCACACGCCGCCAGCGTTTGACAGCGCGTGTCCGCGCTCATCGAGTGTGATGTGTCACAGCGTGTACTAGTGCGTCGGCAACATCAACTCGAAAAGGAGAGAGTGCCGGCTTGGCGGGCTAAGCCAGCTGCAGCAAGCGGCAGGATCAGGTTTGAATGAAGGGAGGGGGAAAGGTCACGCCCGCGGCGGGAAGATCGCCGGGTCGAGGGATGCAGGCCCGCCTCGGACACGTACACGTGCGCTCACTTTGCAATCCGTCGCGGCGGAGAAGGTGCTTCCGGTTGCTGCTCGCGCAAAAATGACAAAATTTGGGGCGAAATCTCTAGGTTGTCAGAGGGGAAAATTTGTTATATCGAGGGGGTCTCCCGCTGCCACTTCGTTACGTAGAGGTCTCAAATACATGTGCTTCTATGGAGTAACAGCGGGAAATAAAAAAACTTCGTTATATTCAGGAATTCGTTATATGGAGGTTCATTATAAGCAGGTTTAACTGTATCACTTATCATACAGAGCGGACTTCCCTCTGCAAGTGTGTTTTATTGCCCGCAGCAATAAAGGCTGTTGAGTTGACTCGCTTGTTGCCTTATTCGCCCGAACCCTACATAGCTGCGATTGCCCGCGCTACGGGTTGGTGAAGACCCCCACAGTGTGCAGCTTCGCATTTGTGAGATCGGCGCCACCTCCTGACTCGCCAACACGGTGACGTTCTTGTTGACTGTATACGAAGACGACGTAAGTCTGGCGCAAATCCAAGCAAATCCTGATTGGCGCCAAGCGTAGTATGCGGCATGGCATTATTAGAGATTTTCTTATGCCACTCTAAGCCTAAAAAAGTAAATTTTTTTGAGGTGAACGAGTTTTTCAAACTGTTTGATTCTTCGGATATTTTTGGTCCCCGCAAGGTCGGGAAAACCGGTTGGTGACTGTAGGGGACTCGCTTGGCATGCATGTCGAGCGGCGAAGTTCCTCTTGGAAGGCCTCGAATTATGCGAATTGTGAACACGAAGTGTTCTTACCTCCTTTGCGATGGTCATGTTAGCAATACAGCGGTTAGTCATTCTAGTTACTGATCACTCATATTTCTCAACATAGTATTCCTGACGCCGTCCTCGTTTGGGGCTGAGCTACGTTCTAAGGCTAGAGTGGCGGCATATACTTCTTGTTTCATTATGGGTGCATCAAGGTTGGGATTTTCCATTCCTTTGTACTCTCTCTTATCGATGTTATCACCTCCTGTTCCGATGTACCTGTCTGCCAGGGTTTGGATCAGTGATGCGTCATCCCCTTCAAATTCTGCTACCAATGTGTGTAACGCTCTATTAGTGACCGTTCTTGTATTGCATGGGTCAAGCATGCTCTGAAAAATTGCCCTTAGTTGTTGAGAGCGTTCCTCGTAACGAGTCACAAAATTGTATCCAGTTGTTCGCTTGGAGTTCCCTAGCATACTCATTTGCTTGTTCTGTCAGTGCCTCTATTCTAGCTCTGAGCTTTCTGTTTAAACGTTGTCTTTTCCATCGTTTTGTTAGACTTCTCCTGCCTTCCTACAGGTGGATGAGGTGAGGATCCACTACCGGTGTTTTTTCGCTTAGCGCGACGTGCTTGGTGTTAGCCAAGTATGCCTGCACCATTTCGTCTACCCATTCTTCTATTGTATGTATAAGATGCTGAGGGATCGGGCAATATCTATATGCAGTCCAGTCTGTAATTTTCGCGTTTCCGAAAGGCTTTTTAAATTTTGGAGTTGTAGTGGAGTAACTAGTAATATAACACTCGCTTCCCAGATTTTCATCCAGGTTCCTCCGATGTCCCTCTTTTACATTAAATGTAAAGGTGACGTCTGGGTACGTGTATCCGCAGTCGCTATTTCCAAGTCCCGTGGGGGCTAGGGGTAAGGTCTCTAGTTGCATATTATATTTCTCTACTGCTTCTACTAGGTTTCTACCCTTTTTTGTATTTGTCCTATAACCCCAATTGGTGTGGGGGGCGTTAAAATCTCCGGCTAAAGTAAACCTATCTTTTTTTTTCCAAATGTCCAAGTGCCCATTCAAGTATCTTGGGAAACGCAGCCTGTCGCTCTTTGGGTGGGCTGTACACGTTGCCATTACCGCTGTTTTCGTTGCACTCAACATCCTAGCTCTTAGTATACCGACACCTTGCGTACGAATACATAGGTTGGCTAGCTAGGTTTCAGGGCTTGTGTGAGGAGTGAGCCGTGTATCACTCCTTTCTTTGTGTCATCGCCTACTGCTGCGTAAGCATTCATTGCGTGCAGGCAACCGTTTAAGGTGAGGCCTGTTATTCTTCTTGCAATATCCGCCACCTCTAGGGGTTGAGATAATAAAGATATTTGATCCTGGTTTCAATCTCAGTAGGAACTGGTTTCCGTTCACCTTTCCTTGGCAGGCGTTTATAACTGCTTCTGCGATCTGCGGCGCTGTGAACTCCCTCAGTGAGGGCGCATGATCACTTTAATGTCGTCCTTAGGCTGTGGTGGAAGCCACCTTGTCTTGGATTTATTTTTCTTCGCTGGCTGTACCGGGGGCTTGGAAGATGGTTCCGATGAATCGTAGCCACCCTCGTTGAAAATAGCCTTTTTGCCCGCTCGTGCGAGCGCCTTCTTTTGGCGCACGGTCAAAACCGTTTGCCAATCTCTGTCGTCGTCTATCCGAGAAATCGGACGAGACACTAGTGCACCTGAAATCTCGGTTGCCGTGCTTTTTTTGTTTTGTTAATTAGTATTACTTTGTCTGCTTCATGGCAAAGCCTGTGGGTACTTGGACATTAACCTTTCAACGTTCGTAAATTTAAATGTATGCAAAACTCCCAGTTGCGTGCTTTGCTTCTTGGATGCGCGTGGCTGCTTGGCCTACATGTTTTGCATATGTGCAGGCCTTGAAAATCATTGTTTTGGTTATAGGACAGTACCGCTTAGAGTGCAGACCGGTGACTTACGTTAGAAGCAGTCTACACTGTACCAGTGTGACGACATAATCAGAAAACATTTTTCACCACCCAATGAACAATATGGATAAATGCTGTTTTGCTACATGTTCACACTATGCTTATGTAACTTATAAAGCCGTGACATACTTGGACATCCCAGTCTTTGTTGAGATAGTAGATGCTGGTGATACAACGGCCATCCTGGTTTGGATTGTCCACATGCTTCACATAATGCGTCCCACAGCTTGGGTAACAAGCTATCATGGCCTGCAGGAAGGAAGACAAGAGAACAACAAACATTTCTAAATCAGTACCATTATTGGCCCATTCAATGTCCACTGCAGGACTCACCAAGTGATCTCTAATCGATCCTAAACAGGCACCGACTAAAAGAGCAACTAAATGTACAACCACGCCAGCAGTGGCTGATACGGTCAACGATTTGCCACACTACATCAAAAAAAAAAAAAAAAAAGTAGGATTCAGGTTCACTGTTGGAACAATCACAGACAAAAGTTATCACTAAAAAAGAGAGCAGGCACCGGGCAATACCGTATGAAGTGTGCTATTGGTGCAGGATACAGTCCAACCCACTTATAACGATCCCAGATATAATGACCACATTTCAGTGCATTTACGATTTTCTGATCCTGCCTATTGCAACTGCTTCCACATATAATGTTTCTTAAATCACCATACTGTTACAACGAATGCTTCGAACCCAAACACGGTAAAAAAAGTGCGCGAGCGAAGTACCAATGCATAGCAGCGCGACCAAACTGGGTGCACGCCAGTGCGCAACAGCTCCAAAATCAGCACGTGAGCGACCACCGCAAGTGGATTTCGGAAGCCATGAAGAAGGTCACTCGCTTTTAGGCTTTCCTCCCGAGTGGAGGAGTAGTACAGCATAAACAGCATGGCACGGGGAGTGCAGTGCACTCTCGTTTTTGCGCAATTGTTCCTACAGTACGACCAGCTATGTCCTTCCACCATGGGAACAATGGCTGCTCAAACGTTCCTGTCGATATTCATGCCGCCCGAGTCGGCATGCTGCCGCCACGCAATGCTGCAGAGAATCTTCTTCTTTCTGGGGTTTAACGTGCCAAAATCAGTTCTGATTATGAGGCACACCGTAGTGAAGGGCTCTGGATTCATTTTGACCACCTGGGCTTCTTCAACGTGCACTACAACGCAAGCACACGGGCGTTTCTGCATTTCGCCTCCATCTAAATGTGGCCGCCGCAGCCGGGATTCGGTCCTGCGATCTCATGCTCAGCAACGCAACGCCTTAGCTGACTAAGGAACTGCGGCGGGTGCTGCAAAGGATCGACGATTACTTCGCCGTAATCAGGAGATCACGGTTCGGTGATGCTTCGTTGACACATTGCCGATGGCTGGTAACGGTCTACCTTTTGAAAATCGCATTTTTTTTTCACCCTATGTGACATAGATAATGTAAGTAAAGCTCTTATGTGGCTAAAGCGCAGTCGTAATGTGGTGACCACGACATCCGAGACCTTCACCGAATGACGGCATGCTGCAGCAGTTTCCAAAGTTTACGTTCCAGCCAGTGGAATGTTTCGATCTCATGTGCACAATACAGTCATGCCTCGCTGGTAGTAAAATAAATCACAAACTCCTGAATAAAAAATGGTGGCTCTGCTTGCAGTTTTGAAATGACAGGTTATCGGAACGGGGCGCCGTTTCGAAAGAGCTACAAGACGCCACATTTCGTTTAGATGGACGTTTTTAACGTCCATCTAAAGGTGGCGCTATCTATGGGCAGTTGGCATGCTGGCTTGGGCGAACGCATCGGGAACAAAAATGACAACTAAAAATTTGGTTTTCGGACCGAAGTGCTACCAATATGTAGCTGCTGACGCCAGCTTCAGTGCGATTTTTTCAAAAATGTTTCTAAGGGCGAGTTCATATATAACGAACTACTGATATAACAACCACTTTTTGTGGAACTATCAAGTTCGTTATAAACAGGTTCGACTGTACAGCCTCAGCTCCTACGGGCATGTTGAGCTGAATCTGATCACAGTGATGCTACCAAGAACTTGCGACATGGAGAAATTTTTGGAGCAGCAGAATTTAGATTTTGAAGCACTTTGAAGCATCTAATTTTGCATTTTGGAGCACTTTGGAGGAGCAAGTTGCATTTTAAACATTTTTAAGCACCTTACAATTTATTATGGAGTGCTTATGAGAAGCTAGATAAAACCTTTCCTTACAAAGCAGATCCCGGGGACGAAATGTTCTTGGGTAGTAGAAGTCAATACCATTCCGCGCCATTAATGTCAAAAATGGGGAAAGTCACTCATACAGTTAAAAGTTGTGGTTTAACCTCCTCAGCCATCAGCTAGTCTAGTTGTGCTCTCAGGCTGAAGCACTTGGCTACATTCAATGTGCTCGATGGAAAGAGAGTGACGTCACTCAGCTAGCCCCTCTTGGGTGTGTATAGACGGTTTTTTCATGGGCGCCGCCAATGTGTAGCTAGTGGCGCTATCTATGGGCAGTTGGCATGCTGGCTTGGGCAAACGCCCGTGTTGTATGCTATGGTATACGCTCGGCAGCAGTTTCTGGTGGATTCTTTCACACTCGCGCGGTCTATTTAGTATGAAGTGGCGTCTTCTACAAGGGGAATGGTCCTGTGAGGCGTAGTGAAGGAATTTAAGACTGAAGTAATTAAGCGGCTGCAGTTTCTGCTGGTGTTAGAGCGAACGGAGCACCCAGTGCGAGATGTGCATGTTTGTTTGAGTGGCTTACAATTAGCCTCAGATATGAGTCAGGTATTTCTGAAAATTCATTTCAAGAATGTTATGTTACTGCTGCATTTTCAGCACAGTAATTCTAAGCTCTAGTTTAGCAGCAACGAGAAGTTACGAACCATTTGACGGTCCTAAGAGCGTGGGTACCGTTCTGCTGGAGAATAAGTCGTGCTGTTTACTTTGACAAGCATTCAAGTTGTTATCTGTAGATACATTGGACGACTGCCTTGTTTGCTGGGCAAGGTTTCCGCCCACAAATAAAATAGTTTGGTTAATATTAACCGCATACCGTACTGTGTGAATCACTTTTCGAGTGGTCGAACGAACAGCTGCAGACTGCGCGAGCGCCCGAGGCAGTACTAAATGCTGTGTTATAGATCTGTCTGTTCTATATAGCGCATGGTCCAAGTGATCCAAGCATGCGGTATGACCATGTGAAGTCTTAGTGCATCGTTATCGCGTGTTCTGTTTTATTTTGCTGCTAAAGGAGGACATTTGAACTCTTACTTTTTTCAGTCTCGTAAGTTCAGTCATCTACGATGCATTCACCCATTTCACGGAATGTGTGTCCTAACAAATAGCTGTTGGATTCTCTTTACGTGATCCCCTTTGTATATTGAACCTTACATGGCAAAAAGGCCATGCCGATCAAAGCACGAAGCTTGTGTGTATCATGTTGGTTTGCCAACCGCAGTGCTCGCTGTGTTGAACAAAGCCTTCGGTCTCTTAGAGGAGGCTAACGCAGAGATAGTGATTTGAAGTCTACTAGACTTAAAATGCGTGAGATCGATGCCGGTGGCTGATGCAAATGTTTTACAACAACTCTTCGTCGAGTGAAAACCGATATATCCAACATAGTTCACAACACATACACACACCATGGCTGATGATGCGCGTCGCATTTTTGCACATCCAAGGGAAATTTACAGATACTGTAGCTACTGCTGCACCTAAAGACTACATGTTCGACGACCTCATAAGAACTGACATCCCGTAAATTGCACTCGGAACTGTCTAAAACACCTCCAAATCGTTCCGCGGCGCACGACCGGCAACACATTCAAGCCGCGCCGGCTCGCACAAGCCAGAGAGGAGGAAAGGCTCGTCGCGCGCCCGTTCCTCCTCGCCCAATGAAAAGGTCTATATGGAGAATGGTTAGGCCTCCATGGTTGCTAGACCATTTAAAAGGCTAGAAGCTACTGCTCGCCTATCACGTGAAGAGGGCCTATTTCTCATTTATACATTTTTTTTATGACGTGACGCTATCTCCTACTTTTTTTCTCTCAATAAGCAGAAGATACCAACTCAAAGAACATTTTAAGGAACAACACTTTCAAAGCACATACCATGTGGTTGTCAACATGCCTGCACCAAAGCTGCCAGATTTGTGATCCCAATAAAATATTGCACTTAACGTTGCTTAGCCATCAACGCTGCTGCAGCTTTTGGTTCATGTCAGCTAGTCTAGTTGTGCTCTCAGGCTGAAGCACTTGGCCACATTCAATGTCCTCGATGGAAGGAGTGTGACGTCACTCAGCTATCTATGGAGAATGGTTAGGCCCCCATGGTTGCTAGACCATTTAAGAGGCTGGAAGCTACCGCTCGCCTATCACGTGAAGAGGGCCTATTTCTCATTTATATTTTTTTTTATGACGTGACGCTCCCTCCAACTTTTTTTCCTTCCTCTGTGATGCCCAAGGAGCTATTGGCAGCATTGAACAAAAGCTCAGCAACACTGTCAATCACCTGTTACAAGGGAATGAACACAAGCATTATCATCAACATTAATTCTGTGCGGCGCAGAAAAAGTGGGTCCTGCCAGCCACCTGAGAGCTAGATTAGGTTGTGCATTACTTTGAGACCAGAGGAAGGCTTTTATATTGCTCACCGTTAATACAGTAAACCCCCTTTAACTAAAAGCTGTAAAAAATTCTAGTCAAGTGGAGTTCCGGGATAAACGAAGTCACGAAAATGAGAGCCTGCTGGACACACACATTCCACACAAAGCTTTCCAAAAATGCCCCGCCGATACAATTCAGTCCATTTAAAACGATACCACATATACAATATATCGGTTGTAACGATGCGTCGACCTAAGAGTCATTTTATACATTAGTCTACGACAAAAAGAACTATATATAGCAATATGTTATTCACCGCATATTGGATATAACGATCAAAATTTTGCCGTCTGGACAGAATTTTCAATGCAGAATAATCGTGACATCTGCATGCTAAGTTCCCCTGAAACGAACGATGCCAAGACGGGGTGAGAAGTTCAGCTACGCGAGTTCGCAGGTGTCTCCATTATTGCGCATGTCGTGCCCGTACCGCCCACGCACCGATTGCGAAAGCCACAGTGAGCATCGGAGTTGGCGCCACCTTCTTTTTGTTTTTTCACCTCACGCGTCACCCACAATCGCACCGAAAGATGGAGAGAGAAGAAAAAAAAAAAGAGGAGGCGAGAAGCAAAGCGGCGCAGTGGAGGCGCCTGTCCCGCCCCCACTCAGTCTCTCTTTCTCAGTGGCCGCAAAAGTAGCTCCACAGCTGAAGCCATGGAAGCGGCGGACAGCCCTGTTTGAAGATGTTGCCGGCAAAGCGAAAAGCAGTGGTACCACTCACAAAGACAGATTTGGAGCAATTTTTGGAGCAGGAAAATCTCAATTTTGGAGCAGTTTGGAGCACCTTTACACACATTTCGGAGACTTTGTACCAAATAAACGCATACTGCTACACACCCAACGTGCAGTGGTAAACGCAATAAAGGCACAAACCATTCCGTCGTTACTGTCATTCACGTACCACATGGACATACGATTTCCGCTGATGACTATGGCGATGCGGACTCCGCCGCTTCGTTTCGGTTGCACAATAGCGCCGTTTCTGCTCTATTGCGTCGCACATTTCCGGCTTTTTAATGCAAGAACGTATAGCCTTCGAGATTTATGTTTGATGTATGGCAGCCATGACATGAAGCATAGCCTCCGAGATGTGTACCAGCCGTCCGTGCCTTCTGGCTGCCTATTCGGGAGCGCAGAATAATTCGAAAATATCGAATCCTTGAATTCGAATCGAAGCGAATAACGAATATAGAATTATTCGATCGAATATTCTACAATACCAAATATTCGCCCTTACCTACTAGTAAGTCATTATCTAAAACAATGTGTATTTGGCTCATGTTAACTTGGAAAATTTAGCAATTCCCAACTTGCTGTCCGCGCCAGCCTGTGCCCTATTATACCGCAACAAATGCCCGTAAACTGTGAGGCATTTGACCCTGTGCCAGTCGTCACTTATCAGTAGAGGCCGGATCTTTAGGCATTAAAAAAGCGCATTTTAGGCGCCAAAAATAGGCAGGCAAAGCAACGTTTTAGGCCTCCAACGTCGTAAATATAGGCACAATAAATTTTTACATAAATGCAAACAATTTCGAACGAAGACGTGCGTGACCTGTATCTACGATAGGAAAACAAGAAATGTTATTGTTCATGATGACACAAAGGCGCCAACAGTTGAACATAGCCGTGTAACTGTCCCATAAAACTGCTGGACTAATGACCATCATTTGGTGTAATTCAACAAGCACACTGCTCATATTCATGTTCGATGGCCACTGTACTCGAGCACTGCATAAAGTGAAACAAGCATGAAAAAGAATACTTGAAAGCTGGGAATACTGATTAAAAAAAGCACTACTTTATGTCTGCCTGACGCAATTAAGTTAAGACACAATAAAAACAGACAATGTTCTCATATACAATGACATTACCGGAATTCTACAGGCAAAACGTCCCAACACTGCCAAATACACTTCCGCCCACATGAAGAGCACGTGTTTGAAGAAATCTGTTTGGAGAGCATGGCGAACATAGTCTAAGAATCATTGTGAAGATGGTGGAAACAATAGCAAACTACCACCATCTCCAAATTTTAGGATTAAAAATTGTTCCTCTTGTCATTGAGAATGATCCTCTACGCTGAGAAGGAACGCTCGACGGCGGTGAACACCCTAAAAAGTAAATTACAAACAAAACAATAGCAGCATGCACATCACATTTTTCTTTCTTCTTTTGCTCTTTACTTTTCTTTCCCCTGACAGCTCTCCGCGGTTTCGCATTCGCCAACCGCGTCGCGTCGCATTTCCTGCTGCTAGGGGTTGTTTTCCGAAAGTTGATTAAACTAGATGACTAGGATGAACCCCACAGAGTTCCGAACAGTCAATGTTGCCCGGTAACATGAATAACGGTCTCTAACTGCACTCGGAAGCGAAACTTGAGGCTAAATAGTGTTCATATAGGCACAGATATTGAAAATCGGCATTTATAGGCATTTAGGCACAAATGCCAAAATAGGCATTTATAGGCACTATAAAAACACTATAGATTCATGCTCATATATCAAAATGGGGCGATAGGAGTGCAAGGAACAAAAAAGGCATTTGCCTAAAATCCGGTCTCTACTCATCACACTTGATGTCAAGCAATATACTCAGAAATGAAGGGGGTTAGGGGGGGCTGCACAAAAAAAAAGAAAGAAGAAAAAAAAAGTTGCAGTTTCGCCCGAAAGGCAAAGCATCGATTGCGACAGCAAATTAGTAGACAGCTATACAAAGTAAGGGTAGTAGTTTTATCAGCCATATAAACTTGTAAATACAGTCGAACCAACTTAAAACAATATTCAAGTGCCACGAAAATTCCATTGTTATAAATGATAATTGTTTTAAACGGGGGGTTGCACGAAAAAAAGCAAAATAGGGGGATGGCAGAGCTGTTGTCAGAAAACTATAATGGCGGAGAGGCCAGTGCCCCTCCCCACTACCTTCCTCCATCTGGCTGCAGGCTGTGCTGACTCAATTAAGTGTTTAACTCTGCTTCCTGCGCTCCGATCGCGTGTAACAAGCCGCGGCCATCGGCGTTCAAGATTGGCACTGCTATAAATGCAGTAAAGCGGAGTCACGGCCGGCAAGTGACATGCAGGCTCCGTCAAGGCATTTATTTATTTATTTATTTATTTATTTATTTATTTATTTACAGTACCTACAGCGTCCTTGTGGGGCATTAGTGTAGGGGGGAAGTATTACCATTCAAATACAAAAAATACAAATACATAGCAAAATGCAGATTGGTGACATGTTATTTGGAATTATCCACAGAACAAATATGAAATTTCGTTTAAAATTAACAAAGGCAAAAAAACATAAATTGCTAGGACAAATCGCACAGATCGACCTGCAAGCACAAATTAAGCACAAGTAGAAGCAGGCACAAATCTAAGCACAAATCGCAAGCACAAATCGCTAGAATGAGGAGAAGAAACTGTAAACAATAACTTTCATGGGAGCCCAGGCTTAGATGAAATGGAACTTTGAAGGACAAGTGGAAATGTTGAAAGGGGAGCGGAGACAATTTCTTGCGGGAGTTTGTTCCATTGTTTAATTGTGTGTGGAAAAAATGAATTCCATCGCCGCGGCAGCCTCTGAGCTTGAGAAATCCAGAGCAAATGCTGGGGCGAGATCGCCACAAGCATCTCGCCACGTACTTCTCACTGGCTTGCACGAGAAAATACCGTGTCCGTCAGCCTTGCTTGCCTCACGCGAAGCTTACCAGCATCCTTCTCCAAGGCATCCAGGTGCCCCATGTAATGCAGTGGAAGGTTCCTTGCGAAAACGACGCCCCGAAGGGACTGACTCATCTGCAGGGCCTCCTGCGAGGACAATGTTGAGGCAGCCTGCCCTACCGTATCATTGCTGCAGTCATCGCCCTCATTATCCGGTGCAAGCACGTTTGCAACGATGCCTCATCGGTTAGAACCACTTCATTTCCACATCTATAGCAGTGCACATTCTTTTCACCGGCAACTTCGTGTATTGCCGACGATCAGCGGGCGGATCAGCCATCTTCGTTTTCGGCGGCTAGTCCAACGAGGCTGAGAAACCACACGGCCAGGAATGCTTCGATGCACCCAACAAAGACGAGCACGAGCGGCTTAATCCATTGGCAGAACTGCGCAGAATGAGGGGCCAGCAAGCAATCTGGGAGCAGTGCCCAGCGCCGTCAGCGTGCACGTCCATTCGTGTTTCGGAGGGTCACATGGCATAGAGCTATTGGTGGAGTCCATTCGGGTTCGGGGAGTGCAAAGGTCACGGGAGAAAGGCGCGTGAGGCTGGCAATGTAGAGAAGGCTGAAAAACAGCGCACAGCGGCGTGCAGCGACTCGACATTTTTTCTTTTTTTTTTCTTTTCAAGGATTTCGCATTCCATTACCTTTCGGCATGTACAGTAAAATCTCGTTAATTTGACCCCCGTCCAAAATGTGCATTGTTCTATGACTGAAGACTCGTTAACTCGGACAGATTCGACCGCGCTTCGGTTAATTCCAACTCCCCACCGAGATCGGGTCGCGATGGGGGAAGTAGCAGCGAATTACACTGCGGCGGACTCGCACCCGAAATCAACGGCACACCCAAGCAACTTTGAGATGGGATCGTGGCCTCCGAGATTTAGAATTAGGTACAAGGGAGTTCTGCATCTCGGAGGCACAAAAAGAAAAAACATGTGGCGCTAGTTTGCAACCGAAATGAAAGGCATTGCATCATCAGCAACCGACGGATTTGCTTTTTCTTCTTTCTTCTGCAATGTTATTTTTTGGTCGTTGTCTACTTCGTGCGCGTCACCACTGCACAAGTGACGCCAGGATGTCTTCTTCGTCTCCTGCCCACGCCCCTGCAGCGAAGAGGGTGAAGTACGAAGCGAAGGATTTGGCTGTAAAGGTGCAAATACTGAAAGCGTTGCCAGCGGGAGCATCCCGAAAAGAAGTGATTAAGAAGTTCCAGGTCAAGAAAATACCAAATTATACAAGCGTATGACGGAGACACGTTCGGAAACAAGAGGAAGAGGCTCAGAACGGCAGCACACCCCAAACTAGAAGCGCTGTTGCGCTGGATTGCCGTCTCGCCTGATGCGCAGTTGTCCTTGAGCAACCCCCTTATCTGCACACAGGCAGAGAAGTTCACACCGAGCATGAACGTTGACTCTTTCAATGCATTGGAAGGGTGGTTCGACCGCTTCAAGAAGCGACACGGGCCAGTGTTCCACAACGTGTGCGGTGAAAAAGGTGCCGTCAACGAAAGTGTTGTGCATGACTGGCAGTCTGGACTTTCCGCACGCCTTTCTGTGTACGAGCCGTGCAACATTTTTAACTCTGACGAGACAGTGCTGTTTTTTGAAGCTCTGCCTGACAAGACAATCGTGCGTCGGCGGGAAACGCAGTAAAGAGCGGGTGACGGTTCTTCTGGCTGCGAACGTGACCGGCACAGAGCGGCTGCCACTGCTGGTGATAGGAAAGGCAGCGAAGCCAAGATGTCTTAAGAACATTAAGCAGCTGCCTGTTGACTACCGCTTTAACCGAAAGGCTTGGAGGACCGCCAAAGTATTTCAAGCCTGGCTGCATCAGCTAGACCGCTGCTTTGCGGCCAAGGCTCGGAAGGTGCTGTTCATGCTGGACAGCTGCAGTGCGCACACAAAGGTGTCTGGGTCAAAAACGTTGAACTTCTATTCCTGCCTCCGAACAAACGGCTTCCCTGCAGCCGATGGACCACGGAATTAAGTTAAACCTGCTTATAACGAACCTCCATATAACGAATTCCTGGATATAACGAAGTTTTTCTATTCCCCACCGTAACTCCATAGAAGCACATGTATTTGAGACCTCTATGTAACAAAGTGGCAGCGGGAGACCCCCTCGAAATAACGAATTTTCCCCGCCGACAACCTAAAGATTTCGCCCCAAATTTTGTCATTTTTGCGCGAGCAGCAACCTGAAAGCACCTTCTCCGCCACGCTCGAATTCACGGCGACTGCGAGGCAAGAGTGAGCGCACCTGTTCGTGCGAGCGTGCGTGAGGCGGGCCTGCATCCCTCGGCCCGGCGATCTTGCCGCCGCGGGCGTGACCTTTCCCCCTCCTTTCATTCAAACCTGATCCCGCCGCTTGCTGCAGCTGGCCTAGCCCGCCAAGCTGGCACTCTCCTTTTGCTGTTGAAGTTGACGAAGGAAAAAAAAAAATTTTTTTTTCAGCGCGCTGGTTACTGCAGAAGTCTCTGCGCTTCACTTCACTAACCTGACACTAGGTGACACTATACGACGCTATGATGCCATCATGTCGCTCGCTCTTCGTTTCCGACGCCTCACGCTTGTGTGAAACGACATGCGTCCACGCATCCAGTACCTGGTGTGACATTCCAAGGATGAGTGCTTCGACGAAGAAACGTAAGATATTGACCTTATCTGCAGTTCGCTTTGAAGATAAGCCCGCGCGGGCGTACACTTTTTCCACATCGCAGATCGCTTTCAAGATACGGTGGCCGCCGCCGAAGTGAATGCCTCCCTTTCTCGCCTCCACCGCCGTGCCTAGCGCGGACGTGCACTTCCACCCCCCTTCTCCCTCGCGCGAGATTGAGTCGGCTTGCTCATGCAATAGGACCTGTTTTCCGGCCTTCTCCACATCGCCAGTCTCGCACGCCTCTCTCCCGCCGCCCTTCCACTCCTCCAAACACAAATGCGCTGCGCCCATAGCTCTATGCCGCGCCACCCTCCAAAACATGAATGGACCTCGCCAACGCGTCGACGGCGCTGATCTGCTCGCTCGCCTGACATTCTGCGCAGTTTTCCAACAGATTTGGTTGTTTGTGTTAGCTGATTGTGTTTAAGTCGTTCCTGGCCACGTGGTTTTTCCATCTCGTCTAAATCGCCGCCGAAATGGAAGATGGCTGATCCGCCCGCTAATTATCGGACGACGTTGCCGGTCAAAAAAAAGCGCACTGCTATCGATTGGGATACGAAGTGCAGTATCGTGAAGGACTACAAAGACTGTAGGAAAGTGTGTGACTTGGTTAAGAAGTACGCACTATCGCAACCGAAGGTGTCGATGATCATCCGTTCCGCTGAGAAGTTCGACAAAGAAAAGTGCTCGCTTGACAGTGGGCGTAAACGCGTTCGACAAGGTTCCTATAAAGAGGTGGAGGAGGCCCTCTACGAGTGATTTCCTTGTGCCCGTGCCCTGAACTTGCCTATCACCGGGCCGATTCTGGCCACAAAGGCGAAGCAGTTTGCCCTGCTGACTTCCAGACAGGTGGCAGCAGGATACAGCACTTCAAAGAGAGGCACGGCATTGTCTACAGACAGATAGACAAAGAACTTTTATTCAGGTCCTGAGGAACTGCGTTGGGACGCCCCTTCTCAGGGGAAGTCGGTAGCAGTCGCGGGCCGCTCCCACGCAGGGACCGGAAGACCGTGGCCTTCCGCCCTCTCACTGGCCCTCTGGACAGCCCGAAGTTGAACCGAGAGGTCGCTGCTTTTAAGGGCTTCCTCCCAGTCCTCTTCGATGATGAACTCTGTGTCACATAACGCAGGACATTGCCACAGCATATGGGCTTATGAGCAATACGCCTTTCCACAGTCTGGACATTGCAGTTCGATGTTGGGCGAGAAGTGATAAACCGGCCCCTCGAAGGGAAAGACCCCGATTGGAGCATCCTCAAGGCCGACGATTGCGGTCGAGTGAGTCTAGCGTGAGGAAGTGGAAAAGCCCTCCGAGAAAGATGATAATGAGCCAAGATCTCGTGGAAAGTTAGGAGCGAGTCCCTGCACCTCCCAGCATCCCCGCCTTCGAATCCACCGGGACCGCCGCGGTGAGAGAAACCTCGCGCACGGTCATGGGCAAATTCATTCGCGTTGGGAACATTGGGATATACGTTGGCCCCCATGTGGGCCGGGAACCATTTTATGATGTGAAACCCGGCTGCCCCCTCGCTGCCGAGGATGGCTGCTGCCTCCCGCCAGATCGAGCCCGAGGCGAAAGCCCTAGCTGCGGACCGCGAGTCTGTGAATATATTTGGACGCGATGGGTCCTTCATTACGATAGCAATGGCCACTTGCTCAGCCACCATTGCCGAAACATTTCTAACCGAGGCAGAACATAGGAGTTTCCACTGCGAAGCAATTGGAACGCCCATACTGGGCTGCATCGACAAAGGCTGCGAGATCCCGACTATCTGCAACTGATTTCAATAAAGAACGGGCCCGAGCTATGCGGTGCCCTACATTGTATTGTGGGTGGACATTTCGTGGAAGTGGAGCTACAGTAAACGTGCCTCTGATTGAGGACTGTAGAGTGAATTTACGCTCGTTAGTCTCTGTAATACCGCAGCCTATGGATTCCAGGATGCGCCTACCAGCCCGCGAAGACGATAGGCGCACGATCTGAGCTATCTGCCGGGCCTCGATCACCTCCGAGAGGGAGTTATGCATGCCTAATTGTATGAGCTTCTCGGTGCTGTTTCTCAGTGTTGTGTTCTACACCGCCGAAGTGATGCCAGAACTTTGGTCCGCAGTCAATGAGGATGCTTCACGACTCAAAGAGTTTGTGCATGTGGACGACGCATTAGTAACATCAGAACTTCTCACCGCCGCGAGCTCATACAATACAAGCACGTTCACGACGATCGCGAACGTGCTTGAATCGGACAGCGATGACGACCCTGACGGCGACGACGGCAGCGATGACGAAGTAGGGCAGCCTGCCTCAACATTGTCTTTGCAGGCGGCCCTGCAGTTGATTCAGTCCCTCCGGAGCTTCGTTTTCACGAGGGAGCTTCCGCTGTACTATGTGGAGTACCTGGATGCCATGGAGAAGGATGTCGGCAAGCTTCGCGTGAGGCAAGCAAGGCTGACGGACCTGGGCTTTTCTCGTGCAAGCCAGTGAGAAGTACGTGGCGAGATGCTTGTGGCGATTTCGCCCCAGCATTTGTTCGGGATTTCTCAAGCTCAGAGGCTGGCCGCCTTCTAGCATGTTTAAAAGGCCCCTTTTGAGGCAGCCAAAGCAATGCCTCGGCAGAGCTCGCCGGCCGTGACTCCGCTTTGCTGCATTTATAGCAGTGCCAATCTTGAACGCCGATAGCCGCGGCTTGTTACACGCGATCGAAGCGCAAGAAGCAGAGTTAAACACTTAATTGAGTCAGCACAGCCTGCAGCCAGATGGAGGAAGGCAGTGGGGAGGGGCACTGGCCTCTCCACCATTATAGTTTTCTGACAACAGCTCTGCCATCCCCCTATTTTGCTTTTTTTCGTGCAACCCCCCGTTTAAAACAATTATCGTTTATAACAATGGAATTTTCGTGGCACTTGAATATTGTTACAAGTTGGTTCGACTGTAATGAATGTCGGATGTAACGACAGCACTATCATACCGGACGGGACATGGTTCTATCGAGGTTCAACTGTACACGCATTGGTTCTTGGTCCCTTCTCTACTGAAGCCTTCAGCCAATTAAAAGCATGTAAACAAGTTAAATGTGGCCCACCTTGGTGCGCTGGTTGATGTGGTACTGCCGCAGCAATCCCCCCTTTTTGCTGTTGTTGCATCGGCTGATGATGGCATCCAGAGTTCGCACCAGAAAGCTAACTGCGGGGAGGTCAGGCTCAGTGCCGTTCACCCAGATGATTTGGTCACCTCGGATGACGCGCATCGTCTCATCAGACTTCTTCACCAGCTGCCCATCTTTGAACCCGCCCAGCCCATAGAGATGGTTCACCTGCAACCCAAGGAGTCGTGCACGTAAAATAAAACTGCATTCACCTCCCCTCCAAGATACTGGAGTGACTGGGGTCATGCTAGCAGAACTGTGTGTACTATACAATTGGCTTGGGGCCTCAGCCTCCCAGGCTCTTTCTTTTAGACAGGAAAGCCTCATGTCTCCAAGAACATTTTCTTTTATAACCCCTCTCATTAATGTGAACTTATTTCACAACCGTCATACTTGTAACTGTGCATTGATCACCAACGTAACAACGCCATTCCTAATTGTAGTACAAGTGTGTTCCCCGGCTGCGTTATACTTAAAGGTTGCTTGGCATGAGGTTGTTTTTCCTGCTTCATTACCGCCATTAAGGACACTGCATCATTCAAAGTGGCCGTAATCAATCATATATTGTAATGATCAGCAGGTACAAATTTTTCAAAGTTATTTGCGTTGCCATTTACATTTCTTTCTTGGGTAGAATGCCATTGTATTTTCAATTACCATTGTCGTGTTTTACCGTACTGTTGCTTTTTATGCCTGTCATGTCCTATGGCAGGGGTTCCTGGCCTCCGAGAACTCCACTAGTGCTCCAACAGCACCATGGCACCCCTCTTTCCACAGACGTGCTTATATACAGACTTACGAGATGAGTGTCACAATGAATCAACTGAATGGCAACATAGGTATATTATGTAGGAATTCATCACCGCATACACAAAACAGGGAGGGGGGACACACTCAATACTGTCAGCGCTAAGGTGATGCTAACCCCCTCTCCAGATCCACCAGTGCATGAGCGCCAGTGCACTGACCACTGATATGTTTCTGTCACCAAGACCGTCACTCTTGATGGGCAACTCACAACACCCAAGTAATTATTCTGGCACACCCGTAATGAAGTGCACACAGACCACACGGCTACCGCTCCACAGGCACTGCACGCCATAAGTCATGACGTTTTGATGTGAACGAACTGTCAGACTCACAAAATTTTATTTTATTTTTTGCAGACGAATGCCATAAGTCTGCCGGACACCTTGGCACGTCTACTACTAGAGTGCCCGTGGTGCCACGAAAACGGCGATGCCAAGCCTGCAATGACTGAAGACCTCCTCGTCGAGAAGGGGGAGGCAAAGATCTCCCCCCGTTTGGACAACAAATGGCAACTTGTCACCAGAGCCTGAGAGACAGTTACGGCCAGAGCATTCCTGGAATGAGGGACCCTCCCACCTAAGGTGACCCTGAGCTCAAATGCTCGGAAACACCGTTTCAGAAATAACAGTCAATTTCATTTATTCAGTCAATGCCAAAAGTCACTCGTGCTATGAAATGGTCTTCAATTTACAGATCACAGACCTAAGCTTGAACGTCCACGTCGTCCAGCATGATGCAGTGCCATTCGCAAGCATCAAAGTGCTTGTCGCACATTTTTGCTACGGATAAGGTAGAAACCAACACGGTGTGGTAGCAAACCAGCCTGTATCGGATGCGGTCAGATTCGTTCCGACTGCTCACTGAACCCTGTGGAACCTGGTTTCAGAACCCCTGCCCTATGGGCGCTTAGGACACAGCAATGAAAAAAAAAAAAAAAAATTACGGCAGAATCCATGTCATGATTAGCAATGTGACACATCATGTACGAAGCATGCATGTATGCAGCCGAGTTCCAGTGGTGTTAACACGCTGCGCCATCTGCAGGTGCCACCACAAAGTCTGCACACAGTGCGTGGGAATATATAGCATTAATTCAGTAAATCGGATTATTCAGACTCGTCTTTTGGTCCCTGCAGGGGTATGCATTATTTAATGCAATCAAACTTAATTCCAAAGTACAATGTATTCTGCATAATACATTTTTCGGGATAATACGCTTCTTTTTCTTTTCCCGATACTGTGATTTGGTTGGACAATACATTGGATGATACGAATTTCTGATGATAGGTCTTATTTTTTGGTTCCCATGAACGAGATTGCACTGTATTTGGCCCCACATCGGTTAACTTGGACAACTCTCGGTGCTTGGCGAGTGCGGAGTGCTGCAAATGTGCGACACAAAAGAGTAAAACAGCGCAAGCGTCCAACCGAAAGGAAGTGCCAGAGTCCGCATCACCATAGCGATCACCATAGTCATCAGCAGAAATTGTACGTGAATGACGGCAATGCAGGACCACTTTGTACCTATTCGTGCCTCTGAAGCCTTTATTCTTGCATTTATCACCATGCATAACACCGGATTGGCCACGTGCCTTCATAACTGTGTAGTCGCCATCTCTAATCTCGTTGATAGCGACGATAGTTTTGACTCGATGCGCGCATTGGCCGTGTGCCTTCAAAACTGCCTAGTCGCCATCTTGCTCGTGTCTATCGTGTCGGGCCTCAAACGTGCCCTTGGGACAAAGAACGACAACACGGGGGACGTATTCTGGGACGATCGTCTCGGCGATACTATCGTCTCCACGTGACATAGTGCTCAACCAGCCAATCAGCGTGCGCCTGATAGTGATACTATCGCTGAAAGTGATTCTCGCAGAATATGTCCCCTGTAATGCTGACCATCAGAAGGGCATTTATTGCACCTTCCATACACCAATGCCAGCCAGCCGATAAACTATCAAGAGAACATGCCGATGGGCACTGACGAATCGAACGCCAACTCACTGCGTCAGGATACACAGTGCAGCCCACTTATAACGATATCAAGACGAACGAAAAACCCGATTGTTACAACCTATCATTGTTATATCTGGACTGCCGTAAAAAAAGAAAGCTACCGAACCTACCTTCGTAGCTTCGAAAGCAAATTTGCCACTTGCGATAAAATATCTACGTTGTAGAAAGCAGGCTGTGAAAAATAAAATGTTTATTTATACTTCTAAACAGCGTGTCATGCATTAGGCACGCTGAAATAGTCAGAAATCTGCACTTGTTTTCACAGAAGTTTCAGGTTCACAACTGCGGTGTGCATCGTGTCCAGCTGCTGCGCAAACATTGGCGGCTATAATTAAGGAGCATGAAATTAATGAGCGACTCGATCGACGAAAGTGCACTTTGGGTGAACGTTGGGATCGGCGACAAAGAGGGGCCACTGTCAATCCCGTCGTCACAGCTGCTGCTATGGTCGCCTCTGTCACACAACGCTGCCACCTGCCGCAACAACAGTCACCTCGTCGGAGATCTCTTTGCACAACGAGGCAGCACTATGTGCCCTCGGAAACACCTCCACCGAAGCACCACCTTTTTCATCGTCAGTAGTGATGTGCTCCCAGAGTGCGGTATACAGTTAAACCCACTTATAACGATACCGGTTTTAACAATATATCGGTGATAACAATGAGAAGCTGCTGCACCGTCAACTTTTGTATGTTTTTTATGGTGAAATAACCTGCTTATTACAATGCCCCCATGTGGCATTATCGGTTCTAACCCTGAAGTCTGGCTACTCGGTGTCCGGCACGAAAGACAATAGAATGAAAAAAAAAAAAAATTGAGCCGCAGCATGCGCTGTTTTTCATCCTGCTCCGCAACGCCAGCATCGCACGCCTCTCTCCCGTCGACCTTTCACTCCTCCGAACGCGAATGGGCTGTGCCCGTATATATTTTTATATGCCGCACCACCCTCCGAAACAAGAAAGGACCGCGCCAAATCCAATGAGAGTGCTAGGCTGGCGGAGCGCCGTAAATGTGCGACGCAATAGAGCCAAAATGGCATTAGCGTCCACCAAAACGAAGCGACGAAGTTCGCATCGCCACAGTCATCAGTGAAAATCGTATGTGAATGACAGCAATGCTGAAACGCTTCGTGCCTATTTGTGCCTTTAAAGCCTATATTCTTTAGTTTACCGCCACACATAGCACCGCGTTGGCCGCGTGCTTTCATGACTGTGTAGTCGCCATCCATGCTCGCGTTGATAGCGACCGCGGTTTCGTCCGCAGTCGCAGCAAATGGTAGTTTCGATTTGACTCAGTGCGTGCGTCTGCCGCGTGACTTCATGACTGAGTAGTTGCCATCCATTATTGCGTCGATAGCGACCGCAGTTTCGCCCGCAGCGGTTGCGGCAAACAGTATCGTTTTGACTCAGTGCGCACGTCGGCTGCGTGCCTTCAGAACCGCAAGGTTGCCATCCATGATCGCATCGACAGCGGCCGTTTTTACTCAGTGCAAAGCTGTCGAGAATGAAGAGCACCGACTACATCACGATGGGTGGCGAACTGGTGACATTGGCGAAAAAATAATCAGTATGTGCGCCCGGTAGTGAAAAGCGTGTCTCTGATCAAGATGCAAGCCGCGGCCGCGCTGTGAATTAAGTCGTGAGGCCTTCGCCGCTGCGAGCGCTAATCAGTCACGAGATGACGAGAATTGCAGTTTGCGCAAAATATAAACATGATTTTGCTGATTCATTCAATAAATAAAAGAGTGTTGACGTAGAAAGCATTTGTTTATTGTTTTCTTGATACCCACGATAATTCGACATTCGGCTAATTCGAAAATTTTTTCGGCCCTGTGAAATCCGAATTACAAGGTAGTCCCATTCTTGAACGCCGACAGCCACGACTTGTTACACGCGATCAGAGCGCGCAGGAATCAGAGTTAAACAGTTAAACGAGTCTACGCAATCAGCAGCCAGATGGAGGATGGTGGTGGGGAGGGACACTGGCCTCCCAGCCATTATAGTTTTCTCACATCAGCTCTGCCATCCCTTTACAGTGTGGACCGCTTATAACGTAAGTCGCCGGAGTCGCGAATATCCGCACTATAACCAAAGCAACAATTTTCAAGGCCCGCACATATGAAAAACATGTGCACCGAGCCGCCACGTGTATGCGACAGTCGAGGAATGCGGCTAGAACGTTTGCATTCAATTTACAGTCGAATCTCATTAATTCGAACAAAATCACGCGGCGGCGCCTCCAACCGGCATTGCTCCAGCACCGCCATAGTGTAAATGCTTAGGAGAGACCCCTCAATGTTGCGTGCGAAAAAAAAAAAAAAAAAAACGTGGCCGACTTTTCACCCTCTCTCAAATGGCAAGGTTGCCGATTCTGCGTTGCGCCGGAACATGCGTGTATGTACCGACGTCTCAGCCACGCTACCATAGCGACGTGTAGAAAATGGCAGTGAATCCTTTTTTCTCCTTTACGCTTCCTCTACTTTCTAGTCACGTGTTGAAGTTGCAGCTGCGGCTACAGCGCAGAGGGAAGCAGCGGCGCTGTCCCAGGCCGGCCAACGAAACTGCCCCCCCCCGCCGGCAAACGCCCGCTTCCCAATAACGGCAGAAAACGAAACTTTGGGGAGTTGGCGACGGGCTGGCTGGAGCGACGGCGGGTGCGCACGGTGACAGTCGAAAGTGAGGAAGCTACGAGGGGAGCCACCGAAGCAGCGGAGTTGCCGGGACGAAATCCGCTTCCCTGCCGCCCTCCTCCCTCACATTCCACGGTCTCCGCGTGCGCCCTTCGCCGTGCTGTGCCGGCGCCGCCCGCTCCCTGAAATTTCGTTTACTGCCGTTATCGTGAAGCGAGCGTTGGCCGGTGTTGGCAGTTTTGTGGCCCTCGCTCGCTATGCGCGCCGTGATATTTCACGACTCGCGCTAAAGATTCTGGTTTCAGCCTCACTGGCTGTTCGTTTGCACCACGTGCCCTTCTCCTCCACTTCGTCTCTCTTTCTTCCTCGAGCACTCCTTGGGGCGCCCGTTTGAGGGGAGCGTTCGCCGTCTCCGCTGACTTCTGTACTCCCAGGCAGCCGCACTGTAACCGGTATTTCGTTTTCCGCAACTGCACTATAAGCGATACGTGTATACATGGAGTGTTATGGGAAAATTAACGGGAGTCTGAAAAGACCGCACTATATCCGGTCCTGCACCATAAGTGGTTACGTTGTAAGTGGTCTATACTGTATCTTGATTTTTTTCATGCAGCTCGGGTATAACAGTTATCGATTATAACAAGGGAATATTCGTGGCACTTGAATATTGTTATAAGTGGGTTCGACTATCAGCGGCCTCCGTGGTGCTGGTTTCACCCATGGGGGGTATCACCCTATACACAATGCCCGCCGTTTCTGTTATAGCCTTCATGATCGTGGCACTCCTGATTTGAGAATAGTCGATGTCATTGACTGCACGAGCTTGTACATTTTTGAGTCTTGCAAAATTTGCAGCTTCGTCTCCCGCGACATAGCTTTGTGCTTTGTTGGCACACCAGCAGGCTATCGCTGCTTCCGTGGCGCATTTCCGCACTTGCTGAGGGACAGAGAGAGGGAGATTAGAAAGGGAGGAGCGCAGGTAGTGTTCGCTTTTTTTAGATGCGAAGCATCTTATGCTCGGGGCTATGTCACTCCCTCCCTCCGCCGTGCGGCGTCCACTTCCGGTTCCGCTTCCACTTCCGGAAGCCAGCTTCCGGCGTTTTGCCCGAATGATCCCCAGGTGCTTCGCCCACTCATCATTCACTTCGTCCTCTCATTCTCCTCCCACTCCTGCCACGGACAGCACCAGCGTCAACGCCAGTGTCAGCGCCGTGGACAGCGCTGCGGAGAAGAGGGCTTGAGCCGCTGCCACGAAACTGCAGCGGCGACAGGCCTATCTGAAAACTAATGGGAACTTGAGTCGATCCCATGGCTGATTCGCATACTACTCAGGGTTCCCCTACGGGAAGATGGTGTAATTTCTTTTTTTTCCCCTCTGAACACTGCGTGATAGCCGGGGAGGTAAACGCGAAGCAGCTGGCGCCATCTTGTGGCACGCTGTGTCAACTTGCAATGTTCTCTGTGGCTTCCGCAGTTGGCATGTGGGCATGACGAGTCCCGCTGCGCGGTAATGGCGGCAGATACGAGAATGCGTAGGCACACTTTTCACCTCTTGTCGGTTAAGGGGAACTTAGCAACGCAAATTTCACGATTATTCTGCGTGGAAAATGCCGCCCAAAAGGAAAAATTTCAATCATTATATCCAACATGCGGTGAATAACATATCCTTATACAGTAAACCCTTGTTAACTCGAACTCCGATATCTTGAATTATCGGATAAGTAGAATTTTTTCCCTGGCACGGTGTGAACTCCATGGGTTTTTCACCCCTTATCTCGAAATGCCACTGAGCCGAACTGCGGATATCTCGAAACTGTGGGGTCTCATACATGCTCTTGGGACAAAGGAACAACACAGTAGTGTAAACAATCACAAGGGCATTTATTGCGCCTTTCATACACTAATGCACGCTAGCCGAATTACTACCAATAGAACGTTCAGATGGGCGCGCGACAAATCAAGGAAATCCGACTCACCGCGACCCGATAGCGAGCGAATATGTTCGCCCCATGCTGTGACACCATCGCCTAGTCGTTCACGTGTACGGTCACGCGAACGGTGGATCGTTCGAACGATCCGTGTTCATCCATAACAGTGCCCTGCTCCTAGCTTCGCGAGACAGTCTCGCGAAGGGGGGCCGGCGCACGCACGAAGCGTTCGTGCGTGTTGGTCGCCGATCCCAAGCCAAAGAGCAACAGCTTTCTCCCTTTTGTGCCCGCCTAACCCCTCCGCCGTCAGGTGGCGTTAGCAGCGTAACACTAGCGCCATCTCTCGTAATATGCTGCAACTCCGCCGCTGTAAAGCTACGCGGCAAAGCCGGATTACGGGAGCCATGCGAAAAAAACATCAGGCGAGGCATGCGAGTCGCGCATCCCCACAAAAACTAGACTGCAAAAATGCTAAAAAAGAGACATTACTGAAACATTTTTTTTGTACTCTTTTTGCGCAGCTGTGGTATCGCCAAAAGTTCTCGGCTGGCTGATCCCATTGATTATGCGGACGGACTGTCGCTACGACCACTGATGCGCATAAAGAGTGCGAGAAAGAGTAGCGTCGGCCAGAGGCGAGCACGCTGCCACTTGCAAACACGCCAGCCACGCACGGCAGTGCCTCGATGCCCAGTGCTCGGAGGCAGCTGTTGTGCGTGGCTGCGCTGGCGAGGATCACTTTACTAAGCAGGGCGGGGGCGAGTGCTTTCCCGCGGCGTTACCTCGCAATGCGTGGCATGGTGCTTTCGGGAGAAACAGATCTTGAGACCATTGTTCAGCTAACTGCGAATGGCAAAAACGGTTTTCGAAGCCGGAAATACGTCGTAGACGTCAAGCTTTGGACACCTCCTAGTGCCCAAAGGTGAACAATGGCCTCAAGATCTGTGTCTGTATCTAAAGAGTGCAGTCGCTCAGGCTTGTCTTTAGCGTTTTGTAATGTCCGGTATGTACCCACCCCCTACCCCCTTTTTTTAAAGGCCGTGATATTGTAGCGATGGCTTATCGAGTGCAGTTCTTTTTTACACTTTGTCAGTGGTCAGAATGAAGCTCTGTGCAGGTTATCCTCGGTCGAAAACTCTGGGGAACCGAGCACGTTCGCGAGATTGTTAGTGTGACTCGGTTTCGAACACGGTGTCAACATGCATCTGCGTTTGCGCTCATATGTGCAAGGTTCACCGTTGTCTATATACGGCCAACGTGTCGGTTGGTGGGTCGCACGTAATATCGCATAAATGATCTACTAAAAGTACCACTCCTGGTAGATTGTGCTTTTGTGAGGAAGTCGGTGGTTGCCGGCGCCATGTTGGAAAGGCATCATAGTTGACTTTACGGGGTGGTTATGCTTATATTTTTGTGAATTCAGCTATCTCGAAATGCTTTCCAGTTTTTACTACTTCGGGTTAATGGGGTATTAGTGTATATGTTTTTTATCTCATAGCCCTAATGCATCAGTTGATATTCCGAAGTCACCTCATCGTTATGACCGATAGATCGTTATATGTGGTACTGTTATAAGTGGACTGCACTGTAGAGCAAATATGCTCACCTCGTGCCGGACACCAACGCCTAATCATTTGTGTGTACAGTGCAGTCCACTTATAACGATATCAAGTTTAACGATATAACGTGTTATAACGAGTTTGCGTACGTGAGTTTGTATCTGCCGTCATTACCGTGAGCGTGTCCCACCCGTGCATGATTGCAAAAGTCATGGAGAGCATTGCAAGTTGGCACAGCGTGCCACAAGATGGCGCCAGCGGCTGCGCGTCCGCATAACCCGCGATCACGATAGTGTCTGGAAAAGAGAAGAGGGAAAAAAATAGAAGCGGACGGTGCCTGTGCTCCCTTTATACAATCTACCCCTTTCTCTATCTCAGCGAGCGCAGAATGGGCTGTGGAAGCAGCAGTGTGTGCAGTGACAAAGCACAAAGCTGGGTCGCTTGAGACGAAGCTGCAAATGTTGCAGGACTCAAAGAAGTACGAGCTTGCGCAGTCGATATCGATGATTCTGAAAACCAGGAGTGCCACGATCATGAAGGCTAGAACCAGTGGCCATGCATGCATGATCAACGGAAAATGCGGGCTTTTTGACAAACTCCAAGGTGCAACAGAACCCCATAGGTGAAACAAAAAATGTCACAGTTTCGCCCTAAGCAATAAATGCGATAGCAACACAGCAATGTCATACGAAGTAAGGTGAACGGCTTTGGTAGCAATATGAATTGTAGTAAACATGACCCGATTAAGCAAGCAGGTCTGCTGCGGCGTAAGTAGACCGACATGAAGAGAGACTCGATGACCACGAGGAGGCGCGTGTGAAATGGTGGTGTTGATGAGAAGCGCTTCCCGTGGGCAGCGCGTGGAAGGGACACACCTGTAGCGCTGCACTGCCGACCAGGGCAGCATTGCATGTGTAGCGTGCGTTGGGAAATGTGGCCCGACTATTACTAACTGATTGAACAAGCGTGGTGTTAGCGCGCACAAACATGAATAGATCACACTGAATGACTGCAGAAAACGACTGTCAAAACGCTGGCAGCAAGCGCATATATACGCCGCAGCAGCGGGCGAAGGTACGTGCGGTCTATCGCTTCAACGGAAACTGAGCGGCGAATGCACGGCGCATAAAGGTCAGAGCCGTGCGGAGATAAGAGACGGTGCGGACGAGCGACGAGCGCGGTTGTTGGCAGCGTAGAAGTGCCCCCCCCCCCCGCGCTCCCTCCGGCGCTAGCTTCCCGCTGCCTTGCTTGCGCATGGGTGATTGAGTGCATTCGCTCTCCGTGATAGTGCGCGTCCCCGCACGCTTCCGCTCAGGCATACGGCGCGCGGCGAAGATTTTATCTATAGGGAACCTCACGGCGACGGCAGAAATCCGGTAGAAGTGTCCATATAATTGCTATCGCAATAAAACGGTGGAAGCCACTGACATTACCGAACTCTGGGAGCACGTCGCAACTAACGATGAAACAGGTAGTGCTTTGATGGAGGAGTTTCTGAGTGCAGATAGTGCTGCCAGGTTCTGCGAAGAGATCTTCGACGAGGGGATCGTTGTCATGACAGAGATGACGGCGTTGTGCAATGAAGGCGACGACAGCAACGGCAGTGACGACGAGACTGACCATAGCCCGTCTTTGACACCAGCGCCGATGTTCACCCAAAGTGCACTGTCGTCGAGCGAGACACTAATTTATTTCATGCACGCTAAATTATAGCCGGCAGTGTTCACGCAGCAGCTGGACGCGATGCACATTGTGGTTGTGAACCTGAAACTTCCACGAAAGCAAGTGCATATTTTTTACTACCGTATTTATTCGAATATAAGGCGAGGTTTTTCCCCCTGAATCTTTAGTCTCGAAGTCAACTCCTATCATATACACAAATTTTGCCTTTACATGACAGTGCGAATTTTGCCTTACAGTGTGGCTTTACGGCAGCGCGCACTGTGGTGCCGTGAAGCCACATTTTAAGGAGAAATTTGCGCTGCCGTGAAGCTACACCTAAAGGCAAAATTCGCATATATCCCGCACTTCGGGTGTTGAAGCTCCCTTCCCCTATATCAGGGGTTCTCAAGCATGTTCGTTCCAGGGAAGCCTGATAAGCTTCATGATGCGCCAAGGACCCCCCCCCCCAGTTAACCGAATTAAAATGTCCCAACTAACCAAATGTCGAATTATCGAGGGTATCAAGAAAACAATAAACAAATGCTTAACTACATCAACACGCTTTTATTTACTCAATGAATCAGCAAATCCTGTTTATATTTATTTAGCACAAGACCAGTGCAGAAGCTGAAACTCTCGTCATCTCATGACTGATTTGCGCTAGCAGCGGCGAAGGCCTCGCGCGCGTACACCCCGATTATTTTTTCGCCAGTCAGCTGCTCGCCAACAAAGTGTCCGCCCATCGCGATGTAGCCGGGGCTCTTAATCTTCGACAGCTTTAAACTACTGCTTGCTGCTACCGCTGCGTACGAAACCGCGGCCGCTATCGTCGCGATCATGGACGCAGACCTTGCGGTTCAGAAGGCAGGCGGCCGACGCACGCACCAAGTCAAAACGAAATTACCGTTCGCTGCAAGAAGTGCGGACGAAACCGCGGTCGCTGTCAACGCTACCATGGTTGGTGACTACGCATTTGTGAAAGCACGCAGCCGACGCGCGCACCGAGTGAAAACGAAACTGCTGTTTGCCTCAACTGCTGTGGACGAAACTGCGGTGGTTATCGATGCGATCATGGATGGCAACTACGGACTTATGAATGCACGTGGCATGCCGCCAACGCGGTGTTACGCGCGGCAATAAACGCAAGAATAAAGGCTTAAGGGCGCAATTAGGCACGAATCGCTCCGGCGTTGCTGTCAATCACATGCCGCACACGCTTGCCACTGAGGACCATGGCGACCCGGACTGCGCCGCTTCGTTTTGGTTGGACGCTGGCGCCGTTCTTGCTCTTCTGTGGCGCGTATTTTCGATGCTCCGCGCATTTTTTTTTTCTTCATTTTTTAAATTCCTCCAACATATACGTCAGTGCGCACGCAATCGGCACCTACGCTATCTACAAACGGCAGAAATGCGCATATTGGTAAATTACGGCCTCCGAGATTTAAGTGCGAAAGCTTAGGCGTAATGCCCGTTTTCGGAGGTTGGGTGGCTACAAGCGGCTTGCGAATTTATTACTCAGTTCGCGCGTTGCCGTTACGCGCTGTGAGTGCTTTTGGACACTCGGGCGTGAGTAACGGAGGTTCTGTAGATCAAGCGCACTTCATTTTCGCCGTTTTAGCCACTTGGTTAGCGCGGGACCACGGAAAATTTATCAGTGGCTCGCGGAACCCCGAGCAGGGGCCGGCGGAACCCCAGGGTTTCGCGGAACCCACTTTGAGAACCCATGCCCTATATTTTGCATTTTGGCTGTGTTAGTAATTCAGTATTTCAGGTGATCTCCGCCGAGTCTCGATAATCCGTCGGCTACTCTGTATCGCCTTGTATTGGTGTGCACACCCAAGTTCTTTTTATTTTATTTTTTTTTTCGTACCAATTGCACCCTTGCCTTATGATCGAATAAATACGATATTTCAGCGCACTTAATGCTTGACACGCTGTTTAGAGGTGTAAATAAAAGTTTTATTTTTATCACAAGTGGTAAATTTGGTTTCGGAGCTACAAAGGTATGTCCGGCAGTCCAGATATAGCAATGATCGGTTATAACGATCGCATTTTATTCAATTATATGGACACTTCAAGCGGATTTCTGGATTTCTTCATCGAGTGTGATCTATTCATGTTTGCTTGTGCGCACCGACACCACGCTTTTAAATTCAGTTAGTAAGCCAATGTGTCAAGTTTATGCAGCCGATAAAACTACTATCCCTACTCCTTATAGCTCTCTACTAATTTGCTGTCGCAATTGACGCTTCGCCTTTCGGGTGAAACTGTGACATTGTTTTCATACTGTTTGATATTGCCATAAGTGGACTTCATTGTACAGTAATGTTAACGGTGGCACGTTTGAACGATCGAGTTCGTCCATCCCCCTGCCCCACTCCGAAGCCTCGCGAAACGGTTTCATAGAGCATTAAAAATGGCATTAGAAGCATAAATGTAAAACTGCAAATGATTTACTTTTGTTTTATAGGAAATTAAATATTGCCTACTTGTAAAAAGCCTAGAATGGCAGTGAAACAAGCTAGAGTGTCTTTATTCAATTTTAAGACTTGCAAAGATATGCAATTTAGGGCAAGACAGTGCCATAATTTTTTAAACTACTTCACAATTTTTATATTCAATATCACCACACAGTGTGGTGTCGAATAATAAAAAAATAGATAGCCTAAATTAAAAATCTTAGACTGTCTTGCCCTTAAGGGGGGATGTGGCTTGTTGAAGTATTTTCTGTATTTTATGGCCAAACATGATGAAATTACTCAAACTTGTTTAACTTTTTATGCTGATTTTAAATATGCAATAAGTTTTCTTGTAAGTCAATTAGTTCAGGAGATAGACCAAGCAGCCACTCTATTGTTTCTGGAGACAATAGAAAAAAACTGCTCAGCAAAACACAAATATTATTACATAACTAGATACTAGAACATACAGTAAGTGCAGTGCTGGAAACAGTTTTTAAATCAAATCATAATTAGTCATTCTGCAGAGGATCAAAGTTCAGTGTTTGTAGCGCGGCTACGACAAAGGAAAAACAAAATCAATATTTAAAAATAAATATCCAGGAAATTAAAATTCTGCTCCCAGCACTATCTAATATACAGATTGGGCTTTATGATAAAAAAGGAATTGTAGCTCTAGCTTTTCTAGATCACGAGATATTGCTGACAAAACAAGAAAGTGACCAAAAAACGTTTTGAGAAAATTGAGAAAAACAAACAGACCTAGTTTATTTATGTATTTACAGCTGGAACAGCCTAATATGCGCCAGGCATGTAGTCTTGTTGACTGTTCGCACCCTTGTGCCGCTTTTTCAAGGACTGGTGCAAGTTTCCGGCTGCTTCCCGCTTCTTGGCTGACGCCACTGCTCGTCGCCGATCCTTTTCAGTCATGCAGGTATGACTTGGTTTGCTTGGATTGAGAGTCAGTTCTCTCAGTATGTCCTCTGAAGCCTTTGCATTGCCCGCATTGAACTTCAGTACTGCTTCTGCCACAGCAGCCCCGACTGTGAACAAAGAAGCATGGCGCTCCTTTGGTGCTAGTGCCCATATCATCGAATGCAGGCTTTCATTGTTGTTTTGTGTCTTCCCACGCTGGTATCATTGAAGCGGCTTTTTGTCTGAGAGGCGCTCGTATATGGGAAGCAAGGCCTGACAGACATGTGGAGGCAGCTTTCGACGGTGTTTAGGAGCAGGCTCACCCTTTGCCTTTGCGGCATTTTGCTTGCACCAAGAGTCGGGGCGTGTTGGGCAGAAAGTGTGGTTGGCCACATTGTCATTAGAAGTAACGTGATGATAAGTGGCCATCACCGCCCGCTGTGTGGCATCCATGTCTCCTTTGTAGATTTTGAGAGCCTATCCATAGTAGGCGTTGAGATGGTTGATCAGGTCTCCTGTCAAACGGCCATTTCCACCGAGGCTCTCAAGGCTTTCCAGCGAGGCTCTCTGTGTTCCGCAACACAGTTGCGCAGAGCTGTCCCCATGCATTTTTGGACATGGTTCACACAGTCCTCTTTTTTAATTGGGATACACCCATAGACTTTGTCCGCTTGCAATGCCAGATAACTGCGGCTGTCCCCATCACAAAGGACTTTGGTGTACCTCAGTTTGTACCGCTCTAAAGATCTTCTGAAGAGGATCAGGGCAGCCTCTACCTCCATCTCCCCAGCCATCTTATCAGTGTTCTTTTGACATTGGTGTCCATCCTTCCATGCTTTATAGCCAGGGTCACTCTGTTTTGGGCCTGACTCACAGCCAGCACAGAAGTTGCTCATAACAATGAAGTCTAACACAAGTCCGCTAAACAACTCTATTACAGTGCCGACACCGATGTGCGATGAATGACCGCGGGTCATCCATGACCCATCATAGGACACCGCGATGCTCCCGGGGTGGCTCACGTGCAGCTCGGCGTAAAGTTCGCAAACCGCCCGCGCGAAGTCGATCGTCAGGTACGCGTCGCGCGATCAGCCGCGGGCGTGAACTTTGTCTTTGCAAAGTTGCCACGTTTTCGCGTGGAGACCACAATGGCTGATGCCCATCAACGAAAATACATCATTAAAGGCTGTCTGTCGATTCCCGGTTGCCTGCATGGCACGCACAGCCAGAACGTTCACAGTGAAGGGGTTCATTCTTTTATCACTACGTACGCGCGGCGAGCTCCATGCCGACAAAGTCTCTCCACAGTTCGCACGCATCAAATGCAACTTCGCGGCGAGTCTGTACTCCCGTTCGTCTTTGCCGATTTGAAGTTCCCCGTCGCACGTTGTACACTTGGCACGCGACAATAAAGTGTTCACCGCATTTAAATCTACAATTGTGAATGTCGTCCCATGGATGGATGGATGGATGGATGAGGCTGAACCCTTTAAATCGGGCGGTGACATACGCCACCTAGCCATGACTATTAAGATAATTTGTACTTTGTGGTGGGTGAACTTTCACCCCTGCCTTAATTTTATCCACCAATCAGATAACCTCTGTTTGGTTATTTCTACCCGCTTAAAGTCTATTTTGCCTTCACTGTCCCTAAACCCCAATGCTTTGAAAAAATCAGCCCCGTTGCCTTGCACTGTAGGGTTAAGCCCCTTACAGAAAAGTATGAGGTGTTCAGCCGTTTCCTCTTCTTCTCCACACGCACAGCACAACGTGTCTATACCTTGGTACTTGGCTCGGTACATCTTGGTCCGCAATACTCCCGTCCTGGCTTCAAACGACAAAGAGCTTCCCCTAGAATTATCGTAGATATTTTCTTTGGCAATTTCTTGCTTGAAAGTTCGGTATGCGCCCAGTGCTGATTTCGTCTGCGTCCCTGTTTTCCACAGACCCCTCTCTGTTTCCTTAACCTTTTTCTTAACCGCTGTTTCCTGGTTTGCACCCCTCCTGCAGTCCAAATATTTGATTGCCAGTTTTCTGGTCAGCTTCCTCCATTTTGTATCAACATTCCTCATGTACAAATAACTGAAAACTCTCCTTGCCCACCGCTTTTCTGCCATCTGCCATCCCCAGCGTTCACGATATCCCTGAGTGGTGTCCCCCTCACCGCTCGCTGGTGCATCTCCTCTCGGGTCACGGGCATTTTGTGCCCTACCTCTTTCGTTTCCGTCTGCACGCCGATAATCTGTGCTCGTGTGGGACGCAGTGTGAGGACTTATCCCACTATTTGCTGGCTTGTCCTCACACCGCCCAGGTTGTTGCTGCATTGCGTGCGGCGGTTCGGGTAGCTTCCATCACCCCGCCTACTTATCCTCTTTTACTGCGCTCGCGGAAAACCTGCGCATTACTTATTCGCCTTTCTGTTCTAATAGCTCGGTCAGTCCCCACTTCACCTCCCGCCCCTGCTGTTTTGCCCGACGCCTTTTAATTTTTTTGTCTTTCACTTTCATCTTCATACTTTCACATATTACTTTTGCATGGCTGTTTCTGGCCATCGCCACTGTTTATGCCAACTATGGCGGGGGGAACCCCGTGGCCGATGCCTTAAGCTGCATGCGCCATCGTCATCGTTTCCTGTTCCCCCTTTCTACCCTCTTCCTGTGTTTCCTTTTCCTGTCTGTCATCTTTCTTGCGTTTCTCTTTTGGTCTTTCCCTTTTCTCCTGTTTTTCTCTTCTTTTTCTATTTCGTCCTGCAGCCACCCGTGTACCGTAGAGCTGCCCACCATCAACTGGCTGCCTCCTGCGGTTCCTGGCATCAGCAAGGCGCTGCCCCACGCGTGGCATTTCATGTCTCTTAATAAATGGGGTCAGGCGGTTTCCGTGGATCACTGCCGGGGTTTTTTTTTTTTCTTTTCCCCTCTCTCCAGGAGCTTGTTTTGTTTTCTGCATTCAGCCTTTTTACTTTGTATTCACTGCGCGCCGGCACTTCGCCTCTCACATTGCACTGCTTTGTCTCCGAGACCTTTTTTTTTCTCTTTTAATTGGCTTTCTTTCAATCTCTGTTTGGGTTGCTCCTGTAACCCCTTTTCATTTATTTCCTATTGGTCTTATACCTGCCATACCTCTTTGGTGGTGCGGGTTTGCCCCTTTTTATTTCTTTTTTTTTTTCAACTCCGGGGCACAGAAAAAGCCATCTCTCTCAATCGCTCCTCAAATTCTATCTTGCTGCTGGCTTCCCTGCCCTCGAATGACGTCCATCCCATGTCACCCTGTACCCCCTGATTTGGTGTATTTCCGTGTGCTCCCAGAGCCAGTCTACCTACCCCTCGCTGCTTAACTTCCAACCTTGCTCGAACCTCTGATCTCATGCACAGGACCGCATTGCCGAAAGTCAAACTAGGGACCATCACCCCTTTCCAAATCCCTCTCACCACTTCGTACCTATTGTAATTCCACAGTGCCCTATTTTTCATCACAGCTGCATTTCTGCTACCTTTAGCCGTCACATATTTTTCATGTTCCGTTAGGTACTCAGCCCCATTGTTTATCCACACTCCAAGATATTTGTACTTATCCACCACCTCCAGCGTAACCTCCTGTATCCTATGCTCGCTGCCCTGATTATCATTAAAAGTCATGACTGCCGATTTTTCTTTACTAAACTTCAAACCTAAGCTATCTCCCTCTTTACCACAGATGTCCATTAATCTCTGCAAGTCTTCCTTGCTGTCAGCCATAAGTTCAATGTCATCTGCATACATCAGTCCTGGTAATGACTGTTTAATCCATTCTCCCTGCTTGAAATAGGAAAGGTTGAAGCCAAGTCCGCTCCTCTCTAATTTTTTCTCTAATCCTTGTAAATACAGCATGAACAACAGAGGTGACAGAGGGCACCCCTGCCTAAGCCCCTGCTGTATCTCTATAGGCCCAGATACCTTGTTTTCCCATTTTATAAGCACCCTGTTACTTTTATAGATATCTTTTAAAAGATTTCTTACTCCATCTTCCACCTTTAGAGTGCCCAGTATGTCCCACAAATCCTTTTGGATTACACTGTCATAGGCTCCCTTGATATCCAGAAAGGCAAGCCATAGGGGCCTGTGTTCCTTTTCTGCTATTTCAATACACTGTGTCAATGAGAACAGATTATCTTCTAACCTTCTTTGTTCTCGGAACCCATTTTGTAGTTCCCCCAGCACCTCCTCGCTCTCCACCCATGCCTGCAGTCTGTCCTTTATAATCTGCATCACCACCCTGTAAACCACTGACGTCACTGTTATGGGACGGTAGTTGTTTATGTCGGCTTTGTCCCCCTTTCCCTTATATATCATGCTCATCCTGCTCAGTCTCCACCCGTCAGGGGCTTTACCGTCCATTATCATTTTGCTCACTGCCTCTCTTAATGCTTTCTTAGATTTTGGGCCCAATATCTTTATCAACATAATTGGGATGCCATCAGGACCTGTCGACGTGCTACTAGGAACCCTCTTCTCTGCCCTTTCCCACTCGCTTTGTGCCAGTGGAGCCACTGCACTGACTAGTCCATCCTCACCTGATTGGGCACATGCTATGTTTCGTTCTTTAAATTTTTCTGTCATCATTGTTCTTATATGTTCCATTGCCTCATCTCCCTCTAGTCGAACACCTTGAGCTGTAACTATAAACCTCTGCTCTAGGCTAGTCTTATTACTCAAGGAGTTGAGATGTTTCCAAAATTTCTTCGCTGCTTTTCTATCCTTTTTGTTTACTTCTGACAACCATTGGCTCCCCTTTCTTCTGATCTTCTCATTGATCAAATTGGATGCTTCCCTTCTACAGTTTAAGAAGTTGTTCCATTTTCTGCCTACATCAGCTTCTGGTTCACCCCTCTGCTTTGAATATCTGTGTTCCCTGGATGCTTCCTGGCGTTTCTCTATGGCCTTCTTAACCTCCTCATCCCACCAGCTCTTGGGTTTACGTCTTCTGTTCCCTTTTGTCCTGACTCGTACCTTAGTAAGCTCTAGCTCAAATAGTCCTGTTAAATTTGCATATGTCCATTCTGTTTTTGTATCCTCTGAAATTACTTCCTCAATTTGCTGGGTTGCTATTTCAAGCTGCTTTTCCGAGTAAAATATCCCACCTGGTTGTTCATCTTGCCTCCTACCTACTTTCATTTCCCTTCTAAAACTCACCTTAATACGTTTGTGATCACTACCTAGACTTCTATAGCCATATTCATCTATGCTCATTACATTTAGCCTATCGTGCATCCTATGTGACATTAGTGCATAATCTATCGTCGACTGCAGGCTCCCTACCTCCCATGTTATGTGCCCTTCACACTTCTCAGTACTGTTGCATACAACTAAGTCATGCATTTCACACATATCCAGCATCATGTTGCCTGTTGAGTCTGTGTACCCGTCCATGTCTTCTATGTGTGCGTGCATATCTCCTAGTATAATAATCTCGCACCCTTCTCCTAGCTCATTAATGTCACTTGATATGCATTCCAGCATTTTTTTGTTTTCCTCTTTGGCATTTGCTCCTGTCCAGAGGTATACAAAGCCAAGGAGTGTCTGCTCTCCTGCAACTTTCCCTTTTAGCCATAAATGCTCCTTGCATTCCTGTTTGACCCTTTGCCAGTTCATACTTTTATGAATAAATGCACCAATTCCACCCCCTTTTCTGCTGCAATCTGTTCTATTGCAATATTCCCATGCATAGTCAGGGTTACAGGGAGGTTGCTCCATGTCCCTAAGATGTGTCTCCACAAACCCGTATACCATCAGCTTTTCTTGCCTTAGTTGCTCGTCTATCTCCTCCCACTTCAGCCTATTCCTGCCACCTTGCATGTTAATGTAACCTATGTCAGAATGACCTTGCCCCTGGTGCTTACGTCTATTTCTTCTACCGATTCTACGTTTCTTGAATCTTGGAGCCTCTCTGGGTCCGTCTTCATCTACACTGGTGGTCTTAGGGCTCTGGGTCCCCCCAAAAAAGCCGTAGCTTGGCGCCCTATCCTACTACCTACGCTCCCGCCCGTGGCACCACTGTAGTGAATGCCATCCTGTGCAAAAGGCTGGGAGCCAGACTCGTACACTTCCCGGTTTACCTCCATTATACCGTACCCAAGTGGTCTGCTCAGACCCCTAATGACCCGGTTAGCCTCACGCACCCTCCATTCCATCGCGCTAGCCTGGCCCCGGACATGTGGGATTGTGCATATGGTCACATGCACATTCGCAGAGGTTTCTCTGAGTTTACGCAACCCAACCTCTAACTGTCCGTTTAGGTTCTGGCTCCTTAACTTCAGCACATCGTTGAGACCAGCATGGATAACGACCAGATGTTCATGCTCGAGGTTGTCCGATACCACCTTCTGAGCTTCTGCCATTGCGTCAACCATGCACTTCCCTGACTGGGCCTCCACCCTCACCCGCCCGTCTGCCTTCACTGTTGTAAGGACGCCCTCCTTAACCCTAGCTACGTTGGAGTCCCCCACCACTAGGACCCTTCGCTCTACACGTTTGCCTCCCGCCTGCGATTGTCGTCCTCCAGTTCGCGCTAGCTGGTTCTCCACCCGCCCTGCGCCACTGACACGTGACGATGTGCTCCCTGCCGTTCGTCCCTTCCCACCCGAAGCCTGCCGCACTACCTCGCTGTAGAGTTGTGGAACCGCCGTGTTGCCGCCGGCTCTCGCCTGCTGTTCAACGGCCGAGCCGCGCCGTGCGGGCGAGCCGCGCCGTCATCTACAAAGTCGCGTTTCCTCTCTGTTGCTGGAGTCGACGACAACTGCAGCAGTTTTTCTTCCGCTTTCCTTTTCTCCTCGTCCAAGTCTGAGGGATGTCGATATCTTGTGTCTAGACGCACGCGATCACTGCTCGAAGGGTCCGTAGCTGACGATCTTGTCACGGTGTCCGCAGCAGCCGATGCGCTCGTTAGGCCTACTTCGGTAGTATCGACTTCGTCGTTGCACACGGAGGGTGTGACGTCTTCAGCGTTTTGCGGTGCCAGGCAGTGTTTGTCGAAGTTTTCATTGAGCGTCCGTCACACTTTTCTCGCGCCAAACTTGTACCTTGTACGGAATTTCCGCTCCCGTTTCGACATTGCGTTGCGGGTCGATGCGGGTCGTCGCTGGCACGGGCGAAATGGCGCTCATCACTACGCGGCCCAAGGGGCGGAGCAGACGACAACAATAATATTCCGCCAATCGGGTGGCGCCCTCAAGTCACGTGCGCCAAATAACGAATAGGAGGATACACTGGTACCTCTTTTTGTCGCGCATTTTCTAAATGGCCAATGGCTGAATGAGACCCGATCTGGCGGGAACTTGAAGGAGAAAGACGGCTTTCAAATGAGACCAAGATGTCCGCGCTACTGCGCGTGGAACCGCAGCTGCGTGTCGCGGAAAAATTGCCGTTTCAGTGTTGATTTCAGCTGAGATCCAGCTTGTACACGTCGCATAAAACGTTATCGCGGCTAAAATACTCATCTATCAGTATAAAATTAGGTATATATGTGCGAAAATAGCAGTAGATTTCGAAAATGCAATAAAAAAAATTTTCCGCTATTTTTTTTTGTCTCCACAAGCTGCGTCCCCCCTTAACTTGTTCTCGAGCTTTTTTGTTAACCTACAAGTTTCTGCCCCATATGTTAGCACCGGTAGAATGCAATGATTGTACACTTTTCTTTTCAATGACAGTGGTAAGCTCCCAGTCAGGATTTGGCAATGCCTGCCGTATGCACTCCAACCCAATTTTATTCTTCTGTACATTTCTTTCTCATGATCAGGGTCCCCTGTGAGTAATTGACCTAAATAAACGTACTTTACAGACTCTAGAGGCTGTCTGGCAATCTTGAATTCTGGTTCCCTTGCCAGGCTATTGAACATTATCTTTGTCTTCTGCATATTAATCTTCAACCCCACTCTTACACTTTCTCGGTTAAGCACATCTTGGGGACTCCAAAAAACAAGCATAATAAATATCCATCTAGCCATTATCATGCTATGCTTTGTGCAAGCAAGGTGGCAGACAAAAAACACTCGTGAGAAAATGGGTCTCAATGTTTTGGAAGCAGTTGACCCATACTAAATTATGTCAGGACTGTAATACTTGCTGTCCTTGTCAGTGGGCAAACTTTTGGTCTTCTGTTTTTTATTTAGCGGGGTTTAGGCCTCTTACTAATTGAACCTTGTGATAACCACCGCCTCTTTTCACCGTAATAAGCAGAGGAGGATTGCGCTTTGATCTCGATATACGGGTCTAGTTTTGAACTTTCTTTTTTCTTTTACCGAGTGTGAATTCACCGCTTGCCATCACTGTGCGATCTCCTGTGATCAACAAACAGACAGCGGATCAACAATGTTTTCGAAGCATGTGAACACTCGCTGGTATTGTCAGTGCATGTTGCCGTGACAACACACAATCGTAAGCTGCCTCTCAGTGCGCTGGCCCGCTGAGCTATTGCTGAGCCAGAGCTGCTGGCATTTGCGTTTCTCCTATACGGTTATCAAAGGATGGAAATGGAAAGGCACAACTTTAAGCTTTCTCACAATACTTGCCTGACCTTTCGTTGCGTCTAAAGTCATCTCGCCTTAATCTTTTTCACAAAATCTATTATTATAACAACGATTTGAAGGATCTGCTGTTTCATCCACCTCATTATATATATTCAAGGACCGATCACCACTTCAAGGTGGGCCAACCGTCTTGCCACACGATATTGTGTAATGATTCTTTTGTTCCTAGAACAAGCGTGGCACGGAACCACCTTTCCTCCGCAATCGCAAACTGATGACCACAAGTTCAAGATCACTTTACGAAATGCCTTGCAATATTTTGTTGTTAGCTCCATGTCTTGCCATTTTTTCACACTCCTTTCTGTAGTGCCCTTGGGCCCTGAAAGTTTTTACGATATAAATAAATACCAAGATGGATGCGCTCGGTAACAGGAAAGACGAGAGAGGTGATTACAGTGCAGTCCCCTTATAACGATACCCCATACAGTAAAATCTCGTTAATTTGGCCCTCATTAATTAGCACAGTTGCGAAAAGCATGGCTCAGATGAAAACGCGCCCAGAGGTCGAGCCGCCAAGAAGGTCACGAGGCCTTCGCTGCTGCGAGCACTAATCAGTCACGAGATGACGAGAATTGCAGCTTCGTCACTGTTCTTGTGCAAAATAGGAACAGGATTTGCTCATTCAGTAAACAAAAGCATGTTGATGTAGTAAGTTTGTTTTCTTGATACAATAAAAGCTTGTTAATTCAAATTATACAAAATTTAAACTAATGAAAGTCAGAGAAAAAAAAATGCACCAACGATTATTATACTCCCTAATGCATAATTTGAGCGCAGCTATATACAGTGTAGACCGCTTATAACGTAAGTCGCCTGAGTCGCAAATACCCGCACTATAAGCGGTACCGCACTATAACCAAAGCAACAATTTTAAAGGCCCGCAGATATGCAAAACATGTGCACCGAGCTGCCACGCGTATGCGACAGTCGAGGAATGTTGCTAGAACATTTGCATTCAATTTACAGTCGAATCTCGTTAATTCGAACCAAATCACGCGGTGGCGCCTCCGACCGGCATTGCTCCGGCACTGCCATAGAGTAAAAGCTTAGGAGAGACCCCTCAATGTCGCATGCGAACGAAACAAAGAAAGAAAAAAAAAAATGCGGTGGAAATTTTCCCCTTTTTCAAATGGCAAGGTCGCCGATTCTGCGTTGCGCCGGAACATGTGTGTACCTGCGGACGTTTTAGCCACGCTACCGTAGCCACGTGTAGAAAATGGCAGTGAACCCTTCTTTCTTCTTTACGCTTCCTCTACTTTCTAGTCACGTGTTGACCTTGCACGCTGCGGCTACGGCGCAGAAGGAAGCAGCGGCACTGTCCCAGGCCAGCCAACGAAATTGCCCACGCCGGCTAACGCCCGCTCCCCGATAACGGCAGGAAACGAAACTTCGGGGAGCTGGTGCCGGGCCGGCTGGAGCGGCGGGAGGCCGTTCCGCCAGTCCTCACCGGGAAAACTAACGGCCGGGACCTCCGGGGGGAAGGTTGCCAACTGTCGAGATGCCAAAAAGACCTCCCAACCACCGCAACAAGACAACACGACGACGACGAGTAATGCCGACGAATGTGTTCGCGCCGACCTCAGCCTTTTTGTTGACAAACATCCCGTAACAGCCCTTGTGGACACCGATGCTGATTTCTCAATTATGTGTCAAGAGCTAGTTGACCGCCTTAAGAAGGTGAAAACACCATGGACAGGGCCATACATAAGAAGTGCCGGGGGTCAGATAATGACGCCAACGGGTAAATGTACCGCCAGACTCCGCATCGGTGATTCCAGCTTTGTTGCCACGTTCGTTATTCTCCCCGAGTGCTGCAAAGAACTCATCTTGGGGATGGATTTTCTGCGGGATTATGGAGCTATTACAAACATCCCGGAGCGTTTGGTCACATTTTCAGTGAACCCAGATGTAGATTGCAACTATGATAGACAGCAAGGGCGTTTACGACAAACCAAGGACGTGACGATGCCGCCGCGAACCTGCTGCCTTGTGTCTGTTTCTACCGAGAGGCCTTACCACGGTGATGTGATAGCGGAACAAATCAACGTATTATTGCTCACCCAAGGCATTTCGATTGCACGGGGCATTCTGGCTTTAAATCGTGGGCATGCAGCAGTGCTCCTTACGAATTTTAGCAACGAACGCCGCCACGTCCCGAAAGGCACTGCAGTTGCGTTCTGTGATGACAATGTACAAGTAAAGGAGTGCTTCGCTGTGCACGACCAAGGAATGAGTGACAAGACCATTCCGGCCCCGACAACATTGTCCGCCGGCATTTGCTCGACCCTGTTGCCCGCTGTATAGCTGTACTGGATCTAATACAGCAGTTTGAGGATTGCTTTTCGTATACGTCCAAGGTCAAGCAAACACCACTGACCAAACATAGGATAATTACGGACGATGCCACGAGACCAATTCGACAGAACCCCTACCGTGTGGCTCCGAAGGAACGCGAAGAAATACAAAAGCACGTGAAGAAAATGCTCGAGGATGATGTGATACAGCCTTCGACGAGTCCTTGGGCGTCCCCTGTGGTGTTGGTCAAGAAAAAAGACGGCACCTTACGTTTCTGTATTGACTTCCGCAAGTTAAATCAGGTAACAAAGAAAGACGTCTATCCGTTACCACACATCGACGATTCACTTGACAGGTTGCGCCACGCACGCTATTTTTCCTCTACGCAGCGGGTATTGGCAAATAGAAGTCGATGAGTGAGATTGGGAGAAAACTGCCTTCGTGACGCCCGACGGTCTCTACGAATTTAAGGTGCTACCTTTGGGTTTGTGTACAGCGCCAGCCACTTTTCAGTGTCTAATGGACACCGTACTTTCAGATCTGAAGTGGCAAACGTGCTTGGTATACCTTGACGATGTGATTGTTTTTTAGGCTACATTTGACAAGCATCTAACCCGGCTACAGGCTGTTCTCCAAGCCGTACGCTGTGCTGGCCTCACGTTAAAGACTCAAAAATGTCATTTTGGCTTTAACGAACTCCAATTCTTGGGCCACGTCGTCAGTAGCCAAGGTGTCCGGCCTGACCCAGACAAAATAAACGCTGTTACAAAATTCCCCACACCATTTAACAGGAAGGCAGTGAGACGCTTCTTGGGCCTGTGCGCCTATTATCGCCGGTTCATTGCGGACTTTTCACGTATTGCCTCACCGTTGACGCGACTAACACGAGAGGATGTTCCCTTTGTTTGGGGCAAACGCGAGGAAATGTCATTTAACGAATTACGTCAGCGTCTGCAAATGCCCCCAATTCTGGCACACTTCGACCAGGACGCCTCGACCGCACTTCATACCGACGCGAGCAATGTTGGTCTGGGTGCCGTGCTGGTGCAACGGCAAGACGGCTCCGAGAAAGTGATAGCCTACGCCAGCAGAACTCTTTCGTGCTCAGAAGAAAACTATTCCACTACGGAGAAAGAATGCCTCGCCGTTGTGTGGACTGTTATTAAATTTCGCCCTTATTTGTACGGTCGCTCATTCACCGTCGTCAGTGACCACCATTCTCTGTGTTGGCTGACTAATTTAAAAGACCCCTGCGGTCGATTGGCACGCTGGAGCCTCAGGCTTCAGGAGTTCAACATGACCGTCGTATACAGGTCAGGGAAAAAGCATACCTACGCCGACTGCCTCTCTCGGTCACCTATACAGCCTTCTGTCACCGAGGATCCGGACACAGACGCTGCATTCTTGGGAGTTGTCGATACATTTACCATTTCCTAGCAGCAGCACGATGACCTAGAACTGCTTCCGCTTATTGATTTCTTGGAAGGCCAAGGTAAAACTTCTTCGCGGCGCTGCAAGCAACCCCCCGAAGTGGTGCATGTGGTGCACATGAAGCCGTTCTTCTCCAAGTGACTCGCGTTTTAGTGTCTCGTACATGCATACGCTCAAGTTGCGCATCGGGACGATGCTTCCCTTGGGAGGGAGGCAAATGCCGCGTGTCTAGTGCGGCAATGATGACGACGCAACAAGAAATATCGCACTTATGAAAAACATAGAGAGTAAGAAGAAGAAGAAGAAGCAGTTACTAGCGCGTGGTATTAAAAACCGTCCGTTCTTGTTACTGCCTCTGCCGACAAGTGTGTTTCGTTTGTCACTCGAGCTTCCGACGTCACGACAATATATAACTATATATTATTCACCACATATTGGATATAACGATCGAAATCTTGCTTCTGGGCAGCGTTTTTCATGCAAAATAATCATGAAATTTGCGTTCCTAAGTTGCCTGTTCGTAAACGGGGCGTAACTTTGCCTACGCGAGTTCGTATTTGCCCCCATTACCACGCAGCGCATCGCGCCCGTGCGCCGATTGCGAACGAAAGCCACGGAGAGCATCGCAAGTTGGTGCAGCGTGCACAAAATGACGCCAGCTGCTTCGCGTCCACGGTGGTCGTGCGAGAGTTCAGAGGAGAGGGGGGAAGAAAGTGATAAGCAAGCAGCGCTGCTTGGCCTATGCTGCCTTTACAATCTCCCGCCGACAAAGAGCCAAGCCGTGTCTCTCGAGACGAAGCTGCAAATTTAGCAAGACTCGAAGAAGTACGAGCTCGCGCAGTCGATGATATCGATGATTATGAAAACCAGGAGCGCCAGCATCATGAAGGCTAGAAGCAGTGGCCATGCCGATCAACGGAAAAAGCGGGCTTTGTGCGCCAGCACGAAACCCTCATGGGTGAAACTAGCACGGTGGAAGCCGCTGACATTACCGAACTCTGGGAGCACGTCACTACTGACGATGAAATTGGTGGTGCTTCTATGGAGGAGTTTCTAAGGCTACGTTCACACTTGGGAAACGGCAAGCAGACAGAAAGGCCAAAGCGGCCAGAAAATCTTTTCCGCGCATGTCCAAGTTGTTCACATTTGCTTTGCTACCGCGGCGGCCGCCGCTGCGCTTTCGCCCACATCAATCTAGTCTGCGTATGTTCGTCGGCATGGTGGCGGTGCTCATTATCACACCTTTTCCAGCGGTATGTCCGTTCATTGACCCATCGGTCATCAAAAGCAATAATTTCTCACAACTTCACGCGTCGTCCGCGACCTTTGGTAAATTCCTCGTTGGCATTCAGTAATTCTCCTCACACGGGCACGGTAGCGCTGAGTCACAGGTTGATAGACGTGATTATATTTCTTTAATAGCTTTTATTTACTAGTTGTAATAACGTGTCATCATTTTGTATTAGTGACGGTGCCTCTAGGACACCAAAGTGGCAACGGAAACACCAAAGCTAAAACCCGGGCTGGTCCTTGTATTGGGGCTGGCCGAGGCCTGCGCATCCTACGCTCCCTCCTCGGTGGCCCTAACACACGGACCGCCCTGCTTCCAGCTATGATCCCCCCGCAGCCCCTTGGGTGCCCTGGAGATCCGGCGCCGCCTGCTTTATTATAATCTCAGGCGTACTCCGTTTGCCGGTTACATGTGCACTCTTGGAGCAGTACAGGTGAAAAAAAAATCTACCGTCGCGATGAGAAAAGCACCTCACAACGAAAAAAGCACCCCGCCATTTCTGCAACATGCCGCGCCCGTGCGAGGAGAATTATGGAGCGCCAAGAGGAATCTGCCCAACTTTTGTCTGCCATGGAAGTGGAAGAAGAAATGAATTTCCTACTTCTACCTACTTGCTTCTTATAAATGGACAATGAATAACGGAAGAACTGGACACCTCGGAAGCGGCGGTGGTGGGTTCGGGTTTGCCCGGCTTGGCGAAAGCACGAGAAGTTAGGTCACGCTAAGGCTTTGTTGCTGCACCTCAGGTCGCACGACATTGAATACTATCGCGAGTATTGCTGACAGTACGTTTTAGTACCACTCTTGTCATAGAGCAAGGGTGGATCTTGATCGCATCGACCAGCATCGCAGCCAACATTCCTGTTGGTGCCATGTTCAATTTTACGACCGGATGTTTACATGCTAGTGCAGCTTCCGGTCGAGCGGAACGACTTTCCACCATGTTTCCGCTTCGCCATGTCAAAAGAAATCGGTCCGGGACAGATTTGGCCTGCCACCTGATTTTCCGCCCATTTTGCCGCCTAGGCGGGCGGATATTTCTAAGTTTTTGCCGCTTCCACCTGCTTCGAGACCAAGTGTGAACAGTACCTAAGGCAGCAGTACCTAAGTGCAGGTACTGCTGCCTCGTTCTGCGAAGAGATCTCCGCCGGGGCGTTCGTTGTCCCGCCAGACGGCGGCGTTGTGCGACAGAGGCGACCACAGCAGTGGCAGTGACGACGAGATTGACAATGGCCCGTCATTCACACCAACCCCAATGTTCAACCAAAATGCAATGTCGCCAATCGAGTCGCTCATTCATTTCATGCAAGCTAAATTATGCCACCAGTGTTCGTGCAGCAGCTGAACGCGATGCACACAGCAGTTGTGAATCCGAAACTTCTGCGAAAGCAAGCGCAGATTTCTACTTCAGCACACCTAAAGATTGAGACGCTATTTAGAGGTATAAATAAACATTTTGGTTTTCACCAGCCTACTTTCTACAACGTCGATTTCTTTTGCAAGTGGCAAATTCGGTCTCGGGACTACAAAAACATACCGCATTTACATGAATCTAACGCGCACTTTTTCCCCCGATAAAACAGGTCCAAAAATTGCGTGCGCGTTAGAATCAAGTACGAACTTAAATCTGCATTACCATATAGCTGTTGGCATTTCAAAATGGCTGCCTCGCACACACCTTGAGCCTAGCTACTCTCTAGCTTAGCTACCGTAGCTTCCTCCATGTGCTGCAGTGCACGTGCTTTGGCAATAGTCTACCGTCTGGCTTCACGTTCTCTGCGTCTGCTCTTTCAGCATGAAGTACCGAGTTCATCATGATGCAGCATTTAAAAGGAAAGTGACCATGTGTGCGGAGACGGACGGAAATCGTGGCGCATCACAGGCGTTCGGAGAATCCAAAGTTTGCGTGCGGGACTGGCGCAAACAGAGAGAGAGGATTTTCGCCAGCAAAGCAATGCGGAACGGTTTCAGTTGACCGAAGCAGGATGTAATCTGCGACAATCCACTTCGGCGATACGATCGTCTTGGCCATATCTTGAAAACAATCTGCGACGGGAAAAGTTCGCCACGCGCCGTGTTTTCACTGCTTATAGTCACGTTGAAGCGAGAGGCATGCTAGCACGAAGGTCAATTTACTCTCCGCGCTTCGTCACTCCAGCATTTTGAAAGTTCGTTTCCGCGGTCAACGAGTGAGATGTGTTCATGTTTGCTTATGCGTGCGTGACACAGTGCTTGTTAATTTAATTAGTAAGCAAATGTTTGCAAGTTTATACGGCTGATAAAGCTGCTATCCTTACTTCGTATAGCAGTCTACTAATTTGCTATCACATTCGACTTCTTTTGCTATCACCCCTGCGACTTTTTTTATTCATCGCAATTTCAGTGCATCGCGAGGAAATCTGTTTTTTCAAATGAGAGAAAGTTGTATTTTTGTTTGAAAGCATGAGGTGTGCGGTACCTGTAAAGGTTTCTTTTTTTCATTTTTTGCGTCGTCATGGAAAACGGGTGCGCGTTACAATAAAGGGTGCGTTAGGATCGAGTAAATACGGTTCCCGTTTTCTTTTCTTATGGCAGTCCAGATATAGCGATGATCGGTTAAGACGATCGAATTTTTCATTCTTCGTGATATCGTTATAAGTGGACTGCACTGCATACAAGTCGGGCCACCTACACCAGGACGCAGACTGTTTGTCACGCTATCCAGTGGACGAACCACCCGCCGACCCTGACACAGATGCCGACGCTTGGGTTTTCTCTGTTTCCCCGCTGTTAAACGTCGCCAACGAGCAACGCCGTGATGCCACCTTGTGTGTCATCATTGATCTATTGGAATCTTTGCCGTCTACTTCATCCCTTTACTTGTTTCTTCTACTGGGATGGTGTGTTATACCACCACAAAGTACGCTCTGACGGTCCTGCTCTACTCATCATCATTCCTAAGCACCTCCGTTCAGCTGTTCTCCAAGAACTTCATGACTTACTAATGGCAGGTCACTTAGGCATCTCCCGCACCTACGACCGGATTCGCCGACGCTTCTTCTGGCCAGGCCTTGCCCGCTCAGTCCGGAAATACGTTGCGGCATGTGAAAAATGCCAGCGCCGCAAAACACCATCGACGCTCCCTGCCGCGTGCCTTCAACCGCTCGGCATTCCTTCGAAGCCGTTCTTTCGCGTTGGCTTGGACATACTTGGCCCTTTCCCTATAACAACGTTGCCAAGTGGGTCGCTGTGGTGACAGATTACGCTATGCCATCACCAGAGCACTTCCAACAAGCTGCGCCACAGATGTCACCGATTTTCTTTTACGCGACGTGATTCTGCAGCATGGAGCTCCACACCAACTGCTCACTGACTGTGGTCGGACATTCCTTTCTAAAGTCATCGCCGACATCCTGCAGTCCTGCTCAACCAAGCACAACCTCACTACAGTAAAACCTCGATAATTCGAAGGTCGCCGGACAATGAAAATTCTTCGAATATAGCGATGTTCGAATTAACCGAAATGAAAAAAAAAAAAGAAAACAACCAAGTACTTGCCGCAAAAAGAAATCACCTTTTGTTTTCCATGCCCGAGAAAGATTACTCGAATTAATCACTGATGCAGGATTACTTGGCGTGGTAGTTCGCCGCCCCTAGTGCCATGCTCGCCAGCTGGCTCACAACACGTAGCATATAAATATCACCCGCACTGCACTCAACAAAGTTGCGGACGATGTTCACGGAATCGATAACTGCCGCGAAAGTGGGAGTGGGGGTGCTTAGCTCCAAAAATTTGGACTTGCTGGATATTCCGGACTTCAAAAATGCGCCGTCAGGGTTCCCATTGAGTGCATGCGTTTTCGCACCCAATTTTTCGGACGAATTGAGGCCCCAAAGTTCGATTTTCCAGACTAAATCGCTCTTTCTGAGCCACGCTGCCCAATCTTGGATGCCGCCATGTTGGATTTTGCACTAGCTTGGAATCCAGTGGCTCACTGTATAGCCTGCAAGATTGGAAAGCGCGCGCTATCAATAGAGAGCTTGCGCCATCCTCCAGTCTCGGAGGCCATGCCCACTCTTCCTTGGCTGACAAAACGCTCCAGAGTACAGCACTTTTTCTTTTTCCTTTCAAGTACATGCGATCAGCACTATCGTTGCAACCATTTATTGTGGGATGTTTCTTTATTGTGATAGCAATTACATGGACACTTCAAGCGGATTTCTGCCATCGGCATCGTCGCCGTGAGGTTCCATATCAAGTCCAAGGGCGATAAAATCATCGCCGCGCGCCGTATGTGCGGGTTAAAGTCCCTAGATATTTTGTTGCTTTAAAATAGCAGAAAATCTAGGGACTTCAGTGCGAGTGACAGCACGCGGGGGACGCGTGCTTTCATGGAGAGTGAACGCACGGTGGTGCGCGAACACGACTTCCTTCGCCGCGCGAAAGGCCGTGGGAGTATGGCAGGCAGGGAGGGGGGGCGACGCTGTGCTGTGGCACCAAATGTGTAAACTTGCAATCTGCAATCGGGCGCAAGGGGAATTGGTGACGCAATCTCCCAGCGAAAGGAGGGAGGGGGCGACTTCTACTCTTCTAACTGCGTACTTAGCGCCGGAGCGGGTTCTCGCGCGCACCGTATCTTGAAAGCGATCTCCAGACGGCTCTGACCTTTTGTATGTGCTATGCTTTCGCCGCTCAGTTTCCGTTGAAGCGATAGACCGCACGGACCTTCGCTCGCTGCGGCGTCCGCGCTCGTTCGCGCCAGCATTTTGACAGTGGTTGTCTGCGGTCATCGAGTGTGATCTATTCATGTTTGCTTGAGCACGCTGACGCCACGCTTGTTAATGAGTAGTTTTTTTTTTCTCTAAAGTTTCGGTTGCTGTTTTGAACGTGGCGTGTACACTGAGCAGGTGTCTCGGAGACCCATGTCTCGGTGATCGGCGCTACCTCCTGTGCCTTTGCGAGAGCTAAGCGGTGCAAAGCTCGTTTCTTCGATCTCCATGGCGAACTCGGTTGGCGGAGATCGCCAACGCGGTGACGTTCGTGTCAACTGTACACGGAGACGACGTCACTGCTGCGCAAATCCAAGCAAGATCCCCTCCAAGTGTAGTATGAGGCAAGGCATTATTATAGATTTTTTTAAAGCCGCACTAAGGGGCCTAATAATTATTTTTTAGAGCTCGGAAAAACGGTTGGTAACTCTACGGAGTGCCCTAACCTAACAGCCGCACGTTGCTGGCAGCCGGAAACTTCGAATTATCCGAATAGAGCCGTGTGGCCCGCCCATTCAAATTATACGGTAGAATTTGCATTGAAGATGACGGGACCGCTCAAGTTCTTCGAATTAACCAAAATTTCGAATTAACCGAGTTCTAATTATCGAGGTTTTACTCTACGTTTTACCATCCACAGACTAATAGTCTCACGGGGCGTCTGAATCGAACCCTGACAGACATGCTTGCAAAGTATGCCTCGTCCGACCATACCGATTGGGACCTTGCCCTACCCTATGTCACATTTGCATACAATTCTTCGCGTCACAACACTGCTGGTTTTCCCCGTTCTTTCTGTTGTACGGCCAAGAACCCACATCCCTTCCATCCCCCGCAGCAGAGACCTCCGAATATGCACTTGACGCCATCACCAGGGCAGCCCAAGCACGCGAAATTGCCCGCGCTCGCCTCCTGACCTCCCAAGAGAACCAACAGAGACGTCCACTTTTCGACTGGATCTCTGGTACACCTGCGATCCCCGACTCGTCACGTTGGCCTGTCAGAAAAACTCCCGAGTACACAGGTCCATATCGAGTGATGCGTGCCGTGACTGCAGTTAGGTATGAAATTGTCCCAGTCGGTACCAGTGCCTCATTTTGTCCCAAATATCACTGATGTTGTGCATGTTGTCATATGTAAGAGGCCGCCTGCGGCGCGAAAAAGAAGAAGAGCACGTGAAGCACAGTGTTCGGAACGGCACGAGCTCTCGAGGCGCGTGAGCCGAGGCGTGATCGGGGGATGAACGGCGCTGTCGGGGGAGTTTCAACGTGGCACCGGGTCAGGAAGGTCGCATCTCCAGCTACGTTCTGGCGACGGGAGACTTGGGGGTTTGGTTGAGTCCGCGACGCTGGCCGTCCAAGGTGTGGCCGTTGACCTCGGCAAGTTCGGGCGAGGCTCCTGGACGGGCTGCAGCTTCTCACGGCAGGACCAGGCACCCCAGAGAGGATCCCCCTTCTGCGGCAGACCGGCACGTTTGATTCTCCTCGGGACGCCACGTCGGCACTCCTGAAGAAGTTGCGACGCATCCCGACGCTAGGCCTAGGCAGGTGGGCCTAAGCAACGCCGAACGCCATCGCCGACGAGCCGACGAGCTCACCGCCGATAAAGAGACAACGCGAGGCGTCGGCACCTACGGCACTCTCAACGCTTCCAACGAGCCCGACATGTGTGCGACTAGAACTTCGAGACGACGATCCGTAAAAGTCCACGTTTTGTTTGCGACGCAGTTAGGCCGGGGCCAAAGTGGCCAAACTTTGGCGAGCAAAAGCTAAGACTGACCGAGAGACTTTAAGGCGGAGCGAGGCTCCGAAACTGAGATAGTTCTGTTTAAGTAGTTTGTAGTTAATCTGAGTTTGCTGTTTGAGTTCCTGTGAAGACTTTTGTTGAATCAATTTTAGTTTCGCGTGCCTTTAGTTTTGACTTTCGGTTTTAGTGTTGTGTGCCGCGTGAGTTCACGATCCCTGTACATATTAAAAATCTGTTTGCTGTGTTGCCATCCCGTCTGCCTTCTCCATCTCCTCTAACACCTGCACGCCCCCGAGATCGGTGACAAAACACATCACACATGTCAAACACCTAAAGCCGTATTACCACCGATATTTAGACGCACGGGGACGGTGCTTCTGCCGCCAGGCATAATGCTACATGTATATTGCGTGTTTCTTGTGGACGATGCGCATGGGCGCCCCGACGAAGAAGACGAACTGCTCCTTTCTCTTGAGCTGCCGGCTGAACTGGCCAGCGCTGTATTTGCCTTTTGTAAATATACATTGTAAATAGTCTGCAGTGCATAATCCTTTGTTCGCGTAAGAATATTTTATTCACTGCATATTGGATATAACGATAAAAATTTTGCCTTCTGGATGTTATTTTCCATGCAGAATAATTGGTGACGTTTGCGTTGCTCTTAACCTTTGTCAGTTTCGTGCATAGAAGTGGTCAAAACATTGCAGAGGTCAACAATCTCTTCAATATGAATGGGGAAACCAAAAACTTCAGCAAAATTGGTCTTGAACACTGACCCGGATTGAATGTCTGCTTTAGTCACACAAAGTTTGATACTTTAATCATACAAGGTGCTTTCAAAAACTTTCTATTGTAAAAAATACAAGAGGAACAAAAGATATTTCAGACCTTTCGGAAAGAGTGTTTAAATTGTTTGTTTGTTTAAAGTTGCTTGTTTAAACCCTCCTATTTTGTGACATCTTCATCTGCCTTCTGTGTCTGAAAAGTCAGTTTTCACGTGTACCACAATATATCTGAGCACCAAGCAGTTTACATGCATGGGTGCCAAGTTCCACAGTGAGAATGTGACACAGCACACCGCTCACCTCATCTACTATCAGTGAGCCGCGCTCATTGCCCAGGAAATTGTCAATGACACAAATGCCAAAAGTGTTGAGGTCATTGATCACGTTGGCACACATCTGCCGGAACCAGCTGGACGATGGGAGCCTCAGGGCCTCCGGCCTGGCTACTGCAGAGAGCACAAAGCACGAGGGATAAGACAGGCTACCACTCGCACTTGGCTTTATTCACACCTATGGCAGGTGAGATAACCACAGCATCTGGCAACATGCTTCATTCTGCATTAACTCAAGGAAAAAACTATTCTTGAAGCAGTCATATTGCAATATACATGCTATACCATTTTATGTGGTCATGTAAATTCGAGAATAAATTGATGTGTGTATCACAAAGCAATCAAGCGCCACACACTTACATTCATAACAACACTCGCCTAGACATCGTGACTAGCTACAAACACCTTGGTGTACAGTCTAACACACTTATAACGATACAGTAAAATCTCGTTACAAGAGACACTCGGTTATAAGAGACACTTAAAAAATGGTTTGGTTGGTTTTTATATGTTCTATTACCATCCTCCCATTTTTTAGCAAGGTAATTGAGAAGCTCATTGTTAATCGCCTAACAAACTACCTAACAAAATTTAGCCTTTTAACACCTAAGCAGTTTGGTTTTCGTGCTAACTTCTCAACCGAATGAGCGTTGATAAAACTAACTGACAGCATAAAGCAGTTTATCGATAATGGGCTATGGGCAGGGGCGGTATTTGTTGATTTAACTAAAGCTTTCGACAATATTAACCATGCAATTTTGTATGCTAAACTTGAATCCCTCGGAATTTGTGGGCCTGCTTTAGCCCTTTCGAAAAGCTACCTTACTAAGAGAACCCAGGTTGTTAGTTACGGAAGTGTTTTATCATCTCCAATAACAACTAACCAGGGCGTTCCACAAGGATCAATTCTGGGTCCTCTATTATTCCTTATCTACATTAATGACTTACCATCATCACTTAATTCTTCTGACTGCATCCTCTATGCTGATGATACAACGATATTCATTAGTGATAAAGACATTAACAGTCTACTAAGAAAGTTAAACGCCGATGTCACGAATCTTGTTTCTTGGTGTAAGGATAACTTGCTAAATGTAAACCCTGTTAAAACAAAGTTCATGTTATTTCACTCGTCCCAAAAAAACGCTTACAATAACCCCTGAACTATACATCGACAACTGCGTCATTACTCCCTCTAATTGTATTACTTTTCTAGGCGTTCACATTAATTCTCTTATAAAGAAGACTGCTTTTGGCATCCGCGTGCTCATTCGAACAAGACATTTCTTTCAGCAACATATTCTAAAATCGCTTTACTATGCTTTCATTAACAGTCACCTTACTTACTGTATTTCATCATGGGGCAACACATACCCCACACACCTGGCATCCCTCAATCACCTTCAGAACCGGGCAGTCCGAATAATTGCCCATAGTTTATTCACCGCATCAGCGCCACCCATTTTTCGCACTCTTGAAATTCTACCATTAACCTGCACATTTCAACTCAAACTAGGTGTTTTATTGTTCAGAAGTAGAAACTGTGACATTCCTACTGAGCTACTTCCCCCAACGCTACTTCACAATACAAATAACACACGGTTTTCTGAAAATAATAACCTCTTGCTTCCAAAAGTAAACACTAACTACGGTAAAATGACAGCCTTCTTTTCTACAATTTCGTTTTGGAATTCTCTGCCGTCAAATATTAAATCAAGCCCTTCGCTACACTGTTTCCGTCGGCTTCTAAAACAGTTTTTACTAACAACATACGTTAACTAATACATATATATATATATATGTATATATATGTGTATATATGTATATATACGCATACATTATGGTTTATCAACTTTTATTGTTTTTCTCGGTTTGTGTTCCTATATTATTAGCTGTTTATACATTAATTTTGTTGCTGTGTTGGATTGCACACGGTTGATGTTATATAATCATTATATTCCTATTCAATTATTCTTATGTTTGAAATATGTATTTCAAAGTAAAGTTATTGTTGCTCTTTTCTGTGTAATCTTCAACTACTGGATGATTAATTACTTCTATTTTGTTTATTTGCATTTTTCCATAATCGCGAGCCTTAGGTGATGTGATATTTTTATTCATTTACTTTGGTTATATTGATTTGTATTTTCCAGCTATTTTTACCTTAGTTGCTAATCGTATGCTCTACATTTTTATGCATGTACTAACAGGAGGTCCCCCTGACAGTTTTTACTTTGGGACCTCCTTCTGTATTACTATTACTTTGTAACTGTATTAATGTGTAATAATAATAAAATGATTGAACCGTTCAAGATGTTAACAACATCGCATACAAGAGAGATGGTTAGAAGAGACACTCGGTTACTAAGGACAACTTTTTTAGGTCCCTAGAGTAAATTCTTCACTATTTAGAAGACACAGCCCAGACACGCTCACGCAACGCAGCCGACGTCATACCAACCGGCATGCGCTGCACTTTTCATTCCCTTGGCTCGATTCTGTTCCATTCCGCAGCCGGATGTCATTCCTCGCATGGTTGAGACTACAAATTGCACCGAACTTTCTGTCATTAAGGCAGAGAGCGTCGGCAGTTGAGGCTGACGAACATCTAAGAGCACTTCAAAGGTATTGTGAGCAACGGGAAGGCTTGCAAAGCTTTACCTCCAGAAGTTGGGAAGGAATACAATCTGCAGTCACTCAAAAACAAACTACTATGAATTACTTTTTTAAGCCATCCTGAGCAATTTCCTGCAGATGTGACACACTTTTTGCTGCTAATGTATAATAAAGTGATCTAGTCTGACTCTCCGGTGTTTTTAGAATTTTTGGGAACAAGAGACATGTTTCCCGGGTCCCTCGAGTGTGTGTTGTAACTAGGTTTAACAGTACCACTTCTAACAACATCCGGTTATAACAATGAGTGTATGTTTTCTATGTTGTGAAATAACCTGCTTTGTACAATGCCCTGTGCCTCATTATGGGTTATAACGATGAAGTCTGGCTACTGGGTGTCTGTGCCGAAAGAGAATGAAATTCGAGCCCGCTGCCCGCTGCACACTGTTTTCCAGTCTTCTCTGCATCGCTAGCCTAGCGCACCTCTATCCCGTCGCCCTTCCGTTCCCTCCGAACACGAATGGGCTATGCCAACTGCTCTGATTCCTTGGTGGCCGCTGGTACTGCGCACTTCTGCCAACCAATTATTACAGGTGTTGCACGGTGCACGTTTGATCGCGATCAAGCCCGATCCAGATCGAATTTCTCGGTCGTGATTGATTCCGTTGCAGGAGGAAGGTGGTGGGGTGGCACTTTGGCCTCCCCTTCATTATAGTTTTTTCACAACAGCTCTGCCATCCCTTTATTTAGATTTTTTTTTCATGCAACCCCAGTTAGAACAATTACCGGTTATAACCATGGAATTTTTGTGGCACTTGAAGTCTGTACATATTAGCAGCAACATTACCTGGACTACTAACTGCACTTTAAACCTTGGGCTTTCTTTGCCCTAACTTTTCGCTTTTCCCATCTGCCTTAAAACTTATGGCGAATTTCATTGGGAGAAGAGTGCAGAGGCGGGTGGCAACGCAGTGAGAGCAGGGACACTCAACCCGCCACTGGAACACGGCGCGCATTCGGAGAGCAGGTGTGAGGAGAAATGTACCATGTGACTAAAGCAATCGACGTCCGAGCATTCTCTGCAGGAGAGCGAGAAAACACGCATGATCGTTTTGTGATCTGTCGGGCGTAACGCTGTCACCGTTTGCAGCCACGTACTACATACTTTTGTGCAGCGCCAACGGAACCCGCAACGTTTCCACCTGCGAAGAGCATCTGAAACTGCAACTTGAATCTGAAGTTGAGCTCCAGCAGCTTTCGCTGCTGTCACTGTCGAGCATTTCAAGCACTTCAGCAAGATGAAGACGCTTTGCTGCTGCTGTCCCCTGCGCATCCGACGAGATGCAAGGCAGACTAGAAATGCCAGGATCTGTCGCTAAACGACTGTGAAGCTCGCTCCTATCACCAGCGTCAAGTCACGTGACTTTCTCCGTACTCCACTTTTCAGGCGAGACCAGCCCGGACTGCTCCTGGCTGCTCTTGGCACAGCGAAAAAAAATTAAAAAATATGGGGTTTTAAGTACCAAAACCACGATCTGATTATGAGGCACGCCGTAGTGGGGGACTCCGGAAATTTGGACCACCTGGGGTTCTCTAACATGCACCTAAATCTAAGTACAGGGGTGTTTTCGCATTTCGCCCCCATCGAAATGCGGCCGCCGTGGCAGGGATTCGATCCCGCGACCTTGCGCTCAGCAGCACAACGCCTTAGCTAACTGAGCCACCACGGCAGGTGCTGTTGTATTCGGGCGTCGATTCGATTCAGTTGTTACGATAACTCTTCCGCTTTCCGAGTGCCGAACAGCCGGACCATATTTCAACCTTAGTTAGCTCTACCTAATTGTCACTAAATTAGTGGCATTTTTTTTCGAAACCGGGTGTATAAAACGTACTTTTGCTGTGTCGACAGGGGTTGACACCAGACTTGTGAGGAACAGCTTAAGATCACGGCTCAAGCTCATGCGGGCAAGGGAGGAAGGCCGGGCGGAAGCGCACCCTCTTCTTTTGTGCGCAAGGCATGATGTGGGGGATTGTGAGGGAGGGGGGCATTCTACTCCGGCGGCTGCTGTTTACGGTGCAGGCGCCATACCTTGAAAGCGATCTGCGACGTGGACAAAGTGAGCTTAGTGTTGGTAGCTTCGTAAGCCCCGTGTGCTTTCAACGTTTAGTTCATGTTGAAGTGAAAGACGGCATGAAGGTCAATTTGCTCGCTCCTGCTGCCGTGCTTCCTCATTCCAGCGTTTTGAGAGCGAATTTCCGCGGTCATCGAGAGAGGTGTCTTCATGTTTACCTGTGCGCATGTGACGCCGTGCTTGTTAATTTAGCTAGGAAGCGAATGTTTACAACTTTATACGGCCGATAAAACTACTATCCTTACTTTCAATAGCTGTCTACTAATTTGCTATCGCAATTGATGCTTTGCCTTTCGCGCGATACTGCGACATTTTTTTTTTGTATGTTTACCCAACAAGAAAACTGTCCGTCAGTTCAACCCGTAAGGCGATTGCTTTCAAGATACAGCCCGCAGCGAGCGACCGAACTGCCTGTCACTTCAATGTGAACAAAGCGGCAAAAAAACAGCGCGCAGAGCTATTAGCAGTCGGCACACTCTGTCCATTTTGCAGATCGCTTTCAAGATAGGGTCCGCACGGTCGTGCCAGAGTACGTTTCATCAGTCCAAGCTGCCGCCAAAGTCCTTTGGTCACTGTACAGTGGACGGGCGCCGTCCGAAACCAGGGATGGACTCATTGCAACAGCCAGCGTGTCACCTGCCATCCTTATGGTTGGCTGGTAAGGAAAAGGCGCGCGCGAAAGAACCTGTATGCACGGGCGGGTAACAGCTGTTTCCCCTGTGGGATGCTGCTGTCACCGATAAGCGTGATTGTCACGCTGCTTTCCAGTCTTTTTCGTAACTCGTGGAGTGATTATCGTGGGCGATTGGCCTTTCGAGAGGCGGCCACCTCGTTTTCCGACGCGCCGTTGCTATGTATGTGCCAGCGTACTTTTTTTCCTCAGGCACCGTCTCAGGTTTTCCGAACCCATGCGCCGCGACGTCCGCTCTCTGCGCCTTGTCATCTGCTAGCCTCCTGTTTTGGCTGCTGTGACTGGATACACGGAAACCTACGAATCCCCAGATTTCGGAATACTAATTCGTAGTACTGAGGCATTGTTAACATGACACGGAAACTGAATAATGATCGTTATTCTGAAGAGTTCGGTATTCTGAAGTTTGAAGTACTGAAATATTTTTACATTGAAACTATAAGAAGCTAGCGGGGGATTTCTAAGAACTTTGTTAATGTGGGGTTCGTAGTAACGAGATTTTACTGCAAAGGCTTATGATCAGAACTTCATCAGCGCACCTGGCACAGCCACCTGCAATAGTTTGCTTGGGTTATCAACGCACCTTGCTTTGCTGTACGCACCAGTTCATGTTGCCGCAGAGCTCTTGTTTGTACTGGCCAGATCAAGTATCGTAACACTGATAATGACTCCGGATTGCAAGGAGATGAGCAAGTGCCACAATGCTTATGCATACTTGAACAACTCCTACAAATGTTTCTGCGTAATTTTTTATTTACTTTGGACATTTAAGACTCACTCTTTGCAATCACGTTGTTAGGCATTGCGACAAAAGACTTTTTAAGTGAGGCATTTCAGATATTACGGACATAATTTTGGAGGATTATGAGGGTCCGTTGTAACGAGAGTCGACTAACACGCGTTTATCAGGAATAAAATTGGTTTCCATATAATTTCACAAATTGCCTAGCCCCTCTGTCTGTGAAATTGGTGGTTTATATTTTCTGCCGATAAAGGCATTACGGTGCCCCTATCCAGAGTGCATCAATGCCACTTTGGCAATGCCACTTTGGCCAGCAAGTTCTTGTATACTAAATTTTCCTTAATCAACAACCCCACCAATACTTAAGTGGTCTTTTCATATGATAAGAGTATGCTGGAGGCTGAACCTTGGTGTCTGATATCTCATTAAGCAGCCACCTTTTAGTGATGATCCCGACATGGGGTCTCTGTTTCAAGAATAATGCTTTCAAGCATGTTTAACCGGCTTCTAGCATTTACATTAATCCTTGTGCATGTGTCATTCATGGCTGCCTGTTGAAGGTACTTGACTCGAAGTATAAACTGTTTCGTGCAGGGACACTAGACTCTGGTGTATGAAAGGTGAAATAAATGCCCCTGTGATTATATGCACTACTGCACTTCTGTTCCTTTGTCCCAAGGGCATTCATTAATTCCCCACATTCATTAATTTGTATTTTGTCGCATAGTAACTTTACTTCGGTGTTTTCTTCCTTTCTCGTAGTGAAGAACCCCAGAGATGTATACGAATTTCCAAAGAACAATTACAGCATTGGAAACGTCTAGTCACTTTGTTCTTTCTAAAATAAGATCACATCACACTGAAAGCGTGATTTGGAATTACTGAACTACTTGTGGAAAACCAGATAGGCAGCCCTCTTGCCATCCCTCCTGTCGACTGTTTCTCGCCAGTATCCCATCTCTGGGACCTACATGAGCAACTCAAGTTCAAGACCAGCTGCCTAGGCATGCTAGCATCTGAGCATGCTAGCTTGCATCAAGTTCTGATGCACACTCTACCAGAGGAGCAGGCTTTTTCCTACTGCCAATGCATCGAGAACAAGACTACCTCCAAGAACACAAGAGCCAGTCATTACGGGACCATTCATCATCATCATCAGCCAATTTTTATGACCACTGCAGGACGAAGGCCTCTCCCTGCGACCCCCTTCCTTGCGCTACCTGACTCAAACTTGCACAACAACCAACTTCCCTCATGACCCCTGCAATGGGGACCATTAAGTTCCTCCAAATCCGAGAAGAGACTTGAGCATCACACGCAACAGCAAACCTCAAGCCATAAACAACTCGAGCAGTCCATGTCCAGGCAACTATTAGCCTTGGCAAGGCAAACAGCCTTTGGAACCCCCCTTCTTACCACCACTGGCCAAGTCAGCAACACCAGCGCCGCCCTCCGTGCTGAGTCCTAAAGAGGAGAGGGTGTCGTTCCACCAAGCCTGGTTGACCGGGTCATTGGGGTCATAGTCTGGAATGTCCGCAGCAATGCTGGCAGCATCTGGGGGTGGTGTCGGTGCTGGTGACTCCACGACTGTGGCGGGCATCACAGGTGGTGCAGCGCTTGGTACAGGGGGAGGAGTGGGCGCAGCAGCATGAAGCAGCAGCGGCGGAGAGCCAGGTGCCAGCAGGTGCTGCGCATCACAATTATCACACCTGACATTTTCACAAAATAACATGGCTCGAGCGTAAAAACTCATTTTAGGAAAGCAACTCTCCTTCTTGTGGTTAGTTACTAGCCTTCTTTAGAGCAAATAGCTTTGTCTCTTTTGTTCGTATTCGTCGTTGGTGGTCACTCGGTGGATTTGCAATACAAAGGCACCGATGAAAAGCACCCGTGCTCTCCCCTAAACAAAATTACGGGGTGTGTTTGTCACTGAACGACAGCATCATAGGTCTTTGAGACATATGTGCTAATCCGTGGGAGCTTTAAAGTGTGTTAAAGGGGCCTTGAACCACCCCTCGGCTTGGTGAAGTAACATAGTCCGCGGGTAGCATACGCAGCTGTAAACATCACAGCCAAGTTTTGCTGTCGTACGCGGTGCGTGAAGCTCGCAGGTGTAGCGCAAAGTCACCTTTCTCTCAACCACTCTCGTTTCAACAGAGGCCATGATCCTCACTCTCTTCTATGCGCTTTATTTTGTAATAAAGCACATTCCAATACGCGGCTGCTATTGGTCGCTGCGGTCGGTTACACCGCGGCCACTGCGGGTGCCACCACGAGTCCATTGGATAAATGCACTGCGGCTCGCTGAGGACAACCACGTTTGGCTTACGTTTAGCGGGTCGTAGGCACCAAAATCGGAAGTCGTGGCGTCTACGCTAATATTCAAAATGAAATTTGAACAGCACACCATGGTGACATTTCGAAGGCGAAGAGCATTGTGGTCATGCCCCACTCCGCCGTAGCCTTCGCAGTGCAAGGCACTGAAGAAGGAAGAGGGAGCACAGCAAAGGCAGCGTTTGATTGCCAATAACTCCATTTCTGCTGAATGCATTGAAGTGCTTCTTGTGGCAAAGTATTTCTGAAATAGCCTATTTTCACTTCAAATGTCTTTCTCCAGTCTTTCTCCAGTGGTGGAGCACTTGCAAAAAAAATAAGCGGTCGCCTGCTCATTCACTGGCTGGTTTAGTCGTCGTTCGCTTGCTAGTTCATTCAACTACTAGATCGTACGGCCACTATGTCTCCGAGACGCACTTGCTAAAGCTGGTGCGTCCGTGCCCTCTACCAGCCTTTAAGCGTCATAGCTGATACGTGCCACGAATTCAAGTGGTAAGGACAGCGCGGATTATTTAGGTTACTGAGAGATTGCTGGAGGCCAGGATGTTGGCATTCGATCATAAAAATGTTATTTACAACCATTTGCAACAAGATTTTGCGACACACGCTTGACAAATGTAGTGCACGCAAAACATTCGGAGTCATGGTATGGCGTTAGCACTCGTTTAGATACTTAAAAAACAGTTACCAAAACAGGAAAAAGAAGCTGCCGTCACTGAATTTGTATAATATATATAACCCTCCGTATAGAAATCTTATGCTGTACACGTTATTCGGAGCTTAGAACGCCAACGTGAACGCTTAAAGCGCACCGCATTGCTATGCGTGCATTCACTCTGTGAAAAGTCGTCTGCTATGGTCAAGTGTTTTAGGTGGTGCCATGGTCAAGGAGGGAGTGCAAAAGAGAGGAGAAACAAGGAGGAGTGCGTCACTACTTTACGAAGTTTCAGGGGCTTTAGGCGACGGCAGGGAAGCTGTAACGAGAGTTGACGTGAACAGCGCTCTGCAGACTGGAGAGCGAGCGAGCTGGCGACGGCAAAGAAGTTGCAACGAGAGTCGACAGCTCAGCTTGCAGAACAGCCACACCATTTGCCGCGCACCATACTTTTGCATTTCTTTGGCTTGATGCCTATTCGTCTAAGGGGCAGTGTGTGCCTGGACATGGGAAAGGCGTTTGCCATCCGACAGCTTGTAAGGCACATTTCTGTGGGGGTCATCACCTCCAAGCTGCACCCTTTAGTTTAACACGACGCAGAAGAAGCAGATTCCCAGAAATGTGCTCCACAGAGTTCGACTGTTTATACAAACAAGGTATCCCAAGTGTAAAACCGAAGACCCTGTGTGTGACCATTTGCTATGAGAACAAACAACAACACCAGCATGGCAGTTGTTCTCCTGCTGATCTAAAGTCTGCGGGAACGGAAGAAGGCGGGAGCCATCGGTGACCTACAAGAACCATAGATGGTTGCAGTCGTACCATGGGAGAGATTGCTGCTGATTCTGAGGCCAATGAACAACTCCTAGGAAAGGAGAACTGCCAATTGATTGTACCTTACTGTGCACTGTAGGATGAAATGATATTTACAGAGCGGATCTAATATTTGAGGGGGAAGACGGGACAAAGAATAAAGAACTGACCTATTTCCAGTGCTTGTCTGGAGCAGTTTTCTAATTTAGCCGAGAGTAGCAGAGTGCGAATAGGAGCCTTGGAGCATAAATTAAATTATGCATAAGACCATGTAAAAACAGCCACATCGCAATAATGTTACGTGCTATGCCGAGCATGGAAGAATGCGCCAAAAAGACGGTGAAGACGACGATCTGGGCAGCGCTCGTGTTGTTGTTCTGCCATCTTGCCTGCAGCCGTCTCTCTCTGTATATATCGTGTAAATATAATTTTCCTATCCTTTTTTGCTACTCTCATCCCCGTGGCATTTTGGTGGAGGTGCTGGGTACCCAGCACAGAATAAGAGGTGCTGGGTACCCCCAGCACCTCTTATTCACCAAAAACGTCGCTCTTCCTCACACCCTTATTAGAGTTGCAGGTAATCACGCGTCTCTACCCATACTGAGCTTTAGCTGGTGCACGCAACTCATCCCAGGCGGCATGACTCTAGGCCACATTGCTTCTATCGATGAGTGTGCCGTTTCTGCATTCGTCACCGACGCTTCTTTATCATCTGCCCCTTCCTCTTTCTCGCACAATCTCATCGACAGTGATATTGACAAGATGGTTGTGTCTGACCTCCTTCCTGCACAGACAGCCGATATGCGGCGCATATTGAAGTCCTACTGTGACATCTTTGACTTCAATGGCCGTCCTTTGGGACAGACATCTGTGGTCACTCATAAGATCAATACTGGGGATGCCAGCCCAATCAGACGACGTCCCTATCGCGTGTCCCATGCCGAGCGAGAAGTGATACAGCGTGAAGTCGACAAGATGCTCACCAAGGACGTCATTGAACCTCCATGCAGTCCATGGGCATCGCCGGTCGTCCTGGTGAAGAAGAAAGATGGCAGCTGGCGCTTCTGCGTCGACTACCGCCACTTAAACAAGGTAACGCGCAAGGACGTCTACCCTTTGCCGCGGATCGATGACGCTCTCGACTGTCTACACGGCTCTGCACACTTCTCTTCTATCGACCTGAGGTCAGGCTACTGGCAGATCTCCGTCGATGATCAAGACCGCGAAAAGACTGCATTTGTTACGCCCGATGGACTTTACCAGTTGTGGGTTCTTGGTGTCTCACAGGAGACCAACCACCGCGGGTTCGAGCTTAGTGAGCCACAGGGCCGCGTCAGCCGTCACCTCCAGCACCGCTCGCGTGCGAGCTCAGAGGCCGCAAGGGGCTACCGAGCGACGCACGCAAAAACACAGTAAAGCCCTCAGTTGACGTAAACCGTTTACTGAAACCGTCGGCACCAGCACTACACAAACGCCCGCACGGAGGGGAGCCAAAGGGGTCCCGCACCAGGGCGAAAATACAATAACAGGCGCCTATAGCACGTCGCGGCGAGAGCACAGGCTCAAGCTGGGACACGCCACTAGGAAAAGTCCCGGCGGCTATGCTACTTGCTCTGGCGATAACCAATGGGTCAACTCGCGAGAGCGCTAATGGCACCGCTCGTCGGCTTAGCGTCGGGAAAGGATCAGCACAAAGTACACACTCCCCGCACGGGCAAAGGCACTGTGCGCGAGCTCCAGACCTAGTCACAAAGATGTCGGCGGACGAGAGGAAAGCATGAACGTACCGTGCACTGGTCCCGGAGAGAAGTCCCGAGCCACGCTCCGCCGCTAGCAGCCCAAACGCGCGGCCGCGTAACGTCAGCGCTCCGCCCTCACCGCCAACCGCCGCGCCACCGCGGGAACCGGTTAGGCGGCGCGGGCAAGCGGGGAACGAAAGCGAGGGATGGTAGAGCCCGCGCAATGGCACCGGCGCCTCCCTCAATCCCCACACAGTTTAAGGTAATGCCCTTTGGACTGTGTAATGCCCCAGCCACATTTGAAAGGATGATGGACTCCCTCCTCCGTAGATACAAATGGTCAACTTGCCTGTGTTACCTTGACAATGTCATCGTGTTTTCACCGACATTTGACAGTCACCTTAGCAGATTGTCGGCAGTTCTTGAAGTTTTCAGGCGAGCAGGCTTTCAGCTCAACTCTGCCAAATGCCGTTTTGGCCACCACGAAATCACTGTGCTTGGCCACCTTGTGGCGTGCAACCTGACCCAGAAAAAATTCGTGTTGTCAAAGACTTCCCTATACCACGTTCCACTAAATACGTACGGAGCTTTGTCGGCTTGTGCTCCTGTTTTCGACGTTTTGTCAAGAACTTCGCCGACATTGCCCATCCCCACTCACGTAACTCTTGAAGAAGAAAACGCCATTTTCTTGGGGTCCTGAACAGGCCACTGCGTTTCACACGCTCACGACGTTACTTACGTCACCACCCATCTTGGCCCATTTCGACCCGTCAGCCCCCACTGAACTTCGCACCGACGCCAGTGGACATGGCATCAGCGCTGTTCTCGCCCAGCAGCAACAAGGTCGCGATCGCGTCTTCGCCTATACCAGTCACCTTCTTTCCTCTTCAGAGTGCAAATTTTCGATCACTGAGCGCGAGTGCCTCGCACTGGTTTGGGCTGTCGGAGAGTTTCGACCATACTTGTTTGGCCACACCTTTTCGGTCATCACTGACCACCATGCGCTTTGCTGGTTGTCTTCCCTCAAAGATCCGACTGGACGACTTGGTCGCTGAGCACTGAAACTGCAAGAATACAGCTTTGACGTCACTTACAAGTCTAGCAGACTGCACCAGGATGCGGACTGCCTATCCCGTCATCCAGTGCACCCTCCCGACTTGTCAGCGCACGATTCGGACGCCTGTGCCTTCGCGATATCCAATTTATCCGACATACGCAGCGAACAGCTCAGCGATGCCAATTTGGCGGTCAAGAACTTCGCCGACATTGCCCATCCCCACTCACGTAACTCTTGAAGAAGAAAACGCCATTTTCTTGGGGTCCTGAACAGGCCACTGCGTTTCACACGCTCACGACGTTACTTACGTCACCACCCATCTTGGCCCATTTCGACCCGTCAGCCCCCACTGAACTTCGCACCGACGCCAGTGGACATGGCATCAGCGCTGTTCTCGCCCAGCAGCAACAAGGTCGCGATCGCGTCTTCGCCTATACCAGTCACCTTCTTTCCTCTTCAGAGTGCAAATTTTCGATCACTGAGCGCGAGTGCCTCGCACTGGTTTGGGCTGTCGGAGAGTTTCGACCATACTTGTTTGGCCACACCTTTTCGGTCATCACTGACCACCATGCGCTTTGCTGGTTGTCTTCCCTCAAAGATCCGACTGGACGACTTGGTCGCTGAGCACTGAAACTGCAAGAATACAGCTTTGACGTCACTTACAAGTCTAGCAGACTGCACCAGGATGCGGACTGCCTATCCCGTCATCCAGTGCACCCTCCCGACTTGTCAGCGCACGATTCGGAGCCTGTGCCTTCGCGATATCCAATTTATCCGACATACCAGCGAACAGCTCAGCGATGCCAATTTGCAGTCAATTATCCGCCGTCTACGCTCTCATGACTGTGCCCCGTCCCTACATTATTCATGCTTCGTGACGGCATCTTATACAGACGACACCAGCTCCGATGGCCCAGAGCTTCTACTGGTTTCCCAAAACACTCCATTCCACTGTCCTCGAACAGCTTCATGATGCCCCAACCGCTGGACACATTTGAAAGGATGATGGACTCCCTCCTCCGTGGATACAAATGGTCAACTTGCCTGTGTTACCTTGACAATATCGTGTTTTCACCGACATTTGACAGTCACCTTAGCAGATTGTCGGCAGTTCTTGAAGTTTTCAGGCGAGCAGGCTTTCAGCTCAACTCTGCCAAATGCCGTTTTGGCCACCACGAAATCACTGTGCTTGGCCACCTTGTGGCGTGCAACCTGACCCAGAAAAAATTCGTGTTGTCAAAGACTTCCCTATACCACGTTCCACTAAATACGTACGGAGCTTTGTCGGCTTGTGCTCCTGTTTTCGACGTTTTGTCAAGAACTTCGCCGACATTGCCCATCCCCACTCACGTAACTCTTGAAGAAGAAAACGCCATTTTCTTGGGGTCCTGAACAGGCCACTGCGTTTCACACGCTCACGACGTTACTTACGTCACCACCCATCTTGGCCCATTTCGACCCGTCAGCCCCCACTGAACTTCGCACCGACGCCAGTGGACATGGCATCAGCGCTGTTCTCGCCCAGCAGCAACAAGGTCGCGATCGCGTCTTCGCCTATACCAGTCACCTTCTTTCCTCTTCAGAGTGCAAATTTTCGATCACTGAGCGCGAGTGCCTCGCACTGGTTTGGGCTGTCGGAGAGTTTCGACCATACTTGTTTGGCCACACCTTTTCGGTCATCACTGACCACCATGCGCTTTGCTGGTTGTCTTCCCTCAAAGATCCGACTGGACGACTTGGTCGCTGAGCACTGAAACTGCAAGAATACAGCTTTGACGTCACTTACAAGTCTAGCAGACTGCACCAGGATGCGGACTGCCTATCCCGTCATCCAGTGCACCCTCCCGACTTGTCAGCGCACGATTCGGACGCCTGTGCCTTCGCGATATCCAATTTATCCGACATACGCAGCGAACAGCTCAGCGATGCCAATTTGCGGTCAATTATCCGCCGTCTACGCTCTCATGACTGTGCCCCGTCCCTACAATTATTCATGCTTCGTGACGGCATCTTATACAGACGACACCAGCTCCGATGGCCCAGAGCTTCTACTGGTTGTTCCCAAAACACTCCATTCCACTGTCCTCGAACAGCTTCATGATGCCCCAACCGCTGGACATCTTGGAGCAACTGGCACGTACGATCGCGTTCGGCGTCAGTTCTTCTGGCCAGGCCTCCACCGCTCTGTGCGCCGATACGTCGCTTCTTGCAAGTCTTGCCAGCGCCACAAGCATCCATCCTTGTCCCCAGCCGGTCCTCTTCAGCCCATCGACATTCCCGGTGTCCCATTCTACCGCGTTGGCCGTGATCTCATCGGGCCATTCCCAACATCTCTGACTGGGAACAAGTGGATTGCCGTCGCTACGGACTACGCGACACGATACGCTATCATGCGGCCACTACCAACGAGCTGTGCGACTGACGTTGCGGAATTCCTACTTTACGATGTTATTCTTCACCACGGCGCTCCTCGACAGCTGCTGACCGACCGTGGTCGCTCCTTTCTGTCCAAAGTCGTCGACGACATTTGTCGTTCGTGTTCCATCCGTCACAAGCTAACCACTGCCTACCATCCGGAAACCAATGGGCTTACCGAGCGCCTCAACCGCACACTGACCACAATGCTCTCCATGTACGTTTCCTCCGACCACCGTGATTGGGACAGCACCTTGCCTTATGTGACATTCGCCTACAACTCGTCACGCCATGACACGGCTGGCTTTCCCCCCTTTTATCTCTTTGTTTGGCCGCCATCCAACATTACCTTCGAGACTCTTTTACCATCACCTGTGCACCCTGTTACCGACTACGCCCGCGATGCAGCTTCTCGGGCTGCAACGGCTTGCCAGATTGACAGGGATCGTCTTAATGCCTCCCAGCTGTCCCAGAAGGCCCGCTACGACAGCCATCACAGAGTCGTTAATTACTCTCCGGGTTTTTTGGTCCTCCTCTGGACGCCTTGCCGCCACGTTGGCTTGTAGTCAAACTTCTTTCCCAATACTCTGGGCCTTACAAGGTCCTACGCCAGGTCACAGACGTAACGTACGAGATCACTCCATTGGACAGTTCATCTGCCGCGTCCGCCACTGATATCGTGCACGTCTCCCGCCTTAAGTCATATGTTGCCGGACAAGATCCTACTGCTCCTTAAGCGCCGAGACAGCGCTCTCGACAGCGGGGGTTCTATGTTAAGCGCTATGCCGAGCATGGAAGAATGCGCCAAAAAGACGGTGAAGACGACGATCTGGGCAGCGCTCGTGTTGTTGTTCTGCCATCTTGACTGCAGCCGTCTCTCTCTGTATATATCGTGTAGATATAATTTTCCTATCCCTTTTTGCTACTCTACATAATGGCTCCAGCATGGAGCCCTTGGGAACTCCAGATGTTACTGCTACTCTTGGATGACATCTGTTCGCAGACAACACAATGGAGCGATTCCTTAGAAAATGTCTTAGCCAAACAGAAACTGACCCTCTTCCAATATAGTTGAATACCCTGTTTAAATACTATCTCTTGCAAGTATTTATTGATCCTCCTAGAAACGAACACGGCTCGAATATGTTGCGACAATATGTCGTAGATGAGTGACTATAAAAGAAAGCCTGTCGTGCAGCGTCACAAATCGGATCACAAGGCGATGAAACAGTTTCCTAAAGCAGATGACAAATCAATAATTAATAATCTAGCCTTTCAAAATAATTTCAACACAATTATACTGTTGATGATCTGTGGGTTTGTTTTAAAGGTATAGTTCATGATTGTCTGCAGTGATCGAAAACAATTCACTATCTTTGGATAAAGCTAACGTAAACGTTAAAGAAACGGTCGTACAGGGCGAGCAGTCCTATTGTGAAAATTAAGATTGGTGAAATAAGCAAGGAAATAAAATAAAAAGTTCTTGTGACAAAGAAAAGTATTTGAATAAAAATTTACAGCATTTATTAAAACATTCCCACGCAAATTTTAAAGGTCAGTTCAGGGGCATGCTATACCCTCTAGTTCCTTTAGATGGAAAACTAGTGGGCGAAGATGCTGCTGCCTGTACAGCCTTTAATAACCGTGTGGGAAGACGTGACGCGTTTGGTTGCCCACATTTATTATATGCTCCTCAAAGACGCTGTTGCTCTTGCCGCCGTTGTTCTTGGCGTCCTATCGCGTTCTACCTCGCGCTCAGCTCGCACGAGCGGAGCAGCCGAGGGGCCGCATCGTCGTTGTCGTCGAGACGCTGACGGCTCGCCATATGGCCCCCCTCTAGCGAGGTAGCCAGTGGGCGAAGGAGCGATCTCTATGAGCAGCTGGTAGGTTCTGCTGTTGCGGAGCGCGTTCGTCTGGTGTTTTTGGATGGCCTTTCGTCTTCAAGAACGGCGTCGGTGTCGAGGACAAGGCCGGCTTTATGCGGTCGACGGAGACACTGTCTTCGCGTCCATTAAGAAGCAGGACAAAATGCTTCGGGCAACGCTTGACGACTTTAAAGGGCCCGTCGTAAGGCGGCTGCAGTGGTGGTCTGAGTGCATCGTGCCGTACGAAGACATGTGTACAATCGCGGAGAGCACGACTGGCGAAAGATGGGCGTGAGTGTTGACGTGGCAGAATAGGAGACACGTTTCTCATGGCATTCCCGAGGCGGCTGGCATAATCGGCAACGTCCTGTGGTGGTATCGGTGACGCCTCGAAAAACTGGCCAGGAAGCCTTAAGGTCGTGCCAAAAACGAGCTCAGCTGAGGAGCAGGACGCGTCCGTACGTATCGTGCTGCGAAGGGCGAGGAGGACGAGTGGTAGTCGTTCCGTCCAGGGTATCAGTGATGAGGAGGCCATGAGAGAGGCTTTGAGTTGGCGGTGAAATCGCTCAACCATGCCGTTCGACATCGGGTGGTAGGCCATCGTCTTGATGTGTTGACACCAAGCATGCGGGACAAAGTGCGGAAGAGCGCGGAGTCAAATTGACGACCTCTGTGTGTTGTGATGGTCTTGGGAACTCTGTAACGGCTTATCCACACGCTGATGAGTCCGCGGGCAACTGACTCTGCCGTGATGTCGGTGAGCGGTAGTGCCTCAGGCCACCGCGTGAACCGGTCAACGCACGTTAACATATAGCGGCTGTTGTTCGATGGGGGCAAAGGGCCTACGAGGTCCAGGTGCACGTGACCGAACCGCGAGTCGGGAGGCGTAAAGGTACCCAGTGGGCTCACTGTGTTGCGCTGGACTTTGGTTTGCTGGCATTTGAGGCAAGCACGTGTCCAGCGGCGAACGTTGATGTTCATTTGTGGCCATAGATATTGCTCTGTGACGAGGCGTTGAGTCACACGTATGCCGGGGTGCGACAAGGAATGCAAGGCGTTGAAGATGCTGCGGCGAAATGGCACTGGAACATACGGGCGAGGACGTCCGGTAGAGGTGTCGCAAATGAGTGGAATTGCGCAGCCTGGAAGTTGGACATCTTCGAACTTGAGGAAGTTCTCTTGGAGTCGTAGAACTTGAAGTTCGCTGTCCTCGCGTTGTGCAGTAGCCATGGCTGCAAAATCGACTGGCGGGCGCTCATCCACCGTTACATTGATTTCTATTCGGGATAGTGCGTCAGCAACAGGATTGTCTTTGCCACTGATGTGTCGGATATCGTTGGTAAACTCCGATATGTAGGAAAGTTCGCGGATTTCACGTGGAGTGTGGGAAGAGGTGGTAGCGGTCGAAAGACACGTGAGCGGCTTGTGGTCGGTGAGGATATGGAATTGCCGACCTTCGAGGAAGTGGCGAAAATGCTTGACAGCCAAATAGGCCGCCAGCAGTTCACGACCAAATGTGCTGTAACGGCGCTCGGTCTGCGAGAGCTTCCGGGAAAAGAAAGCGATCGACTGCCAAACTCCATTGACCAACTGCTGCAGGACTGCTCCAATGGCGACGTCCGAGGCATCCACAGTGAGTGACGTGCTGGCGTCGCACTTTGGGTGCGCGAGGAGTGTTGCGTTGGCGAGCGCTTCCTTGATGGAACTGAAAGCTGTCTCGGCGTCGCCTGTCCAGGAGATGGAAGCGTTCGGCTTCGTTTGACCGGACAGAAGTGCATGGAGCGGTTGCAAGATAGCAGCGCAGTGGGGAATAAAGCGCCGGTAATAGTTGGCCAGCCCGAGGAATTCACGCAGTTTCTTCGTAGTTGTTGGTCGTGGAAACTGTAATATAGCTTCCACGTGCGCGGCTGGTGGAGAGATGCCACGGGAATCCACGCGATGGGCAAGGAAGTCCAGTGAAGAAACTCTGAACTCGCTCTTCGGTCCGTTGATGACTAGTCCGTACTTGCAGAGCCGCGTGAAAACCTGACGCAGGTGAAGTTCGTGATCCGCTTCTGAGGTGCTGAAGACGAGGATGTCGTCGATGTACGCGAAGCAGCACGTCAAGCCACGAAGAACCTGGTCCACGAACCGTTGAAAGGTTTGTGCGGCGTTTCGTAGACCAAACGGCATACGTGTGTATTCAAACATGCCAAAAGGTGTTATTATGGCAGTCTTCGGTACGTCGGAAGGCTCGACTGGTATTTGGTGATATGCCTTCACTAAGTCGATCTTGCTGAATACGGTGCAACCGTGCAGCAACGCCGTGAAGTCCTGGATGTGTGGTATCGGGTAGCGGTCCGGTACCGTCACTTTGTTGAGGGCGCGATAGTCACCGCACGGTCTCCAGTCACCTGATGACTTGGGGACCATGTGTAGCGGTGATGACCAGGCACCAGAAGAAGGGCGGACGTATCCGAGCTCAAGCATATGCTCAAATTCTTGCCTTGCGATCTTGTAACGGTTAGCAGCGAGACGACGAGCACGTGCAAACACCGGTGCTCCTACTGTCACAATGTGGTGAGTGACATGGTGGCGTACCGGGTCTTCAAGAGATGGAGCACTGGAAGAGATCGGAAAATTCTTCCAGAAGTGTAGACCATGGCGGAGAGACTTTGGCATGAGCTTGCACGAGACGCAAAGGTGGTAAACTTGATGTCACGCCTTGAACTGTTAGGTGGGTTTCAGAATCCAGGAGACGGCTATGTCGTAGGTCGACCACAAGCTTAAAATGCCAAAGAAAGTCTGCACCGATGATTGGTACACGCACGTCAGCGACTAAGAAAATCCATCGAAACGTGCGTCTCAAGCCAATGTCAAGCGTAACGGACCTGTGTCCGAAGGTCCTTATGGTTGAACCATTGACAGCAGTGACAGGCGGCGTGGTCTGACGTGGTGTCGCTGTCGTGACGCGCTGCCTCGGTGGTCTGCTTTGAGCGAGATGAGTGCAGCGGCCAGGTGGTCCACTTTGCGGTAGAGCTCCTCGTTAGCTTGAAGGAGACGGTCCAAGCGGTCGTCGCGGACCGGCGCAAAGAGGAAAGAGTCACGTTGTCTCTCGATTCCAGATATGGCCGGGGTGCCGAAATCCATAATTTTGTCGGCCATTTGTGCCAGTGAGTCGAGGGTTTCTGTGGAGGACATGCTCAAGATCATCCGCACCTGCTGTGGCATTCGCTGTACGAAGAGCTCCCGTAGAATGGATGTGTCCAATGCAGCAGACTGGTCCCCAATCAGATGGCGCATGCGACGCAGAAGCTCCGTGCGCTTTCGTTCACCGAGCTCCTCCGCGGTGAGTTGCTGCTGCAGCCTACGCTGTTCCGACTCGGTTGTCCGGCGTATAAGCTCCGTTTTAAGAGTGCCGTAGGGTGTGTCAGGAGGCGGAGAGCGCAGAATGTCCCCTACGATGGCGATGACAGCAGGTGGTAAAGCACCGATGATGTAGTCGTACCTTGCTGTTTGCGATGTTACTCGATGTCGTTGGAAGAGGGGCTCGACGCTCAGAAACCAGAGTTCTGAGTGCGACTGCCAAAACTCCGGTAGCTTGAGAGTAGCGACGACAGGTTCGGGTACCGTGGGACTCGGTGTGACTTCACTGTTGGGTGTGGTGTCCATGATCAGCCGAAATGAACGAGGCTGAAGGCGTTTACCATGGACACTCGGTGCGTTGGCGAAGGAACGAGCAGATGGCGCGTTGGCGTCGGAAGTCCAGGGTCACCACTTGTGGGAAGACGTGACGCGTTTGGTTGCTCACATTTATTATATGCCCCTCACAGACGCTGTTGCTCTTGCCACTGTTGTTCTTGGCGTCTTGTCGCGTTCTACCTCGCGCTCAGCTCGCACGAGCGGAGCAGCCGAGGGGCCGCATCGTCGTCGTCGAGACGCTGACGGCTCGCCATAACCGTTTCAGTAGTGCTTGCACAAAAGATCGCCACCATCTTCCATCCTTGAATGTAAGTCTACCTCCAGTATCACATGTATTAATTTCTGAGGAAGGCATTTTTAATCTCTTGTTAAATCAGTATATAAAGAAATCAGAGGGACTAGATGACACACCGAATGCCTTACTACAGTATAGACCACTTATAACGTAACCACTTATAGTGTAGGACCGGATATAGTACGGTCTTTTCAGACTCCCGTTAATTTTTCCATAGCACTCCATGTATATGCATACCGCTTACAGTGCAGCCGCAGGAAAGTATCACTGACAAGGGCGGCAGCGAGCACGCTTCTCAACAAGGTGCATGCTCCCGGCTGGCATATGCATTATGCAATGAAATCAAACTCTCGTTAATTCGGACTTATTTGGCCGCACGTCGGTTAATCCGGACTACTTTTGGAGCTCGGTGAGCGAGGAGCGCCGCAAATGTGCGACGAAAAAGAGCAAGAACGGCGCTAGCGTCCAACCAAAACGAAGCGGCGGAGTCCGCATCGCCAATCAGTTGAAATCGTACATGAAAATGACAGCAACGCCGGAACGCTTCGAGCCTATTTGTGTCTTTAAAGCCTGAATTCTTGCATTTACCGCCGCAAACAACACCGCGTTGGCCGCAGGCTTTCGTAACTGCGTAGTTGTCATCCACGATCGTGTCGATAGCGGCCGCAGTTTTCTCCGCAGCGGTTGCGGCGAACAGTAGTTTCGTTTTTACTCGGTACGTGCGTCGGCCGCGTGCCTAAAAAACTGCGTAGTCGCCATCGATGATCGCATAAATAGCGACCGCGGTTTCGACTGCAGTTGTTGCCGCGAATGGTAGTTAATTCGTCCAGACTTGGTGCGTGCATCGGGCGCGTGCCTTCAGCACCGCAAAGTCGCCGTTCATAATCCTGTCGATAGCGGTCACGGTTTTTTCCGCAGCGGTTGTGGCAAACAGTTGTTTTGTTTTGACTCGGTGCAAAGCTGTCGAGCTTGAAGAGCCCCGGCTACATCACGATTATGTTTTCGCCAGCTCACTGGCGAAAACGTAATCGTGATGTGCGCGCGATAGTACAAAGCGTGTCTACATGCTTGGTCTACATGTTTTGCATACGTGCAGTGCTTGAAAATCGTTGTTTTGGTTATAGTGCAGTACCGCTTATAGTGCAGATATTCGCGACTCCGGCGACTTACGTTATAAGCGGTACGCAGAATGTTGTGAAAAATATTTGTGTGTGTCATACACTAGGCCTTTGAACAGACGCGTGTTATAACCCCAAGGACTGGAAGATTGGCGCAATTAGGCAGGCCTCCACAGCACTGTATTAACAGTGCTGAGGGCCCGGTTCAAAAAAACAAGAAGGTCCCCTCCCGCCTTACCCTCTCGTCATTCTTGAGATGCTTTTTAGAATTCGCTACAAAGAACAGATGCCGTATTTACTCGAAGAATCTCCAGAGTGTTTAGGAACATCGCCTGGGCGTTTACTTTCTTGCAGAGCAAGTGGAGATATTGTCATTGAAATTGAACTATAGCAGGAGACATAGACAGCATTAAGATTTGTCGGGCTAGTTGGTTCATACTGACAGAAGGGTAAACTGCACGAGAAGTTAAGACAAAAATACGTAAGAAATACATACGACACTTAGAAGTGCAGTCTAAGTGTTGTATATGTTTCTTCGATTCCCCTTAACCTTTAGCGCAGTTTACCCTTGTTTCAATAGACATCTTCCCTCAAAAATCAGGAAGCACAATCGTACGAAATGGCTTCCTCTACCTGCTTCTTTTTATTCATATTTTAAAAAAGAAAGAAAGGTATGTACGTGTCTACAAGCGTTTTCATGCCTTTTGCTGGGATAGTTTATTGATGAGATCTTGAACATTGACTCTCCTAAGAATCTCCGTCTCCACATTCAGCAGGGACAAATTGCTGAGGCGGCTGTCAGTCATCGTTGATCGAAGCCAGGTTCTTGATCAATTTCAGCTTGGTGAATGATCGTTTGCCAGTGCAATTTGTGATCATCAAGGACAAAAAAATTCTAACAGCAACATGAACATCTGCAAATGAACCTTCAAGCTTTTCATGAATTAGAAATTTCAGCATGTCTGCTCAGAAGAACAGCCTTCGGTGCTCGCAAATGAAATAAACTGTTCAAACTCATCGGAAAATGTGCCAGCCAGATCAGAAGGATACTTTTTCACGAGGTTGTGGGGATGCGCTGACTCTCACGCGTCCCCTGATGTTGTTTTCCCGGCGTGGCTCCCGTGGTCCGGCTTCGCCGCGTGGCTAACGGCGGCGGTCGGTGTGGTTGCGGTGCATTGCGAGAGATGGCACGAGTGTCGCGATGCTAGCACCACCGAACGGCGGGGTGACTTGGGCGCAAAAGGTCAAAGGCGCTTCCTCTTTGGGTTGGGATCGGCGGCCAACACGCACGAACGCTTCGCGCGACCGTCGCGCGAGGCTAAGAGCAATACACAGGTATGGAGGAACACGGATCGTTCGAGCGCGCCACCGTTCGCATAACTGTACACGTGAACGACTAGGCGATGGTGTCATAGCATGGGGTGAACGTATTCGCTCGCTATCGGGTCGCGGTGAGTCGGACTTCCTTGATTTGTAGCGCGCCCATGTGAATGTTCTATTGGTAGTAATTCGGCTAGCATGTATTAGTGTAAGAAAGATGCAATAAATGCCCTTATGATTGTCTGCACTACTGTGTTGTCGTTCCTTTGTCCCAAGAGCACATGTGAGACCCCACATCTGGCGCCCAACGTGGGGCCTCTTGGGGCATCGGACGATAATTTTAAGTTTTGCTCGGTTCGAGATGTTTCAACCGAAGCGTAGTCCTAGCGTGGATTTTGATCGCTAGTGTCGGCGGTGTGCTTTCTTGAGCGAGGCGACGGTTGCTGTAGCGTGTTTGAACTTTTCAACATGCTAAGCCTTTTCGCGAGTGTTTTGTTGAAGTACACTCGTCGGTACGAGAGCCACGTGGTCTGCATCCTGGGAGAGCGAGGCCTAGCGCCCGCGGAGCATTGGCAAGCCTAAAGTGAGTGAGTACGGAAGCCTCGTGGGTGGTCCGAATTTCTTATGTAAATAGCTTCTTCTATCTCTTTGACTTCGGAAGTCGCGGCTCAGGGAGCCGGGTGGCCGCGGGCCACGGGTGCCGCTACGGGCTGACTGGTATTGCGGCCTGGCACCAGGCGCTCCGACACCGTCTGGGACGGTGGGCGCCGTCAACTCGGATGCTGTGTGCACCGAGCGGGGTAGGACCACCTCACAGAGCTAACGTCTCCTCGCGGCTGCCTGTTCTTGTGCCCATTTTGGGTGTTTTTTTTTTTCGGATGCCGGTTGTTGTCAGGGTAGCGATGCATTAGGCCTAAGGCTTTACGAAGCCGCCTGTCGCACGTGGAGGGACACAACCTGGTGGACCGTTGTGTTGAGGTGCCGCACTTTGCTTCCCTCAATTTAGTTAGCCTCGCAAGAATTGAAATTACTCGTTCGATTCAAGAAAGCAAGCTTTGTTCACGTGAACTTAGCATCTGAAATGCCGTCCGAAATTTCGCTAGCCGAATTGGACATCGTACCACGTGGGTGATGCGTATGCCGAATTCCTTTCCCTTGCACTACTTTAGTGTTTGTCGAGTGCGTTGAGTGTACGCAGCGTGAGCGGAGTCACCCCTGGTTTGCTGTCACCTGCACATCGTCTGCGCTGCTGCCCCGGCCTACGAACGAGCTATCCCAGGTGATGCAGATGCCTGTGGCCAGTTCGGCGCAGCGATTTCGGCGGCCGCCTGTGTCCGGCTCGTTACCCTCGGCGGCTGGGAAAAGAGCCGGCAGTCACCAACGGCTACAGTGGCTCTCGCCGGCAGGGCGCTTCGGCGCGAGCGACGCTTGCTCGGGCCGACTTCTGCGTCGCCGTTTCCGGAGTCCTGTGCTGGAGTCGTGCCATCGAATCTGCAGAGCTGGTGCTGTGACCAACGGACGCCAGCGGTGAACCCCTGAGACAATGTCGGCTCGCATGTTGTGGATAACGTGTGGACATTTCCTCGGCGGCGCCACTGTCGCATGTACTAACGTTTGTTCGCGACGCGCGCGTTGTTAGACCTTGTGACATGCTTCGCCAGAGTATGTGTAGTGATTTAAGGTTGGGGGGATGTGGGGCTGCGCGACTCTCACGCGTCCCCTGATGTTGTTTTCCCGGCGTGGCTCCCGTGGTCCGGCTTCTCCGCGTGGCTAACGGCGGCGGTCGGTGTGGTTGCGGCACATTGCGAGAAATGGCGCGAGTGTCGCGATGCTAGCGCCACCGAACGGCGGGGTGACTTGGGCGCAAAAGGTCAAAGGCGCTTCCTCTTTGGGTTGGGATCGGCGACCAACACGCACGAACGCTTCGCGCGTGCGCCGGCCCGCTTCGCGCGACCGTCGCGCGAGGCTAAGAGCAGGACACAGGTATGGACGAAGACGGATCGTTCGAGTGCGCCACCGTTCGCGTGACTGTACACGTGAACGACTAGGCGATGGTGTCATAGCATGGGGCGAACGTATTCGCTCGCTATCGGGTCGCGGTGAGACGGACTTCTTTGATTTGTCGCGCGCCCATGTGAATGTTCTATTGGTAGTAATTCGGCTAGCATGTATTAGTGTATGAAAGGTGCAATAAATGCCCTTTTGATTGTCTGCACTACTGTGTTGTCGTTCCTTTGTCCCAAGAGCACAGGTGAGACCCCACAAGGTCCATTGCCTGCAGACGCTCCTGCGCTGGGAAAAAGCAGTTCCAATCCGTAATAACAGCAAACCGCGAGCATAATTCAGTGTAAGCGCTCAAGCGAGCTGTGAGAGCGTACAGGAGATTGTCAATCATGACGAAGAAGGTTTCACAGCGGCACTTCGCTGAAGAATCTTGTGGCTCTGGCGTGCTCGTGCCGAGTTCAGTGCTGTCGTATCATGTCGATTGTTTTCGCTTTCTCTGGGTGCTTGCTTTATACGAAGCATGGTCCAACGCTTCCTTCGCAAGCTTTTCAATTTCATCGAACCTCTCTAGCCGGATACATAATCACACAACGTTTTCATCACGCTTACGGCAGCATTCAATGGCAGTGTTGGGCTCTGAAGCGCTGCAAGACTAACCCAAAAACTCGGCTATCAGTGCGGTTTCCACGTTGTCATTGCCTTCAGCAAAGAATTTGACTCGTGCGTCGTTTCTGCTCGTTCATCATGATCTTCGGATAGTTCCATCAAGGCGGCTTTGATTTCTTTAGAACCTGCCGCGAGAGCCCTCGTTGCATCCGCTCGCGCTGACCACCGCATGTCACTGCGCTGACCAACATCTTTGCAGATTTTCTTCTTGTAGTGCAAAAAAAAACACGGATGTAGAAGAAGAACTGAGTCACACACAGGCGCCTGTGTGCGTCTCAGTTCTTTTACATCCGTGTGTTTTTTTGCGCCACAAGAAGAAAATCTCTATGCACCTTCGCATTGCTCGTTCCGAAACTCATTGGACCGTAGCTGCTCACATCCTATTCCGGCTGCTCTTTGCGTCTATCAGCTGGATCAGCTCTGTCGCTCTACGCGATTCATGGTTTTGGGCGAGTGTAACGTTTTTACCTCAGACTGAAGATGTGTGGGCTGACTTCAGGGTTATGCACATTTTGTAACGAACAGCCTTTTTGAAGCATTCATATTATTGAAATAGATAACCTCTGTTTCAATCAGGGGAAGTCAGCAGGAGACAAACTTTTTCGAACCAAACCACGAAGTTCGCCATTTTTTCCAGCGCTCAGGGGGCCCCCTATGCCCGGAGGGCCCGGTTCATTTGAACCCTGGATAATCCACCCCTGGTGACAAAGCACTATTTGAATATTATTGACCAATTTCGCTAACCCCAACAGCCTGCAACATTTTAGAGCAAGCAGTCCATAAACAGTTTCATTTCTTGAAGAGCACACTGTACCAACAAGTGCACATCATGGGTTTGACCATGGATATTCAATCAGCACACAACTGGTTGGAACCACCCACGATCTTGCTACAGCATTAAATGAAGGAAAGCAGATGGATGCCATTTTTAGGGACTTCCAAAAGGTTTTTGATAAATTGTTGCATAAAAATATACTTCACAAATTGGAATATACTCGAACAAAATGCAAAATTGCTGTCGTAGAAGAGATGTGCCTAGCTTTATAATCGATTCACCAAATGGAACCCCATCCGTTCTAGTCCCTGTTTTGTCATACAGTGTGTCCCCCAGGGCTCCGCCCTCAGACCGCTTTTGCTTGTGTTGTTTGTAATGACATTGTCACCCATCTTTCTGTAAATGAGAAGTTGTGTGCTGACGATAGTACATTGTGCAGGAAAGCACCTTCAGCTGAGTATCAGATTAGGCTGAATAATCAATTTGGCAAAGTCTTTACTTATTGCCAGGAATGGCAAATGAAAATGAATTACCATAAAACAGTCCATATGCAACTAACGCTCAAGAAGAACCCTTTTTGTTATCAGTATGGCACTAACAACATCTCTCTATCAGAAGTCACAGAATACAAATATGTTGGATTATGGGCAACAAATAATCTAACTTGGAACAAATATATTCCCACAATTAGCGGAAACTGCCCTTCGTATTAAACTCTTTTTTTCTAAAGTGCGTGTGAGTCTACTCTGCCTGTTCACATTCCTCCAATGTCGGAATAGGCAGTTATAATATGGCATCCTTTCAAGTATAGTACTAAAGTAAAGAAAGTGCAATAGAAAGGCTTACAATTTATTTGTAACTAGTACGGTCTGACATCAGTCAGTGAGCTGTGGACAAGAGCTTTGAAATGTGTTGCGGAAAGAAACCATATTCGTCGCCCAACATTCTGCTGCTTCTAGTTAAATGTAACGAACAGCTCACGTAATCTTGGGGTTACGCCACACATAAACAACACAGTAAGATGATAATACCTTTAAATTCACGGATTAATGGCACTCTTCTTTTTTCCCTAAAACTTTCTAATTATGTTGTATCACATAGTACAGTGTCATTGTTTCAAAAGCAGCCTCACCTGACCCTCACTCGTCATCGTATACAGTGCTTTAGTAGTTTTGTATCCTAACTATTGTGTTTTGGTTGTTTGTTTATGCCTGTATCTTTTCTATTGCTTGATCTTTATAAGAATGACCGCAGTTTTCAGAAATAAATATCGCAAGTGGGTAAAGTTCTCAAGTGATCCCAATCGCATTAAAAGCCAACATCGGCCCATTCTCGCCACATTTATTTCATCGCGGTCGGTGCCAGCGCAACGCAATTCGGAGACATAATGTCGCCTGGCCTGCTTGATTCAGTATTCTAGCATTTTTGAATACATCTCATTAATCTTTTTCTGTCACAACTTCTCTGCCTACCTTGTGCGGCTACCTATGGCTGTAACAGGTTCCGGTTGTACCAATCTCCGCCCTGTTTCTTTTTTCCCCACCAAACTCTAAACGTCTCTCGCTTATCGCGACTGCTGACCGGTTGATGATTCCGCCCGCTTTAAAACCAAGCGCTTCTGGAAGGTGTATGTTCGTCACCTACGATTCTCACTGGGTGAATCCCTTCGCATTCCATTAGGATGTGCTCTGCGGTCTCCGGATTTTTGCTGCAGCATACACATGCCTCATCTTGTTGCGAATATTTGCCCCGATGTGTTTTTTTTTTTTTTTTTTTTTTACTTAGGCAACCAGCTCGAGCCTCACTGCCCTTTGTTCGATGACGGCAAAGGGCCTACGTTTTTAACGATGCCAATAAGATGACGCTCCAAAAGTTCGTGTAAACAACAAGCGTGTAAACGCTCTACGCGATCACGCACGCAGAGCACTGACCTCATCGTGCGGTCAACAAACAAGAGACACGGGAAAAACAGCAGTGGCGGCGTGGTCGGAGCGAGCCGGAAATCGAATAATTTGGCACTCGCACCTGTGAATGCGTCGACGCGTTGGTTGGCTTGCAGACGTGCTTGTGCGCGGGCCAGTGCAGACGCTGATGTTCTTTGCTGCAGTAGAAGACCCGATGGCATCGTGCGCATCGGCGCAGTTCCGACGTGATGCCGCAGAACTGACAGTAGTAGATGTCTTCGGCGTCGGAAACCATAGCCATTCCGCCACAGCGATTGAATCTAAACTTTCGCGTAGGCACTCGGCAAGCGCTGAAAGATCACAACCGCAGCAGCACGCAATCAACCATTGCTTCTTGGACACCAAGCACGTTGCCCCAGGTTGCCCCCTGTACCGCGGCGGACTGCTATTGTCACGTGACGACATAAAAAAGTAAAAAAGAGAAACCAAGCGTATTGTAATACCAAAAATGCTATAAATGTTAATAATATATTTGAAAAGTTATGAAATTGTTTTAGTCATTATTATGTACGCCTGATTAAACAAAACCAAATACCCTTTTTTTTTTCGTTTGTTTTTCGCGACTGACGAGTGGCTGAAAGGGATCACGTGGCTCGTGGACCTCTTTGCTGCTCTATGAGCCTCGGACCGTACATTGGACGATTGGAGCTTCTCAAACGGGCTGGAGCATTTGGATCGGCTGCACACGGCGTCAGCGGCATATTCAAAAGGGCCGACTGTTGCAGGGTGGAAGTGTATCGGAAGGTCCATCTTCAAACGAGGCAGTTCGTGTGTTCTTGCGGATATGGCCACTTTCGGGCGTTCTTCAAGATGGGTGAGTGATCTCCGAAGCCTAGGCTTGTTAGAACGGTGTCGCGAAGCGAAACAGTAACCCTCGTTTGGCGAAAGCCGTTGCCGGTGGGCTGCTGTAGCTTTTCGGTTCCGTATGCTTGTAGTGGTTGCTGTCCTGGCTACTCACCGTTTTTCGCTTGTCTTCGCATTCGGCGGCCGTGCTTAAATTGTGGTTCGCTCCTTTGAGGCGACCGTCACGGAAGATTTTTCATTTTGTTGTGCTAGTATTTAGCAACCAGTTTGTCTTCGGTTGGACTTTGTTCCTGATTAACGTAACTGGGGCTTGAGCCGTCCCGCCGCGGCTTTTGAAATTTATTTATTTCTGGTAACGCGTAACCGCGGTGTGTTTTGAACGCTTTCGATGGCTTGCCTACGTCTAGCCCGCTTCACATGCGCTGGTGAGGGTATCTCGCAGGAGCACCGACCACGCGGGCTTAGCGAACCAAAGGGCTGCGTCAGCTGTCGCCTCTCGTAGTAGTCTCAACAAGCGCGCCGGGACACGCCTCAGTGAATTGTTGTCGAACACGTAGCAGTCTTCCTTCGCGGCCTGCTTAAAGCAGACTGTGGCTTGTGGGATTATCATTTCAGCACGCGTAGCCACGCAGCGCGGTTTGACACGTTGTGCGGAATCATTCAGCCTGTGACAGGGGCGCGCCATTTCTTGAAACAGTGTATTGCATGCAGTTGTGGCTGGCGCAAGCACTCGCCCCCCCCCCCCCCCCCCCTTTTTTTTTTTCCACAGTAAAAGCGTTAGGTCTTTGTCGCGTCCACGTGACACCCTCGGTTCTCGCACGTCATTTCTTTTTGCGCTGCGGCTCGTCGATTTAGTTCTGCTGCAGCTCTCGGGCTGAAGTTTCACATGACGTGAATGTGCTGTTGTAACGCCTCCCGGGGGACCATTGCCTTGTTCAAGCCCCCTCCCCCCAATGATTGCATTCATTCACGTTGTGCCATGGGACCTCCTCACTTCTTTGGTTAGCAAGAAATGACACTCTTTTGAACTGCTTCGTGTCCAGCCTAGCGTTTCTTGTCTTTACTCAAGTTCATTGAGCATACTGCAAGTCATGCTGTATGCTAGGCTTTGTTGCCAAGCCACTGCTGAAATGTTTCTGGGGAATGTCATGCACCCAAGTTGCAAACCCAATAAAGTTGTTCAAAATGTGTTCAATACAGAACAGTTGAGAGTGATCCTGGGCTTCATAATTCATATGCACTAAGTGTGTTATACAGAATCATTTCAAAAAGTTTGCTCCAGTGTTCGAGCCACACAGTACTCGCTTGCATGTCCACTCACACTCATCGGTAATCGCTCGCACCCGCTCGTACTGGTGCCAATCATGAAGGCTGCTCAATAATTCAGTACCTGCTTTGTTGGCATAGTGGCTTGGGCATTTCGATGGGGGTGAAATGCAAAAACACCCATGTACCGTGCTTTGGGTGCGTGTTAAAGAACCCGAGGTTGTCAAAATTAATCCCGAGTCTGCCACTGTGCCTCATAATGATATCGGGGGTTTTGGCACGCTGTCCAGTCTTGCTGGTGTGGCATCTTTTAAGTTGTAGTACGAAGCTCACATAGACGATAAGCACGACTTCCAACAAACATTTTGAAGCATGCACATTCCTTATTCATAAAAGCAAACAAAATTGCATAGTAGCTTGCAAGACGCATATCGCTTTCATTACAGTAACCGCCGTGGTTGCTCAGTGGCTATGGTGTTGAGCTGCTGAGCACGAGGTCGCGGGATCGAATCCCGGCCACGGCGGCCGCATTTCGATGGGGGCGAAATGCGAAAACACCCGTGTACTTAGATTTAGGTGCACGTTAAAGAACCCCAGGTGGTCCAAATTTCCGGAGTCCCCCACTACGGCGTGCCTCATAATCAGTACTGGTTTTGGCACGTAAAACCCCATAATTTCGCTTTCATTACAGTGAACACATGTCCTGCGCTGCGCGTCGGCTGCTTATGGTGTCGCCAGTAGGTGACTAGCACAGGCTCAACATTTACTAGAGTCGGCAATGGCTGGCCAGAAAAGCAGTGAATGCCAAGCCACACTACGGTCAAGTTAGAAAGCTGTAAGTGGCACCTATAGTTGCAGCTAGCATCGGTAAAGCTTATCGCAGTCACCTCGCGGTGATAACTGGCTGCTGCAGATGGCAGGTTACATGCTAGCATTTTTCATTTCATAAAGGTGCTGTTTTTACCTTCGCAAAGTGCAATGTGCAGAAAAACTCAATTATTGTGCCCTTAGCTTTGTTGTGTGGCTAGCTCCTGTGATAAGCGAAATCATTTATTGAAAGTAGCACCTTGTGGTGTTAACTGTGTGTGCACTTTGCAAGTGATGTGCTTAGAATACCAACTCCAGGCATGTGCAGAGCAGTGTGATGTGCTAATAAAATGCTCTGGGCATATCTCAGCAGGCGAGTGCAGCCAAGTTTTCTTGGTAACAAACCACCAATGGATACATGTAGGCTGGACTGTGCCTGATGTATCCAAGATGCACACCAGCCAGCCCAGGTTCTTTAGCCTTTCTACAGTGAAAGCTTTCACATTATCGTCGGGCCACTGCTAGATTGGGATTGCAGTCATTCGTTTTAGTCTATCAGCAGCACTAAACGAGGGGATGCACTTGAGTGACCTCTAGGAGCTTTCACTAAATGTGCGACCGTACAACGCATGCGATTAAAAAGTGGTCATGCTTCTCGGCGAACCGCGCGAATCTGCTGTTCCGCGCTCAAGTGAGAACGCTCTGGTATCCAGAAGCCGTGCTAAACATTGTGCTGCACCCTAGTGCAAAGAGAAGTAAACTTCAACAAACAAAGTTTATTTATCCCTCAAGAGATGGCACATCATGTATACAAAGAATGTGCACGAATCGCAGTGAGAAAAACCGCGAAATTTAACCCCCGAACACCCTTGTCGGGCAGTGCCCGACAGCGGACCGCTACGGCCGTGTTGCGTTGTCGGGCCCTGCCCGACAGCGGATCACAAAGGGTTAATAATGCCCTGCCTCATACTACGCTTGGTGGCGATCAGATTTGTGCAAGACTGACGTCATCTCCGTATACAGTCGACAAGAGCGTCACGGCGTTGGCGATCCCCGTTAATGGAGGTCGAAGAAACGAGCCCCATTATTTCGCACGTGGCCTCCGTGATCAGCTCCGGCTGTCCCATCAATCAAGCAATCAATCAAATCTTTATTTCCAACGACAGTTGGGGGTTCCTTACGCGAAAAGCGGTAATAGCACCACTTTTCAAAATGTCTAAGGGGGTTGGCTGCGGTATTAAAATCCATACTTTCAAAAACAAGCTTACTTTATAGAGAAAGAAAATGCAGGTAAAAAATACCATAAAAAAAGGTTGTTCAAATACAACAATGGAACAGTAGAACAAATGAGGTCAACATATAAGTACACTCCAGGACGGTTGTGCATTGGAGCTGAAATATTCGGTGTTCACGTGAACACATATAAAATGACGAAAACAGTAAACGCGATACAAAGAGTAATGAAACATTCTTGATCGTGTTTGGGCAGTATATTATAAAAAAAACTTTAGACAAGGGTTAGAAAAAATTCACGCATTTGTTTTTTTGTAAACGTAAAGTTGGCGTCTTTCTCTTCATATTTATTTATTAGGGATGGCATTGTGAATCTAAGACTGCAAAAAATAGGTCGTGCATGAACGAGGAACAAGCCACTTGTCGGCGCTGCAGGTGCGTGAATCAGGGTAATGCATGCTTATGTTAGATTCATCTTTAATAAACACTCTGAATTGTTGCTTTGCGGAGAAATAAGCATACATTAAACGAAAATCGAACATGCGTTTCACACTGATTACAGTGTAGACCGCTTATAACGTAAGTCGCCGGAGTCGTGAATATGTGCACTAAAAGTGGTACCGCACTATAACCAAAACAAACGATTTTCAAGCCCTGCACGTATGCAAAACATGTACACCAAGCAGCCGCGTGTATCCAAGAATCGAAGCGTGCGACTGGGAGTTTTGCATCCGTTTAAATTTGTGAACGTTGAAAGGTTAATGTCCAAGTAACCACGATCTTTGCATGAAGCAGACAAAGTAATAATTTTTAAAAAATGTCTGTTTCGCCCAAAATGCGAAGCGTCATTTGCTATAGCAAATTAGTAGAGCTATAAGCAGTAGGGATAGTAGTTTTATCGGCTGCATAAACTTCGCTTACTAACTGAATTAACAAGCGTGGTGTAAACGCGCACAAGCAAACATGAATAGACTCGATGACCGCAGACAACCACTGTCAAAATGCGCGGGCGTGGGGGAACGCAGCTGCCGCAGCGAGCGAGGGTTCGTGCGGTCCATCGCTTCAATGGGGAAACTGAGCGGCGCAAGCACAGCGCATACAAAGGTCAGAGCCATGTGGAGATCGCTTTCAGGATGCGGTGCGCGCGACAACACCGACAGCCAGCACAGGTGCGAACGCATTTGTTGGCAGAGTAGAAGCCCCCCCCCCTCCCTCCTGTGCTGCCTTACCACTTTGCTCCGTTCGTGTGGGTGATTGCGTCGCCAGTTCCCCTTGCGCCCGGTTGCAAGACACGCATTTGGTGCCGCAGCACAGCGTCGTCCCCCTCCCTCCCATACCCCCACGGCCTTTCGCGCGATGGCAGTCTGTGAAGGCACACGTCCCGCGTGCGCGCTTTCACTCGCACATATGGTGCGTGGTGACGATTTTATCGCCCTTGGACTCATGCTCCACGTCTCATGCTCCTCCTCCGCATCGCCCTCGTTGATCTCCGAGCAGCATGCTCGGTACCGGCCTTGTCGGCGAGATTTTCCCACGGAAGCCTCATTGTAACTGGTATTGCGTCTCACGCGGCTGCATTGTAAGCGGTATGCGTATACATGAAGTGCTATGGGAAAATTAACGGGAGTCTGAAAAGACCGTACTACAGTATAGACCACTTATAACGTAACCGCTTATAGTGCAGGACCGGATATAGTGCGGTCTTTTCAGACTCCCGTTAATTTTCCCATAGCACTCCATGTACAGTTAAAGCTGCTTATAACGAACCTCCATATAACGAATTCCTGGATATAACGAAGTTTTCCAATTCCCTGCCGTTACTCCATAGAAGCACATGTATTTGAGACCTCTACGGGAGACCCCCTCGATATAACAAGTTTTCCCCTCCGACCACCTAGAGATTTCGCCCCAAATTGTCATTTTTGCGCGAGCAGCAACCGGAAGCACCTTCTCCGCCGCGATGGAATGCGAAGCGAGCGCACGTGTGCGAGGCGGCCCTGCATCCCTCGACCCGGCGATCTTGCCGCCGCGGGCGTGACCTTTCCCCCTCCCTTCATTCAAATCTGATCCTGCAGCTGGCCTAGCCCGCCAAGCCGGCACTCTCTCCTTTTCCAGCTGATGTTGCCGACGCGCTGGTACACGCTGTGGCACATCAGACTCGATGAGCGCGGACATGCGCTGTCAAACGCTGGCGGCGTGTGGAAGTGCCGCTGGAGAAGCGAGCGAAGTGACCTTCGTGCTGTTGTCTATCGCTTCAACGCAAACTGAGCGCCGAGAACACACAGCACGCAGAAAGCTACGAGCCGCCGACGCACCTACACTGCCTAGACTCTGCCCCAACGCAGATCGCTTTCAAGATACGGCCTGCGCGACCGCGTGCCGCCCCGCTATCCCTCCCCCCTCGCTCCCTCGCCGGTGCCTCGAGCGCAATGGAAGAAGGCGCGCTTCCTCCCTGCTTTTCTTGCGCGCGTGAGATTTAGACGCGGTCGTCGGCTCCCCTCGCACGTTTTCACTCGCACATACAGCATACGGTGCGCGGCAACTGCGCTATCGCCCTTGGACTTTAGGGTACGGCCACGCTAGCGGCAAAAACACGCGGCAACACGTCATGCCGCGCGCGGCAAGAGCGGCAGGAATCGGGGGTCTTGCGGCGTGCCGCGCGAAATGGGTTCTGCAGCAAATGCCGCGTGCCGCGAGATGAACCAATCAAGAGCGACAAGGGTGACGTCACGGAGCCATCACAACCTGAACGCCGCCAATCCGCGCCGGGTTTTCAATCGGCGATCGTCGTCTCTCGCATGAAACGAGCGCTGGCGGTGCTGCTCGCCCGTTCGGAGAGCGCGGGAGATCTTATCGCGCTGCCGCACGGCGAGATGCGCGTGCCATGGTGGCCTCGCGGCAAGGCGCTGACGCGCGGCAACGTGTCGCTCGCTGCATGACGCGCGCGTTTTTTGCCCCTAGCGTGGCCGTACCCTTATATACGGAATATTTATGAGCCAAAGCCAATTTTAGGGCCACAATGCGTCATGGACACCATCTTTATATAGCAAATACGGATCTCAAGGGCCATACTTTTGCTGGCGGAAACCGAAAATACGTCATAGTTGTCGCCCCCGGCACTTTGGGCGGCTGATGCCATCGTCAAGCCATCAAGCCAAGCGACATGAAAAGTCAAAATGGCCGCTCGGGCCGGCGCGGGGTGGCAGTTCGCAACGTGTGATGCGGGAACGGTCCCACAGTTGTGACGCAACAGTGGGGTTACCAATGCATTGAGTTCTATGGGAGCTGTGCCAGGACCGGTCGAAAACGACGTAACAGCCGGGAAAATGCAGCCCCCGGGAACGTAACAGCAAGGTTCTACTGTAACACTATGCGACGCCATCGTGACGCTCGCTCTTCGTTTCCGATGCCTCGCACTTGTGCGAAACGACACGCATCCGGTACCTGGTGTGACATTCTGAGGATGAGTGCTTCGACGAAAACGAAAAACGGGTGCGCGTTACAATTGAGGGCGCGTTAGAATCGAGTAAATATGGTAAACGTTTATTTTTTGAATTTTCGTGCCGAACTCCTCTTTATAACGAAGTTTTTCGGGAATTTGTCACTTTTGTTATATCAAGGTTTAACTGTATGCACGTATCACTTATAGTGCAGTTGTGGGAAACGAAATACCGTATTTACTCGAATCTAGGCCGACTCCGATTCTAAGCCGACCCCCCAAAAGTTCGAAGTCCGAAAAAAAAACTTACCTCGAATGTAGGCCGAACGAAAAAGCGAGGACAGCATTCGCAAAATGAAACACCATTTATTAAATTTGAACATGCCGAGCTCATTCTATGTCACCATCGCTGCTAGCCTCGTCGCTATCTTCCTTACTGCTGACATCTTCAAACAGTGCGCTATATTCAGTACCATCCAGCGCATTAGAGATGCTGCATTTTTGGAAGAAGCGCACGTTGCGGCGCACGCAAAAACCATCTCCCGTGGCCCCCTCCAACGACAGACCGATGCCGAAGTTCCGTCCGGTTTGAACGTTTGACGATGCCTCTACGGCTAGCACAACTACCGCATTTACTCGATTCTCACGCTTCCTCGATTGTAACGCGCACCCGTTTTCTGCGAGGAAAAATTTGCAAAATAGATTTCCTCCCGATGCACTGATGTTGCGATGAATAAAAAAAGTCGCAGTTTCGCCCGAAAGGCGATGCATCGAATGCGGTAGCAAATTAGTAGACCGCTATGTCACGCGCGCTCAAGAAAACATGAACACACCTCGCTCGTTGACCGCGGAAACGAACTGTCAAAACGCTGGAGACGAAGCGCGCCTTCGTGCTAGCATGCCTCTCGCTTCAACGCGGCGAAAACACGGCGCGCGGCGGACTTTACCAGTCGCACATTGCTTTCAAGATAGGGCCAAGCCTGATCGTATCGCCGGAGTGGATCGTCGCAGATTACGTCCTGCTTCGGTCCACTGAAACCGTTCCGCATTGCTTTGCTGGCGAAAATCCTCTCCTTCTGTTTGCGCCAGTCCCGCTCGCAAGTTTCGGATTCTCCGAATGCCCGTGATGCGGCCCGATTTCCGTGCGTCTCCGCACAGATGATCACTTTCCTTTTAAATGCGGCATCATGATGAACTCGGTACTTCATGCTGATAGATAGAGCAGACGCTGAGAACGTGAAGACAGACGGTAGACTATTGCCTAAGCACGTGTACTGCAGCACACGGAGGAAGCTTCCGCATGCTACGGTAGCTAGGCACGACGCGCGTGCGAGGCGGCCATTTTGAAATGCCGACGCAGATTTAGGGTCGTGTTGAAAGTGCGCGTTAGATTCGAGTAAATACAGTATTCGTTTAGAAAGCGGCACTATAGTGGCATCGCCCATTTGGTGCCATTACGATAACGCCACACCGCGCGCCGATGCTGCACCATACCGATACTACCGATACGACGCAGGTCAAAATGGCGACGTCGCTCGTGTACTTCAGCTGGCTACTGGCGCGGCTAGTAGCGGCTGCGATACTGACTTTTCTAGATGGCGCTAACAATGCACCATATTTATCAGTTTCAGTTAAAAACTGGCGCGTTTTTTAAAATCCTCGAATCTAAGCCTACCCTAGAGTTTCGTGTGTGATTATTTGAAAAAAACTATCGGCCTAGATTCGAATAAGTACGGTACCGGTTACAGTGCGGCTGCCTGGGAGTACGGAAGTCAGCGGAGACGGCGAACGCTCCCCTCAAACGGGCGCCCCAAGGAGTGTTCGAGGAAGAGATGAAGTGGAGAAGGGCACGTGGTGCGAATGAACAGACAGTGAGGCTGAAACCAGAACCTTGAGTGCAGGTCGAGTCGTGAAATATCGCGGTGCGCATAGAGAGCAAGGGCCACAAAACGGCCAACACTCGCTTCACGATAACGCAGTAAACGAAACTTCAGCGAGCAAGCGGCCGGCACAGCACGGCAAAGGGGGCACGCGGAGACCGTGGAATGTGAGGGAGGAGGGCGGCAGGGAAGCGGATTTTGCCTCGGCAACTCCGCCGCTTTGGTGGCTCCCCTCGCCCTCCCTCGTAGCTCCCTCACTTTCGACTGTCACCGTGCGCGCCCGCCGCTGCTCCAGCCAGCCCGGCGCCAGCTCCCCTCGTTTTCTGCCGTTATTGGGAAGCGGGCGTTTGCCGGCGTGGGTAGTTTCGTTAGCCGGCCTGGGACAGCGTCGCTGCTTCCCTCTGCGCCGTAGCCGCAGCGTGCAAGGTCAACACGTGACTAGAAAGTAGAGGAAGCATAAAGGAGAAAGAAGGGTTCACTGCCATTTTCTACTCGTGGCTACGGTAGCGTGGCTGAGACGTCGGCACGTACACGCATGTTCCGGTGCAACGCAGAATCGGCGACCTTGCCATTTGAGAGAGGGTGAAAAGTCCGCCACATTTTTTTTTTTTTTTTTTTTGTTCGCGCGCTACATTGAGGGGTCTCCCCTAAGCTTTTATTCTATGGCGGTGCCGGAGCAATGCGGTTGGAGGCGCCGCCGCGTGATTTGGTACGAATTATCGAGATTTGACTGTAAATTGAATGCAAACGTTCTAGCCGCATTTCTCGACTGTCGCATATGCGTGGCGGCTCGGTGCACAAGTTTTGCATATGTGTGGGCCTTGAAAATTGTTGCTTTGGTTATAGTGCGGTACCGCTTATAGTCCGGATGTTAGCAACTCCGGCGACTTGCGTTATAAGCGGTCTACACTGTATATCTGGTCCTGCACCATAAGAGGTTACGTTATAAGTGGTGTATACTGTATTTTATACAGTAAAAGCTCGTTAATTCGAATTTCGCGGGGACGCCCAATGAGTTCGAAATAAACCGAATTCAAACTAATGAAATTCAGTGAAAAAACAGCAGGAATTGAGACCGGGTTGTTGGAAAATCACTCAAAATATTTGCGAAAATAATCCGTGATCACTGTGTTTCTCTTCTTTGAATTTTATTTTTATATACGTTGAAAGAGTGCTTTTGGGGATGCCATGCTTCCTTGCGATTTCAAGCTTGCTTGTTTTGCCACCGTCCACTTCACGAAGGATTTCTACCTTCTCCTTGAGCGTTTTGGTGCTCTGTCCTCTTCCGCGAGAAGTCATACTGTAGTAAGTGTGGATATGCTAGGTCCAGCATCCGAAGGCAACACCATCACAAAACCCACGACACGGCACCGAACGACTTCGTAGCTCTGACGTACACGAGGCCTAGTGACTGAATGTGCGGCACACAAAGGACACTGAGACTACACAGACACGTCCGGCACGAACCACCACACGATGCGAAGAGCGAGCGCAATGACGCCAGTGACGCCACGTATCAGGGTGCTGCGCTCGGGCCATCTATCGTTGAGCCTTAAAAGCTTGCAGCGGCGTATAAAATACCACCGCGCAGTGGCGCACAGTTCGAATTATCGATAGAGGAGCTGATGCGCACGTGAACTAACGAGTTGGTTAACCCATAGACCATGGGTTCTCAAAGTGGGTTCCGCGGAACCCGGGGGTTCCGCAGGCCCCTGCTCGGGGTTCCGCGAGCCACTGATAAATTTTCCGTGGTTCCGCGCTCGCCAAGTGGCGAAAACGGCGAACACGAGGTGCGCTTGATCCACAGAACCTCAATTACCTATGCCCGAGTGTCAAAAAGCACATCACAGTGCGTAACGGCAACGCGCGAACTGCGCAATAAATCCGCAAGCAGCTTGTAGCCACCCAATCTCCGAAAACTGCAGCCATGGGCAGCGCGCCTAAGCTTTCGCACTTGAATCTCGGAGGCTCCAACTTACCACTGTGCGCATTTCTCCCGTTTGTAGATAGGGTAGGTGCTGATAGCGTGCGCACTGATGTTATACTTCGGAGGAATAAAAAAACTGATGCGCGGAGCACCACAAGTGCGCGCCGCAAAAGAGCTAAAACGGCGTTAGCGTCCAAAAACGAAGCGATGCAGTCCTCATTGGTATGTTCCTCAGCGGCAATCGTACGCTATACGTGACTGACAGCAACGCCGGAACTCTTTTCAAAGCCTTTATTCTTGCGTTAATCGCCGCGCGTAACACCGCGTTGGCGGCTAGCCGCGTGCCTTCATAAGTGCGTAATCGCGATCTATGATCGCGTCGATCGCACAGTTTCGAACGCAGCAGCGGTTGCGGGAAATAGTAGTTTCGTTTTGACGGTGCGCGCGTCGGCTGCGTGCCTTTCGCAGTGACGTAGTCGCCATCCATGATCGCGTCGATAGCGACCGCGGTTTCGTGCGCACATGTTGCAGCAAAGGGTAGTTTCGTTTTGACTTGGTGAGTGCGTCGGCTATGGCGTCGGCCGCCTGCCTTCAGAACCGCAAGGTCGCCGACCATGATCTCGTCGATAACGGCCGCGGTTTTCTCCGCAGCCGTTGCGGTAAGCAGTAGTTTCGCTTTGACTCAGTGCAAAGCTGTTGAAGATGAAGAGCACCGGCTACATCGCGATGGGCGGGCAATTTGTTGGCGACCAGCTCACTAGCGAAAAAATAATCGGGATGTGCGCGCGGTAGTGAAAAGCGTGTCTGAGATGAAGACGCGCGCCGCGGCCGCGCTGCGAAGGATGTCGCGAGGCCTTCGCCGCTGCTAGCTCAAATAAGTCATGAGATGACGAGAACTTCAGCTTCCGCACTGCTCTTCTTTCTAGGGTTTTACGTGCCAAAACCAGTTCTGACGGTGAGGTGCGCCGTAGTGGAGGGCTCCGGATTAATTTTAACCACCTGCGGTTCTTTAACATGCACTACAACGCAAGCGCGTACACGGGCAAAAGTTTTTGCATTTCGCCTCCATCGAAATGCGGCCGCCGCGGCCGGGATTCGATCCCGTGACCTCGTGCTCAGCCACGAAACGCCTTTGCTAACTGAGCCACCGCGGCGGGTGCCGCACTGCTCTTGTGCAAAATAGAAACAAGACTTGATAATTCATTCAGTCAATAAAAGCCTGTTGACGTAGTAAGCATTCATTTATTGTTGTCTTGATACCTTGGGTAATTCGACATTCGGTTAATTAGGACATTTTAATTCGGTTACATGGGAGGGGGGGGGGTTCCTTGGCGCTTCATGGAGCTTAGCAGGGTTCCCGGGAACGAACATGCTTGAGAACCCCTGCCATAGACGCCTATATATTGTGGCTTGACCATGACCATCAGTTCGAATTAAACCGAAAGTTCGAATTTATGAGGTGTGAATTAACGAGCTTTCACTGTAGCGAGCAAACGATGTACCTGTAGAACTATTGCGCGGGACGTTGGCAATATACCTTGTGGAGATAAGTTTGCACAAGGCTTGCCCTACGAGCGACGGTCGGGAAAGGGCACGACGCTCCTTCACTCCGCAACGCATAAAAGCGCTACGGCAGGGTTCGTCGACCCTCCGACATGGTGCAGAGAAGGCTCCGGAGTCAGATCGCCAACAAACATGGGTTTATTCACCCAAGATACAGCATAGTGCGACAGTCACGGCGCTTACGGGCCAAGGCTCACCGCAAGACCGGTCGAGTACGCGCGCCCGCTGCGCTAGGGCTAACCGGGTAGCGGTCCGCCAAGCGCGATAACGAGGAGTCGCGAGAACAAAGGTCTCATACGCAACCACCTCGTTGCGGGCCTGTGAGCATCTCTCGCGGCGAGGAAGCGCTCAGCGCACGAGAGCTCGGGTGGAGAGGGTGCCCGAGGGCCGCCACGCGGGAGGCCAATCAGGGCGCGTACCAGTGACGTCTTCTCGCGGGGCAAGTCCAATCCCGGAGCGGAGAAGCGTGGGAAAGTATATCCGGCGGGCTAGCCATGTCCGCAATGTTGCCGTTACGGCGTCGATTCCCAGAGGCCGAGCTAAGTGCTACGCGCGAGCTGGGGGACGAGTTGATCCCCACAAGCGAAGTGCTCTCTTCTGCAGTAGGTGGATTGTTTTTGTTACTTAGGGTTGTGGTGCCCCAGACTAACAGGCAGTAATTTGTATGGGAAGAAAACGGAGCATGATAAATCTGAAGTTCAGCTTTTTCTGGAAGAAAGCGCCTGTGTCGTGACAGAACACCAGCAGCATGCTATAATGATTTAGTCCGTGACTCAATATGACACGTCCATGTTATATAAGCAGAAAAAGTCACACCCAGAACTTTGTTTCTCCACTATTTCAACGGGTATTCCCTCAAGCGTTAATGATTGGTTCACGTTGACCTCCGTGCCTCGGGATCTGAAAAAGACAGCTTTTGGTTTTTTTTCGCATTTATTCGTAGGCTATTAGCAGTGGACCATTCCAGCACATCTGAGAGTACACTTTGGGTTCTGGCAACATTTTCAGTTGGATTTTGTCCAAAAACCAAAATCCTAGTGTCATCTGCGTAGCGTAGGAATGATGCATCATTGTTTTTCTTAACAATATCATTTATGTAGATATTGAAGAGCATTGGTCCTAAAATGCTTCCTTGAGGCACACCACAAGAAATGGTTTAAGAAAAACAGTTAGCAATTAAAATGCATTGTTTCCTCTCAGGCAGATATGAACTCAACGAATGAGCTACACCATGTACCCCATAGGCGTTTAACTTCCAAAGTAAAATGTAAAGGTTTAGGGTATCGAAGGCCTTGCTATAGTCAATGAAAACGCCAAGCGTAAGCTTTTTTTCTTCAATGTTCTTAATTCTTTTTGAGCTAACAGCGCAGTCTGTGTAGATTTACCACGTTGAAAACCATGCTGCATACTCTGAAAGTATATTTTGTTTGTTAAAGAAGCTATTTACATGGCAGAATATTTTCTCTAATCCCTTAGAGAATACAGGTATTATTGAAATTGGTCGGTAATTATTGGCATCATTAATATCTCCACTTTTAAATACAACAGAAACTTTTGAGATTTTCATGAGATTTGGGAAACAGCCAGACTGAAAGACTAGATTAAACACGTAAGCTAGACAATAAGCAAGCAGGTCAATTACGTGCTTAATCTCTTCTACCTGAAATCCATCGACATCGACCGCTTTATTTTTTAGGGAAAGAAACGTACGTACTATTTCTGCTTCATCTGTAGGTGCGAGAAATTATATCAGTATTATGGTAAGCAATACGAGTATGAACAATGCTTCCCAGTGGTTGCACTTCATTAGCAAAGTGCTCACTGAAGTGCTCAGCTAAAGGCACACTGGAAAGTTTGTTCCTGCTAATGGTTATATCCGTTAAAGTATCATGACCCGCTTTGTGGTTAAGTGCCTGATTGATGGCTTTCCATACTTTGCTTAGGTGCTGTCGATAGATGTCGGAAAACATGTGATTTTATTAGGACGTCTTTGCCTTTTTCAATGCGGCAGTTAGTTTGTTTCTGCAAGTTTTAAAGGCCTCAAATTCCCTTATCTCTTGTGCGCAAAAACTTCTTAAAAAGGCGACTTTTTTTCTTGATCATTTTGATATGCTCCTGCCCTACCCAAGGTTTTCTTTTTCTGTTAGCTTTGGCGCTTACATAAGAAAAAGATTTGTTGTAATGACTAGCCAATATAGATAAGAATTCACGATAGCTCTCATTTGGGTCTAGCTTATCATAAACAGAAAACCAATCTTCCCTGAGCATGCGGAATGAGGTCATATTTTTGTTAGACATCTTTTTAACGATATCATGGCAAGTTATTTCTTTTCCAGTTTTAAGAAAAGCGATAAAGACAGTCACTTACCCCGGCGCATACCGTGCCAGCTATGCTGACGATGAACAAGTATGGACTGGCAAGTTGGTGTTATGCGTGTTGGCGTATTAATGACATTATTGTAACCACATCCTTAAAGTTTAAGGAATTTCCAGGAGGTCAAATTATCCTTTAGAAGGTTTATGTTGAAGTCGCCACCTATTACAGTAGCCGACGGATTTCTCGGACTCCAAAAATTCGGACTTGTTGGATATTCCGGACTTCATAGATGTACCGTTATGGTTCCTATAGAACTTATGCATTTTCGCAATAGATTTTTCGGATGAATCTAGGTGCCAGTGTTCGATTTTCCGGACTAAATTGCTCGCTCCGAGCCACGCTACTACAGTGGCTAGAATGGGGAAGTGTGCCGAGCGACACGCAGTGTCTACAGGGGGTGCATTGAAGCCACCGGTAGGGAACCGCGAAGGGGCGCGCGCTTTCGTTGACACGTCGCCCGATGCGAGTCACGCCGGCTGTGCTGCTTCAGTGACGCAGTTATGTTCGTTTCTTTTTGTGCTGCAGCAAGTCTATGTGTACTAATGGAGTGAAAACATTGTTTCGTGTCTGCATGCTACTATCGTAATGCTGCCCAATTTTTGCTCACCGTGAACTGTCTTAGTTTCTACGATTTGGTCAAAGCTCCCAGCAGTGGCAACTGTCAAGGGAGCGATCCGACACTTCTCCTCGGCATTGAGGATGCAGACCATGAACTGGATGCACTACTGGATAGTGGGAAGGTTGAAGAAGCTTCTCACATAATAAAGAAGTCCACAATGCTTTATTTACGCAGTATATAGTGCAGAAGCACACGGACGGTGAAAGCAAGACGGAACACAACGCTAACAACTGAGTGTTTATTGGACGAGAGCAGGTGTATATACAGTATAGACCACTTATAACGTAACCGCTTATAGTGCAGGACCGGATATAGTGCGGTCTTTTCAGACTCCCGTTAATTTTCCCATAGCACTCCATGTATACACGTATCGCTTATAGTGCAGTTTCGGGAAACAAAATACCGGTTACAGTGCGGCTGCCTGGGAGTACAGAAGTCAGCGGAGACGGTGAATGCTCCCCTCAAACGGGCGCCGAAGGGGAAAAGAGAGACTAAGTGGAGGAGAAGGGCACGTGGTGCAAATGAACAGCCAGTGAGGCTTAAACCAGAATCTTGAGTGCGAGTCGTGAAATATCATAGCGCGCATAGCGAGCGAGGGCCACGAAACTGCCAACGCCAGCCAACGCTCGCTTCACGATAACAGCAGTAAACGAAACTTCAGGGAGCAGGCGGCGCCGGCACATCACGGCGAAGGGCGCACGCGGAGACCGTGGAATGCGAGGGAGGAGGGCGGCATGGAAGCGCGGATTTCGCCTCTGCAAATCCGCCGCTTCGGTGGCTCCCCTCGCCCTCCCTCGTAGCTCCCTCACTTTCGACTGTCACCGTGCGCGCCCGCCGCCGTGCACGCGCCGCCGCTCCAGTCGGCCCGGCGCCAGCTCGCCGAAGTTTCGTTTTCTGCCGTTATCGGGAAGCGGGCGTTTGCCGGCGTGGGCAGTTTCGTTCGCCGGCCTGGGACAGCGCCGCTGCTTCCCTCTGCGCTGTAGCCGCAGCGTGCAAGGAAGCATAAAGGAGAAAGAAGGGTTCGCTGCCATTTTCTACACGTGACTACAGTAGCATGGCTGAGACGTCGGCACGTACACGCATGTTTCGTCGCAACGCAGAATCGGCGACCTTGCCATTTGAGAGAGGGTAAAAAGTCGGCCGCGTTTTTTTTTTTTTTTTTTTCACGCGCAACATTGAGGGGTCTCTCCTAAGCTTTTACTCTATGGCTCTGCCGGAGCAATGCCGATCGGAGGTGCTGCCGCGTGAATTATTTTGAATTAACGAGATTCGACTGTAAATTGAATGCAAACGTTCTAGCCGCATTTCTCGACTGTCGCATATGTGTGGCGGCTCGGTGCACGTTTTGCGTATGTGCGGGCCTTGAAAATTGTTGCTTTGGTTATAGTGCGGATATTCGCGACTCCTGCGACTTGCATTATAAGCGGACTACACTGTATATATATATATATATTGTAAAGGGGGTTTATTTGGGTCGTAGAGCGGCAGCGAGAAACGCAGCACCAGCAGGTAGGGCGTAGCCAGAGAGCGAGCTGGGTACGAGCCACACGATGGCAACTGGGCTGTTCAGCGTCCCGATCTTCTTCCTCACAATATGTATATATATTGTCACGAGAGGAAAAGGTAGGCAGTCAGTTCCGAGCGAACGGCTGTTTACTGTTTTGGCCGCAGCAGCCAACACTTCTTCGTCCTCGTTCTCTAGCGTTACTAATGCGTGGCATTACACCTCCCTCCAAAAAAAAAATGGGCATCGTCTCGATGTTGCTGCACGAAAGAACAGTGAAAGTTAAGCCACGAAAGTGGGTGACGGGTTAAATACCACAGGGAGAAAATAAAAGAAATGAAAATGACAACGGACGTGAGCACAGGCATCGCACCACAAAGTTTGTGAACTGGCGTCAGCGCGAGTGGTAGGGCTTCATCCTGGAGACGTGAACAATGTCGGAGGAGCATGGTCTACGCGATTGGTGCGATGATTCTGCTGGGACAACCTCATAGTTGACTAGACTTATGCGATGAAGAACTATGTAGGGCCCAAAGTAACGGCGCAATAATTTTTCTGAGCGGCCTCGTAGACGTATAGGGGTCCAAATCCACACGAGATCTCCTGGCTTGTATGTTACGACTCGGTGGCGTATGTTGTATCGGCGAGCGTCTTGACTTTGCCGAGATAGAATTCGTTGCCGTGCAAGCTGCCGCGCTGCTTCAGCACGCTGAACAAAAGCGTCCGTATCTGGGGCGGTCGTATCAGACGAAGTTGGTAGAAGCATCACGTCGAGCATAGTGACAACGTCGCGTCCGTAGACCAGACGAACAGGAGGAAACCCGGTGGTTTCTTGAAGCGCAGTGTTATACGCAAATGTCACATACGGGAGCAGTTCGTCCCAATTCTTGTGATCCGTGGTGACATACATGGAAAGCATATCTGCAATCGTTTTGTTGAGACGCTCAGTTAACCCATTGGTCTGTGGGTGATACGCAGTTGCCGTACGGTGCGTTGTACCACTCAGCTGCAGAATATCTCTGACCAACTGCGCGGTGAAGGCCGTACCACGGTCTGTGATGACGACAGCTGGAGCACCATGTCGCAGGATGATATTTTTGACGAAGTTGGCCACATCCGAAGCAGTAGCTCGTTGAACGGCTTTGGTTTCGCAATATCTGGTCAAGTAATCGGTGGAGACAACAATCCAGCGGTTGTCAGCTGAAGACTTGGGAAACGGGCCGAGTAAATCCATCCCGACCTGTTCAAAAGGTGAGCAAGGAGGTCGTACAGGCTGAAGCAGACCGGCTGGTTTCATTGGTGGAACTTTGAGACGTTGGCAATCACGACAAGCTCGGACGTACTGCTTCATGCTTTTTGTGAGTTTTCGCCAGTAGTACTTCTTGATCCTTGCCAGAGTACGCGTGAAACCAAGATGCCCGGACGTGGGTTCGTCGTGGCATGCACGTAAAATGTCGTTGTGGAGAGAAGCGGGAACAACGAGTAGAAAAACGGTTTCCGTGGGATGAAAGTTCCGCTTGTAGAGGATATCGCTGCGTAGGCAGAAAGAGGACACGTGACGCGCGAACTGCCGCGGGGATTGTTGGCGGCGTCGTTCAAGGTATTCAATCAGGGGTTGCAGCTCTGAATCCTGGCGTTGCTGTTGAGCTAGGTTTGGAGATGGAAGACTACAAAGAAAACCGCAGTCCTCGTCAGTATCTGTTGGTGCGGGTTCGACGGGGGCGCGGGAGAGATAGTCGGCGTCGGTGTGTTTCTCACCAGACTTATAGACAATTGTCATGTCAAATTCCTGTAGCCGAAGGCTCCATCTTGCGAGACGTCCCGAAGGATCCTTGAGATTCGCCAGCCAACAGAGAGTGGTGATCGCTGACGACTCGGAAGGCGCGTCCGTACAAGTATGGCCGGAACTTCTGGATAGCCCACACGACCGCCAGACATTCTTTTTCAGTTGCTGAGTAGTTTTTTCAGCAGCAGACAACGTGCGGCTGGCATAGGCAATAACGCGCTCAACACCAGCTTGAAATTGTACGAGTGTGGCTCCGAGACCAACGTTGCTAGCATCAGTATGCACTTCTGTGTCGGCCTCTGTGTCAAAATGACCAAGGATCGGTGGTGTCTGTAGACGTCGTTGAAGGTCGGGGAAAGCGTTGGATTGAGCCGGGCCCCAAATAAATGTCACGTCGTTCTTGAGTCGTTGCAAAGGCTCGGCAATCTCAGAAAAATTTGGCACAAAACGGCGGTAATAAGCACAAAGCCCTAGAAATCGGCGTACATCGTGCTTTGTCTTCGGTATCGGGAACAAACGAACTGCCGTGGCTTTGTCAGGGTCGGGGCGAATACCAGTGTTGCTGACAATATGACCAAGAAATTTAAGCTCCTCGTATCCGAAGTGACATTTTTCGGGCTTCAGAGACAGGCCGGCGGTGCGGATGGCCTCTCGATGTGCTGCTCAAACGTGGTTGAAAAAACAACTACATCGTCTAAGTAGACTAAACACGAGTGCCACTTGAGGTCAGATAAAACTGTGTCCATCATGCGTTGAAATGTGGCCGGAGCGGAGCACAGTCCAAAAGGGAGGACCTTAAATTCATAGAGGCCGTCCGGTGTTATAAGCGCCGTTTTTTCCCGGTCCCGTTCGTCAACTTCAATCTGCCAGTACACGCTACGTAGATCCATTGAAGAAAAGTAACGGGCATGCCGCAGACGATCCAAGGAGTCGTCAATCCGAGGAAGTGGATAAACATCCTTTTTCGTGATCTTGTTCAGTTTGCGATAATCTACACAGAATCGTAGTGAACCGTCTTTCTTCTTAACTAGTACAACAGGTGATGCCCAAGGACTTGTCGATGGTTGAATGACATCATCATACAGCATTTGCTTAACTTGATGACGAATAGCATCCTGTTCTCTCTGTGACACGCGGTAAGCGTGTTGGCGAACAGGTTGGACGGTCGGTTCAGTGATGATTCTGTGCTTGGTTAGAGGAGTCTGCTTGACCTTTGAGGTGGTGGCAAAACAGTCGTTAAATGATGATAGTAGGCTGAGGAGCCTCTCCTGGTGGGGTTGTTTCAGCTGTGGATTGACGTTGATGTGACTGGTCAAGTCCACATCGCTGTTTTCCTGCATCGAGATTGTCGTTACCGAAGCACATGCGTTGGACTCGTCCACTGTTTCAAAGTAGGCAATGGTGGTATGCTTCGCAAAGTGCTTGTATTCGCCGCAGAAGTTAGTAACTAGGATCGTGGTTTGCCTATTTTGGAGCTCTACGAGACCTCGTGCGACGCCGACTTCTCGATCCAGCAAAATGGTGAGGTTACCTTCGGTGATGCCCATATCTAGGTGGTCTTGAAGGTACTCAACAAGGACGAAGATGCTACTTCGAGGCGGTAACGTTACGCAGTCATCGACCACGCATAAAGCCGCGCGATGATGTTCATCCTTAACATCAGAATCCGAAGGAACATTCTTCGAAAAAGTCATGAACAAGTCACGCAGATTAATGATCGCCCCATATTCCTGAAGAAAATCCATGCCCAATATAACCAGTCGAGAACACTTGGGCAGCACAAGGAAAGACGCTACGAAGGTCGAAGTATAAATTGTAAGTATGGCGGTGCATCGTCCAATGGGTGACACGAGGTGTCCTCCGGCCGTGACCAGATGTGGGCCGTCCCACGCTGTCAGCACTTTGCGTAACCGATTGGCCAGCGAGGCACACATAACCGAGTAATCAGCTCCCGTATCGACAAGTGCAGTCACCTGATAACAGTCGACGGAAACAGTAATAACAGCAGAAGCTCTTTTGGCGGTTTCGAAGGAAGGCGTCAGCGGTACGTCGCGAGGGGGTGGCGTCGGCGGAGGATATTTCACGGTTCGCATGACAGCGGCCTCACCCCCGGAGGTCGCCGTTTTCAGTTTCCCCGGCGCGGGCTTCCGCCGGTGACTCGCAGTGGAATCAAAGGCGGGTCGAGCGCGGTTTGGTGATGTGTGCCGACGAGGTGACGGCGACCGCGACTGTCTTCGCTGAGGGACAGGAGGAAGACGGTTGCTTTCCAAGTACTCCTCGATTTCCTGTGGGCGTTCGCCATAGCGCGGGCAACGGGCGTCCGGATGGTATCCCTGCAAACCAATCCGTCGGTAATGGCAGTCGCGATAGAAGTGTCCAGCCTCCCCACAGTGATAACACAACGGACTGTTGTCGGGAGCGCGCCATACCGTTGACTTCCGCGGACCAGGACGAAAGTCTGATTGGAGAGTCGTGCGGTGGCTTGGGCTTGGGAAGCGTCGAGGAGGCCCTGTAGGTGGATGCGGGAAACGGGCCGTCGATGGCGTAGAAACCCGAAGAGCATCGGCGTACGAGAGCGTGGGAGGTTCGGTTCGCGTTGGTGGAGAGGGATGAACCACCTGCCTGATTTCCTCCCGAATGACGTCCGTAAGAGCCGCGGCACTCGGAGGTGCCGATCCATAATGCCTCTGGAGTTCTTCTCGAACAACCTGCCGTATTAGTTCGGTAAGGGACTCCCTGTCATCCCTTGCAGGTACAAGCGAGCATGCCGCAGTCATGGTGGTCTGGCGTTCATACTGCGATAGCCGCTGCCGAAGCATGCGCTCCATGACTGTTGCCTCACGGACGAACTGAGACACCGTTGTAGGAGGATTGCGCACGAGGCCCGCGAAAAGCTGTTCTTTTACGCCTCGCATTAACATGCGCACCTTGTCTTCTGGCATTAGTGGGTCGGCCCGACGGTTTCGTTCGGCATTTGGAACCTGGAAGATAGTGCCTGTTCGGCTCGGCTCTTTCTTTCCTTTCGGGGGTACTGAAGGCGTCACGAAGCAGGCGGTAAAACTACTGCCAGCTGGTAAACGAAGCTTCGTGGTTCTCGTACCATACCCTTGCCGCGTCTAAAAGGGAAAAGTAGACGTTCTTCAACTTACGGCGATCATCCCAGTCATTAAAGGTGGCGACCCGGTCGAAATGGTCTAACCAGTCTTCTACGTCCTCAAAGGCGTCGCCGTGGAACGGGTTAGGCGTGCGAGGCGCGTTGACAATGCCAGGGGACTGTACTGCGGTGGAAGACCTTGGAGGCGACGGCTGCTTCGATGGATTTCTGCAGTCTCGGAGGTACTGGTGTTGGTAGCTTCTGGTTCAGGACCAGCAGGCATAGGGCGTATGTGTACCCAGCACTTCCACCAGTTTGTCGCGAGAGGAAAAGGCAGGCAGTCAGTTCCGAGCGAACGGCTGTTTACTGTTTTGGCCGCAGCAGCCAACAACACTTCTTCGTCCTCGTTCTCTAGCGTTACTAACGCGTGGCAATATATATCGACACACAAAATGAATGTACAAGGAAGACACACAAACAAATCAACCTAGGAAGTTCAACTGACACAGGTGCCTAACGCAACAAAACCTCAGTTCTTAGGGCTGTGTCCCATCTGTTTCTTTCGCCGTCCGTGTGTTTCTGCGCTACTGTGTAAATGTCATACCAACTAGCTCACCAGTCTGTCGTTTTGAATCTGCAATGCTACCCGACCATGACTAAGATGAGCGACTCGCGGCTAGTCTTCTGCATGACAGGGTAAATACCCTGTAGTCTGTGTGCAGGAAATGTTTTGACGAGCTCATTGTTGCCACTGGCAAAGCCATCGAACAGGTGGCGATGTTCACCAAGTTCTGCGTCAATGGGGGCCCTCATTTACCCTTCGGAGAAGCTCTTCTCAATTTTATAGACTCCCTTGAAACTGTTTTCGATGTGGTTCAGTTACAACAAGCTGCACAGTGACAGCTTGGAAGAGCTTGTCTACTGTCCGCACAACGACGTCATATTGGGCTGTGAACCGCAGATCCCCCAGCCTTACCAAGTTACAAAATTATTTTTGGTCATCAGTTTTCCCTTCTACACAAAGGCACTCAACAAAGAGTGTCTTCCTGTGAAAAGAAGCACCTGAAGCTCAGTCGCGTCACTTAGCAGATAATATAAGGCTGACACGTTCTGTTTGAACTGTTTGTGAACAATTTAAAGCATTTTTTTTTTCTCGTGAGAAAAAAAAAAGCACCAGCTCAGGTGCGTCGCGTCGAAAAAAATAATTGTTGACAGAGAATGGTTTGTTTTAAATGGATTTTGAGCCACTCTTCAAAAATTAGATGTCTGTGTAAACAGTGCGTCAAAAAATGAAATGTTTACTTGCGAGTTACCACTGGGAATTTTCTTGCTTTGCGTTCGTTAAGGTGTCAGCGGGAGTAAATCGTATAAAGCAAGCTACATTCTACCATCGACGCACGCTCAATTGGATTGTTACCTTGGCGCCTTTCAATTACGAAAGGGCTAGCATAGCCACTCTATCGCCATTTGCCGCCATGCACGAGCAAGGATATCTATAACAAAGCTTTCTTTTTTTTGGGGGGGGGGGGGGGTGCGAGTTTCTGTTTTTCGGACTGTTTTTCAGTCCCCGCGAAGTCGGGAAAATCGGTCGGCTACTGTAGTGTTATAGCGATGAAATGTTGAGTATTCTAATATTTCTTCAATAAATTCCAAGAATACACTCATATCACCAGACGGTGGGCGGTAAATGCCATGTACATGTTATATTGCTCTTTATGCAAAGCACTTATTAGTCAGCTGTAATGCACATAAATTCCGGGATTATGTTGCAGAGCATGGTGTTTCTTTACGTGCATTGCCACTCCGCTAACACGGAAGCCACTTTGATTGATAAAATAGGGATTGTAGTCAATCATATTTAACATATCGCTTCCTTCATGCTACCACGTTTCAGTCAACATAATCACTTTGAACAGGAAGTTTAATTCTTTAAAGAATGTGCCTAACTCGTCTAGCTTAGGGGTGGCGGAACGTACATTGTGGTGAATAGCAGTGAACATGCCCTGCGACTGCGCCGGAAGTTTAAGTTCACATGGCAGACAAAATTCTTGATACAGCATCGTGTGTACAAGAAAAGGTAACACAGATTAGAACCATAAGAACCCTAGGCAATCTTACCGAGGTCAGAATCTGTTTCAATGTGCACCACTTGACTGGACTGTGTCTTGCACGCGAAAATCCTTCCATTCTTCGTCCACACAAACTGCCACTGATTCTGCAGTTGCGACTGCCTGTGCAAGCAGCCGCTTCAATGTTGGACAGAGATGCTCATTCACAAAGATTTGTGCTTCGCTGGCAATTGCTATGCTACGATTCCTAATGCGATTTTTGTGGGCTTTCTCGATGACAGTCCCGTTTCTGCTTGCTTTTGAACTGAACAATAATGTTCGTTTTGCCCTGCTCACGAGTCGGTACTTGGTGGTACAATTCTATATTGCTAGCGAAAATGGTTTCGCCAACGACTTCACCAATCTTGCATACAAGATCAGTGATGTATTCATTTTCCATCTCACCGAGCCCTTTTATTTCAACATTCGTTCTGCGCGCGTATTGCTCACCTTGGACTTCGAAACTTCGAAACTTTATTCATTCCAACATTCCATAATTTGGGATGCTGGGGGCCGGGGTCAAAAAGCCTCTTCACGGGCTTGACTAGGACCACGACCCAGTACAAAATGGCAGGGATAGGCACGCGTACAGGTCAATAAAGCAATGTACAGAGTGAAAACAACATACATATCTAGTTCAAATTTCATCAAACATAAACAGAAAGAGCTCAGTGAAATTCGTTTTTAAGCTGAAAATACACAAACAGCCACTGCATTTAGAATTTGCCAAAAACCTGAGTGAATCGTTAGTAATAACTATAACAGAAATCGACAACAAAATGACAAGTAATTTATGACTCGAACCAGGAACTGCACATATATAGATATATTCATACATACATCTATATACTATATATATACACAAACACACATGCACATACAGACACTTACCAAAAGCAATGCAAGTGAAACCGAGAGGTATAAAGCGGCAAGAAAATGTGTCAACTTTGTTTCGATAATCATCAAAAAAGCAAGGAAACCTGCAAAACGAAAAACCACAATATTAACGATATGTAAGCCAGAAAAGTATTTTTAGCAAGATTTCATATTGTTATTTGGTTTAGGTAAAACGGCAAGAGAAAGCGCAGCATTTCTTTGCCGTATTTAGTGCGCGTGCGTGGAAGAAACCACGTGTGAACAGGACGAGTGTTATAAAAAAGGGTCCGCTGGTTTATTCAAGCAAGTGTGCCCAAAAAGTTGTCACTTTTTAGCCCTGTGTGGTAGCGTTTCATAAGACTTGTGTAGTAGTAATCTGGTAGGGTTAGTAGGTTCATTTCATCAAAGAGCGGAGAAGTGTGACTTCCATACGGAACATCTGCAATGGCGCGAACTGCCCTTTTCTGTATTACATGCAATTTATGAATGTTCGTTAAAGTTGTCGTGCCCCAAACCAGATGGCAGTAGTTTATGTGCGATAAAAACAAGGATTTATAGATGAGAAGCTTAACTTTTTTAGGAAGCAGAAAACGCACCCTAGACAAAATTCCGGTTATCCTGGAGACACTCGAAGACAGTTTTTCAATATGTGCATTCCATGACATATGCTCATCGAAAATTACACCCAGACATTTAATACGTGGTACTATCTGAAGTTCCGAGGTGCCCAGCATTAACGGTGCATGCAAGGGGGAAGGTTTATTTCTAGGCCTAAAGTAAACAGCTTTAGTTTTCGAAGTGTTTAATTTTAAAGAATTAATGCATGTCCAAGAAGCTAACTTTAATAATACCTGGTTTGCGTCATTGATCAGATCTTTATAGTGTTGCGCAGTGAGAAGTAAGGTTGTGTTGTCCGCATATATAACACACTTCACAGAGGCGTCAATGTTTACAATATCATTTATATATATGCAGAATAAAATGGGCCCCAGGATACTACCTTGGGGCACGCCTGCTGAAATTGCTTGTAAATTGGAGGTGTGATTGATGATGACCACCACCTGCTGCGGATACTTTAAGATTCAATTAATTTTAGAAAGACACCTCGGAAGCCGTAATGATTGCATTTCTGTAAAAGTGTAACATGATTTGAGGGACTCAGGACAACTCACTTCTGCAGTTTGACAATGACTGACTCATTTTCACTGCATTTAACCTTCAGTCTCTCGTTTTCCTTCCTCGTTTCAAATTCTTTTTCCATGAATTCAAGTCCGTCTTTCATTTGTTTCATCTCGGCACGTAGTTTGCGCAAGTCTGAGCGTACCCACCGTGGTTGCTCAGTGGCTATGGTGTTGGGCTGCTGAGCACGAGGTCGCGGGATTGGATCCCGGCCACGGCGGCCGCATTTCGATGGGGGCGAAATGCAAAAACACCCGTGTACTTACATTTAGGTGCACGTTAAAGAACCCAAGGTGGTCTAAATTTCCGGAGTCCCCCACTACGGACGGCGTGCCTCATAATCAGATCGTGGTTATGGCACGTAAAACCCCATAATTAAAAAAAGTCAGAGCATGCATCCCGATCCTTCTGTGACATCAGAGTAGAAAGTGCAAAATGTGCAAAAGAAATTCGATAAGCAAAATGACACAGTAAGTTGGCAGCGGTGACAAAGAAAATAAAACTTGTCTATAACAGACAGAAACAGTACCAACCTGCAGTACGACAACACGTTTGATTAGTCCTGCGCCTACTGGCTGTCACCGCTGCCAAATGTTCTGTCGACCGCTTCGTTTTGTACTCTCGCTGATGCACTGTGGGTAACTTCCGGGTGGTGCCGATGCGTTGCCTTCCGTGAACCTCCGGTGAAGGGCACCTAGCGTTTCGTCACGGCAAGTCTCCGGGTTGATGGTGCAATGGTGAGCTGCCGGGCTGCTTCCGATGCTGCGCCGCTTTCAGCCTTCCAGTGAAGGACACCCTCATGCCTACCGTTTCCTTGCAGTGAGTCTCAGGTTATCTGCAGTACGACAATGCGTTTGATTAGTCCTGCGCCTACTGGCTGTCACCGCTGCGACAGTGAAGGTAGCCGCTGCTTCCAGTGACAGTGATTCGTTAACGAACCGTAACAATTCAGCAACAGTGCGCTGTCGGAGCTGATCAGAGGCTGTGCGTCGTTGCTGAGCTGTTTGAAGTTAGCAAGGTTGCACTTCTTCACTGCGCTACGCGCCGAATGGGATGGCCGGAGCTTATTGCGGAGGCCACGCTTCGCACCACTTGGCCCTCGCGAAGGCACAGGATGTGGCGCCGATCACGCAAATGCGAAGCCGCACACGTCTGCGAGGCGTACACACCACGTGCGAAATAGCAAACAAATCTTGAAAAAAAGTAATTTATCAAAGTGATTATGACGATAGTGACGGAAAAAAGAGAAGAAAAAAAAGTTTCGTTCCCGAGAGTGTTAGATCAGCTAAGGAAGAGTGGACATGGCCTCCGAGATGAGGAAATGGCACGCACGTGCGTGTCCCAATCTTGGAGGCCATAGAGCGGGCCACTGGAAGCCAAGTCTGGGCAAGTCGGCGAAAGTCCAACATGGTGGCCTTCAAGAACGGGTAGCGCTGCTCGGAACGAGCGATTTAGTCCGGGGAATCGAACTTTGCTGCCCAAGTTCTTCCGGAAAATCTGTTGTGAAAATGCATTAGCTCTATGGGAACCCAGACTGTGCATTTATGAAGTCTGGAATATCCAACAAGTCCGAATTTTTGGAGTCTGATAAGTCCGTCGGCGACTGTACATCTTGTTATGTATCGCTACTTGTTGCTTCGCCTGTTGCGGTATTATAGAGCACAAAATAAGGTGACGCCATTGTGTTGCTATCCCAATGAACATGGGAAAGTACAGTGAGTTTGCATTAAATTTTCGTCTTCTGGAAACTTGGAGAGGCTTACCACTTTCCACGAGCAAAACAATTGGGCATTTGAAAATTTCATTTTGCACTTCTCTCACTTCCCGTGGCCCTGGTCAGCACATACAACAAAGGGTGGAGGTGGCTGACTTCAGGGTGATCGTAAATAAGTCCAAACTATAGAATGTCCGAAAAAATGAATGTGCCCAGAAAAGAAAACTTTATTTACGTTGTAATGCCCCTGTGCAAGGAAGTGGACGATTCGTTGGTGCACCCACTTCCGCTTACTTGCAACCAAGTACGTCTATATTTCTGCCGGTTTTTTGTCGCTGTACGCTGATGCAAGGACTGCAAAGGCTCGAGTCGGATCCGCACGGCACATCATCGTCCGCGTTAAGTCGTTGTTTGACGGTGGGAGAACTTGCTCATTTGTTTCGTATTGTTGAGGTCGGCACACAACACCGCGCTGTCGTCTGCAATGTCTTCAAATGTAACTGCGGAAGGAATCAGCACACCGCAGCTTAGCAGGTCATCAATGATGTCCGCATTTGAGCTCGTTGTACTAGGTGGCATTTCAGGTTCTTCAGTAGCGCAGTCTGGGTCATTTGGAGTCGGACTGCGAGGGGACCATTGGTGCCATTTGACGTGGCCTGTTGATAACTTCACGAGAAAGACTTCTTGGAGCCAGCAGAGTGCTGTCTGGAACGCCAACTAAACAAACAGAATGGAGAGAGCGGGCCATGCGCTGGGATACCTGAATAGGATTCGATGATCGCGATGCTGATGCGGCCTCGCAATTCAGGCAAAGCCGCAGAAATTACTGTTTTACGTGTAATCTCTGAGGCCATACTTCATGTCTCATCGAGGTTGCCAGAGGAGATAATGGCAGCAGGATCTGCGTACGCTAGTCACGGATGGAGTCCGGATAATGGAATGTAGAGCTGGCGGCTGTCCGAAATATTGGTCGTCTTTACACATTAAGTCTATGGGACCATAGGTGGTGCCGCAAAGCTGTCCGATTTATCGGTCAGCGACTGTAGGTATTCAAGCAGAACTTTCTGTTGGGCTAGTTGATGCATGTTACTGATGTACTAAAGCGCCAAATAGACGACACAAGAAGAGACACGGACGAGCGCTTAGTAACAGTTGATGTTTTATTGACAGAAACACACAATATATGCGCAAATCTGCCAGTGTAACTCACAGGTTGTCGAAAAATTACATGGTAACCAGGCAAAAGGCGATAAAGATTGTAAACGATGATGAAACTCAAATAAAAGATGACCTTCGCGACAATGATACACCACCATCGGCTCTATACACGTCTAATTGTCGCGAACGTAATCTTTTATTCGAGTTTCATCATCGTTTACAATCTTTTTATCGCCTTTTGCCTGGTTACCATGTGATCTTTGACAACTTGAGTTAGGCTGCCAGATTTGCGTACATATTGTGTGAGCGCGGTAGTCGCATTTCTCCATGCAGGTAGCTGGCACGGCCGCGGATGAAGCGCGAAAAAGACGTGTGCAGAAAGGACAAAACCCGATGCGTCGTTGCCTTCGCAATAGAATTCAAAAGATACAGAAAAGTCCCAGTTTCGCCCGAAAGGCGAAGCATCGATTGTGATATCAAACTAGTGGACGGCTATACGAAGTAAGGGTAGTAGTTTTATTGGCCGTATAAACTTGTAAACATAGGCACACAAACTAAATTAACAAGCATGTTGTTACGGGTGCACAAGCAAGCATGAACGCATATCATTCAATGACCGCGGAAAGTCACTGTCAGAACCCTGTAGTGAGGAAGTGCGGGGTAAGTCCAAGCATGCGGCACGACCATGTGGAGTCTTATTGCATCGTTGTTCCGGGTTCTGTTTTGTTTTGCCGCAAAAGGACATGTGAATGTTAGTCATTTACGATGCGTTCACCCACGTTACGGAAATTATGTCCTTACAAATAGCTGTTGGATTCTCTTTATGCGATCCCCTTTGTATATTGTCCTTTACAGGGCAAGAAAGGCAATGCCGATCTGAGCACGAAGCAATTGTGTGTATCATATTGGTTTGCCAACCGCAGTGCTCGCTGTGTTGAACAAAGCCTTCGGCCTCTTGCAGGAGGCTAACGTAGACAGTGATGTGAAGTCTACTAGACTTCAAAAGCGTGAGAACGATGCCGGTGGCTGATGCAAATGTTCTACAACTCGTCGAGTGAAAACCGATACATCTAACATAGTTCACAACATATACACAAACCGCGGCTGATGATTCGCGTCGCATTTTTGCACATCCAAGAGAAATTTCCAGATACTGTAGCCACTGCTGCACGTAAAGGCTACACAGTGGTTGTTCGACCTCGTAAAAACTGATATGCCGTAAATTGCACTCAGAAGTAGCTAAAACACCTCCGAACCGTTCCACAGCGCGCGACCGGCAACACATTCAAGCCGCGCCGCGCCGGCTCGCGCAAGCCAGAGAGGAGGAAAGGCTCGTCGCTCGATGAAAATGTATATAGAATCACGTGGAATGCATTGCTACAAAATTGCCGCGCAGGAGTCGACCGCACACTCATAGCCAAATGACGGCATTTTTTTTTTTTGAAACACTCGCTGTCCTCGTCAGCGGAGGCATCTAGGGTGTAGTCGGCGGCGCTTAAACAACTTAAGTCGCCGCGACCGTGTCGCTAGTTAACACATTCGTGAATAAACGCTGGACGCGCAGAGCCAACCCAAATGCACTCCCAAATGGCTTGCCGGAGTTTGCTTGCCCGACGGTTTGGGCGCTGTCGGTGCTGGATTAACTAGGCTTCGCAAGTTTCGGTTTCCAGGAGGTGTCTGCAACATGGCCGACCGCCATGCTGCGGCGATGCCAGCGACATATCAACGACAAAATATTGCTATTTCTGCTCAACTCGGCAGTCAAATTAACACGCTGTCGTGCATGCGGAGTCAGAATTATACAGAATGGCGTACCTTAAGGTGTCCGAAATTTCGGTCGTACTTGTACTTTAACTTTATGGGCCAGTGATGCTGCCTCAAAGTAGTCCGAATAATCGAGCTTGTTTGAATTGCTGGTGTCGAAATGATTGGTTGACGCCAGTTGTTAATCGGCCAGTTGCTGAACAGAGGTGAAGGTATTGTAGTTATTATAGTTAACCCGGTTATAACAATTATTGGTTATAACAATGGAATTTTTGGGGCACTTGAACATTGTTATAAGTGGGTTGCACTGTATAGTTAAGTGAATGTTTACAAGTTTATATGGACGATAAAACTACTATCCTTACTTTGTACAGCTGTATAAGAATTTGCTATAGCAATTGATGCTTCAGCTTTCGGGTGAAACTGCGACTTTGTTTCAAACATAATAATTAAAACAAAATTGTGTGCAGTTCACTACTTATTGCATTTCCCGGCTCTTAATTTTTTTGTTTTTTACGCTCCTGTGAATAACGTATCAGCGGGATTCTACTGCACTTCTTTCTAATTGGCACTTGACTATTACAAGTTCGTTCAAGCGTGTCACTGTCCTGTCAAGAATTGGTGCACACTTGTACCTCGTGCAGTCCATGGCATCATGTCCTGGAGCTTGCAGCAGACCACTGTTGAATTGGCATTTACGCAGCCTCATTTATACACTCATCACATGTTCAGCCCACTCTATCAGTCTGATCCTTTCATTCTGCTTGCACGCAGATTCAAGTCTGCGCACTGCCGAATGTTTGTTCTTCCTGTGCAGTGTAGTGGCTAGTCTGTTTGACCGTACTGCGGTGTGTTGCGCAGGTGCAGAGTGTGAGCCGTTCCAAGCTTCAGCTGCTGGGTGTGTCGGCCATCTTTGTTGCCGGCAAGTTTGAGGAGATGATGCCGCCCACACTTGGAGACATGATCTACGTCACCGATGGTGCTTACCAGAGCAAGGAAGTGCTGCGCATGGAGCAACAGATCCTTCGCACACTCGACTGGTCCCTGGGGCGACCCTTGCCCCTACACTTCCTGCGCCGAAACTCCAAGGCAGCACAGGTGCGTCTGCATCCAGGCAGTCAACACATTTGGCCCGATTCATAGCTACACGGTACAGCCCTCATAGTGCCTCGTTATCGTGACTGTGAAGGGACTAGCCAAAGGCATGAGATAGTATGAGGGTAACTCTGCATTGTGCAAACTTGTGCCTTGAAAGAGAAGTACCGTATTTTCCCGCAGAGAACCCGCACCCCCAATTACACCATCTGGGAAAGACACAATAAATCGGCGTGTATAACATGCGGAAATAACTGCATACAACACTCAAATCTTTGCAAAAACAGTCCATGCACGACTTGTCCACGTCTTATCTTCGGCCAGTGACGCTGTCCCCCACCGCCCCCCCTCTCTTCGGTGATGCTGATAAAGCTGAACTTACACGACAGACATGATCGCGGACGAATCGGTCACGTCGCATCTGACGTGAATCGGATCACTTTGAGGGCACAGCTAGCATTCACGCCACAGAGGATGATCGTGCAGCCGGAGTATGGGTGACGGCGATTTCGCTCTCCGCCATACTGCGAAGCGCTTCTTGTTGACCGACGGAGTGCTGCAGGAACGGGTGACGTGCGAGTTCGTCGGCACCATGTGCACTTCATTGGAATCTCGTTGATACGATCTTTGCAGGAACTGGAAAATCCGAAAATCATCCAATGTATTATCCACCCAAATCGTATTAGTCTCCAACTGATTTTCTAGACTTCGCGAGGACCGAAAAATCGAACAGTTCGAAAAACTCGTTCACCCTAAAAAAAACATTTATTAGGCTTAGAGTGGCATAAATACTCTTTAATAACTCGTACTACGCTTGGAGGCGATCAGATTTGTTTGTATTTGCGCAAGACTGACATCTCCTCATACAATCGACAAGAGCATCACCGCGTTGGCGATCGAAGAAACGAGCCCCATTACTTCACACTACTTGGCTCTTGCAAAGGCACAGGAGGTGGCGCCAATCAGACACTCGTCTCTGAGACAACTGCTCAATGTACACACCACATTCAAAATAGCAACCAAAACTTTAGAAGAAAAAACAGATTCCACAATATACAGTGTAGACCGCTTATAACGTAAGTCGCCGGAGTCGTGAATATCCGCACTATAAGCGGCACCACTTATAGTGCTTATAACCAAAGCAACAATTTTCAAGGCCCGCACATGGGCAAAGCATGTGCACCGAGCCGCCACGTGTATGCGACAGTCGAGGAATGCGGCTAGAACGTTTGCATTCAATTTACAGTTGAATCTCGTTAATTCGAAATAATTGACGCGGCGGCACCTCCGACCGGCATTGCTCTGGCATCGCCATAGAGTAAAAGCTTTGGAGAGACCCCTCAATGTCGTGCGCGAACAAAACAAAAACAAAAAAGAAACGCGGCGGAAATTTCACCCTCTCTCAAATGGCAAGGTCGCCGATTCTGCGTTGCGCCGGAATATGCGTGTACGTGCCGACGTCTCAGCCACGCTACCGTAGCCACGAGTAGAAAATGGCAGTGAACCCTTCTTTCTCCTTTATGCTTCCTCTACTTTCTAGCCGCGTGTTGACCTTGCACGCTGCGGCTACGACGCAGAGGGAAGCAGTGGCGCTGTCCCAGGCCGGCCAACGAAACTGCCCACGCCGGCAAATGCCCGCTTCCCTATAACGGCAGAAAACAAAACTTCGGGGAGCTGGCGCCAGGCCGACTGGAGCGGCGGCGCCTGCATGGCGGCGGGCGCGCACGGTGACAGTCGAAAGTGAGGAAGCTACGAGGGAGGGCAAGGGGAGCCACCTAAGCGGCGGAGTTGCCGAGGTGAAATCCGCTTCCCTGCCGCCCTCCTCCCTCACATTCCATGGTCTCAGTGTGCGCCCTTCGCCGTGCCGGCGCCGCCCGCTCCCTGAAGTTTCATTTACTGCCGTTATCGTGAAGCGAGCGTTGGCCAGCGTTGGCAGTTTCGTGGCCCTCGCTCGCTATGCACGCCGTGATATTTCACGACTCGCACTCAAGATTCTGGTTTCAGCCTCACTGGCTGTTCGTTCGCACCATGTGCCCTTCTCCTCCACTTCGTCTCTCTTCCTCGAGCACTCCTTGGGGCGCCCGTTTGAGGGGAGCAGCGCAGACTTCCGTACTCCCAGGCAGCCACACTGTAACCGGTATTTCGTTTCCCGCAACTGCACTATAAGCGATACGTGTATAGATGGAGTGCTATGGGAAAATTAACGGGAGTCTGAAAAGACTGCACTATATCTGGTCCTGCACTATAAGCGGTTACATTATAAGTGGTCTATACTGTATGATTATGACGATAGTGCTGATCACAAAAAGAAAAAGTGCCCTCCTCTGGAGTGTCAGCCAAGGAAGAGTGGGCATGGCCTCCGAGACTGGAAGAAGGCACGCGCTCTTTATTGTTAGCACGTGCCTTCCAATCTTGGAGGCTATAGAGCGGGCCACTGAAAGCCAAGCCAGTGGAAAATCCAACATGACGGCCTCTAAGATCAAGTAGCGTGGCTCAGAACAAGTGATTTAGTCCTGAAAATAGAACTTGGGCGTCTCAATTCGTCCGAAAAATCGGTTGCGAAAATGCGTTAGCTCAATCGGAACCCGGACGGTGAAGTCCGAAAGATCCAGCAAGACCAAATTTCGGAGTCATGCACCCGCGCGCCCGCTTTAGCGGCAGTTATCGATTCCGTGTACATAGTCCACAACTTTGTTGAGTGCAGCGGTGGTGATATTTACATGTTAAGTGTTGTGCGCCAGCTGGAGAACATGGCACTTGGGCGGTGAACTACCGCGCCTAGCAATCCCGCATCAGTGATTAAAGTAATATTTTTCCGACGTGGACTATAAAGATGATTTCTTTTTAAGGCAAGTTCTTGCTTGTTTTCTTTTTTTTTTCTTCATGTCGGTTAATTCAAAAATCCGCTTAATTCGAAGAATTTTCATGGTCCGGTGGCCTTCGAAATATCGAGGTCTTACCGTTCTTGAAAAAGCTTTGACAGTGCCTTAAGAGCCCTTCCACGTGCCTGAGGCCTTGATGCGATGCAACGCAGGCTGACATTGTGGAGCACAACCTGGCCAAGTTGGTGCTGGAGCTGTGTCTGCTGGACTACCCCATGGCATGGGTGCGGCCCTCGGAGCAGGCTGCTGCGGCCCTCTGCCTCTCCCTGCGGTTGTTTGACCGGGAGGACCAGCACAGGTGCGACAGATTTACTGGTGAAGTACAGTGTAGTCCAGTTATAACGATATTGAGAATGAAAAATCCGATAGTTATAATCAATCATTGCTATATCTGGACTGCCAAAAAACAGAAACTGCTGTATAAAGCTTTGTAGCTCCAAAACCAAATTTGCAGTTTGCACTAAAAATAGATGTTGTAGAAAGCAGGCTGTGAAAAAAAAAAACGTTTACTTCTAAACAGCGTGGCATGCATTAGGAGCACTGAAATAGGGTTTCGCCCTGGCACACAAAGCCTTTTCCATTGATGAGCATTGCCACTGGTTCTAACCTTCATGATTGTGGCGCTCCCGATTTCATAATCGTTGATATTATTGAGTGCGCAAACTTGTACTTTTGAGTGTTGCCAAATTTGCAGCATTGTCTCGCGCGACACAGCTTTTTGCTTTGTCGGCTAACCAACAGGCTACTGCTGCTTCCGCGGCTCATTTCCGTGCTTGCTTGTGGGTGGTGGGTGGGTGGGGGGAAGACGTTTAGCTGCGGCACCAAATGCGTATTTATACAGGCCAGACAAGGCCAGAATATAATGCAATGACACAGCCAGCACCAATGTGGCTTGTGGCCCCTTGTCATCCAAGTGCCATCATAGATCACATCATTGCCTGGGGCACATCCAAGATCCTTGTAGATCACGCACACCTCTGTGCTTTCACTCTATTGTTATGGCTGCTGAGGCAGTGGCAGGGTGAGTTGTTTTTACCCACGGACTGCACAGCTCTCTATGAACGTTCACTTCAAAAGGGTTGACCTGCTGAGTGCCAGCACATCTTGGGAATCGCCACCTTTTGCTTATCACCCCACAGTCGTGGCACAACAGTTTAGAGCCCTGCACGGGCCTGATTTTTCGGCCCGAGACCGGCCCGTGAGTGCATTTCACACAAGGGAAATTTATTGATGGGGTTGCTAAGACTACTCATCGTCACTAGAGTTGACCTCGCTGGTACTGCTGCCGTCATCGCTGCTGCGGTCCCACAGCACGTCGTCATCAAAAGTGAGTCCACACTTCGCGAACGACCGCACCACGACATCGCGCGGTACAGCCCCCCACGCAAAGAGGACCCACGCACACACAGCAGCCAGAGAGGCCAAATTTTCTCGCGCTGAATCCGCCACTGCCGCACCACACGTTCACTGACTCCAGACTTGCGTCCCGCTGCGCAGTTGTTAGTTTCCTCAACATGGAGGATAGCAGCCCGTTTGAACGCTGCTGAGAACGAGCGCCGAAAGTTCTTGGCACTCATGACAGGCGCGACGATTCATGACAACAGCAGAAGTGACAGATGCGCGCGGCCGTCGAAAACAATCGTATCTCAAAGAAAAGCTCTTCCGCCAACTACTAATACCCCCCAAACGACGGCTCTTACGCCAACTACCAATACCCACTAACGGCGGCTCTTCCGCCAGCTACCAATAGCCCCCAAACGGCGGCTCTTCCGCCATCTACCAATACCCCCTAAACGGCGGCTCTTCCATGATCGATGCTCCCACAAAAGCCGTGCGCTCGTGGTGCGCGCAATCAAAATGTATGCAATACAGTAAATTATTATGCTACGTTTCTACCGTAACCATAAAAACGCAGGTGCAAAGTTGTAACCACGCCGTAGCACTCCTGATTTCTCGTTTCTCTTGCCGTTACTAGCGGTACACGGTTCGGTTTCGATTCTAAGTCGACCCCCCCAACATTGGATTGCCAAATTTGAAAAAATGGGTCGACCTACAATCGTGTAAATACGGTACGTAGCAACAGATCTCTGCTCTATCGCTGACGATCACTTACAGTCGCCGACCGTTTATTCGGACTCGACGGGAACTGCGAAAAAATCCGAATTGTGAGTCCGAAAAAAAGGATTCGCCAGAAAAAAGTACCTTTGTGGTCCCAGTGGACGGAAAAAATTGTACGCTTAAGCGCGATCAGGTCAGCCTTATTTCCGACAGTGTCTGGCTATCGCTATAGACAGTCTTGCAATTGCCGCGTCTCGTCGGCGCAGATGGCACGGGAGGCGTCGAAGCCATTTCGCACTATGCGACGACTGGACGAGATCGAACAAGCAAATCATGCCTAACACACTGAGCCATGGGTTCTCAAAGTGGGTTCCGCGGAACCTACGGGTTCCGCAGGCCCCTGCTCGGGGTTTCGCGAGCCACTGATAAATTTTCCCTCGTCCCGCTCTCGACAAGTGTCTAAAACGGCGAACACGAGGTGCGCTTGATCCAAAGAACCTCCATTACCCATGCCCGAGTGTCATAAAGCACATCACAGTGCGTAACAGCAACGCGCGAACTGCGCAATAAATACGCAAGCAGCTTGTAGCCACCCAACCTCTCAGAACGGGCAGCGCGCCTAAGCTTTCGCACTTGAATCTTGGAGGCTGTAGCTTACCACCATGCGCCTTTCTCCTATCTGTAGATAGGGTAGGTGCCGATAGCTTGCGCACTGACCTATACGTTGGAGAAAAAAAAAACGCGGAGCACCGCAAATGCGCGCCGCAGAAGAGCAAGAACGGCGTAGCGTCCAACCGAAACGAAGTGGCGCCGTCCGCATCGCCGTGGTCCTCAGCGGCAATCGTATGCGGCACGCGACTCACAGCAACGCCGAAGCGCTTCGTGCCTAATTGTGCCTTTAAAGCCTTTATTCTTGCGTTTATCGCCGCGAGTAACACCGCATTGGCGGCTAGCCGCGTGCCTCCGTAATTGCACACCTTCGGCACCCACTCTTACCTACTGACTGGAAGTGATCCTCCGTCATGTCGAAGGTGTGGCGACAGGCTTACAGTTCTCCATGTCCTTATTCAGTGCAGGGAAATAGAAAGGGAGCGTAAAAAGTACTTTCATTCTGTGTATCGCCAGCATATTCCACTTCACCCAGCATTATTTCTTTAGGCGCTTCAGGAGCTTAGCAGGGTTCCCTGGAGCGAACATGCTTGAGAACCCCTGCTCTAGACTAAAGTGACGATAAGGAAACTCGATGCACATGAACATTAAAGTGTTGACATTCTTTCGAAATAATCATCATTACTTTATCAAGCATCGTTATATTTAAGAATTGCACTTAAACATAAGTAGTTTTCCAAAAACATCAAAATTTGAAAATAGTTTTCTGAAAAAGGCCAGTTTTAATTTTTTTTTGAAAATCACTCTGGTTGAAGTCAAGGACAATGTCTACCATTGGGCGTAAAAAACGTTGCATTATTTGAGTACTGAACAAGTTGCAATGCGTCATATGTGACCTCACTCAGCCTAGCGGCCGCACCACTGGTATTGTGATGCAAGTCGGACGCAGGTCACTCAAATATAATTGTACCCGACATACTTATAAAGGTGGCCTCAAATAAAGTTACCAAAATAGAAAAGAAATGCACCGCCAAGTTGCATGGTGCCTCAAGCTTTGTCTTCCGATCCGGCGCTTAACAATCTTTAGCAGGCAATCTGCGGCGGCGGGCGCTTGCGACGGAGAGCGCTCACGTTTCATCAATGCCGCTTCGATTGTAAGCGGGGTCTGCCTGCGCGTGATACCGAAGTTCGGAGAGTGAATGAGATAAGGAACGTAGAAAGTGGAAGGCGAAAGCTGTCAGTGCGGGAACAAGGTATATTACAGTAGGTCTGCTGGTAGTCTTTCGGAGGATGCCTCCAGTGCAGGACACGTTTCTTTCTCCACTGTGATGACTGAAGCCGCAACGTATAGCCTGTAACGCGTGGTTGTGCCGACTATCTGCAGAGACACAAGGCGAAAATTTTGTATCAGCGGAACTTTCGTAGCATAAAGGTCTTGGACACTGTTCAAATAAGGCAACACCAGTGTTCCCATTCGAGAAACGCATTTTCTCTGTGGGAACTGTCAATCGCTTCAGGGCACTGACTGCGGTTTCTTCAACTTCCCCGGCTCCTGAGCACACGTTGCCACATGAGGAGGCATCGACACTGGTTGAAGCATCTGAAGATGACATTTCGTCTGAGTCTGAGGAGGCATCTACGTCACAGGAAGTGTTCGTTCCAAAACAAGTGGCCGTTGAAGATCTCAACAGATATGTGCGGTGCCCAGAAGTTTCGCCACTAAACTCCACATTTGATTAAATAAAAACATTGAAGCTTATATGCCAAGCGAAAGGAAGGAGAAATCGAGCATGGTCTCAAGAAGACATTTAGGTCCAGTTTATCAGCAGCATATGACACAGAAAGCCAGCCTGTGACATCGACAGAAAGCTGCAATACCTGTTTAGACTGGCTGAACAAATTAAAGGAAGCCTTCGAAGCTTTGGAGTTATTCAGTGTGCATTGTCGTCTTTTAACTTTGCTGCCAAACTCACTTGACATCAAACAGATATAGCATGTTATTCCTGGACACGCTACATGATCCTTAAATCCAGAAAGTACAAAGAAAATCGTGGTGTGTGGTCCGGCCCTGACCCTTATACAAGAAAAAGGGTAAACCAGAAAGATCTCTAAGCAGCATTGCACTATTACACTGAAGATCAGTTTAATTCTAGCCAACCAAGAAAGAATTTATTGCGAAACGTGTAATGACAGGCTGTATACGTGAAACTTACAGCATGTTTAAGGCAGCTCACCCTGACACTGCAATTGGTTGGGCTGTTCTACTCTTTGCGACCGAAATGCGTCACGCCGACACAGGAAGTATGTGTCTGTATGTATTGTGCTAACATAAAATTGGCAGTATGTGCGCTGGAAAAGAGCTCCGGTCAGACGAAATGTACCGAAGACTTTCGCAACCTTTGCCTGTGCAGTCCCTTTTCCTTTAAGTGCGAACTTAGTGTCCAGCGTGTTCTCTCGGTCAGATCTCTCACATTGACTGACCTTGGAATTCTTGAAATATTATATGCGACTTGGGAGAAAGGTGACTTAGTCTACCCCAAGTGCATTCTTGGAGCACTTTCAGACATGCCTAAAGAAATGGATAAACCACAACCTCATCAGGCACATTCAAGGCGAAGCAATGAGTGAAGAAAAGTGTATGCAGAAAGCAAGTGGTCTGCATTTCGATTTTGCAGAGAACTAGACAGTAATGCTACCAGACGAAATTCTGTCTCATTGCTGGAGTAAAAATCGAGTCTCCATATTCACCTGTGTAGCCATGACCCAGAAAGGGGCGCACAGTTTTGCTGTCGTAAGCAATGACATGTGCCATGACTCGGCCCATGCATGCTACGCCTTGGCTAAGGTGCACGAATGGCATCGCAGTGTATGCTCATGTTACTCATGTCAATAACGGTGCTGCTGCTCATTTAAAGAACAAATTCATGAATTGAAAAACAACGGGTATGCATCAGCCAAGTGGTTATTTTGCGCTACTGTACAGGGAAACACGGAAAAATGCCTGCAATGGAATCGGAGGCATTGTGAAGCACCAGGCAATGCTACAGAACCTTAGAAATCCCGCTTCATCTGCCATGAACTGTGCTTCTGATATGGTGCAAGTTTTGACTCCTAAGCTACCAAAGGTAACATTAATTTATGCTCCAAAAGCTGCCATTGAAGGCAAGAGAATGGGTTGTGGTTCCTCCAAGGCCTGGTATTCAATCGTGGCATATGTGGGTCTGCTTGCACTCCCACAACTCCGAGCTGCAGTTGTTCGTGGCAAGAACAGTTGCTTCGGATAAGCAACTTCTTCGGCAAAGAAATCGAATGTCACGTGTTCTTAAAAAGGTGCAAGGCCAGATGAATAAAATACAACCTCATGGCAACAGCCTTCTTCCTCGGCCACATTGGCATACAACATGCGCAATTGTGCGATTAAAAAAGGTTTTAACCCACAGGACAGCATCACTTGTTGACAACGTTATATTTGAGCGATGAATATTACGTTGATTGAGCTCTTGCATAGCTCAACAGATCAAAACGCATGAATTGCGTGTTGTGGCTGCTAGGCTTACAACATTTGACGCATTGTAACTTGTTCGGTATTCAAATAATGAAACGTTTTTTTTACGCAAAGTGGTAGACAATGTGCTTGACTTCAACCACAGTGATTTAAAAGTTCATGTTCAGTTTTGTTATCCTCACTTTAGTCTAGAGCAATAAATTCCTGAATTACAGGTATTTTGGTCCATTTACCACGTTTGTGATTTTTGTTATCGAAGTTCCTTCCGTAGCAAAGTGCAATAAAATACTCATAAGGTAGCATTTTACTTGTTCTTTCTGGGGAAAAAACATTGTGATCGAGAAGTGTACCATTGTTTCTCTATGTGCGCTCAAAGTTCAGAAATCGTAAAACTGGCGGAAAAGTGTTTACAGCGGCCGAAATTTGTGCATTTTCTTTCAGGCGAACATTTTTTTTTTTTTTTTCATAAAACTAAGTTCAGAATCGTTGTTCTGGGCCCAAAACCTGCGCTTAAAGTAAATTTCATCAAAATCGGGAATGGTGACCAGGACCACCTGTTCGTTCTTATCAGGATTCACCCAAGTGCTATTTACATAGGCAAATGAAGTCTGTTTGCAACGTTTTCTGCTCTGGGTACGCGAGCTAAATGACTGCGTCAGTCTGTCTTGCTTGTGTCCATTTGCTCTAAAGTACTTAACAATTGTGTAGTATAGTAATAAGCTGTACCAGATGTCATGCACTTGCTTTTCTCCTGCCCCAACTGAACCAAAACGCAAAATTTGGTGCTACAGAACTGCTACAAAATGGTAATGTGGCTGTTCCTAAATTGCTACAAGCAACTTTTTTCCTGCTCCAAAAATTGCTCCAATTTTTAAACTGGCTGGACCACCACTGTAGTTATGTTTCAGCCTGGTGATGGGAGCGTCGGGGGTCCTGAAAGCCTCTGTGAATGTACATCGCAATGTCGTACAGTGATGAATCCGGAAAGTAATATTAGCCTTGTAGATCTCATTCCAGCGTGACAGTACACCACACTGCCGTACCAACTAGCTCAGTCCATTCCCCTGACATGCAGGTGGGGTGCCCTGATGTCACACTATGGGCGCTACACTGAGGAGGCCCTGCAGCCCACCATCAAGCGTATGGCGGGACTTCTCCTCGATGCACCAAAAAGCACCCACAAGGTCAGCCTCGTTTTGCTCCCTCCTATCTGTATATAACTTTGCCAGCAGAGTGATAAACGTTCATCCATGGTTCTGTGTGATATTGATATTAGTACTTAATATTGGGATTAGTTTTAGCCGGTCTGGTGTTAAGCTTTAGCTAACCACAATGCCTTTCGACACGTTTCTTTTCCATTAGTGTTCCTTTTGGGCACCTAAAAAGATAATGTGTGCACGATTATGCCACAACTAAATATTTGCATCAGCAACAGAGTAAAATACACTTAATTACTGCAGTTACAGTGGAATCTCGATACGATCTTCACGTGAACTGCAAAATAAAATGTATCATCAGAAAATCGTATTATCCAAAAGAAGCTGGTAACGTTGGCCGGAAAAAGAAATGTATTATGCAGAATTGTATCAATGAGAATCCACTGTATAGCTGTTTGTCTGGTTGAGCTTTGATCCTCGAAAGCCAACTTTTTGGTTCGCGATACCTGAATGCAATTTGCAGCTGATTTATGGCAAACATTTGAAAAACACTTCGTGGAGCTGTGCATATTGGTTCTCAAGTTACAGGAGTATATTAAAATATTTCTCATACTTAGTCAAGGCCTGGAGAACTTGCAAAATGTGCTGGCACTGAAATTCATCATGACCATTCCTGGATAGGTACCTCAGAGCCATTTTTAAAAATTTCTTTGCAGGCAAAATTTTAGCACAGCACTGAATCTGATCTAAATTAGGCTTGTGATTGTCATATTTGCGTTTATCATAAATTTATAACACAATGTGTTAAAAAAATGGGCTTGTGTTGACCTCAAATTTATTCAGGTACAGAATAAACATCTGATGGAGATCTGATAACCAGTACCAGAGATATTGCTGTCGTAAGCAGTCATACTAGGCAGAAACATTCATTGAGAAAATGGCACTTGAAAGTTACATGCACATTTGCAAGGCTAAAATAGCATAGCTAGGGGCGGTGTTTTTGTATGCGTTTTTTCTCTGCTGCTTCTTCTCCTGGCTTCGTTTTCTTGCCTAAGCATAACTGCGAGTCGGCCTAGTTGGAACAGATTCATTTTCTTAAATTTTTGTACGCAAACAGGGACGAAGAAAAGGAGAACCGCCTTTTCTTCGTCCCTGCCTGTTTGCGCACAAAAATTTAACAAAATGTTTCTTGCCTAGTCCATGTGCAGGCTGCAATCGCCAACGTTGAAATGCTCGGGATGCAGGCACACTCGTAACGACTCATTCTTGTACTGATAGTGCAGTAGATATGTCGCTGGCAGCGTCGACGTAATTATAATCTTGTATCGCTAATTGGACATAGCGCAATTGGCGCAGGAGTCCCACCCCTGCTTCTATTTTGATACAAACCCAGATTCCTGCGCCAAACACAGAAAATTGACTGAAATTGCACCACGCTGCGCCAGAACCAGCATCGGCATGTGTGCTTCGGCAGTGGCTGCGAATAGCGAGCGAATTCGTTCTCTGAAAAATATTGCAGCTGTTTACATTCTGCACACCTCACGGCGGCGCTTCCCGCAAGTGGCCGCGCACGCGCAGCCACTCTCGGCTGTTGTCACTCCTATAGGAACGGCCAGGGTGGCTGTATTTAAAGTACAGTTGAGTGGGCCGAGCGGCACGGTGCTCCCCAGCTGAGGCGCAAAATAACGACAAACAGGCTTGGGGCACTGCGAGCGAACTACATATTAGGTAGGCGCACGCTGCTGCGGTTTCAGCGGGCGGCCGTCTCTGCCGCCAGGGCCAGTATGCTGTAAAAGTATTCCATCTGTTTTTATGCCCACATCGGCGATGCTTGAGACATTTTGACGTATTGCGGAGGGTTAATTGCGGATTTGGAATAAAAGGCTGCAGTTTCGCCCGAAAGGCGAAGCAACGATTAGTAGACAGATATACGAAGTAAGGATAGTAGTTTTATCGGCCGTATAAACTTGTGAACATTCGCTTACTAAATTAACAAGCATGGTGTCGCGCGAACACAAGCAAACGAACACGTTTTACTCGATGACCGCGGAAACTGGCTGCCTAAACACTGGAGTGAGGAAGCGCGGCAGTGAGCGAATTGACATTTGTGCTGCTTCTCGTTTCAACTCGAGCTAAGCAGTGAAAACACAGTGCGCGCAAAGCTATGAGCACTCTGTCCCCATTGCAGATCGCTTCCAAGATACGGCCCACGCCATACGCAGCAGCCACTGGAGAACGCCCCCCCCCCCCCCCCCCCCCCGCAGGGCCTTGTGCGCGAGACTGAGCTGCCATCGTCGGCTCACTCTCGCCCGCTTTCACTCGAACATACAGCATACGGCGCGTGGCGACGATGTTATTGCGGCAATGACGATGGCAGAAATGCGTCTGGAGTGTCTATATTACTGATATCGCAATAAAGACAGATTGAAATAGTTTTACGTTCTACCAACACAGGGTTGACTGCGGCTCTCTGGGTCTGCAGGGACACATGGTGACCCAGAAATTATGTTAGCGCGTCGATTGGACCACATAGTTTGAGAACATTTTTCGTTATCGTCATGAGCGTCGGCGCGGGAATATACAGTAGCCGACGGACCTTTTGGACTCCAAAAATTCGAACTTGTTGGATATTCCGGACTTCATGGATGTACCGTTAGGGTCCCGAGTTTTTCGGACTATTTTTCAGTCCCCGTGAAGGTTGAAAAATCGGTCAGCTGCTGTATTGTTCGATTGTAGTTCCACCGATGTTTTCGGCTTTACAGGAAAACAAACACCGTGCCGCCGCTCGACTCACTCTTCCATATTCTAGTACATTATAGCTACAAAGCATGCTTCTACTATGCGCTTTGTGTTGGTTTATTCTTTGTTTCATCGTGGTTTCGAAGTGCTATGCCATATTTCATTCTACCAAAATTCAGATTGGCCTGCTCCAAACTGGACCAAAACGCAATTTTACTTGCTCCAAAAATTGCTCCGAAATGACTTTGGGCAGTCCCACCCCTGTAGAAGCAGACGTGCAAACATTGTACCCATTGAGGAAGAAGTGCCAGCAGTAGTAGGGATGATGTGTGGAGATAAGTTTGCACAAGGCTCACCCTACGAGCGACGGTCAGGAAAGCGCACGACGCTCCTCTACTCCGCAACGCACAAAGGCGCTATGGCAGGGTTCGTCGACTCTCCGACATGGCGCAGAGAAGGCTCCGGAGTCAGTTAGCCAACAAGCACGGGTTCATTCACCCAAGATACAGCACAGTGCGACAGTCACGGCACTTACGGGCAAAGGCTCACTGCAAGACCGATCGAGTAAGCGCGATCGAGTACTAGGGCCAACTGAGTAGCGGTCCACCAAGCACGAGAACAAGTTGCGAGGGCAAAGGTCCCACGTAACCAACTCGTTGCGGGCCTGTGGGCATCTGCCGTGACAAGGAAGCGCTCAGCGAAAGAGAGCTCGAGTGGAGAGGGCACCCAGGGGCCGCCACTCGGGAGACGAGTTGGGGCGCATTCCGGTGACATGTTCTTGCGCGGAAACTCAATCCCAGGACACAGAAACATGGTTTGTGTGGGAAATTAGCTCCAGCATGCTAGCCGTGTCAGCCATGTTGTCGTTATGGCGGCGGTTCCCGGAGATCGAGCTAAGCGTAACGCGCGAGCTGGGGGACGGTGCGCGGGAAGGCTCCTCGATCCCCACAGAGCCCCTGGATGTTGTCTGCAGCTTTGTTGAATGTTGATGACTGAGGTGCTGCCCATGATTAGTGGGCTGGAGAACATGGCCCTTGGTGTTGCAAAGTGGCAGTGAGAACTTCAAATAATCCTGCTACATCGAGAATAAATGCAGGTTTTGCCCCTCTTTTTCTATCTTTTCTTTTTCTTCCTGGGGGAAAAACATTTTTTAGTCTACAGCTGAAATTTTCCAACACATATCTTGTGTGTTGATTGCAAATATGCAAGTACAGTCAATTGCCTTCCTTTTGTAATTTTGGCAAGTTAGAGCCTAGGACAACTGTCCCTACATGCGACCAACTGAGTGTCGCTGTTTGGCCACCAAGTGGTTACGGCCCAGACTAGCGTTGCTGCATCATACGGAGTCTTGCTGATCTATCAGTTTAGTGCATTGGTTCTCAAAGTGGGTTTCGCGAGCTCCTGATAAATTTCCCTGGTTTCGCACTTGCTAACATCAGGGGTGGGACTCCTGCGCCAATTGCGCATTTTTGATAGACGCAAATTCCTGCGCCAAACACAGAAAATTGACCGAAATTGTGCCACGCTGCGCCAGAACGGCTTCGGCAGTGGTCGTTCAAGGGCAGTGGCAAGCGGATTTGTTCTCCGAAAGGGTGCAGTCATTCGCGTTGCGCACACCGTGTGATGGCACCTCCCACAGAGTTTCTCGTAATTTTCGCGCTTATAACATTGGACTTCTCAGCACTTCCGGCAAGTGTCAGAAGCGCGCGGCCACTGCCGGCGGTTGTGGCTGATGTCGGAACGGTTATGGCGGCTCTGTTTAGCGTAGTTACTATAACCAACTCTAGAGGAAAAGCTGCCCATAGCGCCCATGTGTTGAAATCGGGAACCGCAAGGGCGCTGCCATGCTGCTACCCTGTGCAGACACCGAAAATTTTACATCGAAATTTTCTAAATATCCATCCGATCTTTCTGAAAATGTACAGAATGAACTGCAAACGTTGTCCATGCCTACGTGTAAGTGCTTGCTTTTGCATAATATGTTGAATATATTTAGTGCTACAAAAATGAGTCGTAGCAACATGGTGGCACCTATGCGGTTCCCACTTTTTTCGACCATCTTTTCCTCTAGAGTTAGTATACTAACTCTATGGTGTTTAGAGTGTATTAGAATACGGTTTAGTGGGCCGAGTGGTGCAGTGCTCCCTAGCTGAGGCTGTAGCAGCGATGGAATTCACCTTTGTGCTGCCTTGCTTCAATGTGAACTAAGCGGCGAAAAAACAGCGCACACGAAGCTATCAGCACTCGCACTATGTCCCTATCGCAGATCGCTTTCAAGATAGGGCCCGGGGCGGCCACGCCATACGCAGCAGCCCCCACAGTAGAACGACCCCTCTCCCCGGTACCTTGCGCGTGATGGGAGACCGCGCGCATCGTCCCCGCTTTCCTCTCTTTCGCGTGAGATTGAGCCACCATCGTCGGCCCACCCTGACGCTCATCCCATCGCTCCTGGACTTTGTATGGAACATCATGACGACGCCAGAAATGTGCCTGGAGTGTCCATATAATTGCTATTGCAACAAAAACAGATTGGAAGTTTTACATTAATGCCAGACCAGGGTTGATTGCGGCTGTCTTGGTCTATGGTGACACAGAAATTGTTACAGCGTCGATTGGACCGCATAATTTGAGAACATTTTCCGCTATTGTCGTGAGCTTAGGCGCGGAAATATAGTTTGATCGTTGTGCAACCGACGTTTACGGCTTTACAGGAAAGCATGCGCTGAGCCGCCGCTCGACCCACTCTTCCATATTCTAGTACGCTGTAGCTGCGAACTGCGCTTCCACTACAAGCTTCCTGTTAGTTTATTCTGGGTTTCGTCGTGGTTTAGAAGTGCATGGCCGTATTCCATAATTCCACCAAAATTTAGATTGGCCTGCTCCAAACTACTTCAAATTGACATTTTATGTGCTCCAAAATGAAATTTAGTCTGCTCCAAGGTGCTCCGAAATGCTATTTTGTCTGCTCCAAGTCGCTATTTTGTCTGCTCCAAGTCGCATTTTGACCTGCTTCAGAAATTGCGCCAAAATTACTTTGGACAGTCCCCCCTCTGCAACTGGCTAAGAAAGCGAAAACGAAGTGCGCTCAATCCAAAGAACCCATTCCAGAGTGTCTAGAAGCGCCATCACAGTGCGTAACAGAAACACACAAGCTGCGCAATAAAACAGCCAGCAGCTTGCAGCCACCAAGCCTCCGAAAATGGGCTGCACACCTAAGCTTTTCCACTGAAATTTCGGAGGCTGTAACTTACCACCATGCGCATTTCTCCCATTTGTAGATTGGGGCCGATAGCATTCGCGCTGATGTATGCGTTGGAGGATTACAAAAATAAAAGCGCCTAGCACTACAAATGCGAGACGCAAGAGCAATAACTGCGCTAGCGTCCAACCGAAACGAAGGGGCCGAGTCCACATCTGTCCGCATCGCCATTCGTTGTCAGTGTAAATCATTCGTGAAATGTGACAGCAATGCCTTCGTTGCCTAATTGTGACATTAAAGCCTTTATTCCTGCGTGTATTGCCGTGCATACCACTGCGTTGGCGGCTGGCCTCGTGCCTTCAGAAGTGTGTAGTCTCCATCCTTGATCACGTCGATAGCCACTACGGTTTTGTCCGCAGCGGTTGTGCCAAACAGTAGTTTCGTTTGGATTCAGTGCAAGGCTTTCCAAGATGAAGCGCACCGGCTACGTCGCGATAAACGGACGATTTGTTGCTGACCAGCTCACGGGTGACAAAATAATCGGAATGTGCACATGGTAGTGAAAAGCGTGTCTCGGTTGAAGACGCATGCCGCTGCCTCGCTGCGAGCACTATATAATCAGTCGCGAGATGACGAGAATCGCAGCTTCCGCACTGCTCTTGTGCAAAATATAAGCATGATTTGATGATTTATTCAGTAAATAAAAGTGTGTTGACGTAAGCATGTGTTTTGTTTTCTTCATACCCTCGATAATTCGACATTCGGTTAATTCGGTCCCGTGAAATGCGAATTGACCAGTTTTTACTGTACTCAAAGTAGTCGGCACTGATTATAAGACCTCTTGTGATAAAAGACCCCGTGCAATAAGCACTGAAAACTGTCAATCTTTCTCGGCATGTCTTGGTTGCGATGCTGTCTTGTCTTTGTTCATAACGATTCCTTGGCACTTCATGGAGCTTAGCAGGGTTCCCGGAGTCTAACATGATGAGAACCGCTGGTTTAGTGATTCCATACCGCCTTTAAACACATTTCAGTAAACAAATAAAAAGGGGAGGTGGCAACTGCTGGCCCACCTCGACATACCCCTTACTAATCAGGTTACAACTGAATTTAAGCCACCACCTACTAGGTTGTGCCTAATCTCTTTAGCAGAGTTAGACTTTAAGCAAACAATTGGCACTCTTTCTCATCATGGCTTTCTCTCTCTCCTATTCCCATGCTCTTAGCAATTCCTCGCTTCATGGGTTCCTCTAATTTCTGTCGTCACGTTTCTGCGGGATTTGTCCACAGGTTCGCTCTCGCAGAATACTAGTAGTGACATGCGCACCGGCAATTTACGAGAGCCTCTCTACAAACAGGAAAAATGTGCATGACGGTAATTTACGGCCTCTGAGATTCAAGTGCAAGAGCTTGCGCACACTGCCCATTTTCGGAGGCTGGCTGGCTACAAGCTGCTGGCATATTTATTGCGCAGCTTGCACACTTCTGTTACGCATTATAATGTACTTTTTACACTCGAGCATGGATAATCAAGGTTCCTTGGTTTGAGTGCACCTCGTGTTCGCCATCTTGTGACTTGGTGAGCACGGAACCAAGTAATATTTATCAATGCATTGCAGAACCCCAAGGAGGGGCCTGCGGTACCCCTGTGTTCCGCGGAACCCACTTTGAGAACCCATGCGAGTCTAGTCACTCGCTATTCTTTTTCCGCCTGTATTGCTGTGTTTTTCTCTACATTCCTTAGTCGCTGAAGTTTTTTTTTTTATTGGTACAGTGCAATCTCGATGTAAGGAACTTCAGGGGACATTGGCAAATTGATCGTTACTCTGAAAGGTCGTTATAGTAAAAGCTCCAAAATTAACTATTCCACCCATCAACCCATTGGTTCATCATCACCATTTGAGGTATCCACGAAAAGGTCGCTGTTGGTTGTCGGCCCGTGCTGTTGCTATTTTCCAGAGATGTTCCACCATCAGGCACAACCGAAGTGCCGTAAATAAGAGTGGCACGCAGAAGAGAAGCTTATGGCGAAAAAGAACACCGACAAAAAGGAAGAGGTGCATTTCTTCTTTCTGCGCACACATCCTTTCGCACTTCTTTCTGTGGCTGTATTAGCTGCACGTGCTGAGATGCAGGGATGTGACACCATCGCGTTTTGCACAGTCCAGAAAGTGCAAATTATCCCATACCAGAGCTGGAGGATCACGGCATGTACACGTCGCGGTCTCCGCCGTTTGTTTGCTTTTGTTTGCGTTTCTGCTGCGTGATGCATTTGTTTCATTTCACTCTGCATGATCATGCGAGCTGTGCATGAGAACACTTGCATTGTCTCGCTGCTTCTGCAAAATGGATACCTCAGTACGTGCACATTTGGAGAGGCTGGTCCGGCTTACGGATCCTTACCGCGATTCTCCGCATCATTCTACTGCTGGCACCAGACTACCAATATAAGTCAGCGCCACATAGCACAGAGGTAGACCGTAGACGTGAGCGGATCAAAGAACATGATCATGACCTGAAACACGGCAGAAAATGATTTCCGTTCCCTGTGCATGTGATTGCACGACGTGGGAACAAGCAGACGAAACGGAAGTACAGTAAAAGCTTCTTAATTCGCACCTCATTAATTCCAACTTTTGGATAATTCGAACTGTCGTGGTCCGGCCTCGCAGCATAGGAGTCTATGGGTAAAGCAACTCGTTATTTCGCACGCGCATCGGCTCCTCCATTGTTAATTCGAACTGTGCACTGCCGAACTGAGTGCCGCCACACGGTGATAAAAAAAAAGGAACCCGCAATAAGTGGTTATGACAATAGTGCAGACTGAAAATGCAAAGAAAACAGGACAAGTGCCGTCCCCTGGAGCTTTTGTCAGCCACGTAAGAGCGGGCATGGCCTCCGAGACAAGATAGCACGCACGCTCCCAATCTTGGAGGCCATAAAGCGGGCCACTGGATGCCAAGCGAGCGGAAAATCGAACATCGATTGCCAGCATGGCTCGGAAGGAGCGATTTAGTCCGGAAAATAGAACATTGGGGCTTAAATTAGTCTGAAAAATGGGTCGCAAAATTGCATTAGCTCTCTGGGAAACCTGACGGTGCATTTAAGAAGTCCGAAATATCCGTTGGCAACTGTAATGAAGCGAGCTCAGTGTTGGGCACGTATTTTTCAACTTCAAGGAGGGCGAAGATGAAGCTATGTCACATTCACGCTTGGAAGACACTGATGGCCTTCGCTTTCAAAAAAGCAAAAATATGATCGCTCATTATTTTGGTCAATAAATATTGTGAGTTACAAGTGCTTTCTAGCAACCTGGTCTCAATTCTGTCTGTTCCTGAATGACTTTCGTTGGTTCGAATTCTATCGAATTCAAACTCGTTAAGCGTCACCGTGAAAGTCGAATTAAGTCTTTTACTATACATCTCTTGCCATGGTACGAATGAAAACAAACACAGATATTCGGTTTGTAGGTTTTATTATTTTCCCAAACGTATTTTTCGTCTATTGAAGCTGTTGCCTTGAATGATTCTCAGTCACGTGTCGTTGTGAGTGACGTCGCAGCACTGCAAATTAATAAGCGCACGTATGTAAACGACGTCGACTGTCCGGCTGGGAGCGCCGCACCCGTGAGAAGGGGGCACGGAGTTTGGTTTTGGCTGTGTGTACCAGTCTAATACTTTGCAAACACGATCATTCGCACGTTGTGTGCACTGCACTTGCAAGCTCAAAATGACTAGACATGGTGAGTGCTCTCCTCCCAGAAAATATTACAAACGCTTTCTGGGAAATAGTCTGGAAACTCTGGAAATGCCATGTCCCCCCCCCCCCCCCCCTTTCAGAGTGAATTCATTGTTCCCTTTCAACAGCATTTACCACCACCTAGTCTTTGCCGAGTCATCGAGTCATGGTAAACCACATCTGTTTATTGAGAACGAAACATTATTCTATTCGTCTGGTTTCGTTCGTACATAGCCATGATATATTGACCACATGCATTGAAATAGTGGCCTGTGGTGAGGTGCCGCCAAGTTGGCCTACACTGTCGGAAGGACCATCTGCTGGTTTAGTTGGTCTAACAGTTACTTCCAGGGACGAGCGCTAACTATGACGCTTCCCTACACTGTGTCGTATTATAGCTTTATCCAAAAGCGTTTGATAACCGTAACCACCTTCGTGACACCAGCCCGCTGTATTGTCCGAGTGCTTATGCTTTGCGCTGCTGAGGTCATGGTTTTGATCCCGGCTGCGGCGGCTGGAATTTAATGGGAGGAAAATGCAAAAACACTTGTGTATATAAAGGTACGTGTGTCAAAGAACCCCAGGTGGTCGAAATTATTTCAGTCGCATACGACAGCGTGCTTATAATCGGTTCGTGGTTTTGGTACGGGGAAACTCCAGAATTTTTTTTTTTTCTTTTCGGCGCGTTAAGTGGCACGGTAAAATAACTTCAGACATCATGGTCGGATTACCTAAGGGAAGTGTTCTCTTAAAAGAAAGATCCAAACCTTTAATGAGCAAGACTACAAAATCTGCCGCTGCCAAGCCCCACCACAGGAAAAGGCAGTAAAATGTTTGTTTATTGTCTGACAGTATCATTTGGGATCTCAATTGTGGAGAACACAAGTGCTGAGCAGCTTTGTTTTGCTTTCAAACAGTGCTGCACGAAAAATTGAAAATGCGGGAGGTCTGCGAGGGTGCAGATTCCGCATGGGTATGCAGAAAAAGCTGTTAAAACTCCCGTTTTGCAATTTTAACTGCAGACGCTTGACACTGGTTTGATGTGCATTATTCTATACACCACGTGCTTTTATTTTCCTTTAAACGCATCAACTGTGCATTACCGAAGAGTGGACGCTGACCTGGCGGGCACCGAAGCAGATGTCGCCACCCTGCACGGAGCAGCGAATTGACCTTTGTGCTGTCTCTTGCTTAAACGCGAACCAAGCGGTGATAACACAGCACACACAATGCTATGAGCCACCTAGACTCGTCACAGATCGCTTTAAAGAGAAGGCCTGCGCCGGCACGCTCAGCCGTGCCATACGCGGAAATGCGTGTGGACTGTCCATATAATTGCTATGGCAATAAAAAGGAATAAAGCAGGTGATAATATGGGGTGTGATGTTCTACTAAATTTTGTAAATGCCATACAGAAGTCCGGACTGATTTTGCGGACTTTGTGGGGGCTGAAAAACAGTCCTGAAAAACCGAACAGTCCGAAAAACTCGCGCACCCCCCCCCCCCCCCCCCCCAAGAAAAAAATAATTGAGGCTTAGAGTGGCTTACAAAAAATGTTGCAGTTTTGCCCAAAAGGCGGAGCATCGATAGTGAATTAATAGACAGGTTACATGAACACATCTCGCTCTATGACCGCGGAAACTCGTTAAAACGCTAGAGTTAGAAAGTGCGCCAGAAGCTGCAGGCAAATTGACCTTCGCGCTGTCTATTATTCTCTCACTTCAACACGAACGTCGAAAAAAAAAGCGCATACGAAGCTACTGGCATTCGGCGCACCCCCTTTGTGCCCATTGGAGATTGCTTTGAAGATGAGCCTCCCGTGGGCGCACACTTTGGCGACATAGCAGATCGCTTTCAAGATGCGGTGCCTGCGTGGCAGCTCCGTCGGCAGCAGCCACAAGAGCTGCACGCAGTTCCCCACCGTCTCCTTCCCCTTGCCCCACGCTCGAACGAAGTCCGCGCGCTTCCGGCCGCCTTCCTCTCTCCCGTGTGTGTTGCCGGCTTGCCCTCGCCAGCTTTCACCCCCACACAGCGTGTGGCACAACCGAAACTTGAAGAACAAAAACAAAAAAACTGATTCCACTTCAGTGATTATGACAATACTGCTGAGCTGACCGAAAAAAAAAAGTGCCCCCCCCCCCCTCCTTTTTTTTTTTTTGAACGTTTTGTCAACCAAGGAAGAGCGGGCATGGTCTCCGAGACTGGAGGATAGTGTACATCTACTAATCGTGAAGGTTATACAGGGGGCCACTGGAAGCCAAGCCAGCAGAAAATCGAACATGGCGGCCCCCAAGATCGGCTAGCGTGGCTCGGAGCGAGCGATTTAGTCCGGAAAATACAACATTACTGCGCCATCTGTTGAAGCCCAAGAGAAATAAGCAAAATTTATCAGGGTAGCTTGAAGGCAGCAGTGTGCAAGCGCTTGTTACAGTGTGGACAAGCCCAGCTCGTGTATGGTAGGGAAAGGGTTAACAAAATTTAGTGGAAAATTAGGCTCCATATTATCGCCCGTGTAACATGGCCGTGTACGGGAAATGTTAACTTGGCAGAGAGGGCTACAAGATCATTCAGTCAGAAGGAAGCAATAGAGGAAGACAGCTTTGGAAATACAAACCGCTACAAAAAAAATCGAGTATGGGGCAGCAGGAAGCCTAAATGTGATTAAGCAGTGCATGACTGTAAATATTATGCATCGAAAGTGTTATAAAAGCACATAGCACAAATAATTTCGAGTTATATCTCTGGAACTGCAGACTCCCTTAAGCCATCAAGTCTTCTATTTCCGTGCAAATTTGCATTGTGGAGGAAGTTTTCATGAAAGTGGCAATTGTCACCCACCCAAGAGTGGCATAAAGCTACGGAGGTAGCCCATGTGGGTCTCGAAGCTTTGCAGCTGAAGAAAGGCGCTTGCACTAAAATTTGTCTTCAACTGAATTTGCTTGATGGCTTTGTGCTACTCAAGATTTTTTTCATCCATCTTGCAGATTTTCCTAGAATTCAATTCATTTACAGCCTGGTTAGCTCGGAGGGTAGAGCAAACCATCTTGAGAAGTTGGTGGTTCCAGGTTTGATACCCAGGCCAGGAGCTTGGCATTAGTCTGGTGGAAGGCGATTTTTCATTTCATGTTAACCGATTACGTAAGCACAACTCTAGTAATTGCCGTCACAGGAAAGTGATTGTGCCACAGCTTAGTTCCAGTTTACGTATCTAGGCATAACGCAACATAAGTTTTAGGAAAATACACCAAGTGTGTTAGACTGAAGTGTGGTATCCTTTAAAGTTAATGGGAAGTGTGAACGTTTTATTTTGTAAATGCAACATGGTCTTTTTGACATTGCTTTACTGTCACAGCATGCGCATTTACTGTCACAGCATGTTCAGTGTCATTGCCACAACTGAGACGTGGCTGCGAAAAAGTGAAGTAATCAGTCTTCCAGGTTACAGAACAGAATCAAACGCGCGCGACTCCCGCTCACGCGGAGGCGGCGTTGCATTGTTCGTAAAAGATAATGTATCGTATTGTAAAGTTGCAGCAGCCACATACAGTTGCAACGACATTGAATCCCTTTTCATTCGGCTTGAGTATGACGTCATCATTGGTGCAGTTTATCGCCCCCCGAACGGTAGCCTCGTAGGATTTCTCGATAAACTGGAATCAATTTTCTGCACTGTGTCAAAACATCGAAACGAACCAGTGATTATAGTAGGCGACATGAACATGAACACATATAACATGACAAACCGTCACTATAGCTATTTGTTGCAGTCTTACAACTACCGTAACTTAATGACATCACCGACGCGTATAACTGAGGCATCTACGTCTCTAATTGACCACGCATTAACAAATCTAGATACGGGGGTTACCGGAGGCGTTTACTTAGAGCCTATCTCTGATCATCTACCTATCTTTGCCACTTTGGATTCTCCAACAAGTACCAAGCAAACAACAAATAACATTGTAACGAAAATAGATTACCAGATATTACGAGAAGAAATTCTTTGCATTAACTACAGTGAAATTACAACGAGGATGTCGATATTGAATTAACCTAATTACATATCTTAATATTGCCGTAGGAAAGAGCAATCGCAAGGTCTTGAAAGGCCGACATGACAAACCGATGTGCCCCTGGATGACAGAGCAGATACTTTAAACACTTAAGGCCAAAGAACGCTGGCATGACAAATGGCGACATAACAAAGATAATCTGTACTACTTACAGCAATTCAAATTGCAGCGGAATAAATCTGTCGCTATGATTCAATCGCGCAAAAGGGCGTATTACACTAACCTAATTGCACAGACCGCTGGTAAGACGAGTAAACTGTGAGAAATTCTAAACGAAATTATAGGAAAACAACGTAAGCTAACCGTGCTTCCCGAAACCATTAACGAAAACGTTGTAGAGAACTTCAACACATATTTCGCATGTATCGGTCCATCCCTGGCTGCAAAGTTCAGTGATTCAGAAGAAATATCTATCTCGCAGAGTCCCCTACTTTACACTTTCGTTATGTACACCATTGAACTTGAAGACGTGATGGAGACAGTCAGTAAGATGTCAACCTCTAAGGCCTCCGGACTAGATGGTATTCCTATTCGAATGATAAAAGAGAATATAGATGTATTAGGACCACTTTTATGCCACTTGTTTAATCACTCCATGAAATGCTCTAAATATCCGTCTCAGCTGAAGGTTGCTAAGGTTGTACCTATCTTCAAAGATGGAGACCGCAATGACCCTTGCAATTACAGGCCAATATCCGTGCTCAGTACCATCAATACTATATTTGAAAAAATTCTAACCCGTTCGTTCCACAAGTTTATCGATAAGTACCAGGTGATGTGCCCACAGCAACATGGCTTTCGTCCGAAGCACTCAACTTCGTCAGCAGTGTTAACGTTAACTCAAATAATTAACGTAGCTTTGCAAAGTAATATACTTGTGTGTGTCATATTCCTGGACTTAAAAAAGCCTTTGATACAGTTGATCACAACATACTTCTGCATAAACTAAAGCATTATGGTTTTCGCGGTGGCTCATTGGGCCTTCTTACTAGTTACCTTCATGAACGAATGCAGCTGGTCAGAATGAACAATGTTACATCATCACCTAAGAATATGCGCACTGGAGTCCCTCAAGGATCCATCCTTGGGCCACTTTTATTTTCGCTATATATTAACGACTTCCCATTTATATTAAGTACAAGTGAAGTCCTAATGTACGCCGATGACACCTGTATTGTAGTAACAGCCGATAACATTTGTGATCTCGAAACTAAAGCAAACGAAGAGTTGAAAAAAGCAAGTGATTGGTTTTAATGAACAAACTTACAATTAACATTAAAAAGACTAAATATGTGGTATTTCGAACACGTAACAATATCTTTCCAGATAAATCATTAGATTTACAAATAAACGACTTTACATTACACGAAGTAAGATCATTTCAGTATCTTGGCGTGACTTTCGATAGCAATCTGCACTGGCAAGAACAAATAAGCGCAGTTTGCACAAAGCTCACATCGGGATGCTACGCACTCTCACAAGCACGTCATCATCTCGATAGTAACACTCTGCGTATTTTATATTTCGCACTCATCCATAGCCATATCGCATACTGTAATGAATCGTGGGGTGCGACATACAAAACTTATCTTGAACCAGTATGCAAACTCCAGAAAAGAGCCCTGAGAATAATTACCCATTCATGTTACGATGAACCTAGTCAGCCTCTGTTTAATATAGAATGAATGTTTTGCTGTATATGATACACGAATTAAAAATTGCTACCTGTGTTTTCAATATTGTTAAAAACAACCTGCCTCTTCATATTTCTACATTTTACACATCCTCTCGAGCGACCAGAAATCAAACGTACGGAAATTTTAATCTTCCTCCAACTAGGAATATTTACGGACAACATTTGCTTCAGTTTTCAGGGGCAAAAATTTGGAATAAACTACCAGCAGAGATAAAACAAGCAAATAATTTTTCGTCCGTGCTTAAAAAGTACTTGCTTAGCCTGAATAACCCATTTCAATGTGAACAATCGTGATGTCCTTTATTGTGTTCGTAAATCGTTGAAGCCTGCTAAAAAATACCATGCCTAATTGTTGTTTAGATTTTTTTTTTTCGATATTGATAATGTATGCTTTGAACCTTCATAATAATGAAGGAATTTGCATGCAATCCTCTTGTTAACTAGTGTTTTATATTAGAAATGTTTAATACTGTAACATGCTCTTCACTATCTCGCATTTCTTTTGTACGCTCGTGCTACGTAAAGGTGTAAGATAGATACGTGTATGCACGTGATGTATCTCACTTGTTTTTGTACTTATAATTTATTTTTCATTGGACCCGCAACTAGCCTATGGCTATGGGTCCAACCAGTTTTGGTATATCTGTATGTTCTAAGTCTGCAAACAAAGAATTGAATTGAACCCCACAAAGGCGAAACACATATTCATGTGTAAATCCAACATGGTCACCTTTATTTCTGGCCATGGGAAGGGAAAGTGCACTTGTACAAAAATATCATTTTAGCTAAAAATTAGTATAGCAACCAATTCATTTACTGAACTATCCACAACTTAAGCTTTGTTGTGAATCAAGAAGTATACTATGCTGCAACTAGTGGAGGTTAGATATGTGGTTGGGCAGGTCATTGCGAGGTGTGGAACAGATGGGAGACAGTCAAATGTTCCAAAAGATTTAGTGGATTGGAAATTTGCCAGGGTACAATAGAGTTGGCCAATGCAAGAGTGCATTACGAAAGGCTTTGTTGCTGGAAAGGACATGCCCGAGCTCATGAATTGATTTTGTTCGAGTAGTTTACAAGCATTTCATTTTTCATGTGTTTTCATATACTTGTACTACTCCTGCCTTGGCTGCCTAAAGGTTGCGGGCGGTATTGAATGAATTAATAAATCAATGCATCTGCGCAGGCCCCATACGAGAAGTACAAGCACAGCCGGCTGGAACGTGTGAGCACGCTGATCGTTTCCCATGCTGCCAAGCTCCGCGAGATGGCTGGCCGGCCTTGAGGATTTTAGTGAACACCTTTATTTTTTACGCAGCTTCACATTGCCTGTGAAATGACAAACCGTGCCTGTTAGCACTACCACATCAGACTGTCTGCCATTGAGTGTACAGCATCTTGCACATTTTTTTTATCACCTGACCAGCTGATTGTTTGCGTCTGTTTAGGGCAAGCAAGACTGCAAACGTCATGTGTTGTGTAATGTAGTCGTGTGCAACACCTCATGGCTGTATGACAGATATTGCTGAAGGTTCCCTCACTTGCTGCAGAAACCTCTACGAGTTACACTGCCAAATGCTAACGTTCAGTGTGGGTCTCATTTTGGGGGAGGGGAGTCGTTTGTGGTTGATATGGATACTTTTATTTTATACAGCTTCACATTGCCTGTGCAGGAATTGGCAAAGCCTGTGAAATGACAAACTGCGCCTGCTAGCACTACCGCATCAGACTGTCTGCCATTGAGTGTACAGCATCTTGCACGTTTTTATCACCTGACTGCATCAAAACTATGAACATTGCCAATAAAGTCTGCTGCAGCTGATTGCCTGTGCGTCTGTTTGGGGCAGACATGACTGCAAACGTCATGTGCTGCGGGTGGGGCCGGGTGTGCCTCGGTTTATCTAGTGTTGTGGTAGCCCTGCGAACAAGGACCTCATTACCGTGATTCATTGGGTGTGTGCGACAAATTGTTCAATATTGTGATTGGTTAGATTATGGACTCGCGTCGGTCTAGCCGGCAGTGACAGCAGAAGCATTTTTTGAGTGGGGGGGAGGGGAGGGGGCTGTCATGTGAACAGTATGGGAGGAAATAATTTTTTGCTGTGAAACAGCTTTGGACCAGCAGAGAGTATGCGTTTGTCTTTGACTGAGAGGAGCATCATTATTATTGGTCGTTGTTTTCTTGACGAGTACTTCCCGAGGCGATGAGCCCTTTCAACACGCGTAGGGTCAATTTGAACATTTAGTTCCTCGGAGCAAAGAGATAAAACCTTTTCTATTTCGGACGTCTCCTTCGGCGCATCAATAATACCATAAAATATTGCATTGTTCCTATTGTCAAGGTCGTTGTGGCATGCCTGAAATGTCGCACATGTAGACGAAAGTCTCTCGTCGTTAGCAACAACGCTCTTCACATCTTTTACCGGGAGTACGGACACCTCGTCATCTTCTACAAGCTTGAATGAATGAATGAATAAACCTTTATTTGAAGCAGTGAGTTGTGTGGGGGTCTTCCCCAACCCGTAGCGCGTGTAATCGCAGCTACGTAGGGTTCGGGCGAATAAGGCAACAAGCGAGTCAACTCAACGTTTATTGCTGTTGGCAATAAAACACGCAGAGGGAAGTCCGCTCTGTATAATAAGTAATAAAATAGGCTTGGCTCGTCGCGTGTAGTAGTCACGCAAACGAGGTCACTCACGGGTTTCAGCGGGTAAGTCCGTATCGGCAGGTAGGTCAAGCGAGGTCAGAGAGACCCGGGGGTCTCTCGGTCGCGCTCTTTTATATCTTTTTACCTTTCCGCGAGGGGAGTGTCCTCCTCGCCCGCCGGCACGGTGGAAGAACGTGCCCGCCGGATACTTTCCCTCTTCCCGCGCGGGCGCGCGCGTCGCGAGAGACGAGCGAGAACCGGGAGAGGGCAAAGTGCATTTCTCCCGTGTCCGCCCGGCTACCGCCGCGTGCGCTCCGTTCGCAAGCGATGGGCCGCGGGAGAAGGTGGCAGCGTATGGGGTGCTCCCCACAGTTGGCAGTCGAGGTGGGAGGGTCCCTTATTGCAGGAACCCTCTGGCTTGGATTGACCTCCGGGCCCGAGCGACGAGTTCGCGCTGGTTGACCAGGTCCGGCTTGGAGATCGCAGCCTCCCACGTCTGAGCGAGAAGGGTTGGGTCTGCGTCTGCTGCTATTGGTTGCGTCGTTGTCATGCTTGCTCGGGTGTGCTTGCATTGCAGTAGGAGGTGCGCCAGGGTGTCTGGCACGTTGCAGTGTGGACAGGTGTAGCTGTATAGCGTCGGGTGGAAATGATGCAGTAAGCTTCCGTGGGTGAAGGTATTGCTCTGGAGTCGCCTGTGGTCGGTGTCTTCGTTTCTCGTTAGTTTTGGATGTGGTGGAGGGTATACCCTGCGTCCAAGCCGATAGTGCTGCAGTAGTGCTTCATAAGTTAGCGGTATTTCCGTTTCCTCCGCTGATTTGGGTGGGTGGGACATGTCGAGAATCTCGTGCGGGGAGGCCCGGTTGACGCTTGCGCGGGCCGCGGTGTGTGCCGCTTCATTCCCGAGTCCCTCAGACAGACAGACAAAGAACTTTTATTCAGGTCCTGAGGAACTGCGTTTGGACGCCCCCTTTCAGGGGGAGTCGGTAGCAGTCGCGGGCCGCTCCCACGCAGGGACCGGAAGACCGTGGCCCTCCGTCCCTCATGTGCCGGAATCCACATGATGCAGGTGTAAGGGGAGGAGTGTCGCCACGTTTCAGTTTGTTTATCGCTTTGACGGAGATCCTGCCCTTCATGTAGTTGCGTGCCGCTGTGCCGCTGTTTGAGAGTCGGTGAAGACCACTATGGCATCCTCGATTGTATGGGTGGCGAGTGCTATAGCGGCCTCCTCGGCTGTGTCCGCGTGTTTGGCGAGAATTGTCGCCAACGCTAGTGTAGTTCCCCTGTAGTGTGACGCTGATGGCGAAGGCGTTTCGGGCCGAATACTTGGCTGCGTCCACGTAGCGCGCCTGCTGGTCTTTACGGTGCTTGTGTCTGATGGCGTTTACCCTGGCGAACCATCTGCCTCGATGGTGTTCTGGATGCATGTTCCGAGGGATCTGATGAACTTGTAGACAATCTCGGAGCTTCGACATGATCTTTTCCTTACGTTCGCCATCAAGTTCTAGGTTGGTTGCGTATCCTGTGCGTCGGAGGACTGCTCGGCCTGTGATTGTGAGCTTGAGTCTCTCGATCTGGTTGATGGGGTGCGCTTCCGCGAGTTCTTCCCAGGAGTTGTGAACTCCCATGCGAAGCAATCGGGCAGTGGAGGCGGTTGTTGGCAGTCCTAGGGCGAGCTTCGTGGCCTTTCGTATTAGGAGGTTTAGCTTTTGTTTCTCGGCTGTCTTCAGGTTGAGGTAAGGATTTCCGTATGTAATGCAGCTGTAAAGGAGGGCTTGTACCATTCGCAAGGTGTCGTGCTCTTTGAGGCCATTGCGGCGATTTGCCACCCATCATATCAGATGAGTCGGCTGTGCCACAGTGTTCTGTAGTCTAGGGAGTGAGGCGGAGCCGGTCGCGTCCTTGTGTATATGGAGTCCGAGGATTCGAAGCGAGTCGATCTTCGGTATCGGGACTCCCTGAAGAAGGACTTGTGGGTCCGGTGCATCGTGGCTTGGGGGCTGGCCCCGGGTGCGTGCCGCCAGTACTAATAGCTCGGATTTATCCGGGGCACAGTGGAGGCCGCAGGTGTTCAGGTACCGTTCGATGATGTTGACCGCCTCCTGAAGACGGTCCTCCTGTTCGCCCGTGCTCGCGCCTTTCGTCCACAGCAGGCGCGTAGCCAGGGGGGGGGGGGGGGGCTGATGGGGCTTCAGCCCCCCCCCCCCCGAAATTTTTTCGTGCTGGCATGCACCGCCGACCAAAACTACCACTGACGCCGGTAATCATTCTGGATTTTGTCTACAATGTCTTTTTCACGCTCTAAAAGACATTTTGGCACGAACATTGCTAACCCGGGCTGGATTTTGTGGCAATGCCCTTGCACCTGGAGTCACTTAACACATGGAGCCCCAACCGAGCACAAACTTTCAAGGGTTTTTCGATAGTGAGCAGGCGCGTTGCGGCATCTCGCAGCGGCCGCAGAATCTACGGAGCGCATGGATTTAAATTACGAAACTTTATGGGTATAAAGTTCTCATAAACTTTTGACGCGAAAGGTGCACTGACATTACCAAAGGCGTGCTTTAAAAGATTTTCCATTCTGGAACTTTATGGGGTTAATGTTCTTATAAACTTGGGCCAACATGCGCGCACTGGAGCCCTCGTGTCCAAGCCGTTCCAAAAATGGAAGCACGCGCTCGCAATCTTCTACACACAAGAAAATACTAAATATCACCGTGACTGTCAGCTAGCAGCTGATAATTTTCTCCAAAGATTTTCAGGAAGCGTGCCCAATGTGATCGATCACCTGGACCAGGGCAGGCAAAGTAAAATATGGGAAAACAGAAGAAAGTAAACGGCCTACTATTGAGATTTTTTTTTGCGTGCTACAAGGTCTGGCTCTCCGTGGCCACAGGGGCAGTGGCCCTATGGATTTCAGCATAGCCCCCCTGAAAATACAGGTATTTTCAAAGCGCTTCTTCGCATGCGAGCTGATTGTGGAGATACATATCTGAAGAACCATTTGGAAAGTTGCCCCAGTAATGCCTCGTATTTAAGCCCAGATCCGCAAAACCTAATTATAGAAATTTGAGGTGAAATTATCAAAGAAAGCCTATAGATGCAAAAGCAGGCTGCTTCTCCATACTTCCTGACGAAACGACGGACATGGCTGGAATCGAACAGCCTACTGTTTTTGCAAGGTACGTAAACAAGGATGCCAACGACATCGAAGGAGTGTTTTAGGTTTTAACACCGGAATAAATGCCCAGCTCTCATTGCCACTGCAGGTTCTATGTAAATGTGTAAATAATACTGCAGATTCTAGTCACCCTTCCAGTGACCACTGCCAGCGCAGAGAGAATATTTTTTAACAAAGGTTTACTAAAAAACTACTTGCGCTCTACAATGTCTGTGGAACCCATGATTAGGCTGGCGCTTCTATACCCCCACAGAAATGACGGCATCAACGTGCCCGAAGTCATTGACCGCTTCACTCAACTTCCCGCCGAGAGAAGTTTGTCCTGTAGATAGCGAAGCAGCAAAAAGCAATGCAAGTAAAAAGCTATGTTCCTTCAGGTCCATAAGCTTTTAATTATGAAAACGTATGACTGTTCATTAGCTTTTAAAACCGCAGAAATTTTCGCCGTTTATTCTCGCAGTTAGCATCATGATCAAAATTATCAAGCGAATACAAAAATTACGAGGACATCAATAACCAATTTTGACTGGCCTTGCTCATTGAAACCCCGGCCCACGCGGCGTTTGCCAAAAACACACTCGGATATTGGATAGTTTAACTTGCTGCACCATCTGTGGCTTTCGTTTGTCCTTTTCTTTCCTTTTTAGCTACCTGCTTTTATTTCTTTTTTGAAACGAAGCAACACCCTCCTTTAGTTTTGGGTGCAGAATAATTGTTGGCGCGGTGCAGGCAGTTAAATTAAACATTTTCGAACGGATTTCTGCATTATTCCTCTATTACTCTACCCATATGGCGCTGTCACGACCGTCGCATGGCCCGAGTACATATCACGATTTCTGCGATCATAGTTTTGTTCTTGCCTGGATCATCTGTCTTTCTGTGCGCAAAGTTTACTATCTGTGACTGCGCAACATGTTTATTTGTCTTGTTTGACGCATTATATGCAGTGACGTTTGCTTAAATACGGAGATTTATTGCAGACTTATACGTGTCTTTAAATATCTTGTTGCGAGGTTTTGTGTATACAAGCAGTGAACTTTGTTTCCAGCGACTCTTTTTTGCCCCTTAGCGAGTTGTATCTTCGCATTTATTTTTTTTCCATTCTATCTTCGCATTTCTAATGTATATTTTTCAGAACTCCTACATTTTATTTCTACTCACTGTTGCGAGTATAATCTCGGTGTAATTGTAATACACGACCGGTTACAGCTGCTCCTGCGCAATCTATTGCACCGAAGGACAGCGTCATTGAGGTTCTTCCTTTCCGTTGCATATGTACAAAAATGTAAACAAAGTTCTTGAATGACAAAGACTCATCAAAATATTTCTCCTCAACTTATGCATTTCTTGGCCTTTATGTTTTTCATATCAGCTGCACACACCGCTTTGCTGGTTTCGAACTGATATAGTTCTAAAGTTCGTGTGATATTTTCTTTACTTATTAAATAGACAAAAGAAAACGCAGATGCATTGATATCAGTTGCTTCTGCCACAATTTTTGGGACATACGAATATATCCTTTTATGAAAAAAAACCCTTTAATGTACGCGCGAGGCGGCAGCATGCAACGCTCGCGCGAGGCCAGGCCTCTCTCTGCTGACCTGCTCAAACAGGGGGCTTTGTTTGTCACTGCAGCAAAAAACACCGCATATCCATGGGGTGAATGATGATGAGTGGGCGAAGCTCCGGAGGGAATCATCGGTAAGCCGTGAATCGTCCGTGTAATTCGCCCAGTCTCGCCGCACTAAATCGAACGATTGACTTCCACCAATGACACGCGCCATATGTGACGTCATTCCTATTTTATAACAGCGCCCTTCATTAAAATTGCACCATCTCCCGCTTAAGGGTACGCTAGCACAAACGCGTTAGAAACGTGCAGTACTCTCTAGTAAGGGGGAGAGGCCACAGCGTCTTACGCAGCCGTTTACACATGCCGGAACGTGCACCGCGTTTGCCGACGCCATCATATGACTGCTGAGAGAGTATAACCCCCGTATTCATAAACGCTCCTCGACTTGAACTTGACTTGCCACCGCCTTCAACGCGTTTCGAATGCGCTGCCCAAGGCGTTAGTAGTAGTGATTTTATTGAAGAAGAAAGTGACGCTTATTTCTGCTGCCCAATAGGGAGCACGGCGCAGCGTCAGGGGAAGGGGAAAAAGGAGATAAAGATGTTGAAAGGGAGGGAAGAGAAGAAGAAGCAGCAAGAGTCTCATCCGATCATGGAGGAGGCTGGTGATGGAGGCGATGGCCTGCTAGGGACGAGTGCTTAGCGATGGGCGGAGATTCCGTTCAGTTCCACAAACTCCAAAAGGCTGTGGAGAGCTCGGAGGTGGGGAGGTGACGGCAACAGGAGGTCGCTGGTTGTCGCAGCAGGTAGACCCTGTTGTCTGTAGGCAGTGATGACCCTTGAGCGGTCCTGTGCCAGCGCTGGGCATGCCCAGAGAAGGTGCTCGAGGGTCTCGGGGTCGCCACAACGTTCGCAGGCCGGTGATGTGGAGCGTCCCTTGGCGTGCAGCCGCGCCGCCGTCCAGACACAGCCCGTGCGCACTCGAAGCAACGTTGCGCGTTCCCTCCTGGTAAGGCCACACTCTGGAAGTGGCCTGGGACCGTTGCCATTTGCCACTCTGGCATCCGGGTGGACGATTGTGAGCAGTTTTTTCAGGCGCTGCCTTGAAAAATCTGAGGAAGCGACTGCTCGTGTGAGCGGCACTTCAGGATGGTGGGCGGTTTTGGCGAGGGTATCCGCTGCCTCATTACCTGCTATTCCACCATGGGAAGGCAGCCAATGAAATGAGATGGTGACCCCCGCGGCAGCCAATGCCGAGAACTTCGAGCTGAGCAGGGCCCCCGTAAGCCCTGATCGGCGGTGGTTTATTAGGCTCTGGAGCGCTGGCTTCGAGTCGCAGAGCACTGCCACCGGTTGCCCAGGAGGGTCCTCAGCCAGGACATCGGCGGCTAGGTGGAGCCCCGCTAGTTCTGCCGCGGTAGAGCTCGCGGAAAAGGGGATCCGACATTGTCTGTGGACCGCCATAGCCGGGATGGTGCAGGCTGCAGCAGCCGATCCGTTCGCCAGGACTGATCCATCTGTGTAGACCAGCAGACTTCCTTCCAGATCCTCCCGCCCAAGGCGGTGGCAAGTCAAGTTCAAGTCGAGGAGCGTTTATGAATACGGGGGTAAGGCGGAGAGGCCGCAGCGTCTTACACCAGCTTCTTACACGGGCCGTAACGCGCTAGCACAAACGCGTTAGAAACGCGCAGTCTTTCGTTAATGTTGGGTATTTATTGTCATCGTGGTGCGTGTGTCCATGTGCGCTTCGTGGCGTAGTGGCTAGCGCCGCACGTTCGGAAGCGAGGGGTCCCTGGTTCGATTCCGCGCTACGGACACAACTTTCGGATTTTTTTTTCATAAAAGTAGACGTGGCTACCTACTACGACGACGACTACTACTACTACTACTACATACTACAGAGGAGGGACGGACCCACACCCTAGGGAGCTTCGCCCCTAAAATACATATTTTACTTGACAGTGCATAGCATTCAATAATTCGTTTGCAGCATCTAATATACAATGGCATTACAATGCAGTTATTGTATATGCATTTGATCCCTCGACAAATTCTATAAGGAGGAGGCCGCGCCGCAACCTGAGCCCCCCCCCCGAACGAAATTTTTGGCTACGCCACTGGTCCACAGTGTGGTATCTGCATATAGAGCATAAAATATCCCTGCGGGACGGTGTCTAGGAGGCGGGGAAGTTTGAGGAGGGCCACGTTGAAGAGGAGTAGAGTGAGATTACCGAACCCTGCGGGCCGCGGCGTACCCCTGTTGGGTAGGTGAAATGTCTTGCTCCGGAGATTGGCAATTCCCACCGTGGCCGTACGGTTGGTGAGGAAAGCGCGCATGTAGGCATATGTTTGGCACCGCAGCCGATATCTTCTAGGTTACAGAGAATGGCTTCATGGCTCACGTGATCAAAGGCGCCCTTTACGTGTAGAGCTAGAATGGATGACTCCGTGTTTGCTCAAATGGTCAAGAATATCTTCCTTTAGCTGGAAGAGGACGTCCTGCATGGAGAGCATCTGGCAGAATCCGAACATGGTGTGTGGGTAGCGATCGTTGTCCTCGAGATGTGTGGTGAGCCTCTCGTTGTCCATGTGTTCAAACAGTTTCCCGGCGCAGGACGTAAGGGAGATGGGGCGAAGATTTACGATGGAGATGGGTTTGTTCGGCTTGGGTACCGTGGTTACCTCCGAGTGTTTCCAGGCTGTTGGTAGCTCGCCCTTAATCCAGCAGTCGTTATAGTACCGAAGGAGAGCCGCTAACACCCGAGGGGGTAGGTGTCGAAGGTGCTTGTTGGTGATTCTGTCATCTACAAGCTTGATTAGTTCCTTTAGTACAGTTATTTTCTATTCAAATGTCTGACAAATATAATGGATTTCACTAACAAGTTTGGACTGCTCCTGCTGAATCGCAGGGATTGTCATTATCGCGTCATTTGCGCTTTCTGCTCAGGCGTAAGGGGCCCAGGGTTTACCTCAACGTCACTGGCTAGCAGTGACAGTTCAAGAGCGAGACGCGCATATTCAAAGCACTTAGCACTCATGCGTGATGCACAACAAAGTAATCTAAAAATGCGAGGGGGGATCTGGCACCCATCTTTTCAAGGCTTTGCGTTTAACAGAACGATGTGTCAGACCAACCTGAAGAAAAACACTGCGTAAGTTTCTAGCGGCCATGTCGGCACCAGAAACAGAAGTGGCTTGCTGCAGAAGTGGTTTATGTAGTAGTCCTCTTTCATGAAGCGTCCCGTGCTGTCCGCTGAAGGTGTAGCAGCCCCTTGGTGTATAGTGGGGATTGGTCACTCAAGAATGCTGGGCAGGTTTCGTTCACATGGAAAATATTGTCCGGAGTGTTCCACGTGGCTGATACGGGGCCGTGCAGTGCGGTCGTTATCTACATCAACTGAAGAAAAACACGGCGTAAGTTTCTAGCGGCCATATCGGCGTCAGATCCCGAAGTGGCTTGCTGCAGAAGTGGTTTGTGTAGTAGTCCTCCCTAATGAAGCGTCCCAGGCCTTGCTGCCAGCTGGCATGCTTGTCGAAAAGGTGTAGCAGCGTCGTCGTGTCCAGTGGTGACTGGTCACTCAAGAATGCTGGGCAGATTTTGTTCACATGGAAAATATTGTTCGGAGTGTTCCACGTGGCTGATACGGGGCCATGCAGTGCGGTTATTATCTGCATCAACTGAAAAAAAAAAAAAAAAACACGGCGTAAGTTTCAATCGGCCATGTCGGCGCCAGATCCCGAAGTGGCTTGCTGCTGAAGTGGTTTATGTAGTAGTCCTCCCGCATGAAGCGTCCCGTGCTGCCCGCTGGTATACTTGTCGAAAAGGTGTAGCAGCGCTGTCGTGTCCAGTGGTGATTGGTCACTCAAGAATGCTGGGCAGATTCCGTTCACATGGAAAATATTGTCCTGATCGAGTGTTCCACGTGGCTGACACGGGGCCGTGCAGTGCGGTCATTATCTGCATCAAGCGAAGAAAAACACGGCTTAAGTTTCTAGCGGCCATGTCAGCGCCAGATCCCGAAGTGGCTTGCTGCAGAAGTGGTTTATGTAGTAGTCCTCCCTCATGAAGCGTCCCGTGCTGCCCGCTGGTATACTTGTCGCAAAGGTGTAGCAGCGCCGTCGTGTCCAGTGGTGATTGGTCACTCAAGAATGCTGGGCAGATTCCGTTCACATGGAAAATATTGTCCGGAGTGTTCCAGGTGGCTGATACGGGGCCATGCAGTGCGGTCATTATCTGCATCAACTGGAGAGAATCACGGCGTAAGTTTCTAGCGGCCATGTCGGCGCCAGAACCCAAAGTGGCTTGCTGCAGAAGTGGTTTATGTAGTAGGGTGATTCCATGTAAGATCGAACAAAGGATGTCCGGTCGGCCTTTTAAATTTATTTCAGAAATTTATATATTGTTGCCTGATGAGTGGAAAGAAGAGATCTGCAATTGGTTTTGCTGCCAAAAATCTTTTCGAAGCACCGCGAATCTATAATGACGAAGAGATGGAGAGCCGCGCTTACTTGCTGTGCTGTTTTGGCCAACTTTGGTTATGAATTACACAAAATATATTAAAGTTAGGTAGCTGAAATTTCTTTTGTAATGAAGCAGAGGCGCCCCTGGGTTTGTGCACACTGAAGAGGAAGACGAAGGACCGTGCCGTGATCGCGGAGAACCCCGTGCTACGAACAGCCCTTGCAGTGCCTACCTGTACCTAGCGTTCTTGCAACGTTATCGACGACAATAAACCTCGTCGCATTTGGTGGAGGTTGCTGAGATCCTTCGCCTCGTCCTGGAGCTCCGCACTCAAACACTGCCAACACCAACACGATCGCCCTGCACTATGCCTGATTCAGCCACTTCGTTGCCTGCACCACCGGCCGCCACTGTCGTCTGCGCCGGCGTCCCTCTTCATCACGACCCACGTACCCATTTTCAGTGGGACTCCTTCACAAGTTTCTTTCTTCTTTCGACTGCCATCAGACGTCATTGGGCCGTGCCACCGGTGTTTCTCACACCATCGACACCGGTTCCCACTCCCCCTTGCGACAGCGCCCGTATCGTGTATCGGCCAAAGAGCGACGTGTCATCACAGAGCAAGTGGACGACATGCTAAAACGTGAAGTCATCCGTCCTTCTCAAAGTCCTTGGTCTTCACCTGTCGTATTGGTAAGAAAAAAAGATGGCTCCATTCGTTTTTGTGTCGACTACAGACGCCTAAACAAGATAACAGGAAAAGAGGTTTATCCACTGCCTCGAATCGATGACGCTCTCGACTGCTTGCAAGGCGCAGAATATTTCACTTCCTTGGATCTGCGCTCCGGGTACTGGCAAGTTCCAATGGCCGAACCTCACCGTCCGAAAACCACATTCGTTACACCCGATGGCCTCTACGAGTTTAACGTAATGCCCTTCGGGTTGTGCAACGCGCCTGCTACTTTTGAGCGTATGATCGATACCATCCTTCGCGGCTACAAATGGAAGACATGTCTATGTTACCTCGACGACATCGTCGCCTTCTCAACCGATTTTCCGACACACCTCGCTCGCCTGCATGACATTCTGACCTGTCTCGCCTCTGCCGGCCTACAGCTCAACCTCAAAAAGTTCCGTTTTGTTGCAAGCAAGTTAACCATCTTGGGTCACGTAGTCTCAAAGGACGGCGTTCTTCCGGACCTAGACAAGCTCCGCGCCGTTGCAGACTTCCCGACGCCCACGTCTATCAAAACCCTCAGAAGTTTTATTGGCTTATGTTCCTATTTTCGTCGCTTCGTACGCAACTTCGCATCCATCATGGCGCCCTTGACAAGTTTACTTTCCGCCAGTAACGGCATAGCAGCGTGGTCACCTGAATGTGATGCGGCATTTCTGCAGTTGCGCCACTTGTTGACCTCACCACCAATTCTTCGCCACTACGACCCTGCTGCTCCTACGGAAGTTCACACTGACGCCAGCGGAGTTGGCCTTGGTGCGGTCTTAGCGCAACGGAAAGCTGGCTATGATGAATACGTCGTCGCTGATGCTAGCCGTACTCTAAAGAAAGCAGAATTAAATTACTCAGTGACAGAAAAGGAGTGCCTAGCGATCATCTGGGCACTAAGCAAGTTTCGTCCATACCTTTACGGCCGTTCTTTCGCCGTAGTTACAGACCACCATGCCCTTTTGTTGGCTTTCTTCCTTGAAAGACCCGTCGGGACGCTTAGAACGTTGCGCGCTTCGCTTGCAAGAGTACGACATCCGCGTCATGTACCGCTCCGGTCGCAAGCACTCTGACGCTGATGCGCTCTCCCGCTCCCCACTGACGCCTGACTTGGCGTCTTTGTCAGACTCCACGTCCACCCTGTCACCGTTGACCATCCCCGGCATGCTCACAGAGCAGCGCAAGGACCCAACACTTGCAATGTTACTTGACTACCTTGCCGCTCCGTCTGATGTCCCTTCAACACGAGCACTGCGTCGCCAAGCAACACACTTTTCCGTGCGAGACAACATTCTATATCGCCGCAACTATATGCCGGACGGTCGGAAATGGCTCCTGGCTATACCTCGTCATATGCGCTTTGACATCTGCGCGTCTTTTCACGCTGATCCCCTAAGCGCTCATGCCGCCGTCCTCAAAACTTACACAAGGTTGCGTCAGCGCTATTATTGGCGAGGCATGTACAATTTTGTGCAAAAGTACATTCAGGCTTGTACTACTTGCCAACAGGGCAAGACACCTACACACCGTTTCACCGGACCGTTGCAGCTGCTACCATGCCCGGCTCGTCCGTTCGACCGCGTCGGCATCGACCTCTACGGCCCGCTTCCATGCAGCGGGTGTGGAAATCGGTGGATTATTGTCGGCGTAGATCATCTTACTCGCTACGCTGAGACTGCAGCTCTGCCGGTAGCGACCGCCCGTGAAGTTGGGTTTTTCATCCTTCGCAATTTTGTTCTTCGCCGCGGTGCTCCCCGAGAACTACTGAGTGATAGGGGCCGTGTCTTGTCAGAGGTTATCGAAGCCCTCCTCACTGAGTGCAGGATCATTCACCGAAAATTGACCCCATACCATCCCCAAACCAACCGCCTGACCGAACGGTTCAATCGCACACTTGGCGACATGTTGCGGATGTATATTTCATCCGACCACTCCAACTGGGGCACCGTACTCCCCTTTGTTACGTTCGCATGCAACACCGCGACGCAAGCGACTACCGGCTTTTCCCCGTTTTTCCTTGTGTATGGCCGTGAGCCTTCCTGCCCTTTGGACACCATACTGCCGTACCAACCTGATGCCGCAGAGTACACTCCGCTTTCCGAAGTCGCCAAGTATGCTGAAGATTGCCGTCAGCTGGCACGTTCCCTCACTAGTGAGACTCAAGAACGTCAAAAGACACGACATGACCATACTCATCAACCACCACCCAGTTTTGCTCCCGGTTCGCTTGTTTGGCTTTGGATACCAGCCCACATTCCTGGCCTCTCTTCCAAACTCCTGGCGCGTTATCACGGTCCGTACCGTATCATTAATGCCACTTCACCGGTCAACTACATCGTTGAGCCGCTCACAGTGTCACCAGACCTGCGTCGTCGTGGGAGAGAGACATTATACATGCCAACCGCCTGAAACTGTATTACGACCCACTCATCTTCTCTGCGCCCTGAATCGCCAGGTTGGCTATGCTTCGCTCCCGGGGCATTGTAATGAAGCATAGGCGCCCCTGGGTATGTGCCGACTGAATAGGACGATGAAGGACCGTGCAACGAACAGCCCTTGCAGTGCCTACCTGTACCTAGCGTTCTTGCAACGTTTGTGGGGATGCGAGACTCTCACGCGTCTCCTGTAATCCGGCTTCACCGCGTAGCTAAGTGCCGACGGCGGTCGTGGTGGTTGCGGCGCATTGCGAGATATGGCGCGAGTGTCGCGATGCTGGCGCCACCGGGTGGCGGGGTGACTTGGGAGAAAGGGGTCAACGGCGCATCCTCCTTGGCTTGGGATCGGCGACCAACACGCACGGACGCTTCGCGCGTGCGCCGGCCCGCTTCGCGCGACCGTCGCGCGAGGCTAAGAGCAGGACACCGGTATGGACGAACACGGATCGTTCGAGCGCGCCACCGTTCGCGTGACTGTACACGTGAACGACTAGGCGATGGTGTCATAGCATGGGGCGAACGTATGAAAAGCGTAGACACAGAATGGAGGAAGAGGTCAAGGAAGTTGGCAACCAAGTACAGGATAATCGAAACTGCAAATAGACAACCAGGAGTCATCAGAAAGAAAGTGAGAGAAATAGAGACCGTGAATTGGATGCAAAGAATGGAAACAAAAAGGACAATGGAGATTTACAAGAATGAGAAGAAAGAAATTAGAAGGGAAAATCTGTACGATAACACAAAGGGCAGTGCCTTGCTATTTGACGCTCGAGCCGGTTGCCTAAGGACGAAAACATATCAGAACAAATATTCGGAACTAGATGAGACATGTGCATGCTGCAGTAAAGATCCAGAAACCGCTCAGCACATCCTGATGGAATGCGACTGGATCCACCCAGCGAGAACCGTAGGTAACGTGCCACTCCGAGAAGCGCTTGGGTTTAAAGTGGAAGGAAACATAAACAGATCAGCCGTAGAGATCAGCAAGAGACGATTGGAGTACTGGTGGAAAAAAAGCAGGGAAAAGATGGATACAACCTGATCTCCTAAAATCATAGGCAGCGGCACAAGGTAAATTTTTGAAAAAGAAAAATAATAATGAGAGGTATACAAAAATGCTAGATAAAGAACATGTATAGTATACCTGATTAAATCAGGCAGGCTAGGCGACTATTTGTCGCCACCCCGTTTCAAAGGGGATGCCAATAAATCATCATCATCATCATGTATTCGCTCGCTATCGGGTCGCGGTGAGTCGGACTTCCTTGATTTGTCGCGCGCCCATGTGACTGTTCTATTAGTTGTAATTCGGCTAGTGTGCATTAGTGTATGAAAGGTGCAATAAATGCCCTTTTGATTGTTTGCACTACTGCGTTGTCGTTCCTTTGTCCCAAGAGCACATGTGCGAGACCCCACACGTTATCGACGACAATAAACCTCGTCGCACTTTAAATAAATATATGCATGTTTTTGCTTGCGCTCAGTTATTTTTGGTTTTTGTGGGCAGTGTAGATGTTTTTGTAAAAAACCGTAAATTCGGCCCAGGAAACGTTTGTTTGTCTACTTTGCAGGTCTTTATCTCAAAAAAGGCTTGTGGTAGAGCGGCAACAATTCTGCATTACGTTCTAAGCATACTTATTTACCAAACTGCTAAAGCTTATATTTATATAACTTTTCAATAAAAGGATAATATTGGGCTAACGTCAAGAAAACACCGAACAATGGAAATTTCTGTTGACAATTAAAAAAACACAATTTTTTGATATTTCTTAATCTTTGCCCACTTATTCTCCACATCAGCTTTAACAATCATTAAAACATATTGCATAATTTTGCTCCATTCGTAGCAACAGCCCGTCGAATGAGACCCTTACGCAAGGATAGGCAATTGTTGTAGACCCGACTTCTTGCCCGCTAAGTGTATAGAATGCAGGCAGGATTGGATTTCTGTTTCTTGAAAGGCCAGTAGCACCGAAAAGGTGGGAAGTATGAACGTGACGCTCCAGTGGCAAAGCAAGATGTAGAACGCCAAGGGAAACAAAAGCAAAACTATCGGTAACCGGATGCCCGCGCCTATCTCAGATGACGGCAGCAGATGGGCTGACAGATGACCTGAATCGATCCGCTGCTCACACTTCATTCGACACCAATAGTGCTTGCGCTTTGCCCTTACTCTACTACTCCTGTGCGTCTCATGGCGACAAAGTATTCTGCGCGAGTGTACTGAGCGAGTGTATTGTGCAGACTACCGTTCTAAGCACAAGAAGCTCATTGCAAAGAAGCGAAATTTTCGCAGAGTTACCAAAGTAGACGTCAATGCTTTGGAGCAACTTTTATCATCCGAAATATCAGTAACTGTCAAAGAGAAGGACTACTTGGGCTACCCATGCTTTTGCTACTTCTGCAATGATATATCCTCACGGAACACACAGTTGAGCGATGACATTTTTATGCCCCTAAAGAAATCGACGTCGTCAACCACATCATTGCGACTACCTGCGTGTCCCCTTTGAAACGTACAGGCGCAGTGAGAAGTCGGGACAGGCCTGCTTACATCGAAAGAAAACAAAGTGTGGTGCAGAAACGGTAGCGGAAAATGTTCGCAACAAGATACGCCGGGCGTACAACCAATGTGATGCATCGGGAAATTCAGCCGAAGGAAAGTGTTCCTTCTGCAAGCAGTGACCGAAAGCTTTCGGCAAGCCTATGCAGCATCGCCGACACCCCGGGAACTTTATCAACTTCTCACTCTCCTGCCATCAACACTAGCTATACATGAGATTAGGAAGCTTATTCCTGAAGCATCGATGTATCAAATCAACAAGTCCAGGGAATTGAAAGAAAATCACGGTGTGTGGTACCGACCGGATCCTTTCACCATGCACAAGGTGAGCCCTGAGTGCGTATCTGCGGCGCGTGAGTACTACACGAAGGACGAGTTGGAGTGCTCGAGACAAAACCCTAACAGAAAGGATGTCCTGTCGGTTACGATCGATGGAGAGAAAGTATTAGTAACAAAGCGTTTCTTGACAAGATCTATTAGAGAGGCATTCCGCATATACAAAGACGACCATCCTGATTCTGGCATAGACCTATCAAAATTCTACACCTTGCGACCGCGCTGGGTAAAATGTTATCCCCAGCATGATGTGTGCGTTTGTGTCATTTGTGCCAACTATAAACTTTGCCTTGGCGCTCTTGAGAACATTACTGGCCACAGAATCGATTCTAATGACCTTCACGGAGTATTCGTTTGCATTCCATCATCAGCACAGTGCCTTTTAGGCGAATTCAGTCAGTGTCTAAAAGTCGGGTCCCTCACGGTGGAGGAACTCAATATCCCAGAAGACGAAGAAATACTGCTGGCGACGTACTTTTGATATAAACTGATACTTTGATATATGCTGATACCTTTGAATCATCTTCCCCACTTAACACACATTGGTCTATAAGCCGTTTTCAAGACATCTTGACAAGATAAGCAAGATGTCTTGAAAATCATTTTAAACGTTTACAAGACGTCTTCGAGACGTCTTGGCAAGATATTAAGAACTTCAAGACATCTTACCAAGATTTTGTCGGACGTCTTAAAACGTCTTGTAGCCGTCTCTAAGACCGTCTAATACACCGCAAAATTTGGGATATCAGACGTTTTACAAGATGTCTGGTAGACGTCTTAAAGACGGCTAGAAGACGTCTTGCAAGACATCTTGGGAACGTTTCGAAAAAGGCTACAAAACGTTCTGCTGGACGTTTTGAGGATGTCTTGAAAACTTTTTAAAATGCTTTAAACATCTACTGCCCAACTAAGGCATGACCTTTTCTAGCCGCTCGTATTTAGCTAATTAAGCCCTAAATTGTTTTACAGTATTTACAAAAGATAGTGAGCGCAAATATACTTTGTCTAAAGTGCAGAGGACGTGAAACATGAACACGATGTAGGTTATTTCGACACAGAATGTATTCCATAACGTTACCAAGTCTTCACTTTGTGGAAAAAAAGTGAAACAAATAAGCAATAAACATGGTGACTGTGAATATATACATACTATATAAAGTACAATGGACTTGGCCTCTCTAAACTTTAGTTCAACACCTAATCTATGGTGAGCTAGGGGAAGCACTAGCACATTTTAAACAGTCTCTAGAAGCTAAAATTACGTCATATTACAATCCAGATGGTCTGTCTCCTTCCGATGTCAACTATCCAACGAAATGTTGCTTAGCTTCAGTGATCTTGCTAGAAACGGCATACACTGCCCATTATGGTCCGGGAAGACCTAATATCATTTTACTTACCTTGTCAGCACTGATCTAGTTTGCAGATGGAATAATATCAAATACTCCTGCAACGCTATTACAGAAGTTTTCCTTGCATGGATGTGTGGCACGCACAAGAATTTAGATACACAAAACACCCTTCCATTATAGCAATAATTATAAAGCAATTGAGTATCTCCATGTTATCTGCTACATAGAGAAATCAATGAGGATGTTCGTATTCCTTGCAATATTGAAAAAAGGTTGGCTTTACCGACAGCACCAATCCCTATGGCCCATTTCTTACAACCCACCTAGTAACACTGAAATGTTGGCAAATCCACAAAAGCATAAACACGTGTCAAAGCCACATACGCTTAACATAAATCATGATTGTTCACACAAACGAAGCGATAAAGTGGTCAAAGATTTCAAAGAATTTTTAATAAATCAGTAAAACGCCACTACATAAGCAAAATGTTTCTAATGCACCTCCTAGAGTTTTGCATTGTGGCTGTTTGTTATAACAAATTGGTCACTCCACGATTCAGGGAACTGGCTTAGACATTTCCACAGGCTGATGCACCCACAGAAAATTCAGCGTGTTCCAATGATGCTTGACCTCAGATTTCGCACCTGCAATTAGAAGGTAAGAAAAAAGATTAACAAATATGTTACAGTGAAACTTCGTTATAACGAAACGGGATATAACAAATTATTGTATACAACAAAATGACATTCCCGCGGAAATCCCCGAAGATATCCATGTTTTGATAACCTCGTTTCAACGAAGTAAAATTATCGTGCCGATAGATACACCAAACTTCAGTTTTCTCCGAAAAAAGAAATGCCCGACCCTTGCAGGCTTGCTTCTGCTTTCCGCAGGGTAGAGCACACATTCGTTGCTGATGTTTAAAACTTTTACGTATTTGCGTTGAATCCATCGTCGAACACTGGTCCTTGGCCGCGATTTTATAGCGAGGCATTATGACTTATTCTACTCTAGTCTTATCATCCACCGCTCACGGCCGGCGGATCCCGTTGATAACGCGAGCGGACCGTCGCTCCGACCACTGACAAAGCGTTATAAGCGCGAAAAGGCATTATTACCGGAAAGGCATCGCTACAAAATACCGGCCCTTGTCACCACTACGCGTAGTTGCGCATAAGCAGACTCTAGATCGCCATCGCAATTCCTCTCACTGCGGCACCGCGCAGGCTATTTAGTGCAGCTATATAGCCGTGGCCTCGGAGATTGCGCCGGTGCAATTTCAGAGGCCACGCCTCCGTGTGTGTAGCACGTGCTGCTTGCACACAACGAATGTTGTTGGTGTTGCAGCGTGCAACCTATTCAACCGCGTCGCCGTTTCGCTGGTTTCGCGATGCTAGAGACGACCCGACTAAAAGCGGTAACGAAAGATCATCACATTGAAACAGAAGGCAGCTATCGTAAAGGCAATCGTGTCAGATGCTAAGAAGTGGTGTGTTAAAGACGCCGAAGTTTCTTTTGCTGTTTTATTAGAAGGTCAGCGAGCACGTGGCCATGTAGTGGTTCTGCTGGCCGAAAAGCCGTCTTCTTCATACAAGTTGAAATTTGTGCGGGACATCGCGCACATATTGCAGTGAACGGCAGTAATGAATATAATGACGTAATTTTGGCTCCCCCTTCAACTTCGCTATAAAAAGATTTTATTGCATATGACTGATAACAGTTCCCAGTCATTTATACCGTAGCCTTGTTTGCAAACAGTAACTCTTAGAAATCCGACCTAGGTATCTTTCGTATGCAGATGCAATAATGCCATCGCTGCGATTCGGCCTTATCTGTAACCACGGTAGCAAGCCCCCGAGATACTACCGTGAAATTCGGATTCTTAGCGATAACGACAGCCTTGTCCAAGAAGGCCAGCGCCATGGTTGGAGGCTGCCACGTCCTCCGCAACTACGTCGCAAGCGACATGTTTCGTTTTCACATCATACACATGCTGCAAGCCCTTTTTTCGGAATTGCTTCTTTTGTTGATTTTCAATTCTTGTTGATTTTCAATTCTTGTCTCTGTTGATTTAAACGTAGTAGCACTTTGCGTCGAAAAACAATTATACACTGTGTCCTTCACATGTACCAGTTCATGAAGCAACGTGCAGGCAGGAACATATATGCGCCGCGCGTCATAGGTTTTCAGAACACGCGACAAGGCCTCCTCTTGGGGACATGTTGAATGGCAGCGTCGACTCAAGGACGCGTGACCAAGCGAGGTCACTGGTCAACTTGAACGATGTTCTTACGCAACGAATGAAACACTTCCGGGTAACCACACTCAGAATGTTCGCGACATAATTTTAGCCAGGCGCGTAGCCCGGATATTTTTTTCGGGGGGGGGGGGGGGGGGGGGGGAGCTAAAGCACCGCGATCGGCCTGACTGCGGTGCTACGTTCTTTTAAGCTCCCAGGCGTCGGAGAACCGTTGAGACGCGAATGCCCATAATAGCCGCACGTTCGAAGGATACGCGCCTTTGTTAATAGACGACGTGTCAGGCACAAAAGGGAGCAGGGCGCCGGCCGTTAAAAAAAAAGACAAAATTTGGAGAGGGGGGGGGGGCGGAAGCCTGGTCACCCACCCCCACCTGATACGCCACTGCCCTGAGCGTCCTGATTTAGATTTGCCGGGATCGCTGAAAATTTTTTGCTTTAATCCTGGCCACCAGATTTCTGACAATGACTTGCACAGATTACGTCCGAGTCAGCATAACCTGAAATGTTCATTCGTTCCATGAAATATCGTTCAGGCCTGCCACATTGCCGGCCACGCACCCTCGAGCTCGCATGACCCTCGCCTATGTCCCTCGAGTCAGCAAGTCCATCGCAATTGTTCTGAAACCCTATGAAGTCAATGTCCCACGTTTAGGCCCACTAGTTGCAGCATGAAAAAGCAGATGTGAAGATATGTTCCAAGCATTGTATACAGAACAGCCTGCGCGAATCGCGACTATATTTACATCAGCGAAAGTCATTGTGAAAGCGCTTAAGCAAGAAATCTATGTCAAAGAGATGAAATTCGAAATGAATCAGAAGCGAAGAAACAATGTCGTTTCCATTAACCTTGCGGAGCACGTGGGAGGCTGAATATGCCACTGACGAGACAAGGCTTCCATCATTGCCAAGGAAACTGGATTTGAAGGAAGTATCTCGAATCCCTTGCTATCCAGACTACAGAAAACTACAGAAAAAAAAACGCTGTATCGCAACGATGGCAATATCCCGCCTGCATACGTAGCATGCCGTCGTTTCGAGCACTTCGTGTTGTGAACAAGGCTTCCGTGCGTCCAATTCTTATAAACACTTTTTAATTGGCGTCTTTTGTTTCTTTTTCTTCTTGTAACATGAACTCCAGAACCAAGAAAAAGCATAAGCCAGATGCAGCATTGAATTTGAATTTATTATCCTAGCTGTTGCAAAGTATATAGAAGTCAATGTGAGCAAAAAAACTGAAGACGGCAAAATTCTACGTATTACTCATTCTTGTGGTTTTTCAGAATCAGAATTTTATTATTAAAGGTTGGGACATGTTACAAGTATTTAGTATACAGAAGGAGGTCCCATAGTCAAATACTGTATCGGGACCTCCTGTACAAGAGCAATTATGATAGTCAACATCTTAAAGCAACAGTAGCAAACAATAAAGTAGTACACAAGTAAAAAGAAAAGAGGGTTTACAGAACAAAATACTCAGTAGATTGTAAAGAATAACAAGGTTTAGCATATCTCATGAGAACAAGAACAATTGAAAAAATATTAATAACCGTTTTATTTGCTTCGTTACAAGAATAAGAAATAAAAAGGACGGATGAAAAAAAAAGATATATCAAATAAACGCGACACAAAAAATCTTCTCGTTAGTCTTTCAACAATACATGCATTTTTAGTTCTCCATTAAATTTCTGTAAATGTCTTGAGTTTTTCATTATAAGTGGAAGAGTGTTCCATATTAATATGGAGGTGAATTCTACGGTCTGTTTACCGTAGTTAGTGCGGGCTCTTGGTATAAGAAAATTGTTGTTCAAGGCGAATCTGGTAGTACTGTAAGTCATCAGGTTAGGTGGTCAAAATGTAATCAGTGGTAGCTCGTTATTCAGAAATCTGTAGAAAAAAAATACCAAGGTTGTATTTAGTGAGTCAGAGATGGCAAGAATGTTATTCTCATGCAGTAGAGTATTGGCATTAGAAAAACGTGAACTGCAATAATAATTATTATGGCTTGATTCTGAACTATCTGTAGAGATACAATGGGAGTATTATAGGTGTTTCCCCAGCATAATATACCATAAGTAATATGAGAGTGGACAAAAGAATGATAAAGTGAGAGTAATGTGGTACGCGTGAAGTAAGGGCGTGTTTTAATTAAGATGCGTATACCGTAAGCTATTTTCTTTTTTATGTGAGCTATATGATTTAGATATTTCAGATTACAATCAAGTAGAATGCCGAGGAAAGATGAACATCAGATTGGAGGAAGACAGTGGGGACCAAAAGTGACAGGCGGAATGGATGTTAAGGATCGCTGATGAGAAGAAAATACAACAAATTCAGTTTTAGTTGCACTATAGATAACATGTTCACATTGCACCACCTTAGAATATTTTCTAAATCAGTATTTCGTTTAGTAACGAGAGAGGAGATATCTTTATGAAAGGTGAATATGGTGGTATCATCAGCGTATAGAATGCATTTTGTGAAAGAGAGACAATTAGGTAGATCATTAATATAAATAAAAAATAGAAGTGGCCCCAGGATAGAGCCCTGGGGCACACCAATGTTAGTAGTCGCTGACGAGAATACACATTGGAAATAGAAACAACTTGAACTCTGTTATATAAGTAGCTTTTTAGTAGCGCAGGGCCGCAAATGCCAATTGCCCTCGAGCTTAGCGAATAGGATATATGATTTATGCTGTCAAATGCTTGCGTTAGATCGATAAAAACTGAGGCCACAAGAAATCCTTCATCGATAAACTTTTTAGTTGGTCAGTGAGATGGATGAGTGCCAGCTCTGTGGAATATCCAGGACGAAAACCAAACTGGCATGAAGAGAGGATATTAAATTTAGAAAGGTATTTCGTTAGCCGTATTTCAATTAGTTTCTCAATGACTTTCCCAAAGAATGGTAGAATACAAATGGGTCTGTAGTTAAGTAGTAATGAGCTATCGCCTTTCTTTAGAACTGGGATGACTTTGCCACGCTTAAGTTCACAAGGAAATAAACCAGTCTTGAATAATAAATTAACAATGAATGAAAGTACATCTGAGATTAGGGCGTAATAATTTAATGTTGGCAGGGTGCACCTCATCAATTCCAGCACTTGTTATTTTTAGATTATTTACAACAGAAGCTATTTCTTCTGGCGTTGTAGGAAATAAAAAGAATGAATGAGGAAGACGGTTCATCTGGACGATCTGTGTGGGAGAGGTAGATTGCTATGAAAGAAAAAAAAAACTGCTGAAAGCCACAGCTATATCAGGAGCTATATCAGGTGGCGGATTTGTGCTCTACTCCATCACTTAAAATTCTGGATAGCTGATCTAGTCTAGTGTTTCTTTTTAAAAAGGAGTTAACAACCTCCCATTTTTTTAGTGTTATTTTCTGCCTGTAAAATTTTTTGCTCGAAATACAGTCGTTTAGCTGTTTTTAGTTTACAGTTAAGCGTGTTATAGAAGCTTTTATATCGGGCACGTAAGTTCATGTTAAACGGTTGCTTTTTAGTTTTCCTATATAAGTTATCCCTTTTGCGCAATGCTGCTAATAAGTGCTGCGATATCCATGGATTGTGAGGAAATGCCACAGTTTTTTTGCATTCTTCTTGGAAGTGAACTGTCGTAAGTATGATATAATTAGTTTAAAAAACTGTGGAGAAGGCTTTCTGCGGTCGTTTAGGGATTTGATTTCAGACAATTAGTATTAGCAACAGCAGTATGAAGCCATCTTTGTCCAGAACAAGTTAGTATCTGAAGGTGGCAAGGTCGCACATTAGAATTGAAGCGTAGGAGTAGGGGGTAATGATCACTGATGTCGATTTGCAAAACTTTCGCCTCTGGTGAACAAAGCAAGTTAGAAAGCGCATGATCCATAAGTGTGCCAGTGCCATTCGAGACTTCGCGTGTGGGAACATCAATTAAGCAATCACATCCGTAGCTATGGAACAAACTAGTATAGTTAATAGAGATGGGTGATGTTTCATCGAGTAAATTAATATTTATATCACCCATTATAACAACATCTTTATTTTCTAGTGATACAATATGCAAAGTATGATCAAGATTGGTACAGAAATAGTTTACTTATGATGAGGGAGAACGGTAAATGCAGCCAAATATCAAATTCTTGTTGTCTTGAGCAAGAAAGCAGTTACCGAGTTCGATCAACAGATCCACTTAGTAACGGTTAAGCATAGGTCATGTCTTCTTTGATAAGCAATATTAGAAGAAATATGCACCACCATGACTGCTAGTTAATCTATTGCAGTATTCCGATTTATAGTTAGGGAAGCAACACAGATTTTTGTCGTCGTCAGATAACCAAGTTTCAGTTGTGGCACTTAATGAAACTGAACTGGTTAGCTATGCAAGAAAATTATCGATGGCATCGAACTGTTTACGAAGATCCTCACGTTAAATGCATGATGGAATGAAATCCGTTTAAGAAAGAGTTTACTTGATCGGATTTCAGTGGAGAAGCCATAATTGTTATGCCAGATTGTAAAACATTCGGTTTTAGTCAATTCTGCCGAGGTTAGATTCGTCTCGAATGCGTAGAACTCTGCTGTTGGTAGTCTTTCTAGCCTTGATATGGCAGTTATCAGTCCAAAGGAACATCTGTTTTTTTTTTCTTTCTTTAGAGTTAGAGCTTTCGAAAAGAGAGCCTTGTCACATGGGGTTAGATGCTCGTTAACAAAGACGGGAACGTTGAACGAGCCACAGAATCCAATGTCACTTAGACAGAGTTTGTCTTTACGTGCTTTGCTAACAAAGTCGGCTTTATTAGCTCTCGAGCAGAAAGGAGCAATGATGTTTTTTTTTGTCATTTGATCTGGTCGGTACGCGATGAACAATGTCCAGATCGCTAGGCGATACAGGGCAGCCAATTTTGTTTCCGAGGGTTTGCATGATTGTAACGCAGTCCTCTCCTTGCGAGCAGGGAATACCCTTTATCTCGACATTGCCAAGTCGAGAGTACTGTTCAAGCTCCTCAACTTTGCGAGTCAAAGAATGGTTCTGGGATTTCAGTTGTTTGTTTTCAACAATTAGGGTGGAATTTTGGCTGCGTAATTCCTCAACAAGTCCGTTCAAATTAGGACAGATACATTTGTCAAGAACCAAGTGAAGCAGCATAAAAAAAAATTCGGTCCAAACTATCAGTTAATGAGGACACAAAAATACATAAGCCGCACATACAGATCACACTTAGAATTTATTTATTTAAAGGCGCAAACGATATAGGACATTACATCCGTGCGTTATTCTGAACGCCAACACCTTGTTCTGTTAATACTGAGGATGCAATGATGTATTCACCTTCTTCTGTCATCCTCACGTCAGTGGTAAGCTCAACATACTCAGCGGTTGGTTCAGCTTACCGGTAACAGCATACTCAATTAAACTGACAATTACACGACAAGCGCCATGGGCTAGTGATATCACTACTTCAAACCATTACGTTATTAGCACCTGGAATAGCATGTCAGGCGAATAGCCAGGCTAACATCTCCAGCATCTCATTAAAGAATGTTTCTCTCTCTCTATTTGACACAGAAAGCAGCTTAATAACGTAATGGTTTGAAGCATGTGATATGACTGTACCATTGCGCTTGCCCAAGTGCTATCTGCCACATGTAATGTTTTTTTTTTAAATTTGGTTCAGTTAAAAAAAATAAAACCTTGTAGAATGAGAACATACGGTATGTTCTCATTCTACATGGTCCTTTTTATTTTAGCTGAACTAAATTTTAAGAACATGTGGCAGACAGCACAATTGCGCTGTCCAAATTGTTCTAAATTACTCGATGAGGTGGCCTATTACTTCTACGAAAAGTCAAAACGTTTAATTGAACAATTGACAGTTAAACTAATTATGTTTTATTACCTCACTGCACATATTTTTATCTACGAATTGTAGCTAGTGATTATGCCGGGCATATTGACTTGGAACAAATTCTGAGGATGGCAACGGTTTCGAAATATGCGGTATCAAACTTGCAGTAAAAATGCAGTTTTGAACTTAATTTTTAAGAAAACGCTGTTTCATACATTGAAGCACACACTAAATGGAACGTCAATGCATTTCGGTGGACACATTCAAAATTCATCGAAACAAGCGTAGTCGTCAAATCTCGTTCTAAGTCCATGGCATACCCACTAGCTACAATTCGTAGATTAAAATAAGTGCTGCAAAGTAGTTAGTGTTTATTAGCGCAATTAAGTAAGTTATTCGAAAAGCATATTGGTTTCTCGTAACGTAATGACCGCCGTATCGAGTAATTTTGATCAAGGTTTATAATTGTGCTATCTGCCACAGGCAATTTTTTAAAAATTGGTGCCGCTAAAAAAAGACACCATGTATATGGACACATAATCCGCTCTGGAACAATAACGCGGCCTGACTTGTAAACTATATTTCCGCATGTCTATGGAACAAGAGAAATAAGAAATGACCTTTTCAGCGTTGCAGATAATTAGTCTTGCGATAACAAAGGCCAATCGTTATGTGGATCACAGAAAACCACTCGTTCTGTTTACCAGCGCTTCAGCTTGCTGATAGAACGCTGCAAGTGTGATTTTGCTCAACGCTTGACGCTACGCGCGAGTAGGTACATATCTCAGTTTATTTAATTATCCAGGTACCTCACGGGTTCCCACTGGAACATAAAATGAACAAGCATTTACCATATGCCGCTCTACCATTGCCGCTACCGTATCCACCAGCTACTGCTTGGTTTGCTTGCATTGCCTAAAGCACGCCACGCGTACAACTGGCGCAGCTTAGCGAGCATGCGCCAACCAGACCGTCGCGGCAACGGTATAAAGTGATATATAGCGCTATGCTAAACGTTCGTAACAACCCTAAAATTTCCCTTCCCTTCCAGAGAAGTGTGTTGGGGGAAATCGCTACCAGCGATCCCATAAAGCTCTGATAACATAACGGGTAAACTAGAAACAAAGCAACAATTCACAACAGCGTGACCCGCCGCGGTGGCTCAGTCGGCTAAGGCGTTGCGCTGCTGAGCACGACATCGCGGGATCAAATCCCGGCCGCGGCGGCTGCAATTCAATGGAGGCGATATGCAAAAACGCCCATGTGCTTGCGTAGTATTGCACGTTAAGGAACCCCAGGTGGTCAAAATTAATCCGGAGCCCTCCACTACGGCGTGCCTCATAATCAGAAGTGGAATTGGCTTGTAAAACCCCCGAAAGAAGAACACAACAGCGTGGAAAGGCGTAGATGTCCTGGCGATATTTCTTTAACCAGAGAAACAAACAAGGAAAGAAGATATGGGGCGTGCTGTAGGTGCGCAAATCCCGCCTGCGGCGGCCGCATTAGAATGGGGGCGAAATGCAAAAAATGGGGGGAAATGCAGAGAGCCACAGGTGGTAAAAACTCATCCGAAGTCCCCTACTAAGGCGTTATCGCGCTTCCGGCACGTAAATCCCCAGATTTTCATTAATTTTAATTACGAGTTCACCTAACGTTTTGTTTTCAGCCCGCGAGATTTAGCATATTCAGATTATGACTTGCGGTACGAACGCCGATGCGAATTAATTTAAGCCGTCCACAATGTCTGGGTTAAATTGATAGCGCGAAAGAAAATTATGCGCAAGCGGCTTGTTCCCGAGTCTGCATCCATGAGCAGGCACCCACAAAGATCGCAATATTTTAGAAGTGCCAAACAGCAATCGCCAATCAATAGATTCGAAGCGTGAGTGACTGTAGCTCGACCGAATGCGCAGTACACAGTTACATCACCGTCACTAAACGCAAATGAAAAGAATAAAACAGGTGGGTCCCACGCAAGCAGTACAATAATAGATCAAACGTAACACTTTGCAAGCAAGAGCAGTAGCACGCAACAGCAAACGCGCGATCTTACGCGAGAACAATGGGGATCAAGATTCGAGGCGGGAATATTTTTGAACGGCACTACCGCGCCAGCGAGGAATTGAATAACAGTAAACATGCCAAACAAATTATGTCGGCTACGCAAGTTTGTGTGATCGCGTTCGTGATCGCCAACAATGCGGGAATGGTGGGCCACTGGAAGAGCAAGCAGCGTCGTTCTGTATCGCCAAACGAGCGACACTAGTTGAAGCCCTAAAGTTTCGGCATTCGTACAGCAGCAGCTGTGATAAGCCTCTCATGAGTAAAAAACTCTCCTTAACGTTAAAAAATTATGGGGTTTTACGCGCCAAAACCACGATCTGCATTATGAGGCATGCCAAAGTGAGGGATTACGGAATAATTTGGACCACCTGGGATTCCATAGCGTGCACCTAAATCTAAGTACACGGGTGTTTTAGCATTTCGATCGCCCCCACAGGGACACTAACTGTCCCGAACACATTCCACGGACCATGGATGACTGCAATATAATTAGGAATTAAATTTGTTAGTGGAGCGCTTTATCTCGCACGTTGTCGGGATCATCGAGAAAAACATGAAAACGTGTCATGAAATATTTATTCACAATGTGGAAAAAGCAAGCATTATTTTATCTGTGACAAACAAGTATCAACGTCTAATTTAAGACGGCGCCGGCAAGCTCACAGCATACTTTTCGAGCGCGTCGCACAAACGTGACTTGACCATACAAAGGGCATTTGGGGTAACAATTCTGAGAATAAGGCACATTCGTGCGGTACTCATTTTTTTTTGTCCGTATCGACGAGGCAGGATCCGCTTTCCGAATCTAAGAAGCGACGCCGCGTACTCCGAGGGTCCGCAGGGGTCCTTGGTTAACGCATCGAAGACGCAAAATGGAGAGCGCGCTCTGCCAGTTTTCAAAGCCGAAAACAAAGACGGGAACCGACTTGCCGAGCAACCGGTGCCGCTTCCCGCCGTGAAAGATGTGAAGGGGGAAAGATTGCAAGGGCAGGTAGGGAGAGAGAACGGCAAAGGGAGGTTGAGCTCACGCGACCAACCAACGACCTTTCTCATGGCTTTCGTCACGTGATAGTTGGAGGCGTCGAGAGAGAGTTGTGAGAAGAGGAAGAGGCGCTATGCAGCCAGGGCTGCCGGGCATGGGGGGAAATAGAAAATTGCAATGTCATCCTCCTTCCATGTATGCCAGTCGCGGCGCCGTTAGCCTTTCGTTAGCACGGAGAAAGGAAACTCCGGAAACGCGCTCGAGTAGAGCGCCCGCACTAAAATGCGCAATGCTTGCAGTGTTAGCTCCGGATACTTAGCAATGATGAAATCGACATTCTCGGCAATCGCTACACCAATTTCGATGACGTTTTTACATTTAAAATGAAATGTAAAATCAAGTATTGGAAGCAGATGTTGATTTAATGTCGGTGCTGTCTTTCGAAAGAGTCTCGAAAATTGGAAAGTATAAAGTTTACAACTCTGCGACATAGCAATACTAAACGATATCGAAATGTTGTAATGGGCACCTAATAACACGTCCAAAGCAGTTAAAATAGATTCAGTAAACGCGGCTCAGAAAGATACCGCTATTTATCGAGTGTGATTTTTTTTGCAACGCCCGTGTAAACGTAGTGATAAGTGCACGTGGAGTGCAAACTTATTTGTATAGCGAATTTGCCCGCTTTAAGTGCTCAAATCTAGGTAGACGCTGGCATAATACCCCCCGCCCCCCGCCATGCATCGGCTGTATATGACTGTACTGAGCTGCTGACCAACCGTGCTCAGTCCTGGTCACGGTGTTAGAAGTATATTGGTCCTGGGACTGCAATATCCGTTTTGGTGCAGTGTTACGAGTTCGCTAAGGTCGCGCTTCTATATGTGGGAACAGTACAGAAGTGTTCGCAGCCGAGTTACTCATGTCATGCTGGCGGTATCGTTGCTGTAGCCTCTTTTGTGCACTCCGCCACTGTTGTCGGTGGATTTCTCACAAGGCCGGCGAACAGTTGTTCTTTCACTCCCCGCAAGAGATACCGCAGCTTTCTTTCCTCTGGCATGTCGGGATATGCCCCACGGAAAAGAGGGGCCATGTCTTCTGAGAACATATCACCGCTCTCATTGGGTTTTTGAATGCGGATTTCAAGAAGCCGCTGCGCATTTTCCCTCCTGCCGATGCTTGTAAAAGTATCCAGCAGCTCTGTGCGGAAGTCGTCCCAGGTGGCAAAGCTTCTCTCCCGGTTGATGTACCACGTACGAGCATTGTCCTTCAGATAGAAATAGACACTCGAGAGTTTGTCCGCCGAGTTGGTCTTATGGTTGTACTTGGCGACACGCTCGAACTGGCCTAGCCAAACTTGGACGTCTTCAAAGGCATTACCTGAAAGCTCTCCGGAACCATAGGATTCTGCAGTGTTACTTGCGATGGAGCCGAGGTGGCAATGGTAGTTGCAGGAAGCACGCGATTTCTTCTTGCAGGGGACAGGACTCGGGCGGTAGGTCCAGCAGGCGGCGACTGAACCGGTGGACCGGTGATTCGATGCGCATTGGTGATTCCGGGCTCGATCGTTGGCTCCGCGAAGTGGTGCCAAGCATGAAGGATGGAGACTACCCAGCACCTCCACCAGTGTAACGACGTGGGATCGACGAGGACGCGGAGCAGCACCACGATATACTTTATCAATCGTCGGAAAAACCAACAGCGTCTTCTTCGACCTAAAAACCCCCGCTTCTTCAACCTCGGCACATATCCGCGGCAGTATAGTTGTTCCAATATGATTAAAAAAGTCGGGCCCCTCGGTTCCCTTTCTTCTCGTTCATTACATAACGAGGGCTTGAATCAGGCAACATTGATGCCTTCAGGTAGCATATGTGGGTCTACTGACCAGTTGCCTTCACCCAAAATATATCACGTACTGATGACGCCTGCGGCAGAAAGGATGTTCCACATCCGCCGCCTAGGTTTGTGCGTGGTGGCGCTGGCTAACACTCCCAGGTTTAGTTCTAGTTGTAAAATAAATACCCCAGAAAGTGGAGCGAAAAAAAATTAAATTAAATTATGGGGTTTTACGTGCCAAAACCAGTTCTGATTATGAGGCACGCCGTAGTGGGGGACTCCGGAAATTTGGACCACCTGGGGTTCTTTAACGTGCACCTAAATCTAAGTACACGGGTGTTTTCGCATTTTGCCCCCATCGAAATGCGGCCGCTGTGGCCGGGATTCGATCCCGCGACCTCGTGCTCAGCAGCCCAACGCCATAGCCACTGAGCAACCACGGCGGGTAAAGTGGACGCGAGAACGGCGCCGCGGTAGCTCAATGGTAAGAGCACCGCACGCGTAATGCGAAGACGTGGGATCGTTCCCCACCGGCGGCCAGTTGTTTTTTCATCCATTTTCATTTTCTATTAATTTATCATTTCGTTAATTCATTTAGTAAGTACAAGTAATTTGCCCTATGTTGTCCTTGGTGTCATTGTTGGCTTCTTATGTAATAAAAAGTCGGGCCTCTCGGTTCCCTTTCTTCTCGTTCATTACATAACGAGGGCTCGAATCCGGCAACATTGATGCCTTCAGGTAGCATAGTGGGTTTACTGACCAGTGCCTTCACCCAAAAAGATCACGTGCTCATGACGCCTGCGGCAGAAAGGATGTTCCACATCCGCCGCCTAGGTTTGTGCGTGGTGGTGCTGGCTAACACTCCCAGGTTTAGTTCTAGTTGTAAAATAAATACCCCAGAAAGTGGATGGGAAAACGGCGCCGTGGTAATGTGGTAAGCGCATCGCACGCATAATGCGAAGAGTGGGATCGTTCCCCACCTGCGGCGAGTTGTTTTTTCATCCATTTTCATTTTAACGCGATAGCGTTTAGGGCCCCGTGTCGCAGAAAATCGGACGTCGGCAACCGGCGTGTGATCGCGGGTGGCGGAGAAAATCATCCAACCACATCGACCACGCAGGCCCTCCACGTGGGGAAGGTTTTGGTGAAAAAATTGAATTTCTCACAGTGAAATCCGTCAGAAAAGTGGTAAAGGACGACTTTACCATTCGGCGTCGGATTTGCCGTCGGATTGTTTACCAATCGGCGTCGGATTGTAATTTGAATGTACGAGAAAACCTAATTCTGCTACGAGGAAACTAAACACAATCTCCTTTTCCAGCATTTCTACCAGACCTGCGCGCGTCGGGGAATAGCAAACAAATAATAAAAAAATAAAATAAAAAAGGTGTTAGGGCTTTCAGGTTTTAATATAAGACCACTTATACTGCCCCTGGAAAAACGTCTTTCCAACAATGCATTTCAGTTTAAAAGTGAAGCCGACTTTTAGGGGATCGGTGTAAGCTTGGTCTTTGTAAGCTGGCTTTCCCACGTTCAGTGGTGCAGTGAATGAATCCTACTTGCCGTATGCGAACGATGCTATGCGAGCGGGTCCCGATAACGCTATCGCGTTCTACTCTTAAAGGCGAAGCTTAAAGGGATACGGACACAAAATCTTAAAATTTTACGAAAATGCTGAAAGTAAATCCTCAGTGTGTGATATTATACCGAAAGAAGTAGTCACTTAGCTCATTTTTAGCCGATGGCTTTATTTTTGGCGTTTTTGTGAGCGCGTGCCTCGCCGCCCGACCCGCGATAGTTGGAAGGCGTGGCGTCACGACACCCTCGTCGGATAGCCAGCCGGCCGACCACGGTCATTCGAAGCGCGCCGACCACCATCGCGAGCATGGATTCGAGTTCCTGGTGCTTCTACCAGCGATGAGTACACGTCTGAACACGAGGACCATTCCAACTTGGCAAGAAATATTACCGCTTACGGTTACGAGCCTTCCGCGTCAAGCGATGAAGAAGGGCAGGTGGCCGTGGAAGTGCCGGTCTGGTTTTCGCGAACCGTAGCACGAAGATTTCGCTCTGCAGCAGAAACTTGTGCAAGAATTATTTGTCATTTCCTCTGTAAACTTGCTTTTGCAAGAGCGCACGCAGACGAAGCAGCTGCGGGGTACTTCAGCACCGCATGGATGACTGAATCCAGGTTTATGCCGTCGGCGTGAGCAACTGATGTGAGGTATCAGTACCTCCGAGGTACTGATACCGCTGATTCGCTAAGCGGGGACGCTTAGGTTGGCGCTCTTGGTCGGCGCCTTTGGGCCGGCTGCGAATGGCGATGACAATAAAGTTGAGCGGCGGTCCAATCCTTCCGATTCTTCCTGTATCAGCTTACATAACCGCGGCTAGGTTCAGGGACTGGCAGTCATGCAGACTCCTGGAACCTGCCATTAATAAATGTAACTGTTTATCGACACCTCCTATTTCCTTGGAACACAAAATTCTGCCATAATAGAAAACTTGAGGTCCTCTTTACCAAATTAAGATGCGGCATTCCTACATTAAACTTTTATCTGCATCTCGATCTGGTCTGCTCCCCCTTGTGCTCATACTGTGGTGAGACGAAACAATAGAACACTTCCTCCTGTCATGCCGCCGCTTTTCCTCATTAAGAAAACACGCTTTAGAAGAAAAAATTCACAGTGCTGGATCGAATATTACGATACCCAATATTCTATATCTTTTGGTGCCTCTTCTCTCGGACATTGTCATAGGGATGTTGGTGCAGCTGTTGTGGGGTTTATAATTGAATCAGGACGATTTCCTTGTTAAATTCTTAAATTTTATGTGAATAAATTCCTTTAGTCGTTCAAATTTTTTCAAAAGTGATCCTTATTAGGGTACGGCCACGCTAGCGGCAAAAAACGCGCGCGTCATGTCGCGAGCGGCAAGTTGCCGCGCGTCAGCGTTTTGCCGCGAGGCCATCGTGGCAAGCGCGTCTCGCCGCGCGGCAGCGCGATAAGATCTCGCGCGCTCTCGGAACGCTGAATCCACCGTGAGCAGAAAGAGTACGATCGACAGGTGTCACAATCCCTCCATGGAACCGCGAGAGACGACGATCGTCGATTGAAAAGCCGGCCCGGAGCGGCGGCGGTCTGGTAAAAACAAGAGGGGACACTCCCATAGGGCCCAGCGGCCGAATTGACTGCAGCGTGCCAAGCGGTCGGTGTAAATCACTTACATCACTTCCGGTTTCGGTTTTGGGCGCGCGTATTTTGAACGCAAGCTAGCACGCCGGCTGCGCCCCACCCCCCCTCCCTTTTTTTTTTGCTCTTCGTGCAGAATCGGTTTAATTTAGTAAAAATGATGCGAACGATCTCGTAAAGTCCCATCGAATCTGTGCCACGTGCAATTCCACAAAGTAGACGCAAGGCTTTTGTGCAATGAGGAAATATTATTTTGCTATATATAAAAGCTCGTTCCGCGCTTTTTGTGCGTTTCATCCAACGTTGTGACACCAGCAGGTAAGGCAGTAGTTCCTGTATGAAGCTCCACCGGACGGCACCAGCTGAAAAAAAAAGTAAATTACAAGCATGTCACATTTGCAAGCACGTAACAGCATGTTAACAAGCATGAGTCATTTTGGTATTTAGACATAGGTATATTGCGTGTAGAGACGAAACGTGCGAAAGCGGTGAATGGGCGGCATTACAAACAAAAGCAATTCGCTTAATACATGGCGTAGAAATACCCCGACTCATCCCAAACATATATGAAAAATCTGATTTCAAAGCGTTCCCCATTTCCGGGCATTATTTCCTGCACTTTGGCAGCACAAATACACGGCGACTTCGCGTTTCCAAAACTTGGCCTCGGGCGACGCGACGGTACGCTACATACATGAGAGACGAACGCACAGGCACTCAAGACAAATGCGTGGGTGCAATGCCCTTTTTCAGTCCTTTAGAAGACGGAATTTTCGAATTGACAAGTTTCTGATATGTTCGTCGGCGTTATCTTTCGCGTGTTCTGCCGGCGTCAGCATCACCCCATGTTATCACTCTTGGCAATCGCCCATCGCGTTTTCAACAGGCGTGAGTACCGAAAGAAGGTATTGTTGTTGCGGAGCCACAAAAAACGTCACAGACTTGTCCCTCTAAGATTCATTACACGCCAAACTAACTTTATCACCATGGCCGAGCTGCTTATCGCTAACTGCGTCACGCGCGCTGTGCGGCCAGCGTGCCTCAAAAGTACCCCAGAAAGTACGAAATTACTTTTCAGTAAGTCTGGCGTCAGAGAAAGCGGCACAAACTCTCCTAGCAAGATGCACTAGACTACACACCACGGCTGAGTTTTCGCTAACTGCGACACGGCGCCTGTGCGGCCAGTGTTGGCTCAAAAACCGAAAAATAAGTTACAATAGTCCCATAGGAAGCATCGGAAACATGTCTCAGCACGATTCACTAACTCAAATTAACTGCGCCAGGATGGCGCGCTGTTTTTCGCTAACTGCGTCTTAAGTCTCGGTCCCGTGCCGTAAGCCTAATTGGTAGTAGACTGTGGAACAAGATTTCTCACCTTGCCGTAGTCCAATAGTGCAGTGGTGTCTTGTCCCAGTGCAGAAGGAACGCCAGAATACACCGAGAGCCCAAAAACAGGTTACATTTAAAAAGAAAAAAGAAGGAGATAGACGGGTCGCCGCGCGCGAGCGCAAACGCGCTAGCAGCCATCCTCGCTGGCTTCGGGGGACTGTCTGGCGGATGACGCATGTACGGCGCGTCATTGACCTGTGGCTAGGTAAGGCAAGGAACATAAGTCGCAAAGCTTGAGTTCATTTATACGCAAAACGTTTTAGTTTTTCGCGGCAAAGAATTAAAAAAAAAATCAATGCCTGTTAACTTAAGTTCACTTTCTTTTTTTTTTCGATGCTCGCGGCAGCTAACGTTCGTGTCAAAAGTATAGCAGACGTATGTGACGTGTTTCCTGTTGCCAGTTTTTGCCGAGTGTCCCCTCTTGTTGAATTTTCTCTATGATCGGTTGCCATGGCTACGTGACGTCACCGTCATCGTTCATTGGTTCTTCATCTCGCGCCACGCGGCATTTGCCCAGAAATGGGTCTCGAAACCATTTCTCGCGGCACGCCGCAAAACCCCCGATTCCTACCGCTTTTGCCGCGCGCGGCATGACGCGTTGCCGCGCGTTCATGACGCGCGTTTTGGCCGCGTGTTTCTTCCGCTCGTGGCCGTACCCTTAGACTCTATAATTGTTTTCCTTCAATCACCGGATTCTTGCCAATCCCCCATGTGAGTACGAGCCACTCTCGAAGGCAAGCAAGCAAGCGTGCTAACGGTGCCAGCACCGCACGCGCTAGTCTGTTGAAAACGGGTACGGCCACGCTAGCGGCAAAAAACACGCGTTTTTGCCGCTAGGGTGGCCGTACCATTACTCTGGCACTCCGCTGCGACCCCTCGTTCCCGACAGTGGTGACTCCGGCCTAAGAGATGACGGACCCCAGCAACCTCCCGCACTCAGGTAACTTCCGCTTGACGCTACCTCGCGCCCACGGGACGTCGCAGCTCTACAGCTCCACCTGCCCACGTTTCTGGCGCAGAACCCGCAGTTTGGTTTGCCCAGGTCGAAACCATCTTCGATCTGCACCACATCACCTCGGAGACTTCGCGGTTTCGCCACTTACTTTGCAACCTGTCTTCTGAGGTGCTCAAGAAGTGTGGACGTTATCGCTGCACCTTTGAGTGATGCCCCATACCAGCAACTGAAGCAGAGTATTTTAGAACGCACCACGGCGTCTGAGAGCTTGCGCCTCCAGCACCTGCTTACCTCCGAGGACCTTGGAGATCGCCGCCCTTCCCAGCTGCTCAACAGCATGCGACAGCTCCTGGCACAAGCAACGTGACTCGAATGGTGCGCTGTGAGGGAGTTCTTCCTGCAGCGCTTACCACATCCACCTGCTGTGTTGGCCGCTACAGAGGACTTGACTCGACTGCCTCGCCAAGCTCGTGATCTCGTCCACGACGCCATCAGAGAAGTCGCCGCCCTCTCTTCACGTCACAGTCCTCAGTCATGGCCCGCTTAGAGTCCCGATCGACCAGCTCGCCGTTTCCATCGACGCCCCTTCGGACGTCCTCCCATAACCAGCGTGGCTCCGCCTCATGTCCCAGCGCCGTCCCTCTCCCCGACCAGTCGCCGTTCGCGCAGTCCTCGACGCTCGCCTATCTGTTGGTACCATCGCACTTTCCAGCACCGCGCCCGTGGTGCAAGTCCCCATGCGAATGGTCGGGAAACACACCGCGAGATCACTGACGGCGGCATGTGACCTCGCCTTACAACCCGGCCGCCTTTTCATAGTCATGGATCACATTTGCGGCCTGCGGTTCCTTGTAGACACGGGTGCCGAAGTCAGTATACTGCCGTCCTCCAAGCGTGACCGCGTTTCTAAGTCACCTGGACCTACGATCCGCGCGGCAAACTCTATCCCCATCGCCACGTATGTTCTGCGGTCCCTCACTCTCGACCTTGGCCTGCGGCGCACATTCCGGTGCGTCTTCATCGTGGCCGACGTCCAACAGCCTATCCTCAGCTCCGACATCCTGACCCATTTCGACCTCGACGTCAGCATGCGCCGCCATCGCCTGATTGACAGCAAGACGCGCCTCCATCCCTGGCATTCTGTCGGCTGTCGCTCCCACTTGCATCCGCACGCTGATCCCATAATGCCCGTACGCTCGAATCCTCGAAGATTTCCCTGAAGTGCCGAGGCCCTGCAATTTAAATAAGCCACCCAAGCACAGCGTCACCCACCACAATGTCACGCGTGGTCCACCCGTCGCAGCCCGTCCGCGCCGCCTCTTCGGTGAGCGTCTGGACATTGCTAAACGGGAATTAGAACACATGCTCCAGCTAGGTATTATTCGCCCTTCCTCCAGCAGTTGGGCCTCCCCACTCCCATCTGGTTGCCCAGAAAGAACCCGGTGACGGGCTCCGTGCGGTGTCTACCGGGCGCCCAACACCCACCGGTCCACGATAGCTATTCCCTTCCACATCCAAGATTTCACAGACCATTTGGAAGGATGCAAAATCTTTAGTAAAGTGGACCTTGTCAAGCCTATCACGAAATCCCCGTTGAGCCTGCCGATATCCCGAAGACGCCATTACTACACCTTTCGGCGTGTTTGAGTATGTGCTCATGCCCTTTGGGTTACGCAACGCAGCTCAAACGTTCCAGCGATTCATCGCCGAGGGAACGCGCGGCCTCCCGGCTGTATTTGACTACATCGACGACATCCTCGTCGCGAGTCCCAATTCACAAGATGACGAGCGTCACTTACGGAACTCTTTCAACGCCTTCAACAATTGGCCTGGTTGACAACCCCCAGAAATGCGTATTTGGGTCTTCCAGCTGGAGTTCCCGGGACACCACATTTCGGCGCTGGGAATTCCGTCCGTTGCCCTCCACGACCAGGCCGTGAAAGACTTCCCAGCACCCACTACCCTACGCTGCTGTGTGAGTTCCTCGCCTAGTGAATTTCTCCCGAAGTTTTATTCCGCACTGCGCTGAGCTTCTACACCCACTGACGACCTTTTTCGCACGACCAAGGGCTGCTCATCCGCAATTTCCTGGTCTCCCGAAGCTGAAGCTGCTTTCAGGGCTGCTAACAAGCCGTCGCCGATGCAGTACTTCTCATCCACCCGAGAACTAACGTGCCAACCCGCATCATGGGGATGCTTCCGTGTGGCCATCAGCGCTGTTCTTCAGCAGAAAATCAACTCCGAGTGGCGCCCACTGGCTTCTTCTCTCGAAAGCTCCAACCTGCCGAGACTCCCACAGCGTTTGGGCGCGAGCTGCTCGCCATCTACACCACCATCCAGCACTTCCGACACTTCTTGGAGGGCCAGCCATTTATGTCGTAACAGATCACAGCCTCTGGTGTATGTCTTCCGTACAACTCTTCCAAGTACGTCGCACGTGAACTTCGTCAACTGCAAGACCGTAGAGGCTTGGGCTAGTCGGTACATACTCGAGGAAACAGCGCGAAAAACACGACAAGAAAAACAAAAGGGAGACACCCGCCCGCTGACTGACGACTGAATTCTTTATTCAGAAAGGAACACACATATACCAAACGAAAAAAGAAGAAAGAAGGGCTATATCACTGCGCATGGGCAAAAAATAGACACTGATTAGATTTGGATTTCCCGCGAATTATGACGGTTCCGGAGATATGGTTAGTTTCTGCCTCAGACAAGGCCACAGACGGAGTGCTGACGCAGACGCACCATTCCTTGCAATGGCATCAGTGTCAAATATTTCGGGCACACGCGTCATGGTAGCGTTTGCGGATCATTCACTGCGAAAAGTCAAGTCCCGCATTACGGCACAGATCACAACCACTGTAGTGTGAGGCCAAGTTGCTGCCGGTACCGGAGCGAAGGTTGTAGGCATGCTCTCTTAAGCGATCGTTTAGGCAACGACCAGTCTGTCCAATGTAGGAGCGACCACAGGGGAGAGGCACCTCGTACACCACGCCTGCTTTACCTGGACGAATGGTGGGACATGTTTCTTTTTACACGCTGGTTGTTTGGATTTCTCCTGGTTACCTGGCGGCGAAGTCGACCTAGCTTGTTAGGCACGGACAAAACTACACTAACACCTGCCCGCTGCGCGATTCTCTTTATGCTGTGGGAGACGCCATGAATGTAGGGTATGATGGCATACCTGCTTCTGCCAACCGGCTGGCTGTTTCACGGGCGACAGTTTGCACACTTTTCAAGAAGTTTTTCCGCGACGCCGGTAAGGAGTGGACGCGGGTTACCTGCACTGAGCAGCCTCTCCACTGGGAACAGAAGCTGTGCACCTGGTGATAGCAGGAGCCCTGGAAGCGTTTCACAGTGCGGCTGAGGCAACACCTCTCTTGATGAGCTTGCTGTGGGCCGAGCTGAACGGGAGAAGGCCCATCTTTGAGCGAGGAGCATACTTCCAGCAAACGTGATTCTGCTTGCACGTTAGCTTGAGGTCTAGGAAACGAAGGCTGCCATCTCAGGATACTCCTTAGTCATGTGAAGACATTGAGGACTTCACAGAACTTGGGTAAACTTCCTGGAATTGAGTAGGGGCGTCGTGATGGCTTGTTCAAGAACAATTAGAAATCGTCCACATAACGAAAAACCTTCTGAACAGACACCTGCAGAGACGATAGCGATGCGTGCAAATGCCGGTCAAATTAGCCAAGACCAGATCACTTAGTAAGGCGCAATACAGGAGCCTATGCAAACTCCCTTTTTCTGAATGTGTGGTTCGTCCCAATGAAGTTCACCGTCGAACGTAAGTATAGTTTCAGGGCTTCGAGGAAGGCAGTTGAAGAAATGGCACATTCGTTTTGAAATCTCAGGACACCATAGGGTTGTCGATGGCGTCTTCAACGACCAGGCAGATCATGTCCTGGGAATGAAAAATATAGGTTCTTGACGTCGATCGAGAACAAATTCAAAGACCAGCGTGCTGCTAGCCAAGTAATCAGAGACGGTCAATGAGGCCTTATCAGAAAGGATCATCAACAGGAAGTACACCTAAGTGCTTCTGCAGAAAGTTTCCCAGCAACCGCTGCCAGGTGCCTCGCTCGGAGACGATAGCGCGAAAAGGGCAACCTTCTTTTGAGCTTTTGCAGAAAAAAAAAGATGTTCAAGGTGAGGCGTTCGCTTTTCTTCAAAGAAGCTGCGAGCTTAGTCAACCCCACCCTGCTGCAGAACGCTACACTTCCTTCTTGAACGCCTCGGTTTCTTTCCTTCAATCGACAAAAGTTCTCTGTTACGGCTTTTTGGGATTTCTTTTGGTAGTCAGCGGCATTGAACATGGCGAAGCCACCTTCCTTGTCGGACAGAAGTAGTCGCAATCCCAGCAGACTTTAGAAACTGACAACAGAGCTCACACGCCTGCTTGCCACAGTGTTGGTTGTCGGCAAAACTGAGACGCAGTCGGAAATGCACCGTTCACGATCCTCATCTTCAGTCCGAGCAGCAAGTGATCTCACAATGGACAATGTTTCCGGGCCATCAAGTTTTGTGGGAAGGAAAAACTTGGGTCCAAGGCGTAGGGTGTCCAAATCATTCGGGGGAAGTGTCAAGTCCGAGAAAAGGTGTACACGCTGCCCGGAAGGGCAGCTGCGATGGCGCTCTTTGAGGCTGCTGCTCTTTGAGGCTCTTTGAGCAGCTCTTTGAGCAGCTCTTTGAGGCTGCTGCCATTGCAAGGAATGGTGCGTCTTACGTCAGAACTCCATCTGTGGCCTTGTCTGAGGCAGAACTAACACATCTCCTGAAGTGTCATAATTAGAGGCCAGATCTTTAGGCATTAAAAAAGCGCGTTTTAGGCGACAAAAATAGGCAAGCAAAAGAACGTTTTAGGCCTCCAAGGTCGTAATATAAGCACAATAAATTTTTACATAAATGCAAATAATTTCAATCGAAGACGTGCGCCGCCTATATCTACGATAGGAAAACAAGAAATGTTATTGTCTACAATGGCACAAAGGCGCCAGCAGTTGAACATAGCCGTGCAATTGTCCCATAAAACTGCTGGACTATAATGACGATCAATTGACTTAATTCAATAAGTACACTGCTCATATTCATGTTCAATGGCCACTGTACTCGAGCGTCGCATATAGTGAAACAGGCATGAAAAAGAATACTTGAAAGCTGGGAATACTGATTAAAAAAAGCGATACTTTATGTCTGCCTGACGCAAGTAAATTAAGACAAAACAAAAACAGACAAATAGCAAATGTAAGAGAGACTACGATTTATTAAGAAATTTGCATGTTCTTACATGAGGACTGTTAGGCACAATTAACTCTTGGCAATTTTCTCATATACAATGACATTATCCGAATTGTGCAGGCAGGACTCTGCCAAATACACTTCCGCCCATTTGAAGTGCACTTGTTTGTAGAAATCTGTTTGGAGAGCACGCGGAACGTAGTCTAAGAATCACGGTGAAGATTGTGCAAACAATAGCAAACTACCATCATCTCCAGATTTTTGGATTCAAAATTGTGCCTCTTGTCACGGGGAATGATCTCATACGCTGAGAAGGAACGCCCGATGGCGGTGAACACCTTAAGAAGTAAATTACAAACAAAACAAAAGCCGTGTGCACATCATATTTTTCTTTCCTCTTTGGCCGCCACTGCTGCGATCGGGTCGCAGCAGACAAAAGGTGCCCAAAACGTCTGCTGCGACCCATGACGTCACGTCCGCTAAAACCCATGATGTCACATCCGTTTATTTTCATGGCGGCTGTTTTTGGGGGTGGGTCGCGTTGTGAAGCGGTCCGTATTCCGTGCGTTCTTACAGCGTAAGTAATCCATTTTTCCACTATATATGCATGTAATAAAAGGTTGGGGCTGTCAGCTGCTTGATGTGTTGCCGTTAGTTATCTTGCGCGCATATTTTGCCTCGTGACAGCCTCCGTGGAGCCGGCCCGTGGAATGGGCCGTGGCATCCCATATAAAGCTATAAAGCTGATCCTCCGTCAGGATCGTTAGTACGTAGAACCATCCAGTAGTGGGGTTCAGTGAACGATGCGTGAAAAAACGAGGACGCAAGAAAATCCTGGCAAGGTGAGCTGTTCCGCCAGATCGTGTGAAATGGCGTTTTTGCGCGAGATGGTCGAACAGCTTTGCCACTGCTTTTCTACAGCTTTGCTGCATTTCATTCAGTCATCACCTGCATTATTTTTAATAAGACAAATGACATTATTGCGTGAAATAGCGTCTTGAACTTTCCCAACAACAGCCAGTGCCACCGTGCCTGTTGCATGCACGCTTACCAGCTACACGCTGTCCTGATGCAGTTAGAACGATTATGACGCAGTATCACCCTGCCACTGCGGGATGCAGGATCACTACATGACAATACAATTAAAATAACTAAAGGAATGAATGCAATCAGTGTGGTTTTAAACGTTGCCAAGCGTGATAAGTGGACCTGCCTCGTAAGATGTGTTGAATGAATCGGCTTCCTAGTCAGCTTTGCCGCAGTAGACTTGTGTTACGCGGTGAAGCTTACCCAAAAATTATTGCAGTGAAGCATACCAAAAGTGAAAGGGGCGCTATCGCGGGACATTTAGTATGTGTTCCTTAACTATGTACGCGCGCACTCGCCGTCTCCCATCACATTACGCGCGCCGAGGAGCGTAGTAAGTATTGGCAGGTGTACTCACATATATGAAAAAGTTGTTGCAGTTTCACCTGAAAGGTGAAGCATCAATTACGATAGCAAATTTGAAGAGAGCTATACGGAGTAATGATAGCAGCTTTATCAGCTGTATAAACTTGGACATGCAGCAGCACCGGCAACAAGTAGAACTGTTGTCGACGCCGTCGGCGTTTTGCCCGCTTTCGCTCAAAATGCGTGCGGCGTTGGTGACTGTTGCCGGAGCCTCTGATATAAATAGGCACTTGGTGCCGCAGCTAAACGTCGCCTCCCTTCCCTCCCTCCCCCCACGGCCTTTCGTGCGTCGGAAGAAGGCACGTTTGCTCTACATATATGGTGATTGTAGAGGAGGAAAGAGACGCCTACTTATGCAGCCCTTAAGGGAGCACAGAGCAGAACGTGCGTTTGTTCTCCGCCGTGCGTTCACTCCCCGTGAAAGCGCGCGTCCCTCGCGCCCTTTCACTCGCACATACAGCGTTCGGCGCGCGGCGACGATTTAATCTCCATTGACGTCATACGGAACCTCACGGCGACGCCGACGGCAGAAATCTGCTTTTGAGTGTCCATATAATTGCTATCGCAATAAACCTGCAAAGCTGGTTAAGGCAAGCTCCCTTGTCGAAACGTTTGCACCAGTCTGTTCGACCGCTGTTATATCACCGCAATTTGTATATTGCGGTGAAGCATACCGATAGTCACGCGAATCGGGAGTGTAGGGTTTCAGCCAGCGACGAACCCTACTAGTCTCAACGTTCTAGTCTCAACAAAGCATATTTTTGCGGCAGGATGATGTTTCGACAACATTTGTTGGCTAAATCTTTACATGCCAAGTTAGCTCTTTTCAGTATCAATATGCTTTACCGCAATACAGAAGAATCCTCGCTGCAGGATACATCCACCGTAGTTTACCTAAACCCTACGTGATAGGTTCACCCTTGCCGCTATTAGTATGCTTCACTGCAAAACACTGTGTATTACGGTGAAACATACTAAAACGCATTTGTCAGTTCACGATGCAAGGACCCTTGCCCTTTCGCTTTTGTATTATGACATTCATTATAATGACATATTCACTGCTAAAACATTCACATTGAAATGGAGACATGAACAATGATGGCAGCGTGTGTGATGTTTTATCATTTGCTTTGTTGCGTACCTGTCATAATGCTAAAATTTTCCTTTCCTTTTAAAGTGCTTACGTACATCACACCGCAAGGAGTCACTGTGTAATTAGTGGCCTTGTCTTGTTAAAAAACCAGGCTCTTCTCAAGAGAGGGTGGGGTTAAGTACCTGTGAAAATTTTTTTAGTGGGGTTGTGTTCTGAGGAGAAATCAGATGCCATAAACAGACCTGTGGTATCCTGGGTTTGAGTATTTAACGGTGGAAAGAATACAAAATACATTATATTTCTTGCCTGAAACCAAGAAGTAAGTGAAATATGTAAAAATATTAAATAGCGCCCATGAGGAACTGCAAGCTGTGCACACCTAGGCCCAAAACGCACTTCTCCTGCTCCAGTCCATGCAGGCTATCAGCTGCTTCAATCCTCTAGTACATTCTCAGAGGTGCAGTAATTTTTCTGAATTTTGCTCTAGCGTGCCCTAGACATAATTGAGTGATTTGCAGTTGCAACTGGACTGCAGCCTCAGCTTGGGAGACCAGTGGCAGGGCACATTTTGTAAAACTAAGCTACACATAGCATTACCAGTTTGAGCAGAAACCTGTTTATATATGCGTCACCTTTGGCATCTAGATTTTTACCATGAATTCAGAAAAATCTCCAGCACATCGAGTGCCTAGATTTGAAATGCTGTATAAGTTGTCTTGTTCATTGCGGTTGCGCTTAACTTCTGTCCAAATGGGAGCATTTCTGCATAGCGCATCAAGGACCATTCTTATTCACACGCCTTCCTTTTATTTATCTTACCTACACTCAAGAGCAAACATATATAGCACGTGACTTACATTGCCATGTTTAGTAGCACAGTGCACGTAGCTGGTGATGGCTCATTCAAGCTAAGCATTACTACAACTGTAGCGAAGCGTTGGAACTCTGAAGTGGGTCATCCGCTCCAGCGCCTTGAAGCGATGGATGGATGGATGGATGGATGAGGCTGAACCCTTTAAATCGGGCGGTGGCATACGCCACCTAGCCATGGCTATTAACATAATTTGTACTTTGTGGTGGGTGGGTGAAATTTCACCCCTGCCTTAATTTTATCCACCAATCAGATAACCTCTGTTTGGTTATTTCTACCCGCTTAAAGTCTATTTTGCCTTCACTGTCCCTAAACCCCAATGCTTTGAAAAAATCAGCCCCGTTGCCTTGCACTGTAGGGTTAAGCCCCTTACAGAAAAGTATGAGGTGTTCAGCCGTTTCCTCTTCTTCTCCACACGCACAGCACAACGTGTCTATACCTTGGTACTTGACTCGGTACACCTTAGTCCGCAATACTCCCGTCCTGGCTTCAAACAACAAAGAGCTTCCCCTAGAATTATCGTAGATATTTTCTTTGGCAATTTCTTGCTTGAAAGTTCGGTATGTGCCCAGTGCTGATTTCGTCTGCATCCCTGTTTTCCACAGACCCCTCTCTGTTTCCTTAACCTTTTTCTTATCCGCTGTTTCCTGGTTTGCACCCTCCTGCTGTCCAAATATTTGATTGACAGTTTTATGGTAAGCTTCCTCCATTTGTATCAACATTCCTCATGTACAAATAACTGAAAACTCTCCTTGCCCACCGCTTTTCTGCCATCTCTCTCAATCGCTCCTCAAATTCCATCTTGCTGCTGGCTTCCCTGCCCTCGAATGACGTCCATCCCATGTCACCCTGTACCCCCTGATTTGGTGTATTTCCGTGTGCTCCCAGAGCCAGTCTACCTACCCCTCGCTGCTTAACTTCCAACCTTGCTCGAACCTCTGATCTCATGCACAGGACCGCATTGCCGAAAGTCAAACTAGGGACCATCACCCCTTTCCAAATCCCTCTCACCACTTCGTACCTATTGTAATTCCACAGTGCCCTATTTTTCATCACAGCTGCATTTCTGCTACCTTTAGCCGTCACATATTTTTCATGTTCTGTTAGGTACTCAGCCACATTGTTTATCCACACTCCAAGATATTTGTACTTATCCACCACCTCCAGCGTAACCTCCTGTATCCTATGCTCGCTGCCCTGATTATCATTAAAAGTCATGACTGCCGATTTTTCTTTACTAAACTTCAAACCTAAGCTATCTCCCTCTTTACCACAGATGTCCATTAATCTCTGCAAGTCTTCCTTGCTGTCAGCCATAAGTACAATGTCATCTGCATACATCAGTCCTGGTAATGACTGTTTAATCCATTCCTCCCTGCTTGAAATAGGAAAGGTTGAAGCCAAGTCCGCTCCTCTCTAATTTGTTCTCTAATCCTTGTAAATACAGCATGAACAACAGAGGTGACAGAGGGCACCCCTGCCTAAGCCCCTGCTGTATCTCTATAGGCCCAGATACCTTGTTTTCCCATTTATAAGCACCCTGATTACTTTTATAGATATCTTTTAAAAGATTTCTTACTCCATCTTCCACCTCTAGAGTGCCCAGTATGTCCCCACAAATCCTTTTGGATTACACTGTCATAGGCTCCCTTGATATCAGAAAGGCAAGCCATAGGGGCCTGTGTTCCTTTTCTGCTATTTCAATACACTGTGTCAATGAGAACAGATATCTTCTAACCTTCTTTGTTTCCGGAACCCATATTGTAGTTCCCCAGCACCTCCTCGCTCTCCACCCATGCCTGCAGTCTGTCCTTTATAATCTGCATCACCACCCTGTAAACCACTGACGTCACTGTTATGGGACGGTGGTTGTTTATGTCGGCTTTGTCCCCCTTTCCCTTATATATCATGCTCAAGCGGGTCGTCCGCTCCAGCGCCTTCTAGTGGCCGGGTCGTTTTCTTCGGCTCTCGAGCGCCGCTCGTGCTGAGAGTCCGTGCTGCGCTTTTTGGACTGTCACTCTTGTGCTGCTTTAAGTGCCGTCTAATAAACACCCTTATAAATTGGTGGAGAGTGCTGTACCCTCAAAACCGCTCCGAAACCCCTTCGATGCCCCTGGAGCTTCGATCGCGTGCACTAACAATCTTTAATGCCGCAAGACGCCTCCCAGCAAACGCCTCCTCCCGCACCCCCCGCCTGTCCCGGTGTCCCTCGTCAACGCGACCCACCTATCTTCACTGGCGCGGATGGCACCGACGTGGAGGACTGGCTCGCTATCTACGAGCGCGTGAGTGTACCCACAAATGGGACGAGGCAGCCAAATTGAGCAACTTGGTCTTTTACCTCGCGGGCGTAGCAAGTCTGTGGTACAACAACCACGAATCCGATTTCCCGACCTGGTCCGCTTTCAAGACTGCCATTATCGACGTGTTTGGCCGCCCTGCTGTTCGTAAGCTGCAGGCAGAACAGCGTTTGCGTGCACGCGCTCAGCAGACCGGGGAATCTTTCACCAGTTACACAGAGGACATTCTGGACTTATGCAAGAAATCAAACGCGACCATGTCTGAATGGATAAGATCAAACATGTCATGAAGGGCATCGACGACGACGCCTTCACCATGCTCCTCGCCAAAAATCCTCGCACGGTGGCAGAGCTAATAACTCTGTGCCAGAGTTATGAGGAGCTACGCCGGCAGCGGTCGTTGACCCCGTCGGCCCCCAGCACGGGACGCAGATCTCGCTGGCTTGTCAACCGTTTCTGACCACACCACCTTGCTGGCACAAATGAAACATTTGTGCGCGAAGAAATCGCACGACAGCTCTCTCTGCTGCCCTTTGCTCACCCGCAGCATCTGGAACAGCCATCAACAACACTCCCGCCTCCCCTCCGCCAAGTGAGCAGGAAATCGCCGAAGTCATGCCCGAATATCACCAGCGCCCTCCGGCACCAGCGCCACTTAGCTATGCTGAAGTTGTCGCCAGGCAAGCCCAACCAATCACTGCGGCTGCTCCGTTTAGTTAGGCCGAAGCCGTCGCTGGACCTCAGTCGTTCGAAGCGGTTGTGCCGCCTACGTACGCCGATGTCACTAGGCTCCGTCTGCAGCCCACCATGCAGCCATATCAGCAGCCGCTACGTCCATCGCGTCCTGAACCATGGGTGGGACCCTCTCCGGCAAACCGTTGGCGCGCTTCCGACAACCGTCCCATATGCTTTGCGTGTGGTTACGCCGGCCGTGTTGCACGTTTTTGCAATCGCATGCAGTCGCCTAGAGTCGCATCGCCCGTCATGAGCCAGTCCAGCCGCCCTAATTACGAACCACCGCCGCCTGTGTCACCGACGTTTCCGCCCTGCTCATTCTACCCGCCGTTCGCCGTCTCCACGACGTCGCTCATTGTCGCCGATGCGGCCACGTCAGGTCACACGAGATCGGGAAAACTAGTCGTCGCAGCCCACGAGGCAAGGGCTGCGACGCTATCGAACGGTGAAAGCCCTCAGGAGAAACCAATCGAACATAATAGACGTGTTTGTTGACGGTGTTCACGCATCTGCCCTTATAGACACTGGAGCCGCCGTATCCGTTATGGACGCCAAACTTAGCCGTTTCCTACGCAAAGTGACGACGCAACTTTCGGGGCTATCCCTTCGTACGGCTAGCGCCCAAAGTATTCACCCAACAGCAGTATCCACAGCTCGCGTCATTCGGACGCCATGTATGCCGTCGAATTCATCATCATTCCTGCATGCTCGCACGACATCATCCTGGGATAGGATTTTCTCTCCTGCCACAACGCCGTCATTCATTGCACACCTGCTTAAATAGAACTCTCGCCGTTCTCAGAGATGACTTCGGCAGACAGACCATCGCTTTCGCACAAGATACTCGTCACAGAAGATACCAAGTGCCTCCGAACGCGTCAGCGGCTGTGTCAGTGTACTGCGACGGTCTCTGCGACACAATTGCACTCCTTTCGCCATCTGACCACATTCGCACTAAGAAAGGATTGTTGGTGCCCTTTGCGACAGTGCAAATCACTCACGGTGACAGCGCTATTTTTGTTAGTAATCCATCCCCATATACTGTCACATTGCTGCGAGGGGAATGTTTCGGCAGAGTGGAACCCCTCGAAGACGCACAAGTTGTCGACGCACCACACGCACTGGCCCACCTCCTGTACGCTCAGTGCTGTTTCGAAGTCGGATTCATCGTCCGAAGATGTATTTGGCACCTCCATCGATGAAAACCTTACGCCAGTCCAGCGTTCACAGCTTCTGTGCCTGTTGGAAGAATTTCGCCCATCTTTCTATGTCGCGCAGACTTCCCTGGGCCGCACGTCCACTGTCACGCATGGCATCGACACTGGCTCCCAACCGCCACTGCGGCAACGTCCATATCGCGTCTCTTCTGCAGAGCGTCGTGTAATTAACGAGCAAGTCGACGAAATGCTTCAACGGGATGTTATTCGACCATCAAACAGTCCCTGGGCGTCTCCGGTCGTTCTTGTTGCGAAGAAGGACGGTGCCGTACGGTTCTGCGTGGACTACCGACGGCTCAACAAGATAACCCGCAAGGACGTCTATCCGCTGCCACGAATAGACGACGCGATTGACAGCCTGCAAGGAGCTGAATTCTTTTCATCGCTCGATTTGTGCTCAGGGTACTGAAGTCCCTCTCGCTGAGGACGCTCGACCGAAGACAGCCTTCGTCATGCCCGACGGCTTGTACGAATTCGACACCATGCCGTTCGGACTGTAATGCGCCCGCGACCTTCGAGCGCATGATGGATACCGTCTTGCCGAACCTGAAATGGCACTCGTGCTTGTGCTACCTCGACGACGTCGTCGTTTTTGCTCCGGACTTCTCCACGCATCTTCAACGCCTCCGGCAAGTTTTGACGCATTTGAGCAACGCTGGCCTACAGTTGAAGCTAAAGAACTGCCGATTTGCAGCACGGCAGCTGGCAATACTGGGCTACGTCGTGTCCAAGGATGGCATTCTCCCAGATCCAGCCAAGCTTCGGGCCGTAGCCGAGTTCTCCAGACCTACGTCCGTCAAAGAACTGCGCAGTTTCATAGGTCTATGTTCTTACTTTCGACGTTTCATTCGAAAATTCGCCACTATTATATCGCCACTGACGAAGCTCCTTGGCAGTAAGGGGCCCCTCGACTCGTGGTCGTCAGTGTGCGAGGACGCGTTCACAAAGCTCCGTCGTTTGTTGACGTTTCCGCCCATACTACGCCACTACGACCCTATGGCCCCTACAGAGGTACAGACGGACGCCAGCGGCGTTGGCCTTGGCGCTGTCCTTGCGCAGCGCAAGCCAGGGTTCCCTGAATATGTCGTCGCGTATGCAAGTCGTACGCTTACTAAAGCCGAGGCCAACTACACCGTCTCCTAAACAAAATGCCTGGCGATCATCTGGGTCATTACGAAGTTTCACCCTTATTTGTATGGCCGCCTGTTCGATGTCGTTACTGACCACCATGAGCTCTGCTGGCTGTCGTCATTGAAGGATCCCTCAGGCCGTCTCGCCCGTTGGGCACTTCGTCTGCAGGACTACGACATCCGCGTGCTCTACTGCAACGGACGCCAACATCCCGATGCCGACGCCCTCTCGCGCTCCCCCTTTCCCGATGACAACGCCCGCTGCTCAGGAACTCAACTGGCCGTTTCTTCCATCGACCTTCACATCATCGCTACAGAACAGCGCAAGGACCAATGGATTGTCTCGCGGATAGACTTGCTCACTGATCCGTCGGCAACACCACCCACTCGCGCATTGCGTCGTCAAGCCCACCATTTCGCCATTCGCGACGAGCTACTTCACCGACGCAATTACAGCGCCGACGGCTGCCAGTGGTTACTGGTAGTACCCCGCAGTCTCCGTTCTCAATTATGTGAATCGTTCCACTCTGATTCGCAGTGTGCACACTCTGGGGTATACAAAACTTACCACCGAATTCGACAACGGTACTTTTGGCGGGGAATGTACCGGTACGTGCAGAAATTTGTTAGCTCCTGCCTCGATTGTCAGCGCCGGAAATCTTCGCCGAACCTCTCGCCAGCAGGTATACAACCTTTACCTTGTCCTAACCAGCCGTTTGGGCGCGTTGGCATCGATTTATACGGACCTCTTCCTCTGACGTCGGCTGGTAACCGCTGGGCCATCGTCGCTGTTGACCTTCTCACGCGATACGCCGAAACAGCCGCCCTTCCAGCTGCTACAGCACGAGATGTTGCCTCCTTCCTGCTCCACCGATTCATCCTACGTCACGGTCCACCCCAGGAGCTACTCGAGCTATCGAGGCCGTGTCTTCTTGTCGGAAGTCGTCGAAGCCATTGTCAAAGAGTGTCACGTCGTTCACCGCAAAACTACTGCTTACCACCCACAGACAAACGGTCTCACAGAGCGATTTAACCGCACGCTCGGCGACCTGCTCTCAATGTGCATCGCCTCCGACCACAGAAATTGGGATGCCATTCTGCCCTTCGTCACCTACGCCTACAATACGGCCCCTCAGAGTACTACTGGCTTCTCGCCGTTCTTCTTATTGTACGGCCGCCACCCGTCGCACACGATCGACACGATCCTTCCATACAGGCCAGACACGTCTAAGTATACGCCTATATCTGCCACAGCCAGACATGTTGAAGAGTGTCGCGACGTTGCCCGGACCTTTACTGCAAATGAACAAGAGCGGCCGAAGAGCTTCCGCGGTGACAGCACCATTTCTGCGCCCACGTTTTCCCCTGGGGCGCTCGTCTGGCTCTCAGTCCCTACCACCGCAACTGGACTCTCTTCGAAACTACTGCCCAAATACGAAGGCCCCTACCGTGTCGTCAAACGCACGTCTCCTGTGAATTACCTTATCGAACCCGTTGAACCATCTTCAGACATGCGCCGTCGAGGGCGCGACATCGTCAATGTGGAGCGCCTCAAGATATACCATGACCCACTCATGGTGACAACCTGTTAAGTCGCCGGGCGGCTCCCTTTTCACACCCGGGGTAATTGTAGCGAAGCATTGGAACTCTGAAGTGGGTCGTCGCTCCAGCGCCTTGAAGTGGGTCGTCCGCTCCAGCGCCTTCTAGTGGGTCGTTTTCTTCGGCTCTCGAGCGCCGCTCGTGCTGAGAGTCGGTGCTGCGCTTTTTGGACTGTCGCTCTTGCGCTGCTTTAAGTGCCATCTAATAAACACCCTTATACAACCTTTAACTGTAGGTATTATGGTGTGAGAGCAGAAAAATCGATATGCAAAGACAGTTGGGCATGTTAAGACGACATCTTTTTGTGTGTGAAAAGGTGAAAGATACACAAAATGGGTAGAACACGTGCACTTTCATCTTTCTCACACACAAAAAAAAAAGAACGTCGGAGGAATAAGGTTTCTTCACTGTGCCATAGAAATTGTATGTTTGCTCTCAAATGTAATTCTGATTCGTTGGATTTGTTCTTGTGCTGTTTTTCTTGAGTGTGCTTTACTTTTTCCGCGTCAACGTTTCAAACTCGTTTTTATTTTCACAGACTTAACATCCCACGTCTTGGTTTGACTTCCTGGTACAGGATACTTGCCGTTGGCATGGAGTGATGAAGCAGCATGGTGTACTTCTATTAAAAGCACAGATTACACCAATAGAGATGCAGTTCACCAAAAAAACATGTGTGCTGAAAATAAAGTGTTCCTACCCACATTCCTCATTGTATAATTATGCTTGTATCCCTGTATTCTCTTCAGCAAAACCCCTTATATGGGGAATTGATTGTGATAAGTGCTTGTGAGAGTTTTCAGGAAGTGCTTTGAACCCTTTTTACTGGTGCGCAGGTAAATATGCACATACTGTAAAATTGAAACATCAGGTGGAGTAGCAAACTGTCATGAGTAAGACGCCGGCGGCGACACAAAAGAAGAAAAGGACGAAGTAAACGGAGCGTTCTGAACGGCGCGAGCGCGCGAGGCGCGTGACCCGAGGTATGGTCGAGGGAGAAACAGCACTGAGCGAGCATTATCGACGTGGCTCCGGGCCAGGAAGGTCGCATCGCCAGCTCCGCTCTGGCGACGGGAGACTTGGGGGTCTGGCCGAGTCCGTGACGCGGGCGGTCCAAGGTGTGGCCGTCGACCTCGGCAAGTTCGAGTGAGGCTCCTGGACTGGCTGCAGCCTCTCACGGCAGGACCGGGCACCCCAGAGAGGACCCCTCTTCCACGGCAGACCGGCACGTTTGACGATCCCCGGAACGCCACGTCGGCACTCGGGAAAGGAGCTGGACGGAAGCGGTGGCCGAGCACGTCGCTAGGCCTAACCCGTCAAGCCTTCCGGCCACGTCAGCAACAGCGACCGGGTTATACAGGCTTCGGAGGCGAACAAGTTCAAGGACCGACTGCAAGGCAGCCACGACTATGCGACAGTCGGCGAAAGCAACGACTTTAAGAAAGGTCCAACGAAATCCCCACCGGGAGAATACGAGCAACGAGTACGAACGGAGTAAGGACGATCCATTCTTGTAGTAGGCCAGAGTTGCCAGACGTTTGTGTAGGAAACGCCCAGAATCAGTGTGGTCGGAATTAAGGACACGTTTAGTGATTATTAAGGGTTAGGTTGTACATGTGTTAGTATTTTTCCTGCAGCGTGTTTTAGTGTGCTTAAGTTTATGGTTATGAATTTATTAGGTTGTACATTTTCCAGCATTTATTTGTTTAGTGTAATGTGAGTTCTTAGTTTGAGGTTTTTGGGTTTTGTGTGAGATTAAAATCTGCTTGCTGTGTTGCCATGCGTCTTCCCTCTCCATCTCTCATAACACCGGCACGCCTCCGAGATCGGTGACAAAAACACGTCACAATTGGCGAGCCTGCCAGGATCCGTCCCGGATTCTATCCAGCCCAGTCACTCATACTCGGGAGTTGCAGAGATGGATTGGGAGGCGTTATCGGCCACCATTCGCAAGCAGAAGCTCAGCAAGGAACAGGGCCTCAAACTAATTGAGGATGCAAGGAAAAGCGTGGAGGCGGCAGCCGAAAAAGCGTACGAGGAGAGGAGGCAGCTCCAAGAGAAAGAGCTCAAGAAGCTGCGAGAAGAGCTACAGGCATTACAAATGAAAGAGCGTGAGGCGGAGTCTATGATTGAGAGTAGACCCAATAGCGTAGTGGAGCGGCATGACACGAGAGAGATGCCAGAAGTAGGCACATTAGATAGCGCCCGTGACGGCGTTGAGGAGAAGCTCACCACTGAGGAGCCTTTGACTCATAGTGAGCAGGATAAGAGGATGGCCGACGTCCCGATAGAGATTTCCATGCCCAAAGAGGCAGAAAAGAGAAGAGGAAGTAGCTTCACCTCGTAGCAATAGGGGGTTGGTAGTGGAGAATGAGTACAAGGATAGCCAAGCATCAGAAGCGATGAGTCGGTCAAACTCCGAGAGAAACGAGAAAGACGATAGAGACCTTAGTCACTTAAAACGCGCAACACGAAGGAGTAAGAAGAAGATTCACCGGAGATTGAAAAGGAAAAAGCGTAATAAAACACGTGCGCATGAGATGAGTACGCCAATGGAAAAGTCGAACAAGCCAGAGTTAAGGCAGGGATATTCCAAGCTGCACGAGAGATGTGCTAGAGGAGGAAAGCGGAAGAAGCAGAAAGAAAGTAGGTAGGCATGGGAGCTTAGGAAAAGGCGGAGAAAGTGAACAGATATGACCGGCAATATACAAAAGAAATATTCAGGAATGCCCTCGGACAATCGAATTGACAGTTTTTACAAATGTGTATAGATACCAAGTTTATTCTTATAGAGTGTTTGGGACAATAAGCATTAAGAACAATTGAGTGCAGTGTATTGTGTGAACAGAAGATAGGGGAACGGGTGCAAAGAAAAAAGAGTCGGACAGCAGCGGAGTTTATAAAGAAAAATAATTTATTGTACCGGAGATGTATATTTAGTTCAGGTAGGGAAGTATTACAGTTGATGGTCCCGAAGGAACTGAGGAATAAAGTACTGAAGTTAGGGCATGATAGTGTAACGGCAGGTCACCAGGGAATCAAAGACACGTTACAAAAATAACAGAAGAGTTCTTTTGGCTGGGAGTGCAGAGTGACGTGAAACGATATGTAAAATCATGTGACGTATGATAAAAGACGATGGCTAAGGGGAAAAACGAGGAGAAGACTGGTGTTTGTTTGGTGATTGCCGATGACAAGGACATAGCGTTGACGATATAGCCAACCAAGTGTTAGATAGGCTACAAGACTAGGGAACTTGTGGGGCACAAATTGGGAACGGGACGAGTCGAGCCCAAGGAGGACACACGAGATAGAATACAAGCAGTGTGCAGGCCCCAGGCAGAGAAACAAGGTCGAGGAAGGACGTTCAGATCTACCTGGGCGAACAGAAGTTGGGCGAAGCGAGATGCAGTGTTTAACAGAGGAGCCCGCGTATATAAAGCTAAGCCGATGTATAACAGATATAATGAGAGGGACCCTTACTTTCCACATAGAGTACATTAAAGGACGACAGAATGTGGGGGCAGATTACATGAGCAGGGCGATGAACTGACCAAGCAGTGATAACATAACGCGGACAAAACAAATGTATATACGTGAAGTGGTGCGAACAATGAACTCGTGAGTGCTGTGAACAGTGCAACTAGTGAAACGTGCGCGACAGTGCAGTGAAGTGTGGTGATGAGTGGTAAGCGAAGACGACGCACAGAAGAACACTCAAGCCACAACGAAAGTCAAGTTTGCCGCCCAAAAAGGTCAAGAGGAAGCAGTTTTTTGAAAAAAAAAACTCTTAAAAGGGGAGCCATGCCATGAGTAAGACGCCGGCGGCGACATAAAAGAAGAAAAGGACGAAGTAAACGGAGCGTTCTGAACGGCGCGAGCGCGCGAGGCGCGTTACCCGAGGTATGGTCGAGGGAGAAACGGCACTGAGCGAGCATTATCGACGTGGCTCCGGGCCAGGAAGGTCGCATCGCCAGCTCCGCTCTGGCGACGGGAGACTTGGGGGTCTGGCCGAGTCCGTGACGCGGGCAGTCCAAGGTGTGGCCGTCGACCTCGGCAAGTTCGAGTGAGGCTCCTGGACTGGCTGCAGCCTCTCACGGCAGGACCGAGCACCCCAGAGAGGACCCCTCTTCCACGGCAGACCGGCACGTTTGATGATCCCCGGAACGCCACGTCGGCACTCGGGAAAGGAGCTGGACGGAAGCGGTGGCCGAGCACGTCGCTAGGCCTAACCCGTCAAGCCTTCCGGCCACGTCAGCAACAGCGACCGGGTTGTACAGGCTTCGGAGGCGAACAAGTTCAAGGACCGACTGCAAGGCAGCCACGACTATGCGACAGTCGGCGAAAGCAACGACTTTAAGAAAGGTCCAACGAAATCCCCACCGGGAGAATACGAGCAACGAGGACGAACGGAGTCAGGACGATCCATTCTTGTAGTAGGCCAGAGTTGCCAGACGTTTGTGTAGGAAACGCCCAGAATCAGTGTGGTCGGAATTAAGGACACGTTTAGTGATTATTAAGGGTTAGGTTGTACATGTGTTAGTATTTTTCCTGCAGCGTGTTTTAGTGTGCTTAAGTTTATGGTTATGAATTTATTAGGTTTGTACATTTTCCAGCATTTATTTGTTTAGTGTAGTGTGAGTTCTTAGTTTGAGGTTTTTGGGTTTTGTGTGAGATTAAAATCTGCTTGCTGTGTTGCCAGTGCGTCTTCCCTCTCCATCTCTCATAACACCCGCACACCCCCGAGATCGGTGACAAAAAGAAAAACATCACACAAACACCAATGCTTGATGTGGCATTTGTCGGGCTTGTGTGTCAGCACATTTTCCATACAACAATGTACTCTAGGACAGAGCATGCTAGCACTACAAAGCACCCATCTTTTATGTTAGGTATACATTACTACAAGCTCTTTAAAGATGGTCACAAGAGAAATGCTGGCTTTAATTGAAAACTAAAGATGAAGAAAGCTGTGCAAATGTATAGAGAAATTATGCAATCTGTGGCGTTTACTCCGTTCAGATAATGTCCGAACGTGCCATAAGGCCTTCATAGCTGAAACCTTAGTAAACAACTGGTAATGCAATTAAAGAATCTTGCTACACCTCTAAAAATGAGGCAGCGAAATGAAATCAGTGTCACAATTCCTTTTTGTTATTACTTCGTTTGGATCGAATATACTGATTGTAACAACACAAAGTGGAGGGGGTGATGCTCATTAGAGAAATGTTAGTCTATTTTTATATTCCACCTTCTCTACATTCAAAGTGCAGTAAAGTTACCATGGAAAGCTACAGTGAAGCCATTGGTTGAGTCTGTATTAGAGCACTGCACGGGCTTGGGCTTACCCGAAAGCCTGAGCCCGGCCCGGCCCACGGGCCGGGCCAGACCGGGTAGAACAGTTTTTTCACGGGCTCGGGCCGGGCTCGGGCACGGCGTGCGCTTTTTGACCCGGGCCCGTGCCGGGCTCGGGTTTTTTCACGCGGGCCCGGGCCGGGCTCGGGCTTTCTGGTGGTGTGCATGTAACGTGCAGCGAGTTATTCTCGGGCGTCTCAACTCTGAAAAACATATTTTTTGGTCTCGGGCCGGGTTCGGGCCGGTTTCGAGTCGGGCCGGGCTCGGGCCTAAGGTAAAGGGGTGGTGGGCCGTGCCGGGCGGCTAACGTAGATTATTTCTGGGCCCGGGCCGGGCCCAGAAATAATCACAGGGGTAATATTCTGCAAGTGTCAACCAAACGGACATATCCATTTCAACTGCTGCTTAAGTTCTGATTGGCTGGGCTGGGGCACAGGTGAGAAGGAGACAGATGCCCCAGTCAATCAACACTTCAGCAACTGATGAAATGGACGTGTCCACTAGGTGAATACTTTCAGAACGCCCCCCCCCCCCCGCCCCCGCAGTTCTGTCTGTGACCAGCATGCCTGGTATGGCACCCTTGTTTCAATGTCCGTCTTTTTATCAGCAAAAGTGTGGAAGAACGACGTTTGTGCATGAAAAGTTTTCCTGAGGTTGTCTGCCTTGAAACCCATGGGGGTAATCACAGGAAACGGGGCGGATCCAGAGTAGCACCAAAGGAGAAGACTTCATCGAAACAAATATGGAGGGGGGTTACTGCATGCTCAAATTTGTGAGCTCACAAGTTTGCCAAGACCGAGTCGTGTCAGTAGTTGATGAAGCCTACATGGTTAATGAATAACCACATAGGCTAAAATTATTTAGGTACTGTTTATGAGGACTACATATTTTCTGGAAATCTCTGAAAATAATTGTGCAAGCGCAGAATAACACCCTCCACTAGTGGTGACGTCCTTCAAAGAATGAAAATATATGAGTTGTAGTACCTGTGTGGTGAATAAAGTTACATTAAAAAAGAACTCGGCAATGGAAACAAAATTCAAAGAGTAGTACTCCAAATACATTGCCTCTTCTTTAGGACTAGATGAATGCAATTAATTATAATAATCAATTGAAAATTGAATGCCAACCACAAAAATAAAAATATTAAATGCTTCAGCATATTAAACACCTCTCTCAGTACCTGAGAGCCATGATTGTGAACAAAGCTCCAGTTGAACCATCTCTAATTTTTCATTTTATGGTTTATGTGTAAACTACCACCATGCCTCTTTCGACCAGACCTGACGAGCTTCCGTCAAACTATTCACTACTACAATGCAAATAATTTGAGGTTGGCAAATGTAAATTTTTTCTAATGGGAATAGTAAGTATTGAATAGTCGAATACAGATGCATACATTTACAGCAGGCATATTTATCTTAGTATAATTAAGCACCGTGCTTGTACTGACTGCAAAAAAAGAAAGAAAATACTGCTAACTATCAGGGAAGATTAGGATTATTTTTAAACACAAGTTCACTAACTGTCATTTAAAAAACTGCACAAACACCTCTCAAAATCTTAAGAGCCGAGTGGCAAACAAGATTTCTAAGAATAAATAGCTGCTGTATGACTAGCTAGAAAAAAAGTACTAAATAAATGGTTGCTGCAGAAAAAAAAAAACGTTTGACAAAAGCTGAAGAAGGACTATATTGCTGTAAATAAGACATGTAAAAGGACAGGTTGCGAGAAAAAAATCACTGGTTATAAAAAATTTAAATTACTAGACTGTCAAATAAATTAAATGATAGACTATAAGCAAAAATAGGGAGTTGTCATGTAGCCTTCCATCATGAAACCAAGAACACAGCTTGCATTACCAATTTTGTTTCTGCATTGCTTCGAAAACTTTTGTTGTTTCACTTGTGATAATTTGTGATACTTTGTTAGCAGATGGTGAACAGTAACAAGTTTAACACTCGGTTACTGCGAAGTATTTGGCTATTTTTACTTAAACAAAAATGCTGAATAGTTAATTATTTTAGAATACGAATAGTTAGCGTGTAATGTTCGATTCATATTCAAAACTTAAAATAGTCTTCCACCCCTACAAATAATACTTCCTTTACCAGTGTTCATGCCAAAGCCCCCCCTCCCCCCTCCTTAATATGTACTAGGCATCCACCTCTACAATCCTGAGGCATACTGACATTATGCCGTGTGGCAACCCAAGCAAATAAAAAAAATCCTGAGGCATGATTAGATTTGCATTGTGTGGTAAGTACCAGTCTGCTATAGCTTGGATCTGACTGCTGTGCTGAGTAATTGTACATCACATACTTGTAACAGTCAAGTAGTGCTTCTCAAAAATCGTGTTGGAACTGCACACACTAAAACATAAGCTTGGATATTCAAAAGACAAGTACGTGTTTTGCTTGCCAATCGACTTTTAGTGTGCTCATTTATGTAAGGTGTGCTGTTAAACGAATATTGTAATTTGCCAATGCAAAGAAAAAACAAGCCAGTATCTCTTGCTTTATATATATATGCACTGAACCAAGAAAGTAATTAACGAAGAACATCAGAAATAAACACAAATTTTGAATTTTTTTGAATTTATTTGCCAGAAGGATACAAAAATGATGAAAATACATGAGAAGCATCTGGATCCTTAGCATCAGGCTAGTTTGGATCCATACATGAATAATAACAGAGATTTATATTTATACAATATCAATTTCAACAGTTATGTGTTTATGCAGGTAGCAGACATCTTGTATTGTAATTATAATTCAACGTTAATACAAGTCTTTGTAATGGTGTTTCAGCTTAGCAAAAAAGTATTTACTTTGTTTTACGTACATAGGAAGACTTCCACAAAGTACAACCAATGCTAGGAAGCCGCCTTTTGCCATATACATTTTTTACAAGAGGCTGTAGGAAGTTCCCGGCTTCGTAGCCTCTTGTTGGGAACTGGGAAGACATGAATGATGAGTGGTGAACTGGACAATTGTTAGTTATATAGTTAAACACCATAATTGTGGTTTTATAGTTTATTAGCAGTTTAAGGGGCATGATTCGATAGTTGTTAAAAAGAGGCTTTGTAGGGGCTGCATAACTTGAACTTGACAGAAAACGAATTGCTCGCTTCTGCAGCACTACAAGTGGCCTTAGGTAAGATTCATACGTATGGCCCCACGACTCTATACAGTATGATATCTGACTATGAAAAAGAGCAAAATAGATGGTTTTCAAAGTCGGTACATCGAAAAACTGGCGACATTTAAATATCACAAAGCAAGCACTGCTGAGCTTTTTACATAGCGAATCAATATGCATTTTCCAGTTTAAATGATGGTCTATTACAACACCTAAATATGTTATGCTATTCACACGTTCAATGGGCTCTCCCTCTACCTGAAGCACGCATGAGTCGAAAGTTATAGCTTTGTGTGAAGAATGAATTAACATATATTTTGTCTTCTTTACGTTCAGTAGCAGCTTATTAGCATGAAACCAATTACTGATAAGATTCATTTCTTCGTTAGCTATATGAAAAGCTTCAGGCGTAGACTCATGTGCGCAAATGAGTGCAGTGTCATCCGCGTACATAACAGGAATAAAATTACGCAATATCAATGGCAGATTGTTCATGTATAATGAAAATAATATGGGTCCCAACACTGATCCTTGAGGGACTCCTGTTGAGACCTCAGAAAAATCTGATTCGACATCGAGAAATTGTACCTTTTGTTGTCTATTGGTGAGACAGCTTCTGAAAAATTCAAGACAGACACCACGGAAGCCGTAACGTTCTAGTTTTTGAAGCTATATCCCATGATGTACAGTATCGAAAGCTTTTTTGATGTCAATGAACAAACCTAATACGATCATATTATTGTTTAAGTAGGTGTTTATAATATATGAGAGAAAGATAATATAGCGGTGGCGCTTGATCTCTTGCTCCTGAAACCATGCTGACTCGGTGTTAGCAATGATTCTCTTTTGACAAAATTCATGACCCGTTTCGCGATGAGTTTTTCAAAAGCTGTATTAATGGCACTCAGGACAGATATTGGGCGGTAATTTTCAGGCAGGTTTCGGTCTCCATTTTTGTGTATAGGAACAACTTTTGCAAGCTTTAAGAGGTCTGGGTGCGTAGCTGTGTAATGTGCACGATTAAAAATAATTTCCAATGGAACGCAATGTATCTCTATACATTGTTTTAATATAAACGAAGAAACCTCATCACATCCAGTGCTATGTTTACATGGCGTCGTATTGACTACTGTGACGATCTCAGCTGCTGTGATTTCGACGTAACCAAAGGAATTGATCACCCTATCAGGAAGAGTATCAAGCGCAACGTCACGGCATGTATTCGTAATTTTCTTGCCGATGATACAAAAATAATTATTGAAAGATGCCACTACTAATTCTGCCAATATTCCTGACGCATTAGCGTAGGACATACTGTATTGGTTAGGAGTTGGTTTTATTGTTGAGTTTATAATCTGCCACGTAATTTTCGAGTCTCTTGAATTTCTAGCAATGGGAGTTGAGAATAGTATTCCTTTTTACGAGCGCGCATGATTTGTGTCACCTTATTTCGGGCTATCCTGAACTTTTCTTCGTATAGTAAGGGTTACCTCTGTTTTGCTTAATTTTTGTATGCCAATAGTCTTTCCTTTTTATGAGTTCCAAAATAGCACAGGTCATCCATGGACATATAGGCTTTTTGTGGTACCCCTTCTCGCGGATGACAGTAGATTGCACTATGGCCTCTCTCAAGTTATTACTTAATACGCTACATTGCTGGTTTGCATCAGTCCGGTGCAGACTCATATAGCTAATTTCTAAAACGCGTTGTTTTAAAACTTCAATATTAATTTTTTATGGTAACTCGCAGTTTGTTGGCAGGTGTTGCGTTCACGCGGAAATAAGATTATAGTTGGACAATGATCAGAAATTACTCTGTCACAAACAAGACAAGTGCTGGTTGATGTATCGAAATTGCAAAGTATGTGGTCAATTGACGTTGACGATGAGGAAGTGACCCTGGAAGGTGTCATAATAACATTATGAAAACCATAGGAACTGATAAGGGTAAACTATTCATAATTTGGATTGTTTATGGAGCAAATGTTCAAATCCCCACATTTTCTATTTTTCTATTGCAGCTGGTCAAGTGAAGGAGTAAAGCTTCAAAGTGATGCAAAAAATTATCAGTATTTTGGTTAGGGGCACGATAGACAACAACAATAGTTACAATGGTAGTTTTTACAACAAGGAAATCAAATTCATACGAAAAAGAGTATAAAAACTGTGCGTCAACAGAACACTCAATATCCCGTTTTGTGAAGGGACCAACACCACCACCTCGCGTGCGAGATAGCCTTGGCCTTGAAAAGAATGAGTAGCCTGGTATATTTTCAACTTCACCAGGATTTAGCCATGTCTCGGATACAGCCACAAAATCGAATTGAGATGAATTAGTGGCTAGGAAGGAGCAGAGGTTATCAATATTTTTGTGCAAACTCCGTACATTGCACTGTATGAGTGAGTAAGTCTGTTTACTGGGTGGTAACTGATGCAAAGCCATGTTAAGAATTCTTAGCAGATCTTCGAAAGATCTTCCTCAGTTTCAATATGTACGACACTTGAATTCTCTTCTTTCCAAGCAAGAATTTTACCATTTTCCACCGAGGTAAGCTTCCAGTTTTTTTCCTTTTTACGCGCCGTAGCCTTTCCAAGTAGAATTTTGTTTTCTATGCATAGATGCTCGTTGATGTAAACTGCCACAGTGCCTTCAAAGCCAAAGTCTGTTGGACCAAGTTTTTTCTTTTTGGCGGCTTGCGGCACAGTATCACGAGCTATGCGAGATGCGAACTTGATGATTACATTGGGCTTTTCTTTGTTTTTGCTTGGGACACGATGAATCACATCGATGTCTGCGCATGTCAGAGGAATTCCCAGTTTTTTCCTGCTTCTACCATTGCATCGGCTAGGTTTTCGTTTGGCTTTTTAGGCAGGCCCTTGATCTCGAGATTTTGTTGACGACTGTATTGTTTCAGTTCTGTAAGCTCTTTCTGGGTTTTTTTTAGTTCATCGTGCAGCTGTTTATTTTCGTTCTTCAAAAGTACTTGTTCCTGCTTTACTCTCTCGAGTGCGATTTTGAATTCTTCAAAGTGGGCGTTGATGAATGACAGCGAATTACGCACCTTCTTGCATTTCTGCGCACACTTTCGAGCTAAAGGCATCGAATTTACTACAGAAGTCAGCCAGCATTTTAGCGACTTCCTTGATTGTTTTCGGTGTTTTTTCCATTTGCACAGAACACGAACTCTGCAGGGCAGCCCAGACACTATGTTATCAAAGCAGAAGATACGTGATACGCACCTGCAACAGTGAAGACCAAAGCATAAGCGACTGTTCGATGTGTGCACTTACCGGCATACAATAATTCTCAATGCAATATTTCAATGAGGCATGCAACTTGAATTAAAGCCACGTAACAGGCTTTCCAAAGCATTCCCTAACTTACCTGTGTTGCTCAGCATCATTCAAGAAGCTTTCACCAGGTTGATTTTCATTTGAATAACTTAGACAATTCTGTCTTGTAATAGGTCATGCAGTTGACTTCATTATTTGAAGGCATATGTCAAGAAATCAGTGCTAGAAGAGAGTGTAGCATTATGCACAGCTGCATAATTAAAGCCCTTTCTAAAAACACACCGATTCATGATCATTCACTGTGTTAGTAACTATACTCCTACCGAAGCAGACTGAGAACACATCTGGGCTCAGTGGCGCACCCAGAATCTCTGCCAGGGGGGGGGGGGGGGTTCAATTTTTAGGGTGGGGGGGGGAGCAAGCACTTTACATAATATGCAATTGCCTTGCTTTAGCCAAAGGAATCCAACAGCGAATAAAATGCCTCACAATTATAATTATAATTACACCAAGGATGACGACGATATTTATTCCATCAGCATTTTACTAAATGTAAATTAAGTGTGAATGACTAAAGACAAGGCAATGATACAGTGTTTTTGTTAATCAGGAAAATTCGACGTCAAGCCGCCTCCTGAATTGTAATGACAATGGGAACAGAGCACCAAAGGTACACGTTGGACTTGTGGGGCTGGACGCGTCGGGGGGGGGGGGGGAGGGGTTAACTTGGCCTCAGGGGGGCGTTACAACTGCCGGACACCCCCCCCCCCCCCTCCGTCGGTGCGCCACTGTGGGCATTGCATTCAATAGCTGATGTAAAATGCGAAAATTACTGCTTGTAGGTATGAATGCACCAAATGAGCAAGAAATATAGGTTCTCAAACTTCTAGTATTGAGTGTGGCAACATTTACGAAAAACACATTGCAACTGAAAGTTGCAAAACATGTGCTGAAATAACTGAAATAGCTAGATTTAATAAACCAATAAACATAAACTGCAAATTCCCAACATTTCTAAATACTTTTCCTCACACTACCCTCATAGAGGTGGCTTCCCTTAATTGCTCACACCTCTGCCTTAATTCTATAATTCCCTGCTCTCGCTGCTTTGCCCATGCTGACTGGCACCTTGCACAAAGGTTAGGGCAAAAGCAGCTTGTGTTGTGAGGCAAGCTGTCCACGTCTGGAAGCCACATGTCAGTTTATCAGAGTAAATGAAAGGGAAGCCATGAGGGTAAGTCATAGAGAAGATGGATACCTAGGTTCAATGATAAAAGAAAACGCCAAAATGGAACTATTAGGCAGTCCAGAGGATCAGCAAAACTGACATAGAATAGAGAAACTGGAAAGATGCATCATGGTGTATATTTATGTTATACAGGTCCTAGTCAAGTTCAAAGATTTTTACTTTCTAATAAACTTATAAGACAATACATGACCAGCAATACTGTATATGGAACTGAAACAATTTTAATAAAGTCATCTAGAAGTCAGGACAGAGAAGTGACTGAAGTGATGATGCTAAAGTGGATGAAGTGGAAGCAGAATGTGAACATACGTCTTAAAAAATGACATCCAACACACGCATAAAGGTGGCAAAGATTGGACTCAATGTTCAAGAAGAAGTTGAATATGATAATTTATTAGAATACATACATGAGAGGGCAGCAGCAATACAGCCGAGATAACTGTCATGCAAGAGGAAAGGATGCTAGTCTAAACATTAACAGTTGATCAGAAAATGATTAAGCATGGGTGCAGGCTTATGTAGAATTCAGTATGGTATGCACGATGTGAGAGTTGAATCTCATAAAGAACCGTGGCCTTACACGCCTCAAATATAAAATGATGTGGGCTAAGATGATGAGTGCATAATCAAGGATAGCATCAAGAGGTGGCCTCCTCCAAAAAATAGAACAAGAGGGAGAGAGATTTTCACCGTAACAGATACAAGTCATACGTATCACAATTAACTCCAACATTTCTCGGGGAAGACACAAACTGTATCTGTCAATGGTGTAGGCAAAACGGTATATATATATATATATATATATATATATATATATATATATATATATATTGCTACGGCATGAGCCGGGCAAGGAGAAGAGGAGGAAGACGTTAGCTGGCGCAGCCTCAGGACGCCATCTTTACTTCAGCATCAACCTCGTCCTTTAAATAAAGCCGGTTCAACATTAACCGTAACAGTTTTGTGGTGGAGGTGCTGGGTATTTCGACCAAGACGACGGAGCTGCTGCAGCAAGTGCCACGCCGAAGCCGACGCCTCGCTCGACTGCCTCCGACACCGCTTGAGATCCCGATGTCCCACAGCGGCGACCAACAGCCTTCTCTGGCGGCTCCAGTGCGAACAACCGGCACCTGGATGCATCAGATGGAACCCCGCCCTTTCTCAGGAAAACTCGGAGAGGACGTGGAGGAATGGCTCACCCACTACAAGCGTGTGAGCAAGTACAACGGCTGGAACTCCACGGCTCAGCTCGACAATGTCGGTCTGTTCCTCACAGACACGGCGCTAGTGTGGTTCGAGAACCATGAAGATTCCTTCACAACGTGGGACAGCTTCGTTATTGACCTCACAGAATGCTTTGGAGATTCCACGACGAAAAGGAAGCGGGCGGAGCAGACATTGCTTCAGCGCGCTCAAGTCCCAGGTGAGACCTGTACTACGTACATAGAGGCGATCCTGAAGCTTTGCAAAACGGTCAATCCTCGAATGTCCGAAGAGGACAAAGTTGGACATCTTCTCAAAGGCATAGCCGAGGACGTTTATAATTATTTAATCGGAAAGGAGAGTCTTGCCTCGGTCGCCGACCTCATCAAGCATTGCCGCACATTTGAGGCCTTGAAGCTGCGCCGTATCACGCCAAAGTTCGGCAGGTTAGCGAATGTCACAACGGTGGCAAGCGTTGACGATAACGACAAGTGCAATTTTCAATTTGACCTTGTGGCAACTATAAGGCAAATTGTCCGCGAAGAACTTGAACGACACCCCACAGGGGCGAATGTCGAACAGCTTCGTTGCGCTTGCAACCAACCTCAAGAGCATGCATCTGCTGTGTCGGCATTGTCTGCCATGCCAGGCGTTGCAGACTGTCGAGTCGATCAGCTGCGACAGCATCGACGTTCCTCTCCAGACGACATGACGCACGATCAGCGCACTCTTCGAGCTACCACCACGAATCGGCATTCGGCAGATCGCGTTTATTATTCGCAACGCCCCAGGGTTGACCCCGAGGCTTACAACGTCGGTCGAGCATCGCCTGTGTGTTACAGCTGTGGCGCCTCAGGACACATTGCTCGTTTTTGTCGCCGGCGCCGACAGACAACAACATATGGCCCACCACCAGCTTGGCCTAATTTTGAACAAGTCAGTTATGACGACCGCTGGCCGACAGACACTGATACTGCAAACACCACAGGCGCGCCACCCCGGAATACCTTCCGTCAATATAATAGACGTAGTGGCTCGCCAGCTTCAGACCGCAGCCTGACGCCCCCAACCAGTCGCCAACGCCGTTCACCGTCACCACGTCGACGTGCTACGTCACCACCGCCGTCGGGAAACTAGCCGGCGCGGCCGATGGAGGTAAGGTCGCCGGACAGTCTGCGTCTCTGCGAAATCCTCCTCTGCCTATTATGATGGTGAAGAACAAAGTGCGTGTGTTAATTGATAGTATACCTGCAACAGCATTAGTGGATACTGGTGCTACCGTTTCCGTCATGAGTGTGACTTTCAAAGAGAGGCTGGGTCGGAAAGTTATGTTCCCGTGGAGTGATGGTGTGACGTTTCGTGGTGTCAGTGGAGAGTGCCTTATTCCCCTTGGTATTTGTGTTGCAAGTGTTTTATTCGGAGGAGAAGATCTTAAAACCGAATTTCTCGTGCTACCGCGGTGCATTCATGATGTTATTCTCGGGATTGACTTTCTTCAGGATTGTGGTGCTTCCGTTAACTGTGGCACAGGCGAAATTACCTTGAATAGCGCGCTTCTCGCCACCCTTGCCGACACATCTTTACCCGAGAAAAACTATTGTGTTGTTTCGAACGATTTGCTGCTACCACCTTGGTCGCTGTCACGTGTCCCTGTCAATGTCGCTGCTGCCGACCTTTCATCGTTTGACGCGCAAGTCCAGCCACTTACGTCGAGCTGCGTAAAGAAAGATGTACTTGTGCCACGCTCTGTCGTGAGAGTAGTGAATGGCGCCTCAAATTTGTGGGCTTTCAATTGTTCTTGCGTCCCTGTTGTTCTCCCGCGTGATATGAAGCTCGCTGAATTTGACGAGATTACGTACAGCTCCATTACAGTTCTAAGCGAGGAGGAGCAGTCTCATACTAGCGATCTCCGAAGCACTTCTGAAGAACAGATCCTACGGATGATCAAGAAGGCGCTTCCCTCACATGAGCGCCACGCTCTCGCACAAGTTTTGTGGGCACATCTTTCTGTGTTCGATTTCACACAAGGCGACAAGCAGTCTTCACTCCCGCGTTCTCGTGCCCGCCACAGAATTGACACCGGATCTGCGCACCCCATTCGGCAAAAGCCTTACCGCGTTTCTTCCGCAGAGAGGACAGTTATCGCTGAACAGGTGAAAGACATGCTACAGAAAAGTGTTGTTCAAGAGTCCTCTAGTCCGTGGGCAGCACCAGTAATCTTAGTAAAGAAGAAGGATGGATCGTGGCGGTTCTGCGTTGATTACAGGAAACTGAACGCGGTCACGAAAAAGGACGTGTATCCGCTTCCTAGAATTGATGATGTCATTGATTGTTTACATTCCGCTGCCTACTTTTCATCACTGGATTTACGATCAGGGTATTGGCAGATACCCATGCACCCAGACGATAAGGAGAAAACGGCCTTCGTGACACCAGACGGTCTCTATGAATTTAACGTTATGCCGTTCGGCCTTTGCAACGCGCCAGCAACATTCGAACGATTTATGGACACTATCCTCCGAGGACTTAAATGGGAAATTTGTTTGTGCTACCTCGATGATGTGGTGATTTTTGGCAGCACTTTGAGTGAGCATAACAGCCGTCTCAGACTTGTTCTGGATTGTGTCGAAAAAGCTGGCTTGATCCTGAATTCCAAGAAATGTCGTTTCGGGGAAACTGAGACGTTAGTACTTGGGCATCTGGTCGACAAGAACGGCGTGAGGCCAGATCCACGGAAAATTGAGGCTGTCAACTCCTTCGAAGCACCGAAGTCAGTGCGGGAGTTAAGGAGTTTCTTGGGCCTGTGTTCATATTTTCGTCGCTTCGTCCCAAGATTCGCCGACGTGGTGTACCCCCTAACATGTCTTCTCCAAAAAGCCGTCCCTTTCAACTGGACATCGGCTTGCGACGACGCGTTCCGCCAGCTAAAATTTCTACTAACGTCAGGGCCCATATTGCGTCACTTCGATGCGTCCGCACCTACGGAAGTGCACGCTGATGCCAGTGGCATCGGCATCGGTGCCGTACTCGTGCAACGTCATCAAGAAGCTGAACACGTTGTGGCTTATGCTAGTCGCTCTTTGAATAAGGCGGAACGCAATTACACTGTCACCGAGCAAGAATGCTTGGCAGCTGTTTTCGCTGTCCACAAATTTCGGCCCTATATCTACGGACGCCCGTTCACTATCGTTACCGACCACCACGCGTTATGCTGGTTGGTGAATCTCCGTGACCCGAGTGGACGACTGGCACGTTGGGCTCTTCGAATGCAGGAGTACGACTTCGTTATTTCCTACAAGTCTGGGCGTCGCCACACAGATGCGGACTGTCTCTCCCGTCTTCCTCTGACGACGACGACCGAGTGTGACGAAGACAATGTTGATGACTGTTTTGCTCTCATTTCTTGTAGTTTCCCAGACTCGATGACTTTCACAGCAGAGCAGGAAAATGATATTAGTTTGGAACCTCTATTTGTAGCCGCATCGCGTCCTGGAGCCACCGGTCGATTTTGTGTCCGTGACGGCCTGCTTTACAAGACCAATTATTCGTCTAAAGGCGCACGCTTCCTTCTGGTGGTGCCGCAGAGTCTGCGAGCGGATATACTGAGAGCCATGCACGACGATGTGACTTCTGGCCATCTAGGATTCATCAGAACTTTGAACCGGACACAGGAACGTTTTTACTGGCCCAGAATGCGGGACACAGTCAAGCACTATGTCGCCAGTTGCGAACAATGTCAACGCTACAAGCGCCCTACGACCGCTCCGCCAGGTCTTCTCCAACCTCTGCCGCCACCTCGCCTGCCATTTGAACAAGTGGGTATTGATCTTCTGGGCCCATTTCCCCGATCATCTAACGACAACCGATGGGTGATCGTATGTGTCGACCATCTGACCCGTTACGCGGAAACGGCGGCCGTACCATCTTCAACAGCTGCGTCCGTTGCAACCTTTTTGCTTCGCTTCGTTATTCTTCGGCATGGTGCCCCCCGTGTAATCATTAGCGATCGCGGTCGTCAATTCGTTGCGGACGCCGTAGAAGAACTGCTTCGTCTCTGCAATTCGCAGTTCCGCCATTCAACGCCTTATCACCCTCAGACAAATGGGCTTGTAGAACGTACGAACAGAACTCTAACTAACATGCTGGCCATGTACGTATCTTCCGATCACAGAGACTGGGATGACGTACTCCCCTTCATCACCTATGCTTATAATACTGCAAAGCATGAGACGACCGATTACAGTCCTTTTTATCTCCTTTACGCACGTCCACCGCTAAGCTGCATTGACACTATACTACCGTTTGACTTTCACAGCGAGTACTCTGTTGCCAAGACGCTTTGTCTTGCCGAAGAAGCCCGGCGTATTGCTCGTCTTCGTACTGTGGCATCGCAACACCGATCGAAAGAGCGCTATGACAGCCGACACCAGTCTGTCTCGTACGCTAAAGGAGACTTTGTGTGGTTGTGGACCCCGCTACGTAAGCGTGGCTTATGCGAAAAGTTTTTACCCCAGTACACGGGCCCATTCGTCGTTGTAGATCGCTTGAGTGACTTGACGTACGTGGTCGCACGCTTGACGTCAGCTGGTCGTCGGTCTAGCCGGACCCAGTTAGTACATGTTGCTCGTCTTAAGCGGTTTCACCCCACGCTTTCCGAGTGATTTGGACTTGCCCAGCGGGCTTCGTCTGGCAACCGGGGATTGCTACGGCATGAGCCGGGCAAGGAGAAGAGGAGGAAGACGTTAGCTGGCGCAGCCTCAGGACGCCATCTTTACTTCAGCATCAACCTCGTCCTTTAAATAAAGCCGGTTCAACATTAACCGTAACAATATATATATATATATATATATACATGTATATATACACATACATACATACATACATACATATTCCGGTGTGATAGGCATAAACTACTATATTTTTTCATACTGTGTTACCCTTTAAACTGAGGCCATTGCTGTTTTAATATAGCAGTTGCCAACTGGCCGATAAAACGTAAATCTGTGCAACTAAGTCTACGACTGGAATATAGTAATATAGCCGTTTGCTGCTTGTAATTAATAACCACCTTTCTTTTTGCATGCAAATAGTACGCTGATATTCCCGAAAGAGCATCATACAGTAGCTTATTTGTGGTTGTTAAATAGGGCACAAAATTCTTTACTCAAATCTGCATACTATATTTGTTTATATGATTGATTAGTTGGTGAACTTGTCTATGAGGACTTTATATTTACTGTTGCAGCAAGATACTGGCAATATTACATGACTGAAATGTTGCGATCTCACTCAGTATGTACATGGCCTCTTCATACATGAATGACGGCGCACTGTCAATAAATGTGTCGAAGTCAGATAATTTTATTCCATGGAGCTGGATACTCTCTTTAAAGGATGCAGAGAAGACAGGAATATCCTTTGTTGCATTGTTTAGAGAGTCATTGTTTATTACGGAGTAATAAAATTTTGGCTTGATGTACAGTCAGTATAATGCCACATTTTTTCATAAAAGATTTAAATTACTGACCCAAACCACATGAACAAGTTAATTACTAGCTGCAGGCATAATAAGAATTAAGAAAAAACTGCTACTTCACCATAGCTGACACAACACAGCATTGAACATGTGCGGAAAAGTGCCTTTGTGCGGTCCCTTTAGTAAAGCTATGACGTGTAGCAGTACAGTATTATCATATGTGGGAGGTCTACCACTACTATCACTACTATCAGTAGTGGGAGGTCTTAAATAAGAAAAATGAAGCACCTAAACACTCAGCCTAATGGCATGCCAGAAGTTACAAAAGACAGATTTGTGAATTGGAGTTGTAAACATATACAAATTGTACTTGGTCACGAAGTAAGCATTCAGTGCATTTTAGTAATTGCAATCAATCAATATTAATTTCATTTAACTTCAGGAGAAGGAGTCAGTGGCACAATGTATCAGACGTTCGAAAGCTAAAAGTATACATTGAACGCAAGAACCAAGTTCAAGAGTGGAGATCAAATTAGTGAACATGACAATAGTTGTGTTTTGCATGAGAGAGAAGGTCCTTATGGCAATTATGTTGACATTTGCTGAAGAATAAGTTTTGTGACTCAATTAAGGATTACTGTGGAGCTTGAAATAAGTGATGTGGTGGTGGGTCGTAGCAGCAGGGAGGCTTGGCCTGGTGATCAAGGCCAGCAATTGCTCTGCCCGAGTGTCTCTTACGATATTACTGCGGTACGTCACCACATGCATTCTGTTCTAGAACCTTAAAGGCAATGCTGATCAGGGTGATTGACCTGTCGAATGCCGACGACAGTATTATGATGCCAGTGTGACAACGATCGTATGATTGACGATGGGATCACAATTCTTGAGTCACGACGACTGAGGCATAATGACCGTGGGATGACGGCTGCATGCGTGACGACGACTGCGTGATCTACGACACAGCGTGAAGGCCGTGTCAAATGGGTGATATTACGATGAATTCGAAATGACAACACAATGCCAACCACAGTGTGAAGACAGTAATCGGTGACGGTGAACGATGATGCATCCGAGGACATGTCCAATTGAATGTCGCTGAGCAGTCCTTCGAATTTTGCACTGTGAGTAATGTACCATAGTGGTATGTGCTGCCCGAGCCAGCAAGCAGCAGCAACAGCTTGCAATGCCAACGCCATATGCCACCAATATCCTGCATGTCGACAGACCGAGGGAGTAGCAGCGGTCACCAAGGCCGGCAGGCGCGCGCAGCAGCTAAGCCAAGTAGGGTTGAGAACGAGAGAGATATGGACCGCGCGCCGACTTGCGAGAGGGAGATTGACGTGGCGTCGCGGCGATGCCCTCTCCTCTCCAACAATACCTGAGGCCCTAGCGAGCAGCAGGTGTTCCCTTTCGCCGGGCCTGCTCTACTCCATCGAGGCGCGTTTGTGACGTGGCATCCCCAGCCAATGAGAATTTAGATGCCGTTTCGCCGAGACGACAGATGCCGGCTTTTTCGCTCAATGGGCTATTTGATGCTTTCGCATCAATCATCGCAACAGAATAACGACGACGGCGTGTTTATGTTGAGCTCACGTGCATTCGCGCTTCGTCTGCGCGCGCCGTCCGACCCGCATACTTTCAGTACCTGCGGCTAATTCTGTACCGTGCAAGGCACGCAGCCATAGAGTACCCGCAAAGACCAGGGGATAGGCAAAATAAGCTGAGCTTTAAAAATGCACCCATGGAGTGCCCCAATATTGCAACCAGCCTATCCGCGCAAAGCGAAGCGTCCGCATGTCCGCGTTTGCCACGTATCCGTGTTACGCGGATGTGTGGCTGATAGTAATATAATGAGTAATCGAAAGACTGCTTTCGAATGCATATATAACCATTGCAAGCCCGCGCCACATTTATGTGCCGCGGGCTTGCTATGTACGGCACATAAATGTGCGAGGTACCGCTGCCCCCGCAGATTTTTTCTTGCCCAATGCACGCGACGCATTCTTGCACAGTAGTGCTCGGCGGGTTTTGACTAAGTTCAGACATTGTTTAATGCAAATTGCTTATAAGCAATGTCATTTCAGTATTGCTCGCAACCGCGGCGGCTGTAGCTGCTTTGATTGTATACTTTGGTTATAAAGTACAGTAAGTCTAGTTAATGAATTTTATTGGTATATATCTGAGGTTTTATAATTTTGTTACATCGAGAACTTCGTTAAATCGAAACAACTTGATTAGATCCTGCAACATACTATAAAATGTATGCAAGAGCCAAAAGTATGTCTTTTTTGCCTACATTCACACTAATTGTAACAGTTGAGCATGCACTCTGCCTTCATGGGAGAAATAATTAAACATTCTTAAAAGCTATATACGTCAATGATGCTAAAATCACCAGAATTCAATTAGACCTACTACACACATATTTTGCTTTTTAATTATCGTAAATCAGGCAAGACGTTAGTTGATACTAGGTTTCCAGTGCTCATGAATGTGACAGCTAGAGTATCGAATGGCATATTTGTAGTGTAGCTCAGTGAAAACAAGGATACGAGAAGAAACGGAACGCAGACATAATTAGGTGCTTATGTCTGTGTTTCGTTGCTTATGGTAGCCTTGCTTTTGCTGCAGTACATTACATGCAATTCCATGATGATCAACCAGCAAGCCTACATTGCCACCCTTGTAGAGAACAGAAAATTTAATTTAATCGATATTTGAATGTGTATATCTTGTTGTGCAGCTCCTTGAGTCAGGGTGCCCACATCATTTGTGGGTGCAAATTCTTTTTGTCAATTCTGTCCAATATAGCGGCAAGAAAAAAAAACACAGAAACTGAGCTCGGGTCAATTGATGCTGTTTACCCAGTGTTACTCCAGTTCATTCAATCTGGCTGCAGAGTACTGCTATACACATGACAGCTTTACTAAAGGGACCACACAAAGGCACTTTTCCGCACATGTTCAATGCTGTGTTGTGTCAGCTATGGTGAAGTAGCAGTTTTTCTTTAATTCTTGTTATGCCTGCAGCTAGTAATTAACTTGTTCATGTGGTTTGGGCCAGTAATTTAAATATTTTATGAAAAAATGTGGCATTATACTGACTGTACATCAAGCCAAAATTGTATTACTCCGTATTAAACAAGGACTCCCTAAACAATGCAACAAAGGATATTCTTGTCTTCGATGCATCCTTTAAACAGATTACTATCCAGCTCCATGGAATAAAATTATCTGACTTCGACACATTTATTGACAGTGCGTCATCATTCATGTATGAAGGGGCCATGTACATACTGAGTGGCATTGCAACATTTCAGTCATGTAATATTGGCAGTATCTTGCTGCAACAGTAAATATAAAGTCCTCATCGACAAGTTCACCAACTAATCAATCATATAAACAAATATAGCATGCAGATTTGAGTAAAGCATTTTTGTGCCCTATTTAACAAACACAAATAAGCTACTGTATGATGCTCTTTCGGGGATATCAGCGCACTATTCGCATGCAAAAAGAAAGAGGTGGTTATTAATTACAAGCAGCAAACGGCTATATTACTATATTCCAGTCGTAGACATAGTTGCGCAGATTTACGTTTTATCTGCTAGTAGCAACTGCTATATTAAAACAGCAATGGCCCAAGTTCAAAGGGTAACACAGTATGAACTATGAACAAAATATAGTACTTTACGCCTATCACACCGGAATATGTATGTATGTATGTATGTATGTATGTATGTATGTATGTATGTATGTATGTATGTATGTATGTATGTATGTATGTATGTATATATATATATATATATATATATATAATACCATTTTGCCTACACCATTGGAAGATTCAGTTTGTGTCTTCCCCGAGACATGTTGGAGTTAATTGTGATACGTATGACTTGTATCTGTTACGACGAAAATCTCTCTCCCTCTTGTTCTCTTTTTTTGGAGGAGGTCCCCTCTTGATGCGATCCTTGATTATACACTCATCTTAGCCCACATCATTTTATATTTGAGGCGTGTAAGGCCACGGTTCTTTATGAGATTCAACTCTCACATCGTGCATACCATACTGAATTCTACATAAGCCTGCACCCATGCTTAATCATTTTCTGATCAACTGTTAATGTTTAGACTAGCATCCTTTCCTCTTGCATGACAGTTATCTCGGCTGTATTGCTGCTGCCCTCTCATGTATGTATTCTAATAAATTATCATATTCAACTTCTTCTTGAACATTGAGTCCAATCTTTGCCACCTTTATGCGTGTGTTGGATGTCATTTTTTAAGACGTATGTTCACATTCTGCTTCCACTTCATCCACTTTAGCATCATCACTTCAGTCACTTCTCTGTCCTGACTTCTAGATGACTTTATTAAAAATTGTTTCAGTTCCATATACAGTATTGCTGGCCATGTATTGTCTTATAAGTTTATTAGAAAGTAAAAATCTTTGAACTTGACTAGGACCTGTATAACATAAATATACACCATGATGCATCTTTCCAGTTTCTCTATTCTATGTCAGTTTTGCTGATCCTCTGGACTGCCTAATAGTTCCATTCTGGCGTTTTCTTTTATCATTGAACCTAGGTATCCATCTTCTCTATGACTTACCCTCATGGCTTCCCTTTCATTTACTCTGATAAACTGACATGTGGCTTCCAGACGTGGACAGCTTGCCTCACAACACAAGCTGCTTTTGCCCTAACCTTTGTGCAAGGTGCCAGTCAGCATGGGCAAAGCAGCGAGAGCAGGGAATTATAGAATTAAGGCAGAGGTGTGAGCAATTAAGGGAAGCCACCTCTATGAGGGTAGTGTGAGGAAACGTATTTAGAAATGTTGGGAATTTGCAGTTTCTGTTTATTGGTTTATTAAATCTAGCTATTTCAGTTATTTCAGCACATGTTTTGCAACTTTCAGTTGCAATGTGTTTTTCGTAAATGTTGCCACACCCAATACTAGAAGTTTTAGAACCTATATTTCTTGCTCATTTGGTTCATTCATACCTACAAGCAGTAATTTTCGCATTTTACATCATCTATTGAATTCAATGCCCACAGTGGCGCACCGGCGGAGGGGGGGGGGGTTGTCCGGCAGTTGTAACGCCCCCCTGAGGCCAAGTTAACCCCTCCCCCCCCCCCCCGACGCGTCCAGCCCCACCAGTCCAACGTGTACCTTTAGTGCTCTGTTCGCATTGTCATTACAATTCAGGAGGGGGCTTGACGTCGAGTTTTCCTTATTAAGAAAAACACTCTATCATTGTCTTGTCTTTATTCATTCGCACTTAATTTACATTGAGTAAAATGCTGATGGAATAAAGATCGTCATCATCCTTGTTGTAATATTAATTATAATCATTAGGCATTTTATTCTCTGTTGGATTCCTTTGGCTAAAGCAAGGCAATTGCATATTATGCAAAGTGTTTGCTCTCCCCCCACCCTAAAAATTCCTCCCCCCCCTGGCAGAGATTCTGGGTGCGCCACTGAGCCCAGATGTGTTCTCAGTCTGCTTCGGTAGGAGTATAGTTACTAACACAGTGAATGATCATGAATCGGTGTGTTTTTAGAAAGGGCTTTAATTATGCAGCTGTGCATAATGCTATACTCTCTTCTAGCACTGATTTCTTGACATGCAACTTCACAAAATGAAGTCATCTGCATGACCTATTACGAGACAGAATTGTCCAAGTTATTCAAAGGAAAAATCAACCTGGTGAAAGCTTCTTGAATGTTGCTGAGCAACACAGGTAAGTTAGGGAATGCTTTGGAAAGCCTGTTACGTGGCTTTAATTCAAGTTGCATGCCTCAATGAAATATTGCATTGAGAATTATTTTATGCCGGTAAGTGCACACATATTTGTGTTTATTTCTGATGTTCTTCTTCGTTAATTACTTTCTTGGTTCAGTGCATATATTTATAAAGCAAGAGATACTGGCTTGTTTTTTCTTTGCATTAGCAAATTACAATATTCGTTTATCAGCACACCTAACATAAATGAGCACACTAAACGTTGAGTGGCAAGAAACACGTACTTGTCTTTTGAATATCCCAGCTTATGTTTTAGTGTGTGCAGTTCAAACACAATTCTTGAGAAGCACTACTTCACTGTTACAAGTATGTGTTGTACAATTACTCAGCACAGCAGACAGATCCAAACTATTGCAGACTGGTACTTACCACACAATGCAAATCTAATCATGCCTCAGGATTTTTTTTATTTGCTTGGGTTGCCACACGGCATAATGTCAGTATGCCACAGGATTGTAGAGGTGGATGCCGAGTACATATTAAGGAGGGGGGATGGGGGGCTTTGGCATGAACACTGGTAAAGGAAGTATTATTTGTAGGGGTGGAAGAATATTTGAAGTTTTGGATATGAATCGAACATTACATGCTAACTATTCGTATTGTAAAGTAATGAACTATTCAGCATTTTTGATTAAGTAACACTAGCCAAATACTTCGCAGTAACCGACTGTGAAAGTTGTTACTGTTCACCATCCGCTAACAAAGTATCACAAATTATCACAAGTGAAACAACAAAAGTTTTCGAAGCAATGCAGAAACAAAATTGGTAATGCGAACTGTGCTTTTGGTTTCATGATGGAAGGCTACATGACAACTCCTGATTTTTTATTATAGTCGACCATTTCATTTTATTGACAGTAAATTTTTTATAACCAGTGATTTTTTTCTTGCACCCTGTCCTTTTACATGTCTTTACAGCAAAATAGTCCGTCTGCAGCTTTTGTCTTCCGTTTTTTTTGTGGCAACCATTTATTTCGTACTTTTGTACAGTTAGTCATACAGCACCTATTTATTCTTAGAACTCTTGTTTGCCACCAGGCTCTAAAGATTTTGAGAGATGTTTGTGCAGTTTTTAAATCACAATTAGTGAACTTGTGTTTAAAAGTAATCCTAATCTTCCCTGATAGCAGTATTTTTCTTTTTTTTGAAGTCAGTACAAGCACAGGGCTTAATTATATCAAGATAAATGTGCCTGCTGTAAATGTATTCATCTGTATTCGACTATTCGACACTTGCTATTCCGGTTAGAAAAAAAATTACATTTGCCAACCTCTAATTATTTGCATTGAAGTAGTGAAGAGCTTGACGGAAGCTCGTCTGGTCTGGTCGAAAGAGGCATGGTAAGTAGTTTAAACACAAACCATAAAAATGAAAAATTAGAGATGGTTGAACTGGAGCTTTGTTCACAATCATGGCTCTCAGGCAGGAGCTAAAACATTTATAATATTTTTATTTTTGTGGTTGGCATTCAATTTTCAATTGATTATTATAATTAATTGCATTCATCTAGTCCGAAAGAAGAGGCAATGTATTTGGAGTACTACTCTGAATTTTGTTTCCATTGCCAAGTTTTTTTGTAACTTTATTCACCACACAGGTACAACTGATACATATTTATTCGTTCAAGGACGTCACCACTGGTGGAGGGTGTTATTCTGCGCTTGCACAATTATTTTCAGAGATTTCCAGCAAATATGTAGTCCTCATAAACAGTACCTAAATAATTTTAGCCTCTGTGGTTATTCATTAACCATGTAGGCTTCATCAACTACTGACACGACTCGGTCTTGGCAAACTTGTGAGCTCACAAATTTGAGCATGCAGTAACCCCCCTCCATATTTGTTTCGATGAAGGCTTCTCCTTTGGTGCTACTCTGGATCCGCCCCGTTTCCTGTGATTACCCCCATGGGTTTCAAGGCAGACAACCTCAGGAAAACTTTTCATGCACAAACGTCGTTCTTCCACACTTTTGCTGATAAAAAGACGGACATTGAAACAAGGGTGCCATACCAGGCATGCTGGTCACAGACAGAACTGCGGGGGCGGGGGGGGGGGGGGCGTTCTGAAAGTATTCACCTAGTGGACACGTCCATTTCATCAGTTGCTGAAGTGTTGATTGACTGGGGCACCTGTCTCCTTCTCACCTGTGCCCCAGCCCAGCCAATCAGATCTTAAGCAGCAGTTGAAATGGATATGTCCGTTTGGTTGACCCTTGCAGAATACACCCCCTGTGCTCTGTCCTATCTTTCTGCCTTTCCCCATGTAATTTACTCAGTAAACTACTTGTTCATATGTTGGTTACCTTAATCAATGTTCAAATAGCTCAACGCTTAAATAGGTATTTACAAGTAAGGCACTATAAACCCAAGCAGTTAGGTTGGTGATTGCCACCATACAGACTCAACCAATGGCTTCACTGTAGCTTTCCATGGTAACTTTACTGCACTTTGAATGTAGAGAGGGTGGAATATAAAAATAGACTAGCATTTCTCTAATGTGCATCACCCCCTCCACTTTGTGTTGTTACAATCAGTATATTCAACCCAAACGAAGTACTAACAAAAAGGAATTGTGACACTAATTTCATTTCACTGCCTCATTTTTAGAGGTGTAGAAAGATTCTTTAATTGCATTACCAGTTGTTTCTCAGGTTTCAGCTATCAAGGCCTTATGGCACATTCGGACGTTATCTGAACGGAGTAAACGCCACAGATTGCATAATTTCTCGATACCTTTGCACAGCTTTATTCACCTTTAGTTTTCAATTAAAGCCAGCATTTCTCTTGTGACCATCTTTAAAGAGCTTGTAGTAATGTATACCTAACATAAAAGATGGGTGCTTTGTAGTGCTAGCATGCTCTGTCCTAGAGTACATTGTTGTATGGAAAATGTGCCGACACACAATCCCGACAAATGCCACATCAAGCATTGGTGTTTGCTACTCCACCTGGTGTTTCAATTTTACAGCATGTACACATTTTGCCAGTGCACCACTAAAAAGGGTTCAAAGCTCTTCCTGAAAACTCTCACAAGCACTTATCACACTCAATTTTCCATATAAGTGGTTTTGCTGAAGAGAATACAGGGATACAAGCATAATTAGACACTGAGGAATGTGGGTAGGAACACTTTATTTTCAGCACGCAAGTTTTTTTGATGAACTGCTTCTATGCTGGTGAAATCTGTGCTTTTAATAAAAGTACACCGTGCTGCTTCACCACTCCATGCCAACTGCAAGTATCCTGTACCAGGAAGTCAAACCAAGACGTGGGATGTTCAATCTGTTAAAAATAAAAACGAGTTTGAAACGTTGACGTGTAAAAAGTAAAGCACACTCAAGAAAACAAACAGCACAAGAACAAATCCAAGGAATCAGAATTACATTCGAGAGCAAACATATAGTTTCTATGGCACAGTAAAGAAACCTTATTCCTCCGACATTTTTTGTTTGTGTGAGAAAAGATGAAAGTGCACGTGTTCTATCCCATTTTGTGTATCTTTCACCTTTTCACACACAAAAAGATGTCTTAACGTGCCCAACTGTCTTTGCATATCCATTTCTCTGCTCTCACACCATAATATTTACAGTTAAACGTTGTAGTATAGCTCAGCTTGAATGAACCAACACTAACTATGTGCACTGTGCTACTAAACATGGCAATGTAAGTCAAGTTCAAGCACAGCACATTCATGTGCTACATACGTTTGCTCTTGATTGTAGGTAAGATAAATAAAAGGAAGGCATGTGTATAAGAATGGTCCTTGATGCGCTATGCAGAAATGCTCTCCCATTTGGACAGAAGTTAAGCGCAACCGCAATGAACAAGACAACTTATACAGAATTTCAAATCTAGGGACTCGATGTGCTGGAGATTTTTCTGAATTCATGGTAAAAAATCTAGATGCTAAAGGTGACACATATATAAACAGGTTTCTGCTCAAACTGGTAATGCTATGTGTAGCTTAGTTTTACAAAATGTGCCCTACCACTGGTCTCCCAAGCTGAGGCTGCAGTCCAGTTGCAACTGCAAATCATCAATTATGTCTAGGGCACACTTGAGCAAAATGCAGACAAAAATTACTGCACCACTGAGAATGTACTAGAGGCTTCAACAAAGCAGCTGACAGGCTGCATGGACTTGAGCAAGAGAAGTGCGTTTTGGGTCTAGGTGTGCACAGCTTGCAGTTGCTCATGGACGCTATTTAATATATTTACATATTTCACTTACTTGTTGGTTTCAGAAAAGAAATACGTATTTTGTATCCTTTCCACTGTTAAATACTCAAACTCAGGATACCACAGGTCTGTTTCTGGGATCTGATTTCTTCTCAGAAAACTCCCCCTCTAAAAAATTTCACAGGTACTTAACTCCAACCTCTTTTGAGAAGAGCCTGGTTTTTTAACATGACAAGGCCACTAATTGCACAGTGACTCCTTGCGATGTGATGTACGTAAGCACTTTAAGAGGAAATAGTAGTAGTAGTAGTAGTAGTAGTAGTAGTAGTAGTAGTAGTAGTAGTAGTAGTAGTAGTAGTAGTAGTAGTAAAGCTTTATTATATTCGGAAACCGGACAGGCTCCTACCCCAGTCCACAGAGGGGGTAGGGGGTTAAAGACGAAGTTTGTCCAGCAGGGTGGTGCCCCTATTCCAAGGCCCCACTAGCACGGGCCATCCGCTCAGCTCGTTGGATCAGTCGTAGCTGATCTTCCAAGGCCGGGCTAGACAGCAGCGCCTCCCATTCGTTCCACGTGCCGTTTGTTTCGTGTTCTCCTCCGTGTTCTGCACACTCCCACGTGATGTGAAAGAGTGTTGGTGTTGCTCCACACCACGGGCATATGTCTGTATGCCGTGGGGTAGATCAGGTGGAGTGTGCGCAAATTTATGTACGTGTTCGTCTGTAATCTTCGCAACACGGTTGCCTCCGCAGTGCTGAGTTTACCGTGCGGGGGTGGATAGATCTTTATATTTTCTCTGAAGTATTCCAGAATTGTTGCAAAGCAAGGATCTAGGGGTGTAGGGTCCTCTATTGCAGAGTCTGGGGCGGCACGGTGATTTGTAAAGCCTCGAGCCGCCTCGTCCGCATGCAGGTTCCCGGTGACACCCTCGTGCCCCGGTGCCCAGGTCACTGTTTGGATGTATTGAACCGTGGGGTCCCATCCAGTCCCGACAAGTATTCGGAGCGCCTGTGCTCCAACTTTGCCCCTCAGATAGTTTCTGCAAGCTTTCTGTGAGTCTGTGATTATCGTCAATGGAGCGTTTCGCGTCCAGCACTCTTTTATTGCAAGCGCAATTGCCACCTCTTCTGCTGCTGTTGTAGAAGCGCGATCTATTGAAGCGCAGGCTGTAATTTTCCCTCTACGGTCTGTGACCACTGCCACCGCCTTCCTTGCATCTGTCTGATAAGGCGCGGCGTCAGTGAATCTTGCCGTATTCATGTATTTTGTCATTTTTTCTATGTATTGTGCCCTAGCGTTCTTTTTCCAGCATGCAGGCTAGGATCCATGTTATTTGGTATGGGGGATACCGTGTACCATTCTCTAAGTTCGTTGGGTATCTCATTAGTTTCTTGATGTTATTGTATTAGTGCATCACGCCCTAACTTGCTTAAGACTTCTCTGCCTGTTGGAGTCTGGAGCAGGCGATTTTCTTGTGTTCGTAGCTGTGCCTCGGTTAATTCTTCAATCGTGTTGTGTAGACCAAGCGCCAGTAGCTTGTCGTTTGAAGTATTCTGAGGTAATCTTAGAGCAGTCTTGTAGGCCATTCTTATTATTTGGTTTGCTTTTTCTTTCTCTTCCCTGTTCCACGGAGAAAGAATATTCTTTCTCCGTGCCCTGTTCATATTATGATAGGGGAGTGAGTATGTGATGCGACTGACGACGAGACTTCTTACCAGTCGGAGGGTATCTTGTTCTCGCATCCCCGTACGATTGTTTGTTATACGGGCGATCATGCGTGAGATCTGTTGCACTGCTGATTTGAGGGTATTTAGTGTATGCAGGCATCTCTGATTAGCTTGCAGCCACATACCGAGTGTTCTTATGGTATCTTTCTCTTGAATGATTTTTCCTTCTAGCTTGACTTGCAGCTTTAGACTCGGGTCCGTCCTTAGCGATTTTCTCTTTGTAAAGCGGATAAATTCCGACTTTTCCGCTGAGCATTGGAGTCCCCGTATTATCGTGTACTCTTCTATGGTGCTAGCTGCCTGTTGTAGTCTATCTTCTTTCTCCGCTAGGCTACCTGTAGTTGTCCATACGGTTATGTGGTCGGCATATATCGTATGTTGTAGACCGGCGATTTCTTTGAGTTGCTTTGCAAGGCCTATCATGGCAAGTTGAAAAGTGTGGGTGAAATTACCGCCCCTTGTGGCGTTCCTTTGTTTGGTGGCCGAATGGTGTCGGATTCATAATCCCCCATCTTTATTATGGCAGTTCTCTGATTAAGGAAACTCTGGACGTATTGAAATATCCTCTGTCCGCAGTTAGTTTCCTCCAGCCCTTCAAGTATTCCTTTGTGACTGATGTTATCGAAGTCTCCTTTTATGTCAACGGACATAATGACATTTTCCCCCACTTTTGAGACGTTCGTTAGTACCTCTTCTTTTAAGAGTAGCAGGATATCTTGCGCTGAAAGGTGTGGGCGAAAGCGAAACATTGTGTTGGGCATCAGTCCGTTGTACTCAAGATGATTTAGGAGCCTGGCGTTGACCACTCTTTCAAAGATTTTTCCTAAGCAGGATGTAAGCGAGATCGGTCTCAGGTTCTTGATGCTCAGATTTTTTCCTGGTTCAAGGAAAGGAAAATTTAATAGCAGTATGACAGCTACACAACAAAGCAAAGTGCCTGTTTTCACCCACGTATTCAATGTTTGCTTGTCTACTGGCGTTTACCCTACAAAAATGCAACAGGTGAAGCTGACTGCACTGTTTAAATCAGGGGACAGAAATTACATGTCAAATTATCGGCCGGTGTCAGTGCTCCCTGTCATTTCAAAAGGCTTAGAGAATGTTATCTGTAAAAGAGTTGTGTCATCACCAACAGCCAACAAACGTTGTCGAAACATCATCCTGGCGCAAAAATATGCTTTGTTGAGACTAGAACGTTGAGACTGGTAGGGTTCGTCGCTGGCTGAAACCCTACACTCCCGATTCGCGTGACCCCTACCCACTATCGGTATGCTTCACCGCAATACACAAACTGCGGTGATATAACAGTGGTCGAACAGGCTGGTGCAAACGTTTCGACCAGAGAGCTTACCTTAACCAGCTTTTCTTGGCAGTTTTCATATATGTGAGTACACCTGCCAATACACTTATTACGCTCCTCGGCGCGCGTAATGTGATGGGTGAAGGCGAGTCCCGTGATAGCGGCCCCTTTTCACTTTTGGTATGCTTCACTGCAATAATTTTTGGGTAAGCTTCATTGCGTAACACGTCTACTGCGGCGAAGCCGACTTTAGGAAGATTCATTCAACGCATCTTACGAGGCAGGTCCGCTTATCACGCTTGGCAACGTTTGAACACCACACTTACTGCATTAATTTCTTTAGTTATTTTAATTGTACTGTCATAGTGACCCGGCCTCCCGCAGTAGCAGGCTGATACTGCGTCATAATCGTTCTAACTGCATCAGGACAGCGTGTAGCTGGTAAGAGTGCATGCAACAGGCACGGCGGCATTGGCTGTTGTTGGGAAACTTCGAGACGCTCCCTCGCGCAGTAATGTCAATTGTCTTATTAAAAAGAATGCAGGTGATGATTAAATGAAATGCAGCAAAGCTGTAGAAAAGCAGTGGCAAAGCTGTTCGACCATCTCGCGCAAAAACGCCATTTCACACGATCTGGCGGAACAGCTCACCTTGCCAGGATTTTCTTGCGTCCTCGTTTTTTCACGCATCGTTCACTGAACCACACTACTGGATGGTTCTGTACACGTACTAACGATCCTGACGGAGGATCAGCTTTATGGCTTTATATGGGATGCCACGGCCCATTCCACGGGCCGGCTGCAATTTGACGCGGCCACGAGGCAAAATATGCGCGCAACATAAGTAACGGCAACACATCAAGCAGCTGACAGACCAACCTTTTATTACATGTATATAGAGTGGAAAAATGGATTACTTACTCTGTAAGAAGGCACGGAATACGGACCGCTTCACAACGCGACCGGCCCCGAAAAACAGCCGCCATGAAAATAAACGGACGTGACATCATGGGTTATAGCGGACATGACGTCATGGGTCGCAGCAGACGTTTTGGGCACCTTTTGTCTGCTGCGACCCGGTCGCAGCAGTCACGGCCTTCCTCTTTTGCTCTTCCCTCTCCTTTTCCCTGACGGCTTTCCGCGGTTTCGCATTCGCCAATCGTCAGCGCAACGGCGTATGCTGGCCGGCGCGTCTCATTTCAATGCTGCTAGTAGTTGTTTTCCGGGAGGGAGTTGGTTGAACTAAAGGACTAGGTGAACCCCATAGAGTTCCGAACAGTCAATGTTGCCCGGTAACATGAATAACGGTGTCTAACTGCACTCGAAAGCGAAACTTGAGGCTTAAATAGTGTTCATATAGGCGCCGATATTGAAAATAGGCATTTAGGCACAAACGCCAAAATAGGCGTTTAGAGGCACTATAAAAGCCCTTCTTAACCTCCAATTCATGCTCATATATCAAAGTGGGGAAATAGGAGCGCAAGGAACAAAAAAGGCATTTGCCTAAAATCCGGTCTCTAGTCATAATTTGCGGGAAATCCAAATCTAATTTGGCAGCGGTGACAACTAGTAGGCGCAGGACTAATCAAACGTGTTGTCGTACTGCAGATAGCCTGAGACTCACCGCAAGAAACCGCTAGGCACAAGGGTGTCCTTCACTGGAAGCCTGAAAGCGGCGCAGCGTCGGAAGCAGCCCGGCAGCTACCCACTGCGCCATCAACCCGGAGACTTGCCGCGACGAACCGCTAGGGGCAAGGTGCCCTTCACCGGAGGTTCACGGAAGGCAACGCATCGGCACCACCCGGAAGCTACCCACAGTGCATCAGCGAGAGTACAAAAGGAAGCGGTCGACACTCAACGGAACATTTGGCAGCGGTGACAACTAGTAGGCGCAGGACTAATCAAACGTGTTGTCGTACTGCAGGTTGGTGCTGTTTTTTCTGTCTGTTATAGACGCGTTTTATTTTCTTTGTCACCGCTGCCAACTTACTGTGTCATTTGGCTTATCGAATTTATTTTGCACATTTTTGCACTTTCTACTCTTTGTGATGTCACAGAAGGATCGTGATGCACGCTCTGACTTGCGTGAACTACGTGCTGAGATGAAACAAATGAAGGAGGGACTGGAATTCATGGAAAAACAATTTGAAACAATGAAACAACAGTTAATGGAAGGGCGTACCGAGAGAGAAAGCTTAAGGAAGGAAAATGAGAGGCTGAAGGCTAAATGCAGTGAAAATGAGTCAGTCATTGTCGAACTGCAGAAGCGAGTTGTTCAAGGTGAGCAATACTCGCGCAGATCGAATGTTGAAATAAAAGGGCTCGTTGAGATGGAAAATGAAAACATCACTAGTCTTGTAGGCAAGATTGGTGATGTCATTGGCGAACCCATTTCTGCTAGCGATATAGAAGTGTGCCACCGAGTACCGACTCGTGAGCAGGGCAAAACGAACGTTATTGTACAGTTCAAAAGCAAGCAGAAACGGGACCTTGTCGTCGAGAAAGCCCGAAAAAATCGCATTAGGAATCGTAGCGTTGGAATCACCAGCGAAGCACAAATCTTCGTGAATGAGCATCTCTGTCCAACATTGAAGCGGCTGCTTGCACAGGCAGTTGCAAAAAAACGGGAGAATCAGTGGCAGTTTGTGTGGACGAAGAATGGAAGGATTTTCGCGCGCAAGACTCAGTCAAGTCAAGTGGTACGCATTGAAACAGATTCTGACCTCGGCAAGATTGCCTAGGGTGCTTATGGTTGTAATCTGTGTTACTTTTTCTTGTACACGCGATGTGGTATCAAGAATTTTGTCTGCCATGAGAACTTAAACTTCCGGCGCAGTCGCAGGGCATGTTCACTGCTATTCACCTTAATGTACGTTCCGCCGCCCCTAAGCTAGATGAGTTAGGCACATTCTTTAACGAGTTCAACTTCCTGTTCGACGTGATCATGTTAACTGAAACGTGGTATCACGAAGCAAGCGATATGCTAAATATGATTGACTACAATCACTATTTTATCAATCGAAGTGGCTTCCGTGGTGGCGGAGTGGCAATGCACGTAAAGAAACACATGCTCTGCGACATAATCCCGGAATTCACCTGCATTACAGCTGACTATGAAGTGCTTTGCATAAAGAGCAATATCAACATGTATGTGGCGTTTTACCGCCCACCGTCTGGTGATATGAGTGCATTCTTGGAATTTATTGAAGAAATATTAGAATACTCAACATTTCATCGCTATAACACTGTAATAGGTGGCGACTTTAACATAAACCTTCTGAAGGATAATTTGACCTCCCGGGAATTCCTTAACAAACTTTACGCTTGTGGCTATAATAGTGTCATTAATACGCCGACACGCGTAACGACAACTTGCCAGTCCATACTAGACTTGTTTATCATCAGCATAGACACTGATGTAGCCGCAGCTGGCACGGTATGCGCCTGCGTAAGTGACCACTGTCCTGTCTTTATTGCTTTTCCTAAAACTACTGAAAAAGAAATAACTTGCCATGGGGATATCGCTAAATATAGATGTATGTCTAACAAAAATATGACCTCATTCCGTATGCGTATGCTCAGGGAAGATTGGTCTTCTGTTTATGATAAGCTAGACCCAAATGAGAGCTATCGTGAATTCTTATCTATATTCACTAGTCATTACAACAAATCTTTTCCTTACGTAAGCGCCAAAGCTAACAGAAAAAGAAAAAAACCTTGGGTAGGGCGGGAGCATATCAAAATGATCAAGAAAAAAAGTCGCCTTTTTAAGAAGTTTTTGCGCACAAGAGATATTAAGGATTTTGAGGCCTTTAAAACGTACAGAAACAAACTAACTGCGGCATTGAAAAAGGCAAAGACCTCCTACTATAACCACATGTTTTCTGACATCTATCGACGGCGCCCAAACCAAGTATGGAAAGCCATCAATCAGGCACTGAACCGCAAAGCGGGTCAGAATACTCTAACGGAAATAACCATTGGCGGGAACAAACTTTCCGGTGTGCCTTTAGCTGAGCACTTCAGTGAGCACTTTTCTAATGCAGTGCAACCACTGGGAAGCATTGCTCATACTCGTATTGCGTACCATAATGCTGATACATTTTTTCTCGCACCTACAGATGAGGCAGAAATAGTACGTACATTTCTTTCCCTAAAAAACAGTAAAGCTGTCGATGTCGATGGATTTCAGGTAGAAGCGATTAAGCACGTAATTGACCTGCTTGCTCCTTCTCTAGCTTACGTGTTTAATCTAGTCTTTCAGTCTGGCTGTTTCCCAAATCTCATGAAAATCGCAAAAGTTTCTGTTATATTTAAAAGTGGAGATATTAATGATGCTAATAATTACCGACCAATTTCAATAATACCTGTATTCTCTAAGGGATTAGAGAAAATAATATTCTGCCGCGTAAATAGCTTCTTTAACAAACACAATATACTTTCAGAGTATCAGCATGGTTTTCAACGTGGTAAATCTACACAGACTGCGCTGTTAGCTCAAAAAGAATTGATAATTAAGAACATCGAAGAAAAAAAGTTTACGCTTGGTGTTTTCATTGACTATAGCAAGGCCTTCGATACCCTAAACCATTACATTTTACTCGGGAAGTTGAACGCTTATGGGGTACGTGGTGTATCTAATGCATTGTTTAGTTCATATCTGTCTGAGAGGAAGCAATGCGTTTCAATTGCTAACTGTTTTTCTTCTTCTAAAACCATTTCTTGTGGCGTGCCTCAAGGAAGCATATTAGGACCAATGCTCTTCATTATCTACATAAATGATATTGTTAAGATAAACAATGATGCCTCATTCCTACTCTACGCCGATGACACTAGTATTTTTGTTTCTGGACAAAATACAACTGAAATTGTTGCCAGAACCCAAAGTGTACTTTCAGATGTGCTGCAATGGTCCACTGCTAATGGGCTACGAATAAATGCGAAAAAAACAAAAGCTGTTTTTTTTTCAGATCCCGAGGCATGGAGGTAAACGTGAACCAATCATTAACGCTTGAGGGAATACCCGTTGAAATAGTAGAGAAACATAAAGTTCTGGGTGTGACTTTTTCTGCTCATATGACATGGACTTGCCATATTGAATCATTGACCAAATCATTATCGCGTGCTGCTGGTGTTCTGTCACGATGTAGGCACTTTCTTCCAGAAAAAGCTAAACTTCAGATTTATCATGCTCTGTTTTCTTCCCATATAAATTACTGCCTGTTAGTCTGGGGCACCACAACCCTAAGTAACATAAAAACAATTCACCTATTGCAGAAGAGAGCACTTCGGTACATTGCAAACGTCCCGTGCAATAGTTCTACAGGTACATTGTTTGCTCGCTATAAAATAATCAGTGTGAAACGCATATTCGATTTTCGTTTGATGTATGCTTATTTCTTCGCAAAGGAACAATTCAGAGCGTTTATTAAAGATTCATCCAACATAAGCATGCATTACACGGATTCACGCACCCGCAGCGCCGACAGGTGGCTTGTTCCTCGTTCGCGTACGACCTATTTTTTGCAGTCTCTTAGATTCACAATGCCATCCCTACTTAATAAATATGAAGAGAAAGACTCTAACTTTTCTACGTTTACAAAAAAACAAATGCGTGAATTTTTTCTAACTCTTGTGTAAACTTTTTTATAATATACTGTTCGAACACGATCAAGAATGCTTCATTACTCTTTATATCGCGTTTATTGTTTTCGTCATTTTATATGTGTTCACATGAACTCCGAATATTTCAGCTCCAAAACACAACCGTCCTAGAGTGTACTTATATATCCTCATTTGTTCTACTGTTCCATTGTTGTATTTCCACAACCTCTTTTTAAATTTTTTTTACCTGCATCTTTTTTTTTTCTCTTATTGTAAATTTGTTTTTGAAAGTATGCATTTTAACACCGCTATCATGTACGTGGGCCCTTAGGCATTTTCAAGTGGTGTTATTACCGCTTTTCGCCTAAGGGACCCCCAACTGTCGTTGGAAATAAAGATTTGATTTGATTTGATTTGATTAATCAGTGTCTATCTTTTGCCCATGCGCAGTGATATACCCTTCTTTCCTTTCTTTTTTCTTTTGACATATATGTGTTCCTTTCTGAATAAAGAATTCAGTCGTCCGTCAGCGCTGATGTGTGTCTCCCTTCTTGTCTTCTTGTCGTGTTTTTCGTGCTGTTTCCCTCTCGAGTTTGTCAACTGGCCTATATATCGGAGTTCACAAGGGATATCCGGCACATCAAAGGCACCGACAACGAGGCAGCTGATGAACTTTCACGCATCATCTCCCTCGGCACTTCTACATCGACTATGGATTGGGAAGGTCTAGCTCGTGCGTAGATGGAAGACCCTGAGTTGCAGGCGCTGTTTGACTATCCCCGTTTCCTCCGTCTACAACTCGTTCCTCACCCGTTTGTGCCTCGCTCCCTCTGGTGCGACATGTCAGCGGCTGCACCTCGCCCCTTCATTCCGGCTGCCTTCCGTCGTGCGGTGTTCCAATCACTTCATGACATCTGGCATCCCAGCATCCGAGCCACGCAGCGCCTCGTTACACAGCGGTATGCCTGGCCAAGCATTAACACCGATATTCGCCAGTATGCCAGACCACCAAAGTGACCCGCCACACGAAGACTCCCACGCAGTCGTTCTTGCCACCTGGCTGCCGCTTTGACCACGTCCATCTTGATTTGGTTGGACCACTTCCTCACTCTCACGACTGCCGCTACATTCTAACACTGATCGACCGCTTCACCCGTCGGCCCGAAGCCGTGCCCATTCCGGGCATCACTGCGGAAACGGTCGCCAAAACCTTCGTTTCAGCATGGGTTTCCCGCTTTGGCTGCCCCAGCATTGTGACAACTGATCGCGGCCGGCAATTTGACTGCATACTCTTCACTTCGCTCAGCCGCCTGCTTGGCACTAAGCACTGCCGTACCACTGCATAGCATCCCTGTGCCAACGGCATGGTTGAGCGGCTCCATCGCGAGCTCAAGGCTGCTCTCACTGCGCGCCTTGATCGCGACCACTGGGTCGACCACCTTCCTATGGTGCTTCTCGGCCTACGTGCCGTCCTTCGTCGCGACCTTGGCTGTTCAGCGGCCGAACTCGTCTACGGCGCACCTCTGCGGCTTCCTGGAGACTTGTTCGTTCCTTCGGCCCCCTCGCCCCAGCCGCTACAGTACCTCCAACGCCTTCAGGACTGCATTCAGCAACTGCGCCCCGTACTGCCTCGATCATCGGGCCACAGCATCTTTGTGCACCCGGACCTTGCGTCTTCGTCCCACGTGTTCCTCAGACGAGACGCTGTAAAGGCGCCTCATACACCATCCTACGACGGACCGTAACGTGTCCTCCACAAGACGCAGAAGTCCGCCACCATCCTATTGAATGGTCGCGAAGAGGTCGTTTCGTTAGACCGCCTCAAACCAGCCTACGTCGAGACGCCGCCCAAGGAGCTCCTCGTGGACGTCGCCGGTCCACCCGTCAATCTGCTTGCAACTAAGAAAGCCTCTTCTCTGCCTCGTCGACGAGTACATTTCGCCGTCCCGTCTGGGCGGGGGGCCCCGCAGCGCCCACCGACGCTGCTAAGCGGGGACGCTTAGGTCGGCGCTCTTGGGGCCGGCTGCGAATGACGACGACAATAAAGTTGGGCGGCGCGTGCTAACGGCACAAGCACGACACGCGCTAGTCCGTTTGAAAACCTGCTGAGCTGCTGCTCTTGCACTAGCGCTCTGCTGCGACCCCTCGGTTCCCGACACCCTCTTACGCTTAAAAAGCAGTTGTATCTCCCCAGGACGAACAGTGTCGCGGCGGTTTGGATTTTAAATGCGAAGCATTTCTTGGCGAACATTTGCTACTTTGACAGTATCTATCTATCTAGCCGCCTACGACTTTGCGCTTTCATGGTCGTTTCGTTAACTTGGTGTGTACCAAAATTACCATATATAATAACAGTATATGACGAACATAAATCATATGTCATAACATGAATGGCATGACGTGCGTGTCATGTAGGTCATGAAACAGCCGCCTACATCTTGGTGCTCTCATGGTCCGTTTCGTTAAATTGGTAGGTACCAATTTCACATATTATGACAGGGAGTATATTGACACGTATACATGTTTATCTTTCACCGGTGGCCGCTTTCCACCGGCTAACAAATGTTAAACGTTATCGCTTGGCGCAGGACGCGCCCGTATCGGAAGTTTCTAGAACGTTATCGATGCTTCTTTCCGTTGCCTGTTTTCACCGACGCTTATGTTATCTGATTGTATGACCGACGCGAATTGTCTAGAACTTTCTGGAATACCCGCGGGCATCAGGGATTAATCTGGAACCTTCGATGACTCTGGTATAAAAGCCGACGCGTTTCGCCGCTGATCAGATTTTCGACGATCGCCGACTGTGTTCGCCGCTATCGTTGTGCTTTGAGTGTAGCTTGCTTTTGTGGGCACAGGTTCGCCCAATAACGAATCAGTTTCGTCCACGGTGTAAGAATAAAGAGAGGTGCTGACACTCTCCCCCCAACGCGCGCGAAAGCGCCGCTCGCTCGCGTCCAGATATGTTCGGCTTGGTTGCAGCTGGTTCGGCGCCGTCGTAGAGGGCGCTGCGGTATGCGGTCCCAGCCTCGGCGGCAAGGCGGGTGCTGCCGCTGCTTCGTCTTCCTGCTTGCATGTGCGGTTGCGCTGTTTTGAAGGCACGATTTTTGTTCGCGTTCGTTTCATGAGCTTGTGCTTGGGTATTGTCGCCACGGGCCCTCGACGAAGGTGGCAGCGGCCTTCTGAGGGGCGTTTGAAATGGCTAGAAAGTGCTTCGTTCCGAACTGCAATTCTGGATACCTGACTTGTGCGGAGCGTGTGCCTTTATTCAAAGCGCCGTCCGACAGCGGTCGTCTAGAGCAGTGGCGCCGTGCAAATCTGAGGGCAAACCAAACTCTAACGCCTACCGAACATGTCCGCACCAGCCATTTTTCAGAGGATACGATATCGATGGCACATTGTCACGAGGTCGAAAGCTCGATGGACAAACGAAACGCACTTGTCGGCAGAGGCAGTAACAAGAACGGACGATTTTAAAATAGCGCGCGCTAGTCACTGCTTCTTCTTCTTGCTATGTTTTTCATAAGTGCCTATGTGTCTTATGCCATCGTCATCGCCGCGCTAGACACGTGGCAATATTACGCGGAGCGCTCGATAAAAGGATTCCCACCTTATTTCCAAACTGTCCAAAGAACCTCACACGGTCAAATAAACCTCGAAATCCGCTGCGGAAGAGAGAACCTCCTGTGTGCCGCAGTAGTTTGTGCAAATTTTGCTGCATGTAAAAGATATATACTGGGTGGTTTACTATCATGCACCAAGACTGGAAAATATGTAAATGTCACGTAGCTGGACAGAACCAAGGTAATGTTGTCTGCCGTCGCTTGGAGATACTCAGATTATTTTTTATTCCGCTTAATTACATAATTATTTTTATAATTGATTAATCAACTCTTTTAATGCTATAATTCGATAAAAAGTATGAACAAGAGAATTGTACAGCAGCGTGGAAAACCCCCAATATAACTTTCTGTTGCTGAATACGTGATACATAAAAGTGTTTTCCGAGCGTGAATGAAACCCGCGAATACAGCAATATTGCCGGGCGACTAGCCGCTCGAGGTACTTTGCGTGTATTCGTGAGCTTCTTTCATGCTCGGAAAAACACTTCTACATAGCGCGTATTGAGCAATACAAAGCTATATCGGGAGTCTTTCATGTTGCTCTACAATTTTCTCATTGACACTTTTAATCTAATTATAATAATTGAGAAGTTGATCAATAAATACCACTAATTATCTAATTAGGCGGAATGTAAAAAAATAACCGAGTATCTCCAAGGGACGGCAACAACATTACTATGGTTCTGTCCAGCTACGTGACATTTGCATATTTTGAAATATTTGTGCACCCTGTAAAATACTGCTGTTTTCTGTGCAGATGTGTGCCTGATTTTCAAATTTGTTCCATCCTGGCTACTGAATTTTTTACAATGCGCGTGCGGTGTATATTACACGTTTGGATGTTTTTATACATTTTTCCATTGTGGGAGTGTATGAGAACGCAAGCTTCTGGGATGGTTATCACCTATTAAAATTATCGAGCTGCTTCATGCACAAGTTTTTTCGTATTGTGTCTATGAAAAAAAAAGGTCTATGGGATTATTGTGTGGTGGGAGTAAGTGTATTTGTGGACAGGCTGTAGCATGCATTGTCAAACACGCTTACATTGGCACATTCTCATATGCAATTTAAGAAAAAAGAACGTCACCTCTTTTTTTAGATCTTGCAAGAGCCACTCAGTCCTCAATGGACGAAAGCCCAATGAATAATATACACGGTCTATGTTAAGTGGAATTGGAATAAAGAAGGCATTTGCTTAGGTTTTCATCAGTAAACTGTGGTAGTGATGCTCTAATTCAAGATAGATGCCTGCCTTCGTCCCGCCTAATAAATTCCCATTTGAGAGAGTTTTTACATAGCTGATGTGCATTCTCATCTTAAGTTCTAGCCATGAACAGCCACTTTGCTCTAGTGCGTTGCATATCGGAAGCTTGCGTCGTTTCATTTCTTAATTTATATCGCGGCCACATTGAATTCGCGCAACGATGATTGAACGGTTTTCTGAGTGTGAATGGACGCAGCGATAAGCATGAAATACATTTTCTGGTGCAGTCACTATTTTCTTCTGATCGAGGGGTAGCACGTGGGCTAACACTTTCATTTTTTTATGCTTGGATGAACGGCTAGACCAGACGAAACAAATTGCGCGCGAGGGTAACTTCAATGGGCTTTCAGTGCTGCCCGATAGATCCGTGTTCACGTCATCCACGCCCTGCACAAGGAACCTTCATGTTAGCGAAGCCTGGTACACTTATAACTTTAATGTGAAATAATGATTTTTTTTCGCGCTTTGAGATTTACTCACTCCACTATGAAAGAAAATTTAGCGGAGGCAGAGGAATGCTAAGCCGCCGGCGCCGCTAAGCTGGGACAGCTGGCCGCGGCGCCCTCTATCTGCTCGCAGCAGAGTTACTCGGTGCGGTGCGCCCATGCGCGGCCGAACATAATCTGGACGCTCGCTCGCGCGCAATGTCAACACCTAAACATTCTTCCACCGTGGTTTCGTCATACACAGTTTTACGACTGTTTTCTTCAGCGTCACTACCACGTGACATCTGGTGGAGGTACTTTTGTGTCCATGCAGCGGACGCCCCCGAAAAGCCGTGATCCAAGCCCGAACCCCGAAGAGAGTACCAACATAGACCCAGATCATCGAGCTAGCCTCAGGCTACAAAACCAACCCCCGGAGTACGGACTTCTTTCCGAGAAGACCAGGAAGTGCACGGCCACGACGACCGCATCAACCATGACAGCCTCAGTGCCGCCTACACCGATCGTGTTACAGCACCCCCGGGAGCCACCGACGTTCCGCGGATCAACATTTGAGGATCCGGAAAGCTGGCTGGAGACGTATGAAAGGGTCGCTGTATTTAACAACGGGAACAGCGACGACAAGCTGCGCCACGTCTTCTTCTCATTGGAAGATGCTGCCAGGACGTGGTTCGAGAATCGGGAGTCGACCTTGACAACATGGGACCTGTTCCACCACGGCTTCCTGCAGACCTTTACAAGCGTTTTCACCTTCACGGATTCCAGTGCACCTGCAACGACGACTATAGTACCTGAACCAACTTTCGACGGCAATCACAACCTTCCCAGGCATAAAAAAGAACAACTAAAAGCTCTGCTCCTGCAATACAAGGACTGCTTCTCGTCGTCGTCAAAAGTTCGGCAAACCCCTGTCGCCAAGCACCGCATCATAACCGACGAAAATGTCTGCCCACTCCGTCAGAGCCCGTACCGAGTTTCGGCGCGCGAACGCGAGGCCATAAGGCAAGAAGTCGACGAAATGCTACGCGACGACATCATCCAGCCGTCCAAGAGTCCGTGGGCGTCCCCCGTGGTGTTAGTGAAGAAGGAGGATGGAACCCTACGTTTCTGCGTCGATTATCGTCGCCTCAACAAGATCACGAAGAAGGACGTATACCCCCTCCCACGGATTGACGACGCCTTGGATCGACTCAACAACGCAAAGTATTTTTCGTCGATGGACCTCAAAACCGGCTACTGGCAAATCGAAGTCGACGAGAGGGACCGGGAGAAGACTGCCTTTATAACACCAGACGGACTGTTCGAGTTCAAGGTCATGCCGCTTGGTCTTTGCTGGGCACCTGCGACTTTCCAACGCGTCATGGATACAGTACTGGCAGGCTTGCTGTGGCAGACTTGCCTCGTCTATTTGGACGACGTCGTCGTGTTTGCCTCAAGCTTCGAAGAACACCTGCGGTGCCTTGAAACAGTTCTTCAAGCAATCAAAACCTCCGGACTCACGTTAAAGCCAGAAAAGTGCCGCTTTGCGTATGACGAGCTCTTGTGTTTGGGCCACGTCATCAACAAGTCTGGAGTGCGCCCCGACCCTCAGAAAACTGCGGCCATCTCCAACTTTCCTCCGCCCGCTGACAAGAAGGCAGTGCGTAGATTTCTTGGACTGTGCGCCTATACAGGCGCTTCGTCAAGAATTTTTCACGGATCGCTGAGCCACTGACGTATCTCACGAAGGCCGACGTCGAGTTCAAGTGGGCGACGCCGCAAGTCAAAGCATTTGAAGAACTGAAGCAACGCCTGCAATCGCCGCCAATACTTGCGCATTTCGATGAAAACGCCGATACCGAAGTCCACACCGACGCAAGCAGCGTAGGACTCGGCGCCGTGCTTGTGCAGAGGACTGACGGGCTAGAAAGGGTTGTAAGTTACGCTAGCCGGTCGCTGTCGAAGGCGGAAGCAAATTATTCCACAACATAAACGGAGTGCCTCGCCATCATCTGGGCTACATCAAAGTTTCGACCCTACCTCTATGGCAGGCCCTTTAAGGTTGTGAGCGACCACCACGCCTTGTGTTGGCTAGCTAACTTGAAGGATCCTTCAGGTCGCCTCGCACGATGGAGTCTGAGACTTCAAGCATTCGACATCACCGTCGTTTACAAGTACGGGCGAAAGCACTGTGACGCCGACTGCTTGTCTGCGCCCCCGTCGAACCGCCGCCACAGGACGACCAGGATGACACTTTCTTGGGACCCACCAGTGCCGACGAATTCGCCGAACAACAGCAAGCCGACCTGGAACTAAGGAGCCTTGTAGACTACCTGGAAGGCAAGACCGTCATTGTGCCCAAGGTGTTCAGGCGAGGATTGGCGTCGTTTTTCTTGCAAAACGACATTCTCCTAAAGAAAAACTTCTCGCCTCTCCGAGCCAACTACCTCCTCGTGGTACCCTCAGCATTGCGTCCAGAGGTTCTGCAAGCTCTCCATGACGACCCAGCGGCTGGACACCTCGGTTTTTCCCGCACGCTCGCGAGGATACAAGAAAAATACTACTGGCCTCGCCTCTCTGCCGACGTCACCCATTGCGTAAGGACATGCCGAGACTGTCAGCGACGCAAAACACCGCCGACAAGGCCAGCTGGACTTCTACAGCCGATCGAGCCACCTCGCCGACCGTTCCAGCAGATCGGGATGGACTTACTGGGGCCTTTTCCGACGTCGACGTCCGGGAATAAATGGATCGTCGTAGCTACGGACTACCTCACCCGCTACGCCGAAACAAAAGCCTTGCCCAAAGGCAGTGCTGCCGAGGTAGCGCGATTCTTCGTTGAGAACATCCTCCTGCGTCACGGTGCCCCAGAAGTCCTCATCACCGACAGAGGTACGGCCTTCACGACTGAACTAACTCAAGCCATCCTGCGCTATAGCCATACAAGCCATCGCCGGACCACCGCCTACCACCCGCAGACGAATGGCCTCACCGAGCGCCTAAATAAGACCATCGCCGACATGCTGGCAATGTACGTCGACGTCGAACACAAGACGTGGGATGCCATCCTTCCGTACGTGACCTTCGCATACAACGCGGCCATGCAAGAAACGACGCACATGGCGCCGTTCAACCTGGTCTACGGAAGGAAACCGGCAACGACGCTTGACGCCATGCTACCGGATGTCTCCGACGAAGAAAATCTCGACGTTGCCACCTATTTGCAGCGTGCCGAAGAAGGTCGACAGCTCGCCCGCCTGCGCATCAACAACCAGCAGAGAACCGACAGCCGACACTACAATCTTCGACGATGCTACGCCGAGTACCAGCCCGGAGACCGTGTTTGGGTCTGGACTCCGATACGCCGACGAGGACTTAGCGAGAAGCTCTTACGTCGCTATTTCGGACCATATAAGATCATCCGACGTATTGGCGCACTGGACTTTGAGGTCGTGCCAGACGGTATTTCGCAATCACAGCGGCGCCGCGCACGACCTGAAGTCATCCACGTGGTGCGTCCTAAGCCTTTCTACGCCCGCTGACGAACTTAGGTCCTTTGTTGCTTTGTTATTTTTGTCCCTTTCTGTACGCGTGGTTTTGTTTTCGCGTTTCTTGTTTCTAGCATCGGGACGATGCTTTTTAAGGGGAGGGTATTGACACGTATACATGTTTATCTTTCACCGGTGGCCGCTTTCCACCGGCTAACAAATGTTAAACGTTATCGCTTGGCGCAGGACGCGCCTGTATCGGAAGTTTCTAGAACGTTATCGATGCTTCTTTCCGTTGCCTGTTTTCACCGACGCTTATGTTATCTGATTGCATGACCGACGCGAATTGTCTAGAATTTTCTGGAAGACCCGCGGGCATCAGGGATTAATCTGGAACCTTCGATGTCTCTGGTATAAAAGCCGACGCGTTTCGCCGCTGATCATATTTTCGACGATCGCCGACTGTGTTCGCCGCTATCGTTGTGCTTTGAGTGTAGCTTGCTTTTGTGGGCACAGGTTCGCCCAATAAAGAATCAGTTTCGTCATACACAGTTTTACGACTGTTTTCTTCAGCGTCACTACCACGTGACAATATGAATAACATAAGTGGTAGGTCATGACATAACTGTCATGGCATGCGCGTTTTGTAGGTCATGATTATGACCCAGCGAAAAATATTAACACTCAAAAACCACTGAACTGGGTTCGGACATGGGTACTAAGTGAAGGAAAAACTAAAGGATGATAGTAGAAGTCATAGTCATGAGCATGACTCAGCAAAAATGACAATGACTCAACTAAAAAGGATGAACACTCAAAAGCCACTGAAATGGATTCGGACGTTGGTAAAGAAACATTAAAGGGATGATGGTAGAAGTCATAGTCCTGACCATGACGCAGAAAAAATGACGACTTAGCGAAAAAAAGATTAACACTAAAAAAACACTGAAATGGGTTCAGACGTGGGCACTAAGTGAAGGAAACACTAAAGGATGGTGGTAGGGTATAGTCATGAGCATGACTCAGAAAAAATGACAATGACTCAGCCAAAAAAGATTAACACTCAAAAACACTGAAATGGGTTCGGACGTAGGTACTAAGTGAAGGAAACACTAAAGGATGATGGTAGAAGTCATAATCATGAGCATGACTCAGCAAAAATGGCAATGACAGCGAAGAAAGATTAACAATCAAAACCACTGGAATGGGTTCAGACGTGGGCACTAAGTGAAGGAAACACTAAAGGATGATGGAGGAAGTCATAGTCATGAGCATAACTCATCAAAAACGACAATGGCTCTGCAAAAAAAGATTAGCACTCAAAAACCACTGAAATGGGTTTGCATGTGGGTACTAAGTGAAGGAAACACTAAAAGATAGAGGTAGAAGCCATAATCATGACCATGACTCAGCAAAAATGACAATGACTAAGCAAAAAAATTAACACTCAAAAACTACTGAAGTAGGTCGAACGTGGGTGCTAAGTGAAGAAAACACTAAAGGATCTTGGAAGAAGCCATAGTCACGAGCATGATTCATCAAAAATGACAATCGCTCAGCGAGCAAAGATTAACACCCACAAACCACTTAAATGGGTTCTGACGTGGGTACTAAGTGAAAGAAACCCTAAAGGATGATGGCAGAAGTCATAGTCATGAGCATGACTCAGCAAAATTGACAATTCAGCAACAAAAAAGATAGACACTCAAAAACCACTGCAAGGTGTTCGGACGTGGGTACTAAGTAAAGGAAACACTAATAGGATGGTGGTAGAAGCCATAGTCATGAGCATGACTCCAAAAATGACAATGACTTAGCAAGAAAGTTAACACTCAAAAACCACTGAAATGGATTCGGACGTGGGTATTAAGTGCAGGAAAAGGCTAAAGGTTGATGGTCGAAGGCAGTCATGAGCAGTCATGACTGAGCAGTCATGAGCAGTCATGGTCGAAGGCAGTCATGGCCTAAGAGACCTTAAGGCTTTCGCCTTAAGGTCTCTTAGGCCTAGCTAAAGGGACTACTGAGGAACCCATGACATAAATGTCATGACATGCGTGTCATGTAGTTCGTGAAACAGCCGCCTACATATGGGTGCTCTCGTGGTCGTTTCGTTAACTTGGTAGGCTTCCTGCACACTGCTTCGCATAACATCGATTCTCACAAGGCGTGGGATCTGGCGGCTTTTTTTTCTAGATCATTAATATCCAAAAAAAAAATTCTCTGGCTTTACGTGCCAAAACCACGATCTGATTATGAGGCACGCCGTAGTGCCGCCGTAGTGCCTCCGGATTAATTTAGACCACCTGGGTTTCTTCAACGTGCACCCAATGATGCATTAATATGCATATCAGAAAACGGATCCCACACAGGGCATGCCTACTTCAAAATTGGTAAAAATTGTTTGATACGCTGATTCTTTTACGTTAATACGTACATGTTTTAAACTTTGTTGCAAGAAATTAAGGGCACGCCCTGCATTTATAACTACGCGGTATTAACATGTCATGACCAATAACTGTCCTCTGACACCCTAAGACCTAAATATATCACTGATGAATTTTAAAAAAATTTTTGGCCACTTAACTAATACTTGTATCCGATTTTGTTATATTTTTCTAGTGAAGCTAATGTTTAGGGGCATGCTATTAGTGACGCACCATTTTTATACGCGCTTCATGTCGGCCGCCAATAAAAACACTTCCTCATTAGATGCCCTTGCACACAGTACACAACCATCCACAAAAATTGTATCTATGTTTGGATAACATCACACATATTGTTAATCAAAACAAAACAAGAAATTCGGCAGAGGCATTTAAAACTGCTTACGTGTGGGCATGCGAAAGCGATGTTTTCGAGCTTTCGTGAAATGTTTTTTCCGCACGTTCCGTGTCCGCGCAAGCTCTCCCCTGCGTTCTAACAGCTCCTCGGTGAGGCCGAATGAAAACGCTGCAATTTGTAACCCCTAAACTGATACAGTCGAACCCGGATGTATCGAATCTGAAGGGAATCACAAACAAATTCGATATATAGCTAATTCGATATACAAAATAATAGGCCCTTAGGCCTATTATTCTTACCGGTGGCTTACCGATTAATTGGTGCGTCCGAGAGCCGCGACGTTACTGCACGCAACTCGGGGAAAAAAAGCGAGCATACTTTATTTACCCGTAAAAAAATTGCTGGATCACTTTCAACTTAATTGCAAAGTCCAAGCTGGCTCTTTTCTTTACACTTGCAGCGGCCATCGCTTGCGGAAAATGAACTCACGAATAGGCACTTACCCCGCACGACGACGCGTTTGAAATCGGATAGAAGGAATGTTGACGTTCGAGGTCGCATGCGGGCTAGCCGAACAGCTCGACGGGGCTCAACTGACTGCACATTCTCTTCTCCCAAGTGCCAGAATACCTCAAAGTGCACAAAGAAGTTCGCTATGAGGTCTTCTGCGTGGCTCCGCGTTCAATATATCGAATGTGCTTGTGAACGGGCGTTATATATTGTGGGTTCTCGGTGTCTCACAGGAGACCAACCACCGCGGGTTCGAGCTTAGCGAGCCACAGGGCAGCGTCAGCCGTCGCCTCCAGCACCGCTCGCGCGCGAGCTCAGAGGCCGCAAGGGGCTACCGAGCGACGCACGCAAAAACACAGTAAAGCCCTGAGTTGACGGAAACCGTTTACTGAAACCGTCGGCACCAGCACTGCACAAACGCCCGCGCGGAGGGGAGCCAAAGGGGTCCCACACCAGGGCGAAAATACAATAACAGGCGCCTATAGCACGTCGCGGCGAGAGCACAGGCTCAAGCTGGGACACGCCGCTAGGAAAAGTCCCGGAGGCTATGCTACTTGCTCTGGCGATAACCAATGGGTCAACTCGCGAGAACACGGGCAATATCCTTCGGCTTAGGCTTTCGGCAAGTGCGGCTCGGCGAGGTACGCCCTCGCGCGAGCACTAATGGCACCGCTCGTCGGCTTAGCGTCGGGAAAGGATCAGCACAAAGTACGCGCTCCCCGCACGGGCAAAGGCACCGTGCGCGAGCTCCAGAGTCACAAAGGTGTCGGCGGACGAGAGGAAAGCATGAACGTACCGTGTGCTGGTCCCGGAGAGAAGTCCCGAGGCACGCTACGCCGCTAGCGGCCGACAACCGGCCGCGTCGCGACGTCAGCGCCCCGCCCTCACCGCGAACCGCCGCGTGCGCAGCGCCACCGCGGGAACCGGTTAGGCGGCGCGGGCGGAGAAGGAGGCCAGCGGGGAACGATGGCGAGGGATGGCAGAGCCCGCGCAATGGCACCGGCGCCTCCCTCAATCCCCACAATATAGACGTGACGCAGCCCGATACATTTGCATGGGATTTTCAAGGGGACTTAACAGCTGTTCGATATACAGAATAATTTGTTATAAGTTGGTTTGATATTTCCGGGTCCGACTGTATCCCCGTCACAACATATATCGCATCGTATTGATCAGCTGTCCAAAATACGTGTTAGATTTAGTCACATTAACTTGCTTAAGCTCTTTCTGGCCTCGCACAGCCCTTGAATGGAATCGCCTCCCCAAAGAAATTCTAAAGAGTACTAATAAACACACGTTTCATGCAACATCAACAGGCGTATACGTTGCGTCGTCTGAATTTGTTAATTACTTACTATCTTCCTTTTTAATTCTTTGTAATATCAGGTAACATGGTATAATTGTAAAGCTGCCTTCCTTGTGGGCACTGAAGTTTTTTTCCACTTACCACCAGCTAAAATTATAAGATTAGAAACATTGCATGTACTGATATTCCCCAAGTCTTTCCGCCCAGAAATTGAAAAGCTGGGAGAGTGCTGTCAAACGCTTTTTCAAGTAGGTCATGTGCGGGCTCCATGAGAGATCTCTATCAATGATTATGTCAAGAAATCTGTGAGTCTTCTCATAAGGAATTATCATAAGGAATAGTACAGGGCTCTTTTTCTAGGCTTCTTGAGATACAGTTTGCCCGTACTGACCAACACTTGCCAGACAAACCTTGCCAGACAAACAACTCACTCTGCTCCTTTTGCACGAAAGGTACGCCGGCCACGTACATATTTATACTGACGGATCGGTAACTCTCCAGTGTTCTTCTAGAGCCGTGGTATTCCCAGCGAAAGCCACCACCATCAGTTTCAAGACGTGTCACCCAACGACATCGACGGCTGCGGAACTTGCAGCTCTTTGCCTCGTCAGCCAAGAACAACCTCGAAACTGGTCAATATTCAGTGACTCGAAGGCAGCACTGCAGTCTTTGCTATCAGCCCTGTGACGTGGACCACACGAACAACTGGTTTTCGAGATTAGAGAACTAATCCATACCTTGACTGAAAAAGGACACCAGTTGACATTTCAGTGGCTTCCAAGTCACTGCGGCGTCATAGGAAACGAACACGTGGATAACGCTGCTCGGTCGGCTCTTCAAGGCGACGAAGAGGAACCAATACCATTATCAAGGACAGATGCCGCTCGAAAACTTCGAATGCTCCCCCGTGATGTCACGTTCTCCCTGTGGAACGCAGGAAGTTTTCAAAGCAACCAGCTACACAACTTAGACTCCTCTCTACGCCCTTGCATCCCAGCTGGATTCTGCCGTCGAGAAGCTACCCTACTTTTTCGAATATAGCTAGGAGTGGCCTTTACTAAGTCTTTGGCATTCAGAATCGGATCGGCCGACGACGCCTCGTGTGATGACTGTGGTAGCGAGGAGACTCTTCAGCACCTTCTCTGTGATTGTCCTCGCTACAATTTACAGAGACGATCGCTCGTACACGCGATAGCGCGTTTCGACCAAAGACCTCTAACAGAAGAACTCATTTTAGAATGCCGACCTCACAAGCCATCGCAGCGGAGGGCGACGAGGGCACTGTTGCAGTTTTCAAGGGCAACAGATTTGGACAAGCGGCTGTAGCCTGAACAGATGTTTATAGTGCTGCAAGTGCTACTGTGCTGTGCCACCTGTGACCGATTGGGATGGTGTATTTGTGCTCCTTTCTTTCTTTATCTCTACTTTCCTGTCACTTTACCTCCCCCTCCCCTCTCCCCCCAGCGTAGGGTAGCAAACCGGATATTCCCATCTGGTTAACCTCCCTGCCTTTCCCCTTTCTTCCGTCTCTCTCTCCCTCTATAAGATTAGAAAGTAACTTTTTAATTATTGCATTATTTGTTTAGCCTGCTCCACCCACTGCCTTTCGTAATGCCTTCGAGCGCTGACGGCGCAAATAAATAAATTATTAAACTGCTAAAAGTATTTCTTGGATGAGGGTTAGTTACCTCCGGCAATGTTTCACCATCATGATCATTAACAGCCTATTTTTTATGTCCATGGCAGGACGAAGGCCTCTCTAAGCTATCTCCAAGGGCCCCTGTCCTGTGATCTATAAGATATATGCATTATTTAAAGTTAACATAGTTTAACATTACATAGCTAAACTCAGTTTTTCCTTCTGAATAACTAATCAGTTGTTGCTCTTAGCCGCTTATTTTTTGTGTGCATGAAAGTCTCTCTTCTTCTTTGCTCATATGACAACGTAATCAACGAGCTCTTGAAACTTATATCGCTATGGTAAATAAGTTTCTATGTATTTTTAGACTCACACGCAAAAAAAGTGCATTGTTTTATAAATGCAGTGGATGAATTTGCTGCGAAAAGATACAGCCGTGCAATACATTTGAGCTTTTCATTACATGCCTATAGTCATGAAGTTTATGCAAACAAATGATTGTGTATTATTACTTCTCAAATCCCTACATTTCCCTTACATGCGGAGAAGCCAGTTTAACTTTTAATTGATTCACAATTCGACTTAATGATGTTTCGACGATATATTTGATAGAGAGAAATGTGCATGACCAATAGGAACACATGTTGGAGGACAAAATTTTTGTGAAATTTTGCTCAATAAACTGTATTTACCATCTGAACAGCATATTTATACCCTGGAACAGATAGCAAATTGAAATGAATCACAGGCATCAAAGTTTGCATTGCGAATATTATTAAGTACAGTTTCAGTTTTTTTCTTGCAATTTATGATATATGACAGTTGATGTGATGACTTCAATTTTCTGTTTTAAATTTAGGCTACTGACACTGCAGAAACTATATTTTTTGCCATAATACAGAACACAGGCAGCAGAGTGCGGCTCATAAACACATCGGGATAATGAGGTGTAATTTGTGGATACACTTCTTGCTATGGATAATATAGGAGCCCCTTTCTCACAAATATGTGTCGTGGTTCAGAGCGCGTGTGCTGAAAGTGGTACTGATTGTCCGCGCTTTCCATGCAGCTACCGAAGAGACCGTGAAAGCCTTTCGCTGTTTAAAGGTTTAAGCCTTTCGATGCCAAGCGCCTGAGATATACCCAAAGAACGCGCTTGTCCGGAACCAGAAATGTCGCAAGCATCATGCCAAGGTCGGGATTACCCTTCTACCATAGAGAAAGGAATTCAACTTCTACGGTTAGTCGAGTCCTTGAGAAAAAAAAATAAAAACCGGGGAGTGACAAGCCATTCTTAACGACGGGCTGTCGCTCTTATCGTTATCACAAATGACGACTTGCGCCAACGTACCGCGCTTTGTCGGGAAGCTGTGATGGTTCATTCTTTAGAAAAGGTGTTTATTTTTGTTCCGCAACGTAACTTAGGACATCGGGGCAGATTTAAAAATATAAAGGCCATGAGTGAGGTGATGGTACCTAGGTGAAATGAACGCCCGAGAAATATGGACTTGTACAGTCACTTTTTTTGGAAGCGCTGATAACATTGCAATTTAAACCACAATAGAACTTCGTACACGGTATTTTTCCCAACAGCTTAACAAATGGTTAAACTTATAACTTGTTAGCAGAGACATTCTCAGATTACTTTAATATATATAGAACAAAGGGCTCTGTAATTTCCACCGTGACTTAACGTAGGTGCTATCGACCAAAAAGTTTACGGACCAAGGGATCTGACAAAAAGCTGAATATCTCCGCAGCCTCAAAACGCAGCCTGGTATTCGCATTTCCAGTCTATACTGGTATATGCGAACAACATTGTGATCTACGGTTTTACTGGCTGATTTTAAAGGCTGCTCGGATCCTCTGGTCCGTAAACTGTTTGGCCGATAGTACGTTGGCGTACTTCATGTAATAATCCCAGTCAGCCTACTCACATATACCGCATTACTAATCACATCTAACATGGCCTCGGCTACATCCCAAGAAGCAGTTGCCTACCTTTAGTCATTGCTAAAGACGCGGTAGGCGTTAGACAGGCCAAAATTCGAATAGTAATGTGCAGTATGGAATTAGTATGGAACCTTCAGTGATATAGAACGTATGCGTTACACTCGAGTCTGTCCAGAATCGGAGAGTAACATTAATTTACTCTGACTATTCACTTATCATCAGTGTTAATAAACAAAAAGCATGCTGAGCTTCTATCGCTAGGTTTGCGTCGTGAAGTCTCCTGACCTTGCACAAGTTTTACAATTCTACGCTCCAATATTCCATCAAGAGCTCGGCGCTTGTCAAAAGCAGCCACCCCTTCAGAACGTATAGTCATCGTCAAAAGCTTTCGGACGCCGGAAGCTGGATAACATTTATATTTATTTATAAATATATTTATATATTTATATTGTATTTATATAAAATTTATATTTCTACGCCTTAGGCGGCACGCATCGTGGTATTCGGATTTACAGCGTATACTGGTTTAGAGTAAACAAAACTTTTACATAATTTTACTGGCTGTGGGCGTAGCTGCGTTGAAAAGGAACTTATTCGCAGAACCTCAGCCGCGTAAACTTTTGAAGGCGACTGCGCCATTGAACACCTATATTTTCTTTGTTCTGCACACAATTTTTTTAAGGAATGACCTTCCAGTCAAAGTTTTGCAGTGCTTACACCTGGTTAATTTTCAGGAGAGCCATCTCAGACATGATGTTAATAGTATAAGAACTGAACTATTATGTAGTACGTCATTATTATCATCAGTGAGGTGTAATACATATGCAAACAAATAAAAGATAACAACATTCCCTATGAAATTTTACTCAAATCTCAGGACTACTTCAAAACTTCGCCTCGTCGTCTTGTGTGCGTCCATATGCTTTCTAGGAAACTGAAAGCGTGAAATTCAAGGGTGAAATTGACATGTCCTGTGGCACCATGGCAGAAAAGGGGAGGTGTGGCTTAGTGGGACCATATGAAAGGTTCAGCTGCCATTGTGCTACTCACGCACCAGGAACAACACTTTTGTATTTTATTTACGAGCAGTAGACAAAGTGATAAAGGGCGTCAGTGGACGCTGGCGTGATCATGACAAAACCACCGTACCGATATGGGTCATAAACGATTCTATTAAGGAAACATTTCTGCAAACCCTCACGGTCCTTTCTCATGTTTCTTCAATTGTTCAAACACGTTAAATTTAGGGTAGGAGAATATTCTCTGCTTGTTGCGCTACTTAGCACGAGATCGTGGGATGGAATCCCGGCCGCGGCGGCCGCATTTCGATGGAGGCGAAATGCAAAAATGCCCGTGTGCTTGCGTTGTAGTGCACATTAAAAAGATCATATTGGAAAGATTTTTACTGCGCTATAAAGAGGGACAAAGGAGGACGAAAAAGACAACACGTGCGCAGACTCACAACTAACTTTTAATGTGTGAAAGATGACATATATACAGTGAGGATAACAAACTAACATGATCTGATTGGCAAGACGTGGTCACATGTACACTTCAATCAGTCTTGCGCCTAGATATGGATGGATGGAAACAACTTTATTCAAATCCCGCGAAGTTTAATGACCCGGGCTCAGGTCTCCCATGAGGGGACTTCGAGGCCTTGCCTCGTCGCCGCCTCCCGGGCCCGCTGGACTGCCCACTCTTGTGTCTTGAGGTTGGAGCTGCGCAGAGCGGCGGCCCACTTCGACGCAAGAGCCTCCGGAGCTACTGCCATTTTCGCTGCTATAACAGGACACTCCCACAACATGTGTGAGAGTGTCGCTCTAGTTGCCTGACATAACTTGCAAATAGCACTCGGGTATTCCGTGGGGAAAATGTGCTGCAATCGCACCGGACTGGGGAAGGCGTGTGTCTGCAGTTGTCGCCAGACAACTGCCTGGCAACGTTTCAGTTTAGGGTGAGGTGGGTTCAATATCCTCCTGCCTAACTGGTAGCGCTTGGTGATATCATTATAGCTTACTAAGCGTTCTCGCGTGTTTCGCACCAGGAGGTCCGAACTCGAAGAGGGTGTCTCAGACTCTGCGCGGCGAGTCAGTTCTCGCCCAGAGCCGTGTGCCACCTCATTCAAGTTAGGGGGGGCCCTCGTCGGTGGGGGTGGCGACGTGCGCTGGGAACCACATGATCGCGGTGCTATCGAAGTGCTGTCGACCAGCTTTCCTTAGGATCTGAAGAGCTTCGGAGGCAATGCGCCTCCGCGCGTAGTTACGAACTGCGGATTGTGAGTCGCTAAGAACTACCTCGCACGGTAAGCGCAAGCGCAATGTGGCAACCTCTTCCGCTGTATCTGGGTATTCCGTGCTGACACTACACGCGTGAGTAAGCCGGGAGTTGACGTCTATGACTACCGCCGTGAACCGGTGTTCTTGTGTGTACTCTGCCGCGTCTACGAAGCGCGTAGTCGTCTTCCCACCAAAGGAGCCCAGCAGTGCCTTGGCACGGGCCTGGCGTCGGCCCCCGTTATGTTCGGGGTGCATGTTTCGAGGGATAGGGGCGACGATCAGCGTGTCGCTGATGTAGGGTGGAATGGCCTGTTTCTGACCGTGTTTGACACGCCTAGATATTGCACTTCGTAATCTGCAAGCGCCACCGACGGATCACTGATGCATCCACGTGTTTTCTTAATTGCATAGGCCTCGAAGATCTCCCGCGTGATGCGATCCTTATGGCGATATAAAATCTTTTTTTTTTTCAGTAGCGGTCGGCACGCCTTGTTTGTCTCCTTTCCACAGTCTCTGCGGTGTTTCGACACGTGAGAATAGCCATCAGACAAGCAGTTCGCGGACCTGCTTGTCTGTTACATTATCTTCCTGATAATGTAACAGAAAGTACTGTTGAGAAATTTAATACGTATTTCACAAACATAGGCCCTAGTCTAGCAGAACTGCTTCCTGGTCATACCTTGCCCACTTATTCTGTCACCCCTATAGTTAATTCTTTTTTTATGCATCACATTGATATGGAGGAAATACTTATTACTGTAAACAATCTAAGCACTGGGAAAGTAGCGGGACCTGATGGCATAACTGTGAGGCTAGTCAAATAAAACATTGATATATTGGGTCCAGTACTACTCCGCTTATTCAATCACTCATTGCACACGGGAATCTATCCGTCAACGTTTAAGACTGCTAAGGTCACCCCGATCTTCAAAGAGGGAGACGAATCTGACCTATCTTCTATCGCCCCATATCTGTTTCAAGTGTTATCAATACCATCTCCCAAAAACTCCTTGCTAAACGCATTCATTCTTTAAAAGAATATAGCGTAGTCAGTCCACAACAACATGGCTTTCGACCCAATCATTCTACGTCTACAGCAGTACTTTCATTAACACAGGCAATAAACAACGCGCTTCACAATAACCAACTAGTAGCAGTTATCTTTCTCGATTAAAAAAAGCCTTTGACACAGTTGATCATAATGTCTTACTTAATAAGCTAAGCACTTATGGCTTTCGCAACAACGTACTTGAATTCTTTCGTAGTTGCTTTCACAATCGAAACAAAATCATTGAAATAAACAAGATAACCTCATCCCCTCAACATCTGAGAACAGGAGTGCCACAGGGATCTGTGCTTGGTCTCTTGTTTTTTACAATATATATCAATGACCTACCCCAGATTTTAACGTCCGCTAACGTATTAATGTAGGCCGATGACACTGCTCTGATAATCACAGGTAACAACATGAAGGAAATAGAAGAAAAAACGCAAATAGAGCTTTCTAAGATTTCTGAATGGTTTCTTGCAAATAAATTAACAATAAATGCCAAAAAAACGAAATATACTCTTTTTCATTCACGTTCCAAAACCGTCAGTAGTGATTCTATCTCATTGTCTCTAAATCAATGTCCACTCGAACGCACCGACTCATATACATATCTCGGCGTTATTCTCGACAAAAATCTAAACTGGCAACGCCACATAGAAGCTCTTTGCTCAAAGCTAGCATCTCGCTGTTATGCTCTTCTCAGGGCACGGTAACATTTTCAAATAAACATTCTCCGCATCTTGTATTTTTCATTTATTCAATCTCATTTAATGTACTGTATTGAGTCATGGGCATGGACTTTCACAACGTACCTAGAACCTATTCGACGCCTTCAAAAACGAGCCGTCAGCACCATTACTTTCTCTCAGCGAAATGAAACACGTAAACCAATCTTTGTCAAATTACAAATACTGCCCTTCGATCCTTTGCGAGAAATAAATATGGTCAAATGCGTTAATAGCATCATAACAGACAATCATCCATTTCATGTATCAATATTACGTATGCCTGCTCGCCCAACACGAAATAAAGCTTTTTGCAACTTCAATATACCACCAACAAGAAATATATATGGCCAGAGATTAGTGGAATTTATTGGCATAAAAATATGGAATGACTTACCATTTGAGGCAAAACAAAACAAAAATGTATTACATTGGTTAAAAAATACTATCTTCAGCAAATGTCCGCGGAACCTGTCTGAATATGTTCATCCCATGTACGCGACAAATAGTATGTACTAGTTTACAAACATGTTTTGTATGCTAAGTTGCAAACGAGATTTTTTTTGGCGTGCTAACCAAGTGTTCCTTTCATTCTATACTGGTTTTCTATATGCTCTATGTGTTCGTTATATTTATTTTGTGCTATAGTGTCACTGACAAGATTACTAATACATATTTGTAAAGGACCCCACTACTAGCCTTTGGCTAAGAGGTCATACAGTGTTTGCACACAATTTGTATTAACTTTGAAGAAATAAACTTGAAACTTGAATGCTCCTTTAAACGAATGCAGCAGCTCGTTTGTCCAATATACAGACGCCCACAAGTGAACTTATTCTTGTATTATTTCAAACCCACTCCTGCCCAAGGACTGACATTCAGGCCGGCAGTATGTACCAAATAAATAAATAAATAAATAAATAAATAAATAAATAAATAAATAAATAAATAAATAAATAAATAAATAAATAAGTGGAATTCATATGCTACAGCGCGAACGCAGGGGACGTACTCCGGCTCCCAATGATGGAGGCAGGCGCGATACTTTCAAGATTGCCTTCTTATGGCCTGTGGCAAGAATGAGGTCGACCCTCGGCAACAGCAAAGAGACTTCAGGGACTGGAGGCTGACAGCGGCAAATGCTACAGAATATTTGTGGGCATCTACTTTTCCGCTCTTACCCAAGAAAAAGAAAAAGAAAGAACTTTGCGCAGGGCCCGCAAAGGTTGTACCTGTCGCTGGTGCCGAACTACCGGAGCATGTGAATAGGATATTGCAACTAGGCCCGAAATTTTGCCAGGAACCGGTGCTCTCCCCTGCCGAGAAGCTCGCCCAAGCGAGGAACATCTCCCGCCAAGTACCGGAGGACGTTCGCCTGCGATGTACGCAGGAATGTGTCCAAGTCCTCAATTGTGCTCCAGGTAGGCCACGGAACTCTAGAGACCTGAAGCCTCTTGTTGAACATTTAACTTCCTCCAACTTGTGCCTTCTAGAGTCCGATAAGGAGGGCTCGTTTGTGGTGATCCCGGAGCCTGTGTATTTAGATAAGACTCATACTGCGCTGAATAACTTCGTACCGGCCTCCGTCATGTGCAGCAAGGTAAAATCCAGGGCCTTAGCGCTACTAGAGGACTTGAACCTGAGCATGTTGCGTGCTAATGCCAAGAATGCCACAAATTCGGCACTTCAACTTTTTCTCAGTTAAAACACATAAACCTGGCCTGCCTTTTTGCTCAATCATGTGTCGGAAAGGGGAACATGGCAATGCTGGGTTCCTTCAGGAACACCTCTCGAAGCTGAAGCTTGATGATCCATTCCTGGTGCCCAATTCCGCGGCAATTGTGCAATTCTTGCGACATAGCAACCCAGGAGGATGCAAAGCATTCAGCGTTGATGTCGAAGATTTGTTTTATGCTATTCCCCAGCCAGAATTAATGGTTGCCGTAAAAGAGTGTATTACAGAGAATAATGACGAGCAGAAGTTTATTTTGCAATGTGGTATTTCTGTGGAATCCTTTTCAGAAGTGTTATCTATGTATTTGTCGTCCACTTACGTATCATGGCAGGGCCATCGATACATTTAAAGGTCGGGGGGCTGTATTGGCTCTAGGGTTGCACCTGTGCTTAGCGACATCTTCTTATCAAAAGTGGATCGGGCCGTACATGATGACCTCGGAAGGATTGCTGTTCGAGCCTTTCGTTATGTGGACGATTACCTGGTTTTTGTCAATGGTGCACTGCAGGACCGCGTCCTTGAGGCTCAAAAAGAGTTTGCTAAATCAGGGCTGGGCCTCAACTTCACCGTTGAACTATCCCATAACAATGAACTGCAGCTTTTAGACATTCGCCTGCGTTTCGATGTGTCCCATACTTGCTGGTTTTTTTCGACCTCGGTCTTTAAAAATGCCCCTAAGCTTTTCTTCGGCACACTCCAAAACCGTAAAAAATGGCATTGTTCTGTGCAGCATTAGTTATGCTCTTCGAAAATCTTGCGACCACGTGGTAACGATAGCGTTGAACACCAAATAACAAGATTGACTGCTGCAGGGTATCCGAGCTATGTAATAGCAGCAGTATGTGAAAAATGAATCAAGAAGATCAAGAAGATCAAGAAGTGTGGTGTTACTGCTCCGCCTCAAGACAACGACCAGGGGCGCAGACGTTATGCTGTGATCCCTTACCAGCATAGGGTGTCACACAATCTCAAGAACGTTGCGCAACGTTACGGTGTGAACATTGTGTTCTCCGCCCCTCAGAAAATGGCGCGCTTGTGTGCACGTGTAACGAATAAAATAGACAGCTCACCTAGCAATATCCCTTTGGTTTGCCATATTGACCACAAAAAGCCGGAGTACGTCCCCTGCGTTCGCGCTATAGTATATGAATTCACTTTCACTTGCGGGCGTGTGTATATTGGACAAACAAGCCGCTGCATTAATATTCGTTTAAAGGAGCATTCCACGAACTGCTTGTCTGATGGCTACTCTCACGTGACGAAACACTGCAGGGACTGTGGAAAGGAGACAAACAAGGCGTGCCGACCGCTACTGAAAAAAAAACCCAAAGATTTTATATCGCCATAAGGATCGCATCACGCGGCAGATCTTCGAGGCCTATGCAATTAAGAAAACACGTGGATGCATCAGTGATCCGTCGGTGGCGCTTGCAGATTGCGAAGTGCAATATCTAGGCGCGAGACTATGATTGAAGTGTACATGTGACTATGCCTTGCCAATCAGATCATTTTGTTTTGTTATCCTCACTGTATATATGTAATCTTTCACACAATAAAAGTTAGTTATGAGTCTGCGCACGTGTTGTCTTTTTCGTCCTCCTTTGTCCCTGTTTATAGCGCAGTAAAAATCTTTCCAATATGAACTTCAACCAACTAGCCCAACTTGGTGCACTACTGTTGTAGTGCACGTTAAAGAAGCCCAGGTGGTCAAAATTAATCAAGAGCCCTCCACTACGGCGTGCCTCATAGTCAGAACTGGTTTTGGCATGAAAAACCCCAGAAAGAAGAAGAAGAAGGAGAATATTCTCACAGAATTACTGAAGAATTGCACCAGTAATTATATCATGGTGCTGCGACCTGACTCAGCAATAGAGTTAGTCAAGAACAGAACAGCAGAATGTTATAGCAACTTTGGTGATTGTAGCCGAAAACAATGTCTTCTTGCACAACTTTGTGGGCATAACTCAAAAAAGGGTGTGGTCTGTAATTGGAATAGTTCTCTCTTTTTACACGTCCCGGTGTCTTTTCGCATAATTTCCAATACTCCTCTGCATGCGTCATGGTAAAAGGATATGAGAACCTTCAGTACTTCTGGAATTTCGTGAAGGTAGATGGGAATGGTTCAAACGATAAGACACGTGCACTGCACATTGAGGATAGAATGTTTATGTTTCGAGGTACCGGTTTGTACTAAGCAAACAAGCTTGTGTATTAATTCGGACAGCCTTCATTTGCCCCGAAGCTCAGGTACGCAAAAATCCCGCTTTGGCCTTCTTTCTGCGGCGAAGTGCTGTCAAGGCTGTTGCTAGGCGGCATGCTGATATCTCGTCGTGATGATTCGCGAATCGTCGTCGTCGTCGGCGGCGGCGGAGGATCTTCGGCATTGCGTCGTACAGCAACCGCACCTCCATCGGTTGCTGCCTTTAGTTTCCCGGGTAAGGGTTCGGAGATCGGCCACGGGTGGGACCGGTGTACTGACGGCGATGCGGCGAGATGTAGCGGCCCGGTGACGGCGAGCGTGAGGGTCGTCGTGGTTGCCACTGGGCTCCGGCGAGGTACGTCGGCGATGTCACGTGGTCGCTCGCCAAGCTGTGGACGCGGCGCGTTGACGGCGGACCCTCGTAGGCCCATCTCGCGGTATGGGCATCGGCGGTAGACATGGCCGGCTTCCCCGCAGTGATAGCAGAGCGGGCGGTGGTCGGGGGCGCGCCAAATGTCTGTCTTTCTTGGGTAGCTACGCTGGGCGACGGGCGGGCGTGCTGGCGGCGGCGGCGGCGTTGGCGGTGGACGACGGAACTGCGGCGTTACGGCGCCCTGGCGCGAGCGTGAAGGGGGGCCTTGACGACGGGCAACGGCGGCGTAGGTCAGCGCTTCCGGCTGGGGTTGTGCCGATTGCGGCTGCACATAGGGATCTCCAAGTGAGCGCTGAACTTCTTCTTTGACGACGTCGGCGATAGATGCCACTTGAGGCAGCGACCCGGGAAAGAGCTTCTGCAGCTCCTCGCGAACGACCGCTCTGATGGTCTCGCGCAGGTCGTCGGCGCCTAGCGCTTGAGCGTCGGCGTAGTTGGTCAGGGCACGGCGGTTGTATTGCCTGGCGCACATTTCAAGCGTCTTCTCGATCATTGTGGCCTCGGAAAGAAATTCGGCGACACTCTTGGGCGGGTTGCGCATCAATCCGGCGAATATTTGCTCTTTGACACCCCGCATCAAGAACCAAACTTTCTTTTCCTCAGACATATCGGGGTCGGCGTGGCCGAAGAGGCGACTCATCTCCTCCGTGAAGATCGCGATGTTCTCGTTCGGCAATTGCGCTCTGGTTTCTAATAAAACTTCGGCCCTTTATTTTCGCACGACATTCGTGAAGGTCCTCACGAAGTTCTCACTAAATACGTCCCACGTCACCAGGGTGGTCTCTCTGTTCTCAAACCAGGTCCGAGCAGCATCACCCAATGAAAAATAAACATGGCGCAGCTTGTCGTCGTCGCTCCATTTGTTGAACGTCGCGGTCCTCTCGTATGTCTCCAGCCAGGTTTCAGGGTCTTCAGCCGATGATCCACGAAAAGTCGGTGGCTCCCGAGGTTGCTGCAGCAGGATGGGGGACGCTGGTGCTGCCATTCTGGTCGTTGACTTGGCCTTGATTGCGGTGGTCTTTTCGGGAAGAAGTCCGAACTCCGGCACAAGTCCTAGCTGCCTACGGCTAGCTCGCTGGTCCTTGGCGACGTTGGTCTCGTCCTCCGGTTTCGGGCTTGGGTCGCGGCTTTGCGGGGGCGTTCGGTGCATGAACGAACTAGCACCTCCACCAGATGTCACGTAGTAGTGACGGTAAATAAAACAGTCGCAAAACTGTGTATGACGAAACTGGTTGTTTATTGGGCGAAGCTGTGCCCACAAAAGCAAGCTACACTCAAAGCACAACGATAGCGGCGAACACAGTCGGCGATCGTCGAAAATCTGATCAGCGGCAAAACGCGTCGGCTTTTATACCTGAGTCATCGAAGCTTCCAGAATAATCCCTGGTACGCGCGTGTCTTCCAGAAAGTTCTAGACAATTCGCGTCGCTCATACAATCAGATAACATAAACGTCTGTGAAAACAGGCAACGGAAAGAAGCATCGATAATGTTCTAGAAACTTCCGATACAGGCGCGTCCTGCGCCGAGCGATAACGTTTAACATTTGTTAGCCGGTGGAAAGCGGCCATCGGCGAAAGATAAACATGTATACGTGTCAATATTGCACATATACTAAGTCAAATAGCTTCAACGGTATTCCTTTGTAAGAATACTACGTCTGGGGCTGCAGCCAACTTTTCTACTTCTGTGTCTTTTAATTGCACACACTGAACACTATTTTTTGGTACGTTTCAACCTGCACAAGAGTCGCACAAACACGCCTTTCCCATGACATAGCTGAAGAGGAAAAAATATTTCTTAGTAATCTCTTCATAAATATTCGCCTTAAGAAAGAAACGAACTTTCAAAACACGTTATCTGGGTTTATTGTCTAAAATACATTACACTTGAAGTGCAAGAGAAGTTTGGAAGCACGTTCGCATGTTCAAGAAACCAGCCAACTACTTTTTAGGAAGACGTTGGTACAGCAGAAAGACACGAAACAAGAACCGTAACTAAATGACCTGCATTTCAGAATATGCGCGGCGCAGCTGGCTTCGAACCTGCGAACTCATGACAGTGATATCGGTGATCTTGATATTTGGTCCCTCAGAACGCTCGGCTATCGCTTCGACGTGCTGCTGCAGGCAAAAACGAGGTTTATATATCTACCACAATACATTCTGCGACCTTGTTATGAAAACTGCGATTTTGGAACGACTTTTTGCCATTTCAAGAACTGCTGCTGCAACTAGCTGAAAGCTGAGTCATTGAAGTTGATAAGTCCCCGGGAATACGTCAATCTATGCAATAGGTTCATCGTATATTGCTTTTTACAGGCCAAAAAGTCCTCCAAAATTTAGCCTTTTCCATAGACTCCCATACTTCGAACTTCGCTCGCCATTTGGAATGAGTTTTCTGCCGTAAGTAATGGTACCGCTTGCATGAGATGTCGGGCTAAACGCCTAGAGCCTATTTCCACGGGAATATTTTGAAAGGTGGCTTCTATGATCGTTATTTGGGAAAAACGACGCTCTCCCATAGAAAACGCACATATTTTCAGAGGCGGCCGCTAGAGGCGCTGTTCGGCGATATCAATTCTCCTCCTGTGAAAGCAAGATGAATCTCATCTACAAAGGCAAAGGAGATAAGGATAAGACGAGCTCGTACAGGCCAGTTACAGTAACGTCGGTGATATATAGAATGGCAATGCAAGCCATAAAATTAGAACTGTCGAAGTGGGTGGAGGAAAACGGTGTATTGGGGGAACTACAGAATGGGTTCAGGCCAGGCAGACGCTTAGAAGACAATATGTTTGTACTAACTCAGTGCATAGAGATTTCAGTAGCTCAGAAAAGACCTTTATGGGTAGCATTTCTAGATATTAAAGGAGCTTATGACAACGTAGACAGGGAATTGTTGTGGGATATTCTTCAATACGAAGGCATAGATGACGATTTCGTGGAGCTGCTGAGGGAGATATATCGAGACAACCAAGTACAAGTGGCATGGGAAGGCCGAAAAGGAAATGAAATGGTGGGAATTCACCAAGGATTGAAGCAAGGATGCCCTCTGTCACCATTGTTGTTCACGCTTTACGTCAAGGGCATAGAAAGACGACTGGAAAACAGCGAATTAGGTTTTGATTTATCCTACATGCGTAATGGACAAATGGTGCAACAGAAGGTCCCTGGATTGATGTACGCAGACGACATTGTGCTACTAGCGGGCAATAAAAAAGATTTACAGATACTTGCGAATATCTGTGGGAACGCAGCGACAAACCTAGGCCTTAAGTTTAGCACAGATAAATCAGGGATTATGATCTTTAATGAACACACGAGTAACTTCGTGGTGTCAATTCAACAGCAAGTAATACCCATAGTGAAGCGATATAAGTACCTCGGCGTACACATAAACGAAGGAAAGAATTACTCAAGCAACCACCAAGATAATCTGAAAATAAAGGGGAAGCGGAATGCAGCATTAATGAAACACAGAGCACTGTGGGGCCACAATAAGTATGAGGTGGTGCGTGGAATCTGGAAAGGAGTAATGGTGCCAGCGCTAACATTCGCAAATGCCATTATATGCTTAAAATTGGATATATTGGCGGGTTTAGAAGTTAACCAAAGATCAGTAGGCCGGTTGGCTTTGGGAGCACACGGTAATACGACAAATGAGGCAGTGCATGGAGACATGGGTTGGGCCTCTTTTGAAGTCAGAGAAGCACAAAGCAAAATTAGTTTTGAAGAAAGGCTCAGGAACATGGATGAAAATAAATGGGCGGCTAAAGTGCACAAGTATCTCTACATGAAAAGCGTGAACACAGAATGGAGGAAGAGGTCAAGGAAGTTGGCAACCAAGTACAGGATAATCGAAACTGTAAATAGACAACCAGGGGTCATCAGAAAGAAAGTGAGAGAAATAGAGACCGTGAATTGGATGCAAAGAATGGAAACGAAAAGGACAATGGAGATTTACAAGAATGAGAAGAAAGAAATTAGAAGGGAAAATTTGTACGATAACACAAAGGGCAGTGCCTTGCTATTTGAGGCTCGAGCCGGTTGCCTAAGGACGAAAACATATCGGAACAAATATTCGGAACTAGATGAGACATGTGTATGCTGCAGTAAAGATCCAGAGACCACTCAGCACATCCTAATGGAATGCGACGGGATCCACCCAGCGAGAACCGTAGGTAACGTGCAACTCCCAGAAGCGCTTGGGTTTAAAGTGGAAGGAAACATAAACAGATCAGCCGTAGAGATCAGCAAGAGACGATTAGAGTACTGGTGGAAAAAAAGCAGGGAAAAGATGGATACGACCTGATCTCTTAAAATCATAGGCAGCGGTACAAGCTAAATTTTTGAAAAAGGTATACAAAAATGCGAGATAAAGAACATGTGTAGTATACCTGATTAAATCAAGCAGGCTAGGTGACTATTTGTCGCCACCCCGTTTCAAAGGGGATGCCAATAAATCATCATCATCATCATCATCATCATCATCATCAAGCAACCACCAAGATAATCTGAAAATAAAGAGGAAGCGGAATGCAGCAATAATCAAACACAGAGCGCTGTGGGGCCACAATAAGTATGAGGTGGTTCCCTCGGTACATAGGTCTAGGATTTCTATCAGTTTGAAGAGAGAAAGAGTAAAATTAGTCAAGACAAAACAGGCTAACCTAGACGCAGTGAGGGCTAAAGCGAAGAAACTTAGGATGCTACTCGCAAACAAATATGCAGCTTTAGAAGAGAAAGGTGAAGATAACATAGAGACAATGAATAAAACCGTAACTATCTATAGGCTGATCTCGGAAGCAGCCATTGAAGTGGGAGTTAAGGCACCAAAGTAACCAGCAGGTCATCATCATCAGCGTATATTTTATGTCCACTGCAGGACGAAGGCCTCTCCCTGCGATCTCCAATTACCCCTGTCTTGCGCTAGCGTATTCAAACTTGCGCCTGCAAATTTCCCAAGTTCATCATCCCATCTGGGTTTCTGCCGACCTCGACTTCGCTTCCATTCTCTTGGTATCCATTCTGTAACCCTAATGGTCCACCGGTTATCCATCCTACGCATTACATGGCCTGCCCAGCTCCATTTCTTCCACTTAATGTGAACTAGAATATCGGCTATCCCCGTTTGTTCTCGGATCCACACCGCTCTCCTCCTGTCTCTTAACGTTAGTCCTAAGAGTTTTCGTTCCATCGCTCTTTGTGCGGCCCTTAACTTGTTCTCGAGCTTCTTTGTTAACCTCCAAGTTTCTGCCCCATATGTTAGCACCGGTAGAATGCAATGATTGTACACTTTTCAACGACAGTGGTAAGCTCCCAGTCCGGATTTGGCAATGCCATGCCGTATGCACTCCAACCCAATTTTATTCTTCTGTAAATTTCTTTCTCGTGATCAGGCGCCCCTGTGAGTAATTGACCTAGGTAAACGTACTCCTTTACAGACTCTAGAGGCTGACTGGCGATCCTGAATTTTTGTTCCCTTGCCAGGCTATTGAACATTATCTTTGTCTTCTGCTTATTCATCTTCAACCAATTCTTACACTTTCTCGATTAAGGTCCTCAATCATTTACTGTAATTCGTCTCCATTGTTGCTGAATACGACAATGTCATCTGCAAACCAAAGGTTGCTGAAATATTCGCCGTTGATCCTCACTCCTAAGCCTTCCCAGTCTAAGAGCTTCAATACTTCTTCTAAGCATGCAGTGAATAGCATTTGAGATATTGTGTCTTTTTGCCTGACCCCGTTCTTGATAGGTATCTTTCTACTTTTCTTGTGGAGAACGAAGGTAGCTGTGGAATCCTTGTAGATGTTTGCTAAGATATTCACGTATGCCTCCTGTACTCCTTGATTACGCAATGCCTCTATGACTGCTGGTATCTCTGCTGAATCAAATGCCTTTTCATAATCTATGAAAGCCATATAGAGAGGTTGATTGTACTCCGCAGATTTCTCGATTACCTGATTGATGACATGGATATGATCCATCGTAGAATATTCCTTCCTGAAGCCAGCCTGTTCTCTTGGTTGGCTGAAGTCAAGTGTTGCTCTGATTCTATTGGAAATTATCTTGGTGAATATTTTATACAACACTAAAAGCAAGCTAATGGGTCTGACCTGAATTGGTCTGCTTTTGCCCTTACTGCCTCTAGGTTGGCCTGTTTCCTATTGACTAATTTCACTCTGTGTCTCTTGAAATTGAGAAATCCTAGACCTCACTAACCTATGGTCCCTGCACTTTACCTTACCTAACACTTCTACATCCTGCACTATGCTTGGATCAGCATAGAGTATGAAATCTATTTCGTTCCTTGTTTCTCCATTAGGGTTTTTCTAGGTCCACTTCCTGTTGCTGCGCTTCCTGAATAAGGTATTCATTATTCGGAGCCTGTTCCTTTCCGCCAATTCTACTAACATCTCTCCTTGTGCATTCCTAGAATCGATGCCGTAGTTGCCAATTGCCTGCTCACCAATCTGCCTTTTCCCCACTTTTGCATTGAAGTTGTCCATGACTACAGTATACTGAGTTTGCACCTTTCTCATTGCTAATTCAACATCTTCATAAAAGTGTTCTATTTCTTCGTCATATTGACTATAGGTTGGGGCGTAGGCTAGTACTACTTTCATTTTGTACCTCCTATTCAGCTTTATTACGACGACTGCTACCCTCTCACTAATGCTGTAGAATTCATCAATGTTGCTCGCTATGTTCTTATGGACTAGAAGTTCTACCCTGGATTCTCTGTTATCTGGAAGACCTCTGTAGCAGAGGACGTGGCCGTTAGTCAGCACTGTGTAAGCCTCACCAGTTCTTCTAACCTAACTAAGGCCAATAATATCCCAGGCAATGCCTGATAATTCTTCAAATAGTCCTGCTAAGCTAGCCTCATCGGAGTCATGAGGGAGGTAGTGGCCGAATACTGCACCAGGGAGGCCAATTTCTGTTCTGGTGAGGGAGTGACTTTGATGAAGCTTAGTGGGCCTTTCTAGTTTGGTTGCACCTGAACTAGTATAGCCCCACTGGCTCTCGGCAATATATATATTTTTCTTTCCGGTGTCAGGCACCACTCCATGCCTGAAAATGTAGTGGACTGGAGCAGGACTCGAACTTACGACCTTCAGATTTGAAGCCAGGTATTCTACCTCTGCTCCACGCCACCACATCCAGCAGGTAAGCTCTCATAAGTATCAAAGGACCTAATGAAGAAACGACAAAACGGGAGAGGGTAAACTCGAGAGACCAGACAGAATTCGCTGAACTGTCAAAACTGATCAAGAAGAAGAAAGTAAGGGATATTTGAAATTATCACGTGGAAAAGATTGAGGAGGCAGTAAAATATGGACGCAGCATGAAATCAGTGAGAAGGAAACTTGGCATAAGACAAGGCAAGATGTATGCACTGAAAGATAAGCAGGGTGATTTCAGCAATTTCGTTGACATAGTAAAAGCAGTGGAAGAATTCTATGCTAACCTGTACAATTCCCAGAGCAGCCAAGCTACTTTCATTCGAAGTGGTAATGCACAGGATACAGACGCTCCTTCTATAAGTATAGCGATGAAGTTAGAAGGGCCTTGCAAGACATGACGAAGGGAAAAGCTGCTGGAGAAGATGGAATAACAATCGATTTAATCAAAGATGGAGGAGATATCATGCTTGAAAAACTTGCGGCCTTTTATACGCAACGGCTCACGACTTCAAGTGTACCAGAGAGCCCGTACCAAGCCATTAGCTTGCTTTCACTATTGTATAAAATATTCACCAAGATAATTTCCAATAGAATCAGGGAAACACTTGACTTCAGTCAATAAAGAGAACAGACTGGCTTCAGGAAGGGATATTCTACAATGGATCATATCCATGTCATCAATCAGGTAATCGAGAAATATGCGGAGTACAATCACTATGGCTTTCATAGATTATGAAAAGGCATTTGATTCAGTTGACGTACCAGCAGTCATAGAGGCATTGCCTAATCAAGGAGTACAGGAGTCATAGTGAATGTCTTGGCAAATATCTACACAGCTACCTTGTTTCTCCACAAAAAAGTAGAAAATTACCGATTAAGAAAGGGGTCAGGGAAGGAGGCACAATCTCTCCAATGCTATTCACTGCATGCTTGAAGAAGTATTCAAGCTCTTAGACTGGGAAGGCTTAGGAGTGAGGATCAACGCTGAAAATCTCAGCAACCTTCGGTTTGCAGATGACATTGTCGTATTCAGCAACAATGGAGACGAATTACAGCAAATGATTGAGGACCTTAATCGAGAAAGTGTAAGAGTTGAACATTAATACGCAGGAGACAAAGATAATGTTCAATAGCCTGGCAAAGGAAAAAGAATTCAGCAAGGCCAGTCAGCCTCTCGAGTCTGTAAGGGAGTACATTTATCTAATTCAATTACTCATAGGGGACGCTGATCATGAGAAGGAAATTTACAAAAGTATAAAATTGGGTTGGAGTGCATGCGACAGGCAATGCCAAATCCTGACCGGGAGCTTACCACTGTCGTTGAAAAGAAAAGTGTACAATCATTGCGTTCTTACCGATGCTAACATATGGGGCAGAAACTTCGAGGTCAACAAAGAAGCTCGAGAACAAGTTAAGGACCCCACAAAGAGCAATGGAACGAAAAATCTTAGGACTAACGTTAAGATACAGAAGAGAGCGGTGTGGATCAGAGAACAAACGGGGATAGCCGATATTCTAGTTGACATTAAACGGAAGAAACGGAGCTGGGCAGACCATGTAATGCGTATGATGGATAACCGGTGGACCATTAGAGTTACAGAATGGATATCAAGAGAAGGGAAGCGCAGTCGAGGATGGCAGAAAACTAGGTGAGGTGGTGAAGTAAGGACATTTGGAGGCGCAAGTTGGAATCAGCTAGCGCAAGAAAGGGGTAATTGGAGATCGCAGAGAGAGGCCTTTGTCCTGCAGTGGACATAAATATAGGTCGATGATGATGATGATGAGCCATTGATTAAGGGCGTATGAGCCATTCACTGTCTTAGGTGACGGACATATTTAATAACAGAGGTTATACACGAATGTGTGTGCATATTTATCGCTACGATGACCACCGATCAGGAGAATAAATATGCTCGTACCTTTGTTCAAAATTCTGTAACCTCTGTGTCGTGCGCTAAACAGCTTTGCTGGTCATCCACCTACACAGAGTGAAATGGCTCATGAATTTTTGCTTCTACCTTATGCCTGGGCGCGGGATAGCCTTATAGCAAAATATGTTTCAGCGTGCTGTACTTGTCAGCTTGTCCTTGACCAGTGAGAAATTCAGCGATCTTAGTACAACTTGTTAGATAGACAGTGCCATCACACGCAATGTATTGAAATTCAATGGAAAGGTCTTCAGTATGATACGGATTACATGATCGATAATAACAAGATCAAAAAACAGGCTTTGCGTCTATATTTTCTTCGTATTTATTTAGAAACCACTTTTACAGGACGGCCAAAAGAAGAGGCTCGTATATCTCGTATCTTCTTAAGTTCTCCTTTATCCACGGCACGTAGATGTCCACACGTGTAAACACTTTTGCTGCTGAGCTGGAGGCGCAGTCCGCCGAGTAAGACAGAATGCCCGCGAGCAAACCTCGACCATCCGTGCCTCGACTGAAGACGGGAGTGGCGGAGTCGTCCTGCGAATCACAAAAATATTTTGGCTGATCAGTTACGTCAAAAGTTACTAGCAGCCTGGAAAATGTACTCCTAAATCGAGCCACGAAACTGAACCTTTATTATTTTCATTTAATGCTTCGTATACTACTAGCTATATGTTTAGCGATGTTGCACTTACGTCGCCAAGGGACCCAAATGCTGCCCGTGACTCACTGAAAATGAACCATAGTGTGCATCTTGCGCCGATGTTATAAACGTGACTGCAGACAGCATAGCGAACTGTTCAGCTATAGTGGACGGCGTTGTACGCGACAATAGGGTAGTTCTTCGTGCGATATGGACACTCCAAGCGGAGTTCTGCGGTCGTCGTCGCCGTGAGGTTCCGTATAAAGTGCAAGGGCGATAAAATGATCGCCGCGCGCTGTATGCTGTATGTGTGAGTGAAAGCAGGCGAGGGACGCGCGCTTTCACGGAGAGCTAACACACGGTGCAGAGGAAACGCGATGTCTTCCGTCGTGCGAAGGGCCGTGGGGGAATGGCATGGAGGTAAGGGAGGAGACGTTTCTACCAAATGGGTATCTTGCGACAGGCGCAAGGGAAACTGGCGACTCAATCTCCCACGTTTCCTAAAGGAGGAAAGCGGAAAGGCAGCGCGGGAAGGAGGGGGTGCGGCTTCTACTCTGCCAGCCACTGCGTACTTGTACTTTGCGCGGCTGCAGGCTGTCACGCGCACCGTATCTTGAAAGCGATCTCCACATGGCTCTTAGCTTTGTATGCGCTGTGCTTTTGCCGCTCAGTTTCCGTTGAAGCGAAAGACCGCACGAACGTTCGCTCGCTGCGGCAACGCCGCTTGCTCACACCAGCGTTTTGACAGTGGTTGTCTGCGGTCATCGAGTGTGATCTATTCAGGTTTGCTTGTGCGCGATGACGCCATGCTTGTGAATTCAGTTACTGAGCGAATGTGTCCAAGTTTATGCAGAAGATAAAACTACTATTCCTACTCCGTATAGATCTCTACTAATTTGCTATCGCAACTGATGCTTCGCCTTTCGGGCGAAACTGCGACATTTATAATTCTACAATTCTTTGGTAGCTTGGCCGAGCTTGCATTAGGTCTGTCCGTATCTATCCTTTATGATGCCAACTTCGATCGATGGTCTACTGCAGTGTCACGAAACTGCACCCCGCGGGTTGGATACGGCATCCCGGAGACTGCCCGACCCCCCTGCAGCTGGCGGTTGTATGTTTTTCCCCACAAAGCTTCTGCTGTGCTTCCGTCTGGGAGCGGGGCTTCTCCATAAAACGCTGCGCGATTGTGTTTCATACTGAGAGCCTGTGTGACCCCAATTACAACATCACGCCTCGACGCCACCTCGTCCTAAGCCGCGCTGACCAGTCTGGAGCCTCATGCAATCATCGCATGATGCGATTAGAGATGTTTTTCAAAATTTCTTGCGACGGGATTAATGTAGACAGGGAAACATACATTTTGCCCCCTCATTTTACAGCGCAAGGACGTGGTCATCAATGGGAAATAAGGGAAATTAATTTTGGAACGAATGTCTTTCATGGCTCATTTTGCCCGCACACCATCAGTGAATGGAAACAACTGCCACAGCTAATTATTGAATGCCCAAGTGAAGTGTCGTTTCATGCTCTGCTGTTGGATGTATAATACCGTGCGCAGTTATTTTTGTTGGTGTATAACGGTGTGTGCAGTAATTTTATTATGATAGAAATGACATGGGCAGTCTAGGCGATTTTCTGCCGTCGCCGTGGGGCTCCGTATATAGTTCAAGGGCGAGAAAATCATGCCGCGCGCCGTATGCTTATGTGCGAGTGAAAGCGTGCGAGGGTGAGCCGGTGATCGCGGCGCAATCTCGCGCACGCAAGGGAGGGAAGCGGGAAGGAAGCGCGCCGTCTTCCGTCGCTCCGGGAAGAGGGTAAAGAGTGAGGGGGGGGGGGGGGGGGCGTTCTACTCCGGGCGGCCCGAGCGGCCGCGCGTGCCCGCCGAGGTCGCAAGGTACCGGGGGGATGGGGGGGGGGGGAGGCGTTATGCACCGTGCGCCTGCCCGGGCCGCTGTGTCTTGAAAGCGATCTGCGGCGGGGACAGAGTCCGCCGTGCGCTGTTCTCGCGGCTTGGTTAGCGTTGATGCGAACGGCAGCACGAAGGTCAATTCGCTCGAAATTATATTTCTAATACAGGTTTTTCAATGATACTTTGCAGACCTAATTTTTACATAGTTGTCTGTGCAATGAACTACCAAAAATTAAATCGTACGACATTTTTGATATGATGTGGCATGGCCGTGCAGGTGTTAGCAAAGCGATCTTGTAGCAAGACGACGCCGGCAGCGAGCGCAAGCGCTGACGTCGATACCTTCTGCGCTATTGTTACTTCAAAGGTAAAAAGAAACTTTTGCGGCAGGCGTACATTCATTAATCAAACTGTTTTTTGTATCTAAAAGAGCATGAACATCAGCCTATATTTATGTCCACTGCAGGACGAAGGCCTCTCCCTGTGATCTCCACTTACCCCTGCCTTGCGCTAGCTGATTCCAACTTGCACCTGCAAATTTCCTAACTTCATCACAAAGAGCATACAGGTCACTAACTTATTGTTTAAAGCTCAGTGTACAGCAGGCTGTTTTAGGCCGGACTCAGACGGTTGAAGACCAAATGGTCAAGCAACAGTGCGCCGCAGCCGAGGAGAGAGCGTCGGCGCCCGTGAGAGTTTGTGTCCAGTGGTTGCGTGCCATTTTCCTCCAACCGACGCAAACCGACGTGTTGGTTTGTCGGCGCCTGTCGAAGCGTGCCGACGCATGCAAGTGGTTGAGCCGTACTCGCTTTGGATTTTCATTTTTTTTCCGCACCTAAACTGGACCAGAAGGATCGCCGGAACGGGCCGTGCCTTATATACAGGGTGTTTCAGCGAACACTTCCAAAATTTATTTAAGGTTGCCTGTGGCAGATAGCCCAATTCTAGTTAATGAGCAGGTCTACTCGAAGATGCGGACATTACTTGCACAAAAATTGAAATGCATAAGCGGCTAATTAACAAAAATCAACTAATTAAGTTTTTAACTAATTACCTGATGGCCCATATTGTGATGTACAAAATGTAGCTGTGGAGTTCGCAAGGCGGATCCACTTGGAACGAATTCTCGGGATGACACCAGTTTCAAGATATTAATTCCCGAACTTTGCGGAGAAATGCATTGGTGTTCCAGTTAATTTTGTGCTTCAATGCATAAAGCGACGTCTTGTTAAGAACCTAACTGGGTTTTGTTTCTACGATAGGCTGACGTCAACGGATGCCTCTTATTATGGAAGGGTGAAAGCCGCACTACTAAAAAGATTTAGGTTCACCGTAGAAGGCTTCCAAGATAAGTTTAGGACCGGAAAGCCCGCCGATGGCGAGAATGCTACGCAATTTGCCGCGCGGCTCAGCCACTATTTTCATAGGTGAACCAAACTTCCAGAGACTGCGCAGGAATACGGTGCGCTTAGAGAGCTTCTGATCAAGAAGCAATTTCTCATCAGTGCCACCCGAGCCTGTCACTTTATCTGAAAAAAAAAAGCTAAGTCAGTTCACGATATGCTGGAATGGGCAGACCAATTTTTGGAAGCGCAGGGAGGCACCAATCTTTCTAAGATAAAAAAAGAGGGGCCCGAGGACGCAAAGAAACCGGCATCTGAAGAAAGGAGAAATCCTACGAAGCCTGTTCCGAGGTGTTATCTCTGTAACCGACTATGTCATTATGCTAGCAATTGGCGGAGCAATGTTACGCTCCCCAATGATGTCAAATACTTTAAATGTGGGCGAACTGGTCACAAAGCCGATACATATCGCACGGAGGCAAAGAAGCTCCCCAGGCTATCATATATGTCATCATCATCATCACCTTATATTTATGTACACTGCAGTACGAAGGCCTCTCCCTGCGATCTCCAATTACCCATGTCTTGCGCTAGGTGATTCCAACTTGCGCCTGCAAATTTCCTAACTTCATCACCCCACCTAGTTTTCTGCTGTCCTCGACTGCGCTTCCCTTCTCTTGGTATCGATTCTGTAAATCTAATTGTCCACCGGCTATCCATCGTACGTATTACATGGCCAGCCAAGCTCCATTTTCCCTCTTAAATGTCAACTAGAATATCGGCTATCCCCGTGTGCTCTCTGATCCACACCGCTATCTTCCTGTCTCTTAACCTCGGGCCTAACATTTTTCGTTCCATCGCTCCTTGCGTGGTGCTTAACTTGTTCTCGAGCTTCTTTGTTAACCTCCAAGTTTCTGCCCTATATGTTAGCACTTGTATAATGCAATGATTGCATACTTTTCTTTTCAACGACATTGGTAAGCTCCCAGTCATAATTTGGTAATGCCTGCCGTATGCACTCCAATCCAATTTTATTCTTCTGTAATTTTCTTTCTCCTGACCAGGGTCCCCTGTGAGTAACTCTTTTACAGACTCTAGAGGCTGTATGGCGATCCTGAATTCTTGTTCCCTTGCCAAGCTATTGAACATTATCTTTGTCTTCTGCATATTAATATTCAACCCCACTCTTACACTTTCTCGGTTAAGGTCCACAAGCATTTGTTGTAATTCGTCCCCACTGCTGCTGAATAGGACATTGTCATCTGCAAACCGAAGGTTGCTGAAATATTCGCCGCTGATCCTCACTCCTAACCCTTCCCAGTCTACGAGCTTGAATACTTCTAAGCATGCAGTGAAGATAATTGGAGAGATTGCGTCTCCTTGCCTGACCCCTTTCTTGATAGGTAACTTTCTACATTTCTTGTGGAGAACCAAGATAGCTGTGGAATCCTTGTAGATATTTGCCAATATATTCACGTATGCCTCCTGTACTCCTTGATTACGCAATGCCTCTATGAGTGGTGGTATGGCTGCTGAATCAAATGCCTTTTCATAATCTATGAAAGCCATAGAGAGGTTGATTGTACACTGCAGATTTCTCGATTACCTGATTGATGACATGGATATGATCCACTGTAGAATATCCCTTCCTGAAGCCAGTCTGTTCTCTTGATTCAAGTGTTGCCCTGATTCTATTGGAAATTATCTTGGTGAATATTTTATACAATAGTGAAAGCAAGCTAATGACTTGGTACCTGCTCTCTGGTACACTTGACGTCGTGAGCCATTGCCTATAAAAAGCCGCAAGTTTTTCAAGCATGATATCTCCTCCATCTTTGATTAAATCGATTAACATTCCATCTTCTCCAGCAGCTTTTCCTTTCGTCATGTCTTGCAAGGCCCTTCTTACTTCATCGCTATACTTATAGAAGGAGCCTCTGTACCCTGTGCATTACCACTTTGAATGAAAGTAGCTTGGCTGCTCTGGGAATTGTACAGGTCAGTGTAGAATTCTTCCGCCGCTTTTACTATGTCATCGAAATTGCTGATGATATTACCCTGCTTATTTCTCAGTGCATACATTTTGCTTTATCCTATGCCAAGTTTTCTTCTCACTGATTTCATGCTGCGTCCATATTTTACTGCTACCTCAATCTTTTCCACGTTATAATTTCAAATATCCCTTACTTTCTTCTTGTTGATTAGTTTTGACAGTTCAGCGAATTCTGTCTGGTCTCTCTAGTTTGACCCTCTCCCGTTTTGTCGTTTCTTCATTAGGTTCTTTGTTACTTGGGAGAGCTTAGCATATCATATGTGTATGTCTCGCCAAAACACCAAGTAGAAGACATAAACGCTGGCTTTGTAGAACTACAAAACGGAAAAAGAATTCCGGTCGTTAATGCTGTGATGACACCACGCCCTGAATGTTTCGTTAAAGGAATTTCTGTACTGGCCGAAAAAATGGCAGGAAAACCAATCACAGTGTTGAGATACCAGCAGCAGCACAGTCATCGTGCGAAGGGACTTGTTCAACGACGATAAGCTCACGGGCGAAACCAGTTCAGTTTACCTTGTCGATGGTACGGCTAAGAAGCTTCCCGAAGCCAAGATTGAGGTCGAGACCCCCTATTACAGTGGGAGTGTCACTGCTTTTTGTATAGACAGCCCACTGTATGACCTAATCCTAGGAAACATCAAGGGAGTTCGCGCCCCAGACGATCCGAAGCCATTGGAAGAAGAACCGAAGATCTAACCATCAACGATCGAAGAACCTCACGGAAAACCATCAACAGCTGACGAGAACACCGCGACAGCTGTCACCCAAGCTCAAGCAAAGGCTCAGGCAAGACTCTTCCAGCCCCTTTCCACGCCCGAGTCTGAGGAGAACCCGACCGGGGGTCTTAACTACGCCAAAAAAGAAAAACAAGACGAGTCCTTAAAGAGATGTCTGTCGCAAGTAGGCAAGAAAAAAAATTACCTTAGTCGAATGTAAGTGTGTTGACGATTATGTGTGGTGAAAAGTGTTTCGATGAGTGAACCGTGTGTTTGTTCATACATCATGAACAGGGTGTTGGTTTATTTGTGCTATGTAACTACCCTGCCACAGTTTTGTATACTTGTTGTACATGCTCTGTTTCATATTTCCGCCTTGTTACGCGAGAGGTGTGTTATTGTGTAGTACAAGTGTACTTGTGTGACTTCTGTTTGTATACGATGTATCACCCGTGAAGTGACGTGTGATTTGTGGTGGACTGATTTATGGACCTACGAACTCCTGCGTAGTGGACTTTTCTATGCGCTACTTTTGTGTTTCCTTGAAATATTATTGCATAATATTCTTAAAGTGGGGGGCAGTGTCACAAAAGTGCGCATAATCACAGCGCGCGCCGCATGTCACACAAGCCAGTGAAGGAGCCCGTCGGCACCATGGCAGCTTTGACAAAGGGACAGAGCGCATACGCCACAGACAGCCGACGTGATCAACGGAGACTACAAGCTTCGACAAGATAATCGAAGGTTACGGTATTGAGAGAGAGAAAGGAAGGGAGGGCCCGAGCGTGCGCCAACGGACGAGTCACCACCCCCTCGAAGACGTTTCCGTGGCCGCGGTCGAAAACGCGAGAAATGTCTAGAAGATTCCCAGGCTTGGTTCATGCTATGGGAGCATGACTCCGTCAGAAGACTCGAGAAACGCCGGCGAAGGCGATAAAAGCGCCGTGCGGGAATCAGTAGGGGGTTCAGACCACGCCGGTGAAGAGATGCGACGTGAAGACACCGTCTGTAGAAGAAGGGGATGGCCCGGCAAGCTAGTCGACGAGTTCCTCGAGCGTCTGCATTTCCGGAAGAAGTTCCTTCTTCGAGATTTGCCTCGAGCTACGCCGAGATCGTCCGGCTCAAGACAAACACGGTTGAATACGAGTGGACATTTCGTGTTCCTTTTTCATTCTTTATGGTACGTGCTGTACTCTTAGTGCGTGTCGTAATTATTTTCCTGTGTTTTGTTAACGCCCATCCGAATTGCATTGTGTTGTGCCTAGCCGGAGTGTGTATGTGTGGATGAAACTGCCTTATTCGAAGATAATATTTTGTTGCGTTTTGACAACTCTGGGCTCTTACTCGGTCTTTGGACCACAACCGGCGTTCGCGGGCACACCAGAGGGCCCCTTTATTAATTGTCCTTGCTTTCGTGGAGTTATTTTCGGAAGCTAATATGCCGGCTTTGGAATTTGGGCCGGCATTGGCGCCTCGTTCACGGGGTGTGTGACACCCTTCCTGTATGTATGCGAGAACGACCTGGGCACGCTGTCTGCTGTCTTCGATATCAGTGACGAAGTGCCATTTTTCAAGCGAAGCTTGTGTTGTCTCACTCGTGCCGACGTCGGTGTTGATGTTGGCGTATGGTGTTGATGTTGGTGTACGAAAAAACCCAAGCCGAGCGAAAATAAAAATTGCTCGTCGGGCTGCGTATTCGAACACCCTACCTTCGGGTTGCGAGACCACCACGCTAACCGATTCAGGCACTGTCGTTTCATCATACGCGCCCTTTAAAGCGGTTTTTTATGCCTGAAGACGTAGACGCGGCGCGCGCAGCTGGCGCGCGCGATCATACAATACCCCCAGCCAATCACAGGCGTCCCCTCACTCCGGAGGAGGGAAAGGGTGTGATCGCGTGTCAGCTCGCCTGGCGCCCGCCGTTTCCCCACAGTTCAGGCCCGGAAGTCAGATGAGGAGGCCTGGTTTAATTCGTTCTGCCGAAGAACAGGCTGCGTTGAAGGAACGGCAGCGGCAGCGGGCCCAGGAACGTCTCTAACGAAAAAAAAATCTAGCTAACCCCTCCCCTATAGGGTTGCACAAGCTTCGCGTGCACCCCTCCTCCCGGAAGGGGAGGGGATACAGATTTTTGACGTAAACCCTGCCTGACGGGGCCTCGGTCCCCCTTTACAGACACACAAGAACTTATTATTTAACAGTTGGGCAGACAGGTTGCGTATATCTATAGAAGCACATGTAAGTTAATAGCTTTAAACGGTTAACAAGTGTTCGGTACCAACCAATAAGTATTAAAAAACTGTGAAGTTTAGAACAGCGGTCATTTTTGTTCAGCGGTACTACTGAGGTTGAACGTTCCAAATGGTTCACCTTGCAAGTGGCTGCTCCCATACCGCAGAAAGAAGCTCTGCTATCAAAACTGGCGTCACCAAGTCGGAGTCGGCAAGATGATGCTCGCTGCACGCTCAAGATGTCGGCAAACATGGTGGCCGCACCTGCAATGTGAAAAAATCAACGAAAGCGTTTGAGCTATATACAGCGTAATATAGTAACATGGCAGCTGTCTAAATAAATAAAAGGAAGGCGCTACGCGGAGCATGCTGCTCCCGCGTGTTACCAAGCTGAATCTCCGGGAACCGCCGCCACAGTGGCAGAATGGCGGACACGGCTAGTTCACCGGAGATGCATTCCCGCGCAAGTCGTGCATTTCCCTGCCGGCGTTGACTCACCGCGCGACTACAGGTCACGTGACGCAAACTGGTTGGTCTCCCAGTGGCGGACCCCAGGAGGCCTCTTCACCCGCGCTATCTTCATCTGAGTGCATCTTCGCCGCGGTAGATGTTCACAGGCCTGCAATAAGTCGGTTACAAAGGACCTCTGCTCCCGCGGCTTCTCGGTCTATTGCTTGGTGGACCACTCTCCGGTTACCCTAGCGCAGCGGGTGCGCGTACTAAATCGGTCTTGCGGTGATCCTTTGCCGGCTGGCCGTCACTATATAATTTCCGGTTTAGTGCGATTAGCCCTCTTTGCCTACTTTAGGCGTTTTGAGCCTGCCCGTCCGTCCGTCCGTCCGTCCGTCCGTCCTTTTACGCCGATCCAGTGGTCGTGGTCATTGCATTCCAGCTTTATCCTCCGGCTCTCGTCATGCCGTCATCGTCGTCATACAATCGTCCTGAATTCATAGCCATACCATCGTTGTGATGACGTCGTAGTCGTTCTATCATCGGCACTTTAGCTTTGTCATACCACCCTCGTCTTTCCGTCGTATTCACCCCATTGTGGTAACGCCATCGTCGCCTTGCAGACTTCGTGATACAGTCGTCATTCCGATTGTCCTCGTACGATTGCCAGGCCATCGCCATAAGTGTGTGGTCGGCATACGGCCATCGTTATGCATTCGTTGTCATAACGTCTCCGTCAGGCTGCCGTGGTCGTTATATCGTCGGCACTCCAGCTTTGTCATCCGGCTGTCGTCATGCCGTCATTTTCAGATCGATGTCGTCAGACAGTTGTCATGCATTCGTAGTCATACCGTCGTTGTGATGCCGTCGTGGTCGTTCTATCGTCGGCACTCCAGATTTGTAAACAGACTCTCGTCATGTCGTCGTCACGCCATGTTCGCAATGCAGACTTCGTGATATAGTCGTCTTCACGCCATTGTCGTCATCCAATAGTCCTCATACCGTCGCCGTGCCATCATCGTCATTGCGTCATCGGCATACAGCCATTGTTATACACTCATTGTGATATGGTCATCATGATGCCTTCGTGCTAATTTCTTCATGATCATTCTGACATCCGACACTCCTCATCCCGTCGTCGTCAGGCGATCGTTTACCATCGTCATCACTTCAGAAACGTCATCCCATTATCGCCTGCGGTTGTCGCCATTCCATCGATGTAATTTCCTTCTTCGTCATTCTATCGTAATCCTGCTGTCGTCATCCAATCGTGATTATGTCCATGTGCTCACGCTATCGCCGTCATCGCGCCGTCGTCACACAGTCGCCGTCTTGCCGACATCGTCGTCATTCTGTCGTGCCACTGTCTTCACTCCAGCTTCGTCACATGGTTGTCGTAGCATTGTCGTCACTGGCGTGACCTGCATACATTCATCGTCATCCACTTGTTCTCGGGCCGCCGTCGTCACACTGTTGTCATTATACCATCCTCACCATTTCATAATGAACACCTCATTGTAGTCATGCCTTCATCGTCAAACTACCGTTGTCGTCTCATCGATGTGGTTCTTTGTCATTCCATCGCTTTCGTTGCGCCATCGTCATAAAATCATCGTCATGCCATGACACTCATGGGCGACCTTGGCAAGCAATTAGATGCCACAGCAAAATGGGCCGAAACCGGAGACAGTGTATGTCGCTAATAATCGAAGCAGCGGGAGTCTCAGAATGAGCACTACAAATTTTAAATAAACGTGACTTCAGCTATACGGTTTGTCACTATGTTGTGTAATAATACACAGTAGGGGGCTAGGTTATGGTGTCAGCCATCTTCTTTATTCCGAACTCCTCGTCACTTCGTCGACTTCGTTAAGATGCCCTGTAACTTCTTCTTCACAACGTCCACGTACACTCCCCTTCTTTGAAGACTCATCCCTCCTGGGATGATACATAAATACGTTCCCAATGGTTGCAAACTCGAGCACGCCGTCATCGTTGACGTAACCAACCCTCTTGAGAACACCTTTTTGCCCACGCGATACGGGCCCATGTACAATCGGCGTCAAATGAAAGCCGAACAGCGGAGCGCGTGCCACAAGCATCAGAAACAGGATAGTGCGCGCCGTCCAGTGCGCGCCGCAAACAGGATAGTGCGCGCCGCAGACAGGCCCACACATCCGGTTTGGTAGCACAGCGCCACCGCACTGAAGTGCGATTTTTTTTTTTGCCTGCGTTCCCACTCGGATTTTTGAAAGGAAGAAGAAAAAAGAAAACAGAAGCGAAACCTGAGCTTCTGAGTGTTGCTGAATTTTCGCTTCTGTTTTCTTTTTTTTTCTTCCTTTCAAAAATCCGAGCGGGAACACGGGCAAAAAAAAAAAAATCGCACTTCAGTGGGGTGGCGCTGTACTACCAAACCGGATGTGTGGGCCTGTCTGCGCTGATGACTGGACGGCGCGCACTATGCTGTTTCTAATGCTTGTGGCACGCGCTCCGCTGTTCGGCTTTCATTTGACGCCGATTGTACACCTGCTTCGTACCCGTAAGACCTTTTCTGACGAGTACTAAATCGTTCAGCTGTATACGGGGTATCCGCGTGCTGTGGCGGCGGTCAAAATGCCGCTTCATATCTTCGTGGTATCGCTGGTATGCTTTCGCAGTTTTCCGCTTCTCACACAATTGCCGGCGGTCAGCAATACCAAGCTGTTGATCAGCAGGGAGCACCGTTGTCTTTCCAAATGCTGCGAAATAGGGACTACAGCCAATGCTCGCAGTGTGTGACCGATTGTGATGAGCTACAGCGGCCTCCAAGTAGCACTGCCGTCCACCTTTGATACTGGGATACATGGAAATAAACTGTTTCAAGTCTTGTATCATTCTTTCAGCCATGCCATTTCCTGCAGGATCGCAGGGCGCGCAACGTCGCAAAACAACTTCACTCACCCACCGCGCGATTTTTCCTGTAGGCTCTGGGACGTTAAGGTTATACGTTAGGCTAGGATAGGAGTAATTCATAGGGTACTCCGTCGAGTACTAGCGCCTGCGTAGCAACACTGTTGCCGAGACAGGATATGGTTAAACATGTCCATTTACCATGGATATCTCGCCTTCCGTAGTATCCATGTACTTCCACAGCCCGTCCCTGTTGCACTTTCTTAGTCTCCACAATACTGGCATTTATAATTGTGATGCTTGCTCCGCTGTCAACTAACGCGCTCCTTTCCTTTCCATCAAGGAAAACAGATATATTCAAGAGGCTTGCATGCGACAAATAAACAGCTTCTCTTGGTGTCTTCAGGCGGAAGCCGAATTAAGCCCTCTTTATTTAGTTTTTTTTTGTCCCGGCATCTAACTCTTCGTGTTGTCTTGAGCCTCCTTGGTCAGTCAGAAAGGACACAGGAGAAGCGGTAGACTTCCAGCTTGCAAGCGGGCGTCTTTCATCAGCTCGTGTACCAGTTGGGCACCTTGCGCCCGGCATCATGGGTTGCCGCTGGGGTCCCGAGTCTTGTAGGTAGAGGTTTTGCATTCCCTGCAGAAGTTCTTCAACCGTTTTGGGTCCTCTCACTTGTATTTTCTTCTGAAGGTCCGGTCTCAAACCATGAATGATAAGCGGAACCACAGACGTCTCGGGCAAGGCTGAGTCAGCCAGAAGTAGCCTCCTCTTCTCATAAAGATAGCTGAGTGCTGACCCAGACCTGTACTTGAATGTGATAGCTTTATCCCAGAATAATACCTTGTTCTCTCCAAAAGAGCTGAGAAAATTCTCCTTCCACTCCGCCCATGGCTTGTTGCTGTGAGCGCTGACACGCAATTCGTACCAACTATTGGCTATTCCTGATAGGAATAGTCGCATGTTTTTCACTTTATCTTCATCATTGAGCCAGTAGTTTTCATTGCATGCATATTCATAAAATGTTAGCCAGGACTCGGGACTACTGGAATTTCCATCAAACATTTCTGGCTTCACGTATTCGAGACTCGGCCTGCTCATTCCTCTTTCAGTCACGTTTACAAGCAAACGCATTATTCATTTTGCTGTCTGTTCTGTTCCTGTTCCACTTCAAGAAGCTTAGTGATCAGGATGACGCCACTGTCAGACGAAGCAACGGTAGCAGGCTTCGTGCAGTTTCGAATTGGAGTCAGCACAAACTTCTCATAATCTTGAAGTTTCATATTCAGCTTCACTTTTTCTTCCGCAATTAAATCATCGCAAGTGAGCTTCGTTGTAGCGGTTATATAGGAGACAAATGCGTCACTGCTCACTGCTTCCGGAAGTGCTTGTCCCTCTTCATCTTGAGGCGTTGCAGCCAAGATTCGGATGCCACCGCGTTGATTTGCTCCAATGATGAAGTCCACCCACATCTCGACTTCAATTTCCACACAGAAAAAATGCGACTGCGCCACTTTGTAATAATACGCAGTAGGGCTAGGCCATGGTGTCAGCAGCCATCTTCTTTATTCCGAACGCCTCGTCACTTCGTCGTCTCCGTTAAGACACCCTGTAACTTCTTCTTCACAACGTCCACGTACATGTTGCTTGATTGATAATCACACTGTTGCCAACTGTCATCGTTACATGGGTTCTGTCGTAATTTTTTTCAATGTAAAGAAATAATTTACATATGAGTGGTAACAAAGTCCGACGTTATTTTTTTATCTTCGATACGCGGCGATTCTTTTTTTGTAAATCTTCGGCGTTAGGTGTGGTTTCTCGAGCAGGTGATATGCGTTTTTCGATATTTGCTGGAGTATCTCGCGCATGCTGCTATCACCCACTGTATTGTACTGAGCAAGGGGCGGCCTTCTCTCAAGCTGGTAGCGTTTACTCACAGCATCGGTAATGTTTTTATGATAAGTACAAAAGTATGAGACAGTCGTTAGAACACGCGGCTGTAGTGTGGGATCCCTTTATTGTGTCTAGCATAAAAAAGATAGAAAGGGTTCAAAGAAAATTTGACTTTAATTGTTATAGTCGGCAGACGTCACCCTTACTCCTCCTACAGAAAGGAGAGCTTGATGGGCTACAAAGAAGAACGGAAGGGCTGAAATTCTTTTATTTATTTTTCATGAAAAAATTTGAATTGATGAGACATTGTATATAAAACCAGCATATGTATGTGCAGTTTGCTTTTGTCCCTCAGAAAGTTATAGATTTTATCAATTGCACTGACACGTTCAAAAATGCATTTTTTGCCAGCAACAACCCATGAATGGGATTGTCTACCAGGTGATGCTGTAGAATGTGAAACAGTAGATTTAGTTATAAATGCACTCAGGAACCGATCCGGATTTTTTTGTTGTATTGGGTGTATAATGATGCATTTAATTGTAGACGATCCAATGTTTTTCTCTGTGTTGTGTTATTTTTCTATTTTCTCACCATGTCTTTTTGATATATTAAATGTTCCAACTATTTTGCCGTCAAAAATTATGTATGTCCACTCCTGCTTAAGGCCTGTCCCTCAGGCTAGCAGTATGAAATAAATAAAAATAAACAAAATGCTGTTGTATCGTATTCTGTTGCACTGAAGCGCAAACACGACACATCGAGACACAGGCAATTGTGTGTGTCAAAATGTGTTAGTATATGTCTGTCTGTACTTCAATGCCATGAATATAAAGATATTATCCCGCATGTCCGCCCTTATAATGTATATAAAGAGAGATTGTTGAGAGCACCTTAATTCTCTAGGTCTCTTCGATCGAGCGTTGTCACATTTCACAGTTAGTGAAAGGTAACAACACATTAACTATCAACCTAAAGACAACGCCTCATCCTCGATAGAATGCCAATAGAAATCGCTGCAATGAGAACTGATAAAATTCAAGGCATCTCAGACCACCAGCACAATAACAAATCACGCCGAAGTTTCTGTAATGATCAACTTTCACAGGACAGATGTGCTAACGGACCTAGACCACGAGTTTCACAGCTTTTCACAGCTGGTGTCTGACGCATCTATTCCTTTTCTTTTGCACTGGTAAGTATGCTTCGAAAGAAATAAAGTAACAGCAAAGGTCAAATTCATGGATCACACGAGAGGTTATTCAGTCGAAGCGCCGATTTATTCGGCTTCGTAAAACAGCAAAAAGTAATCAAAGCCAGCCAAAAGCTCCTGTACGCTATAGCAGACCTCAGAAATAAAACCAAGACAGCAAACGACTAATATTTTAACGTAACTGTTCCGAATTTCTTTACAAATAATCCTCATAGGGTCTGGAAGCAATTAAGTAGAAACTAGTAGAGCCACAACTATCCGCCGAAGAAAACCAAAATGAAGGCTGATTCATTTAGCGATTTCTTCCAGTCAGTATTTACAGTACAAAATGACAGTACATCCTCGGTTGATTCATGCGTTACCATGAGCATCAATGTCCTAAACGTTAGATGCCGGTATCTTGCACCTGATTTGAACATCGATTCTAAGAAACCTAGTGGCCCCGATGGCATGCCAAACTACTTCCTTAAAGGGTAGGCAGAATGGTGCAGTCAATATCTCGGCTTAATTTCCATTAAATCTTTCCAATTAGCTAAATTATCGTCACACAGGAAAATAGCGGCAATCATACCAATAGAAAAGTCTGTAGAAAAAGGCATGATATCAAATTATAGGCCCATGTTTTTTTACTTATTTTATTTGGTAGAGCGGGCGACAAAATATTACGGACCATGAAATCTGAGAAAAAGATGAATATCTGCGCAGCCTCACAACGCAGCCTGGTATTTGCAATTCGGGCCTAGACTATGCTAGCAACATTGTCGCATACAATTTTACTGCCTACTGTTACAGGCTGCTCGGGAATTGAACGTTTTCTGAGATCCTGTAGTCCGTAAACTTTTGTCGCTGGGTGTGGATACTGCCAGTCTTAGGTCAGGCCTTGGGCTGGAGTGGGTATAAAACAATACAAGAATAAGTGAAACAATACAAGCATACAAAAAAATTCCGTATGAACAGCATCTTAACGCTGCGCATGACAGCATTCGGCACTGCGCATAACAAAGTGAGCATTCAATAACGCAGCTAAATTATCAAAAGCAAGAGAACGAAAAAAAAACACATAAACGAGAAGGCATGACAAATATGCATGACAAATATAAGGCACGTACTGAAACACATCATGGCAAACACGAAAGACAAAATATTTCGACTTTCGACCACCACAGCAGGCAGGACGTCATTCCAGTTACGGATTGTACGCGGGTATAACGAGTTTTTGAAAGCATTCCTTTTGGGCATATATTCACTGACTTTCACCGAGTGCAAAGACCGAGTTTGCCGTCGCTGTACTGGCTGAGAGTACAAATTCATCATCATCATCATCAGCCTATATTCATGTGCACTGCAGGACGACGGCATCTCCCTTCAATCTCCAATTACCCCTCTCTTGCGCTCGCTGATTCCAACTTGCGCCTGCAAGTTTCCTAACTCCATCACTCCACCTAGTTTTCTGCCGTCCTCGACTGAACTTCCCTTCTCTTGGCACCCATTCGTAACTCTAATGGTCCACCAGTTATCCATCCTATGCATTGCATGGCCTGCCCAGCTCATTTTTTGTCTTAATGTCAATTAGAATATCGGCTATCCCCGTTTTCTCTCTTATTAACATCGCTGTCTTCCTTTAACGTTAGGCCTAACATTTTTCGTTCCATCGCTCTTTGCGCGGTCCTTAACTTGTTCTCAAGCTTCTTTGTTAACGTCCAAGTTTCCGCCCCATATGTTAGCACCGGTGGAATGCGATGATTGTGCACTATTCTTTTCAACCACAGTGGTAAGCTCCCAGTGAGAATTTGACAATGTCTGACGTATGCACTACGAACCAGTTTTATTCTTCTGTGAATTTCCTTCGCATGCTCAGGCTCCCCTGTGAGTAAATGACATAGGTAAACGTATTCCTTTACAGGCTCTACAGGCTGACTGGCGATCGTGAATTCTTGTTCCTTTGCCAGGCTATTGAGCATTGAGCATTGCCATATATTGGGCGTGTTGGTAAACTGAAAGCATATTTATCGCCAGCGGACAAGGACAGGACGGAGACAGCATTTGCCTTTGTCTTCTGCATATTAATCTTTAACCCCACTCTTGCACTTGCTCGGTTAAGGTCCTCAATCATTTGTTGTATTTCGTCCCAATTGTTGCTGAATATGACAATGGGGACGGTAACACGGATGCATTTAATTCGTCGGCTTTGCCACGAGCCATCCGCTTGTGGAACTCTCTCCCTGACAGAACTGTCATGCAAACGGACAGAGATCAATTTAGGAAACTCCTGAACTTGCAGTTTCTGTCCTAAAAATGCGTCACTCTTTATGCCATGTTCTGTATTTCGATGTAACGTCATGTTGACTTTTGTTTCCCTTTGAGGCGTTAAACTAAACTTTTCTCACGCGGTTTTTAATTATGTGCGCGAACATTGTGCTTGGTAAAATTTATCCGGTATTTTGTACACTACCCTGAACTGTTATTTCTGTTTATCTGCGTATTGTTAGTATTGTTTTTTTTTTCTTTCATACTTTGAACTACACATTTTCTTACACGATGTTCGATATGTACCCGAGCAATATGCGTGATAAAATTTAGCCAAAGTTTTGTACGCTACCGCATCTTCTTGATATGTAACCCCGCTTGTGATGATGATTCCGCCGGCGGTTCGTCTCCCGAACCGGGTTCGGCTCCCGCCGGCGACAAGTTATCTTTTCGTCCACTTTCATTTCCCTTTTCTTCAAATATTTTCTATATTCCAATTTTAACCACACATAATTTCCCCGATGCTTTCCTTGGCTTTATTGTCTGGCTTTATGTGCTTGTGATTAACAAAATCGAACCACTCAGTCCCCCTTCTGATTTCGTGTATTCATTGCGAGGGTCTCGAATCTGGCAGCCTTGATGTCATTAGGCAGCATGCGAGGGTTTATTAGCCACGTGCCTGCTCTCCCAAGATTACGCGTTACGTGACTCTATCGGGCTAAAAAGTCACAGGCCTGGAAGAACTTTCTGTGGGCCTAGTTGGTGCATACTTGATAAACTTTTTAGAGCGCAAACAGGAACCAAGGCACAAAAGGGAGGTCAAGCACAGGACAGGTGCTGCTGTCAACTGTATATTTCACAACTCCTTTGCGTAGAGACTTAAAGAAGGTTCACTGATGCAACCTTCCCCCCTCTTTTTTATGTGATAAGCTTCCAGTAACAAGCGGGCGTGCTTATTGTGTCTCCTACCAAGAATCCTCGCGTCAAAAAATAATGCCATACATCCACAAGAGTTCACGTGATCCGCCAAATGTGTTCGCTCCTTCTTTTTAATATTCAAGGCGTGTTCTCTAAATCGGTCGTTAACACACCTTACTGTTTGATCGATATAGCTTTCGCCACAAGCAAATGAATTTCATAGACAACTCCGCAGATGCAGCTGAGATAGGGCGAAAGGTGGTTCTTACGGCAACCTCGCCGTTTCGCCTGCTGTGGCTATGTGGGGGCACAGTCGGTCGAGTTTGTTGGGGGCAGAAGAAACCACTCCAACTTCATGCCTATTGGCCACCTTTTTGAGGTTTTGCGAAACTTTGTGTATCTACGGAACAACCTCAAGCGCACGTTTCTTCCCGCCGAAATCTTTGTCCTTTTTTCCTTTCTTAAACTTCTGCAACAGACCCTCAGCAATCGCAGAGACTGCCACCAGCAGTTTTTTCACCTGCGCTTGGAAGCTGTCTTGCATCGTGTGGTGGCCCGATTTCCTAAGCGAGGACTCGAGGCCAAGAGAAGCTTTTCACTATCTTAGAGTGAGAGGAGTCAAAAGGTAGGATCCCCTTTCTAGCACGAGGTCTATAAGACCAGCACACATGTTCGTTAGAAAAACTAAAATTAATGTCTAAAAACTGAAGGCAGTTCAGCGTGGGAAGTTCATGGGTGAAGGTCAGTCCCTTCCCATGCCGTTTAAAAAGGTCGAAAATCACTTCAAATTGATGCCCGTAAAGGCCCTCCCCTCCGCCTGTGGCTTTAGCAAAACTAAAAAATCATCTACAAATCTAAAAACATGTAAAACCTTCCCGCCTTCTTTAAAGCATGGTCAAGTGTGCGGTCGACCTGGGATAAAAAAATGCCGCATAAAATTGGCGCCACACGCCATCCTGTCGCGGCTGTCCTGTGTTTGACTTCCCTTTTGTGCCCTGTCTCTTGTTTGCGCTCTAAAAAGTTTATCACAGGCCTGCGCGGCACACGCAGCAGTCACAGCGTAAGCTGGTAGAGCGGCTCAAGAATAGCTCCAATTTGGACACCACGCACAACAGGGTCTTCGCGTCGTTTTGACGAGAACGATCTGAACTGTCCGTCCGGCGTCAACGGCGAGCTGCGCCTTGTAATGCTCTTTGCACAGCAGTCTGCTGAGCCCGATCAAGCCTTGCAACTGCAACTTACATGTCGGGCACGCTGCGTTTGCAGGAACCTTAACTAGATAGCGCCATCATACTGGCGGAGGCTGGGGATTGCGTTTTTTTTTATTGCACACCTCATTTCAATCGCATCTCGTCCTCTGCGCCTGCGCACGCTGCGTTTGCAGGCGCCTTGCCTAGATGGCGCCACCATACTGGCGGAGGCTCGGGTCGTCTAGCCTGCGCGTGTTCCTAGGGAGTGTTTATAGGGTATTTTCCTCTTCCCGGTAGCAAGCGCTGCGTGGCTCAGTGGTAGAGTATCTGTCTCCCACGCAGCGGGCGCGGGTTCGATCCCGGAGGGAATCAGGTACTTTTTTCGCATTTCCAGCGATAGCGGTTACGGCGGCGGTTGACACCATCGCGAACCGAAACGGCTATTGGAATAAGCCCATAACAGCTTACGCTGCAAAAATATTATTCCATCCGCCCACCATGGTTCTTAGTGGCGCTGGCTAACACACCTAGATCTAGCAAACATATATACCGAAGTTAGTGGACGAACTGATGGCCGTCGCCGTAGCACAATTGGTAGTGCAACGCACGCCTAACGCGGAGGTTGCGGGTTCAGCTCCCGCCGGCGACAAGTTATCTTTTCGTCCACTTTCCATTTCCCTTTTCTTCATTATTTTCTACATTCCAATTTCAACCACACTTAATGTCCCCGATGCTTTCCTTGGCTTTATGTGGTTATGATTAACAAAACCAAGCCTTAATTGTTATTTCATTTATATATTGCGAGGGTCTCGAATCTGGCAGCCTTGATGTCATTAGGTAGCATGCGAGGGTACATTAGCGACGTGCCTGCCCTTCCAAGATCACGTGTTATGTGACGCCATCGGGCTAAAAAGGATGTTCCACATCCGCCCACCATGGTTCTTAGTGGCGCTGGCTAACACACCTATGGCTAGATCTAGTAAAACATAAATACCCAAGTTAGTGGACGAATTAATGGCCGTCGCCGTTGCACAATTGGTATACTGCAACGCACGCGCAATGCGGAGGTTGCGGGTTCGGCTCCCACCGACGGCAAGTTACCTCTTCGTCCACCTTTATTTCCCTTTTCTTCATAATTTTCTACATTCCAATTTCAACCACACTTAATCTCCGCGATGCTTTCCTTGGCTTCATTGTCTGTTCGCTTTAAGTGGGTATGACTACCCTTGTCAGGAGGTTTAAGCACTCCTGTTGCCTTACCTCGCGGGAAAACCTTGTACCTGTTATGCCCGAATAAAAAAAATTTAAGATTGAAGCTTTCGCGCTGAGCGGGGGACAAATTTTTGCGCTTGCGGCAATGCCGCGTTGACTCTAGAATTTCGTTTGAGATAAATTTTATGTATAAATCAAGCTCTGGACACTGTTAGGCTTTCAGTGTCCACGTGCTAGGTGGTCTGAGAGAGTCTTTATCCTGTTTTCCTACTTCTGGCCTATCGAAAAAGAATTCCTTGATGCGCATGCGTCTTGAAAACTCTGTTATATCTTCGTGGAGTTCATACTCATTTACTGCGTTGTTCGTGAGACAAAACGTTAAGCCACGTTTGAGTAGATAAACTTCATCGGGATTTAAGCTCTGTGATTTGTCTACTACGTTCCTGCAGTGCTCTGGATGCTCGCTCGTAGCACTATCGGTGGAACTGTGTACAGTAGGGGTCATAGTATTCTTAGGTGGATCTGCGGCTCCAATACCTTTATGTTGGTAGTTATCTAGTAGGTTTTCTTCCCTAGTTTCGACGAATTGTTCAAGTTCTCTTCTTTCCGGTTGAGATAAATTTGTGCTCTCGAGCTGATTAGTAATTATCGTAACTTGTACCCGGCAGTGGTCTTCGAGAATATCAATTAATGAGAGTGACGCTATATTGTTACGATGCGCGACAAACGGTGTTTATTGAACAGGCCTCAGGGCGAGCCTCCGACGAGCAAGAAGAGTTCTATTCTTCGTCCTCTCCGCTAACACTCCTCCTCTTCTACTAATGCGGCTACATTTACTGTAATATTCCTCCCCTCCTAGACGAAGCCCGCCGGGCAAGTCAGCTAAGTTCTCGGTGTGAATGGCTTGAGACGAGCGACATGCACAACCTCAGTCTTGGCGGAGCGCCGTCCAGTTGCGGTGAGACGCGCCAGTCGATAATTCACTTCACTGAGTTGGTCAAAAATAACGTACGGGCCAGTATAGTTGGCAAGAAGTTTCTGACACAGGCCACGTTTGCGCACCGGACACCATAGCCAGACTAGATCCCCTGGAGAATAGGTGACATCCCGATGGTGCCTGTCGTACCGTGCTTTTGACCGCTCTTGCGAAGCCAGAGTACGTACGCGGGCCAAGCGTCGAGCTTCTTCAGCGAGACACAGAGTCTCGGCGATGGTGAGATCGTCGTGGGTGGAGAAAGAAAATATGGTGTCCAGTGTGTGACGCGGCGGACGAGCGTAGAGTAGGAAAAACGGGCTGTAGCCAGTAGTCTCGTGCTTTGCTGTGTTAAAAGCGTATGTAATGAATGGCAAAATGTCGTCCCAGTTTTTATGGTCCGATGCGACGTACATGGACAACATGTTCACCAGTGTGCGGTTGGTACGCTCGGTCAGCCCATTTGTTTGCGGGTGATACGGTGGCGAGTGGCGAAAGCTGGAAGCGCATAATCGAAGAAGCTCTTCCACGACATCTGCAGTAAACTGGCGGCCGCGGTCACTGATGATTACTCGAGGAGGGCCGTGACGGAGAATGATCGAATGCAGGAGGAAAAAGGAAACTTGGCTGGCGGTGGCAGATGGCAAAGCAGCTGTCTCGCAGTACCGGGTCAGATGGTCGGCACATACGATGATCCAACGGTTCCCTTTCGATGAGCGGGGAAAGGGACCCATGAGATCAATTCCAACTTGCTCGAAAGGGGAGCTCGGAGGCGTCACTGGTTGTAGGAGGCCGGCTGGCGTCGTAGTTAGGTGTTTGTGGGCCTGACACTGAGCGCAACTGGCCACATAGATTTCAGTCGACCGACGCATTCGGGGCCAGTAAAACCGTTCTTGGGCACGATGAAATGTACGCGCTGCTCCGAGATGTCCGGAGGTAGGATCGTCGTGCATAACCTGCAGAATAGAGGAGCGTAGCTTTTCCGGAACTACAAGAAGGAAACGGGCACCAGTGGTTGCGAAATTCCTCTTGTAGAGGAGGCCATCACGAACACAAAATCCACGGCTTGTTGTGGAGTCATGCGCGTTGAAAAGTGGCTCTAAGCTGAAGTCTTCTCGCTGCTCCTTCTCGAAGGTCTCTTTATCAGGGAATGCAGGTGCCAAAGAAGCAATCAAGTGATCAAAGTTATCGGCATCACAAAGAGTGGTGTTTAGCGGCATTCGCGAAAGGCAGTCAGCATCAGCGTGTCGGCGACCACTCTTATATGAAACTGTGAAGTTGTACTCCTGAAGACGTAGAGCCCAGCGCGCGAGTCGACCAGAGGGATCACGAAGATTGACAAGCCAACACAACGAATGATGATCTGTGACGATTGTGAATGGGCGTCCATACACGTACGAGCGAAAACGTTGCACAGCAAAAATGACCGCTAGGCATTCCTGCTCCGTAACGGTGTAATTGCGTTCAGGCTTACTTAACGTACGACTCGCATAAGCAATGACATGCTCGTTCCGGCCGCATCGCTGAACGAGGACTCCCCCGACCCCCACGCCACTCGCATCGGTGTGGATCTCTGTTGGTGCAGCTGGGTCGAAATGCCGAAGGATGGGACCCGTCGTCAGTAAGAACTTCAGTTGACGAAAAGATGCGTCACACTCGTGAGTCCACTCAAAAACGGCGTCCTTATGCAGAAGACAAGTCAGGGGATAGGCGACATCGGCAAAAGCAGGTATAAATCGGCGGAAATAAGAGCAGAGGCCTAGGAAACTACGAAGCTCTTTAACAGACCGAGGAGGCTTAAACGCTTCAACAGCTGCTGTCTTTTGTGGATCAGGCCTGATACCATCCTTGTCTACAAGATGGCCAAGCACCAATGTCTGCCGCTCACCGAAGTGACATTTCTTAGAATTGAGTACTAGGCCGGCGTTTTCGATGCAGTCTAAGACGACTTCCAGGCGCCTGTTGTGCTCTTCAAAAGTGCTTCCAAAGATGACAACGTCGTCTAGGTAGCACATGCAAATATGCCATTTGAGGCCTCGAAGAATTGTGTCCATAAATCTTTCGAAAGTCGCGGGTGCATTGCAAAGCCCAAACGGCATGACGTTGAACTCAAAAAGGCCATCCGGGGTTATAAAGGCCGTTTTTTCTTTATCCGCCGGGTGCATTGGGATTTGCCAGTAACCCGATCGCAAATCTACAGAAGAAAAGTAGGATGCTGAATGAAGGCAATCCAATGCGTCATCAATCCTTGGAAGAGGGTAAACGTCTTTCTTGGTAATGGAATTGAGACGGCGGTAGTCCACACAAAATCTCCAAGTATCGTCTTTCTTTTTCACCAGTATAACTGGAGCAGCCCACGGACTAGATGACTCCTGAATTACTCCTTTCTGTAGCATTTCGTGAACCTGTTCGTCGATAATCTGGCGCTCTGACGGTGACACTCTATAGGGTTTCTGTCGAACAGGCTTCGCCGACCCCGTGTTAATTCTGTACTTGGTTCGAGACGCAGGAATGGACGGCGCGTTATCGCCCTGGGCGAAGTCGAAGATGCTTAAGTGTTTAGTCAGGACGTTCACTAATGTACGGCGCTCGTCCATGCTGGTCGACTTGCTGATCATTGGCAGAATCTTCGAGTCCTCCGAACAGATGTCAACTCGTGTATGTGGAGCATCTGTGAGTACGGCGACGGGCGTCGATCTGTGCTCTTTGAAGGAAGCAAGCTTCATGCCAGCAGGTACCACTGCGTTTTCGCCTGAAGGGTTGACAACCCATAATTTGGAGCGCCGCTGAGCAACAGACACAAGACAATGTGGCAGAAAAATGTTCTTCTTCGTGCACGGTAAATACGCCGGCTCTACTGTGGCGTCGAAGGCCCGATGAGTGGTAGTAGCGCAGCCCACCGGCACACACACAGCTGACAAAGCAGGCACGAGAGTGTCCTCACAGGCATGAAATGCGCCATCCTCGTTTGGAGCATCCTGCATGAGCTCGTAAGAAATGTCACCACTCACAAACATCTCCCCTGTTCGGCAATCAACGGTGGCACCGCACATCTGCAGAAAATCAATACCTAATATAACATCATGTGAGGAACGGGGGGATTGTGAATTCAGTCGTGAAAACTCTACCACCCAATGACACTTGTGCAGTGCAAAAACCAACAGGCCGCAACGAATCCCCGCTCACGCCATAAAATGTTGCCACTTGGTTCCATTGAAATACCACTTTGCGTCCTAATAACCTTTGGAAAGCGAGACTCATCACAGAGACAACAGCACCGGTGTCCACTAACGCCAATGTAGACACACCATCAACGAGGACTTTCACTTTGTTCTTCAACATAAACACAGGTGGAGGCATATCTTTCAGCAGCGAATCTCCAGCGACCTCACCTCCATTGGCCGCGCTCTCTAGTTTTCCGGCGGTGGTGATCTTGCACGACGCCGTGGTGAAGGAGACCGGTGCAATCGAGGAACAGGAGGTGGCGTCACGCTACGATCGGAGGCAGGTGAGCGGTTCCGTAAGCTTCCTTGGCAAAAGTTGCTGCTAGAAGGCGATTGCGCCATAGAAGGCCATTGGGCGTTGGGGGCTGGGGCAGCAAGTTGATCGTACGGATACCTTTGGCGTTGAGGACAAAAACGGGATATATGGCCAAGGACGCCGCAGACGAAGCATGTCGGAAGCGGACGGCTTCTGCGGTAGTCTTCAGAGCTGTCAGACACGTCTGCACGCCTAGGACGAATGACTGGGTCGTAACGCGGAGCATTGCCAGTGGTGGGGCGTCCCGAGGAACGTGCGTAGCGAGGGTGAGGTTCAAATCGGGTATCCGAAGAGTAGTGGCCTCTCGATGCCGGTGCGTGTCGGTACTCTGACACATTCGCGACGCTGACAGACGGTTGCCATCCATTCAAAGGTGGTGAAGTCGCCGGGGCTTGCGAAAAGGAGGCATCAGAGACATCAGGCAGGCGACGTGTCGTCTCGGTGTGCCTGTCTAGCTCTTCGCGGACGATCTGTCGTATGGTCGACGCCAAGTCAAATGAAGAGCTCATATCGATGCTGGCCACAGTGGTAACATTGGCCAATCGGCCAAACTTTGGCGTTATTCGGCGCATCTTCAGCGCCTCGAACGTACGGCAGTGCTTCATGACATCAGACACTGAAGCGAGACTGTCCTTGCCGATCAGGAAATTGTAGACATCCTCTGCTATGCCCTTGAGCAGGTGCCCGACCTTGTCGTCCTCGGACATTCTTGCGTTGGCTTGCTTGCACAATTTCAAGATCTCTTCGATGTAGGCAGTGCAAGTCTCCCCTGGTAGCTGTGCTCTCTGTGCCAGGGTATGCTCTGCGCGTTTCTTTTTTGCGTCCGAGTCGCCAAAGCATTCCTTTAGGTCATGAACGAAACGTTCCCACGTTGTTAATAATTCTTCGTGGTTCTCAAACCACATCAGAGCAGTGTCACTGAGAGCGAAGATAACGTTGGTTAGTTGGTCGGTGGTGTTCCAGCCGTTGGACTTGCTTACCCGTTGGTAATGTCTGAGCCATTCTTCTACATCTTCACCTGCTCTCCCGGCGAAAACCCGAGGTTCTCGGTAGTAGCGCCACGTACCAGCAGGCATTGATCCCGGAGCGACAGGTATCGGTCCCCGAGCGTCTCCTTCGTTGGTCATGTTAACAGGTGCAGGAGGTAGTCCGGCGAGGCGACGACTCCGGCGAAGAATAAATGGCTCCGGGTCCGTCGTTACTTGAAGTACCCAGCACCTTCCACCAAAAACTGTTACGATGCGCGACAAACGGTGTTTATTGAACAGGCCTCAGGGCGAGCCTCCGACGAGCAAGAAGAGTTCTCTTCTTCGTCCTCTCCGCTAACATTCCTCCTCTTCTACTAATGCGGCTACATTTACTGTAATAATATCTAGGACAGCATTCCACTTCAATAACAGCCTGGAGGGTAAAGAGCCGAGGGCACATCCGACCTTAATTTTAAGGCTTTTTTGGATTTTCCTGTGTTTTATGCAGCTAGTGTAAGTTTTTAGGTGAAATCTGTAATTTGTTTGCTTGGCAGGGAGTTTGCGGGATTGGGGGAAGCAGCAAGATTTCTTGTTGCGTGTGCTATCCGCAGTGCGTAGTATCGATTTCTGTTTGGCTCGGGCAGACCTCTGGGGCGAAACATCTTTAGGTTGTTTATTTTTACGCTTTGTTGGTTTGTCGAGGCCTGCACCGGTGTCTGTCTGTGCATCTGTCTGCTTATTAGTGTATGTATACCTGTTTGCGTGAAGGCTTCGCGGGTGGGCTTCCGTATGAGCGGGTGTTGTTCAAGTGGTGTTGGTTCCGTGTCCACCGTTTGTGTAGATGCTTCTTGGGTTCTAGCTTCGGTGGAGCGTGCGTGCGAGCTGGTGTTGACAATTTCAGGAGTGTGTTTCTGTGTTGTAGCTAACTGGGACGGAGGTTTTACTGGTGTTGTTAGCTGCGTTGGTTTAAATGAGTTCCTCAGCCTGTACTTGATGTTATTAGCAATTACCTTGACGCCATAAAAATTGAGGTGTAGTCCGTCCCGGACGAGCAAAATGTCTTGGTCCTGGTGTACTTCAGCGTGGTGGATGGCATCGACATTTTCGTGTTGGTGTCCAATGTCTAGAAGAAAATCATTGAGCTTACATGTCCCTAGTGCATGAGCGAGGAGTGTCTCTGATTATTGAATAAGTGGCCTGTGCTTGTTTGCGATCCTCGGAAGTACTGTTGCCAAGGAGATTTTTCCGCTTGGTCTATTGGAGTGCAAGTTGTTTATGACCATTTCCATGGCCTCAGTTGTGCTGTCACCTGTGTCGTGGTTAAGGTCATTAGTCCCGCAGTGAATGATGAAATGTGCGATGTGCTGTGGTGCTGCGGCAATGATTGCTGCGGCAATCAATGAACGTCAGGTTAAAGTGACATCGCGCGGATACAGCTAAAAAGCTTCCCAAAGCCGTCGCCGAGCATCTCAACCAACCAGGTCACAAATGTGATGAACTTAAACTATACACACTACAGTCAAATTTCCGTTCTGCGCGAGACAAAAATATAGAGAATCATACCGTATCCATAAGTTCCATACATTGCCGCCAATAGGCACGAACATTCAAAGGGAGCTTTAGAATCTATTCGCTATGCTAAACTTCAAGCTATTGGCAACAGCACTTAGTTATTTTTCATTGAGCTGCTTAGTTATTTTTTTGTTATAGGGTTGTAAATAATATTCTAACCTCCCTTTCCTTTCAATCATTGCTTCCGTTCTTGTATTTATATTGCCACGTGTACTTGTTTATCTTTCACCGGTGACAGCTCTTCACCGGCTCACAAATGTTAGCCGTTATCGCACGGCGCAGGACGCGCCTGCATGTATCGGAAGTTTCTCGAACGTTATCGATGCTTCTTTCCGTTGTCTGTATTCAGCGACGCTCATGTTATCAGATTGTATGACCGACGCGAATTGTCTAGAACTTTCTGGAAGACACGCGGGCACCAGGGAATAACCTGGAACGTTCGATGACTCATGTATAAAAGCCAACGCGTTTCGCCGCTGATCAGATTTCGACGACCGCCGACTGTGTTCGCCGCTTTCGTTGTGCTTCGAGCGCAGCTTGCTTTTGTGTGCACAGGTTCGCCCAATAAAGAATAAGTTTTGTCATACACAGTTTTACGACTGTTTGCTTCAGCGTCACTACTACGTGACATCTGGTGGAGGTGCTTTTATGTCCTTGTACCGGACTCCCCCATCCAGCCGTGAGCCAAGCCCAAACCGTCCAGAAGACGTCGACGCCTAGCCCGACCAGCGAGCTAGCCGTAGGCTATTGAACCTGCCACCGGAGTACGAACCCCTACCCGACAGGAACAAGAGGACCAAAGTCACGACCTCGGCAGCAGCTACCATGACAGCCTCTACGCCGACATCTGCAATCGTAATGCAACAACCCAGGGAGCCGCCGACTTTCCGCGGTTCGCCATGTGAAGACCCCGAAAGCTGGCTGGAGGCATACGACCGGGTCGCTACGTTCAACAAGTGGGACTGCGACGACAAGCTGCGTCATGTTTACTTCTCGCTTGAAGACGGCGCCAGAACCTGGTTCGAGAATAGGGAGCGTGCACTAACAACCTGGGACCTCTTCCGAGCCGAATTCCTGGACACCTTCACGAGCGTCGTCCGCAAAGAAAGAGCTGCAGCCTTGCTGGAAAACCATGTACAGCTCCCGAATGAGAGCATCGGTATGTACACTGAAGAAACGACTCGATTATTCCGGCACGCCGACCCCGCTATGCCAGAAGAACTTTAAGCTCCCAATTCGCCACAGGACGACCAGGATGACGACACTTTCTTGGGACCCATCAGTGCCGACGAATTCGCCGAACAACAGCGAGCCGACCCGGAACTAAGGAGCCTTGTAGACTACCTGGAAGGCAAGACCGTCACTGTGCCGAAGGTGTTCACACCTTCGCTTGCTCACAAGGGGAGTTAAGCAGGAGCTATTCGCCGGACTGGTGCGGAATCCACCAACGACAGTCCAAGACTTTCTCTCGGAGGCTACGACGATCGAGAAAGCACTGGACATGCGCAACCGGCAATACAATCGCCGTTCGACGCCACAGTACGCCGAAGTCCAAGGACTCTCCCACGACCTACGAGACACCATCAGGGCGATAGTACGCGAAGAGCTGCAGAAGTTGCTACCGTCGTCGCAGCCTCAAGTTGCTTCCATCGCCGATATCGTGCGGGAGGAAATCCAGCAATCGCTCGGACTTCCCGAATTGCCGCAACCCCAGCCGGAAGCGATGACCGACGCCACCGTCGCCCGTCGTCAAGGCCCCCCCTCCGCGCTCGCGCCAGGGCCCCGTAACGCCGCAGTCCCATCGCCCACCGCCGCCGCCGCCAGCCCGCCCGCCCGTCGCCCAGCGCAGCTACCCGAGAAAGACGGACATTTGGCGCGCCCCCGACCACCGCCCGCTCTGCTATCACTGCGGGGAAGCCGGCCATGTCTACCGCCGATGCCCATACCGCGAGATGGGCCTACGAGGGTTCGCCGTCAACGCACCACGCCCACAGCTTGGCGAGCGACCACGTGACATCGCCGACTACCTCACCGGAGCTCAGTGGCAACCACGACGACCCTCACGCTCGCCGTCACCAGGCCGCTACATCTCGCCCCATCGCCGTCAGTACACTGGTCCTACTCGGGGCCGATCTCAAAGCCCTTACCAGGCAAACTAAAAGCAGCAACCAATGGAGGTGCGGTTGCTGTACGACGCAATGACGAAGATCCTCCGCCGCCACCAACGACGACGATTCGCGAATCATCCCGACGAGATATCAGCACGCCGTCTAGAGACAACCTCGACAACACTTCGCCGCCGAAAGAAGACCTTCCGACGCAACGTAGCAGCAGCAGAGCAAGCCGACGCAGCCGTGATCCGACGCCACGAATTACCCGCAACTCCAGACGCCGGTCTACCGATCTAGACGTGCGAATCGATGGTCATAACGTCACCGCTCTCGTCGACACTGGCGCCGATTATTCCGTCTTCAGTGGCGCGTTCGCCGCCAAGTTGAAGAAGGTGAAGACGGTCTGGCAAGGACCTGATATCCGGACAGCGGGAGGCCACCTAATAACGCCGGCTGGAATCTGCACAGCGCGAGTCACGGTCAACAACCGCACTTACCCGGCGAGCTTCGTAATCCTGCAGCACTGCTCCAGGGATGTCATCCTAGGCATGGACTTTCTAAACCAACACGGTGCAGTCATCGACTTACGGTCTAATTCGAGAACGCTTTCAACGTACAACGCGATGCCACCGGATAGAAACATCAGTTACCATGCCTTGAATGTGCTAGAAGAACAAGTCACCGTTCCGCCTCGCTCCAGCGTAATGATTTCCGTCGGTGCCGAAGTGCCTGCAGATATGGAGGGCGTCATCGAGGGCGATCATCACTTACTGCTCGATCGTGAAATTTGCGTCGCTAGAGGCATAGCTGAGCTACGTGAAGGGAAAGCAAGAGTGATGCTCACGAACTTCAGCGACAAATACAAGCACATTAACAAAGGCACAACGGTCGCCTACATCGACGAAATAGTACAAGCCAGCAGTGCTTTTGCCTTCACGGATTCTAGTGCACCTGCAACGAAGACTGTAGTACTTGAACCAACTTTAGACGTCAATCAGAACCTTCCCTGGCATAAGAAAGAACAGCTGAAAGCTCTGCTCCTGCAATACAAGGACTGCTTCTCGTCGTCGTCAAAAGTTCGACAAACTCCGGTCGCCAAGCACCGCATCATAACCGACGAATATGTCCGCCCACTCCGTCAGAGCCCGTACCGAGTTTCGGCGCGCGAACGCGAGGCCATAAGGCAACAAGTCGACGAAATGCTACGCGACGACATCGTCCAGCCGTCCAAGAGTCCGTGGGCGTCCCCCGTGGTGTTAGTGAAGAAGAAGGATGGAACCCTACGTACGTTTCTGCGTCAATTATCGTCGCCTCAACAAAATCACGAAGAAGGACGTATACCCTCTCCAACGGATTGACGACGCCTTGGATCGACTCTACAACGCAAAGTATTTTTCGTCGATGGACCTCAAAACCGGCTACTGGCAAATCGAAGTCGGCGAGAGAGACCGGGAGAAGACTGCCTTTATAACACCAGACGGACTGTTCGAGTTCAAGGTCATGCCGTTTGGTCTTTGCTCGGCACCTGCGACTTTCCAACGGGTCATGGATACAGTACTGGCAGGCTTGAAGTGGCAGACTTGCCTCATCTATTTGGACAACGTCGTTGTGTTTGCCTCAAGCTTCGAGGAACACCTCCGGCGCCTTGAAACAGTTCTTCAAGCTATCAAGACCTCCGGACTCACGTTGAAGCCAGAAAAGTGCCGCTTCACATACGAGGAGCTCTTGTTTTTGGGCCATGTCATCAACACGTCTGGAGTGTGCCCTGACCCACAGAAAACGGCGGCCATCACTGACTTTCCTCGTCCCGCCGACAAGAAGGCAGTGCGTAGATTTCTTGGCCTGTGCGCCTATTACAGGCGCTTCGTCAAGGATTTTTCACGGATCGCCGAGCCACTGACGTACCTCACGAAGGCCGACGTCGAGTTCAAGTGGGAGATGCCGCAAGTGGAAGCACTTGAAGAACTGAAGCGACGCCCGCAGTCGCCGCCACTACTTGCGCATTTCGACAAAAACACCGATACCGAAGTCCACACCGACGCAAGCAGCGTAGGACTCGGCGCCGTGCTTGTGCAGAGGACTGACGGACTAGAAAGGGTTGTAAGTTACGCTAGCCGGTCACTATCGAAGGCGGAATCCAATTATTCCACAACAGAAAAGGAGTGCCTCGCCATCATCTGGGCTACATCAAAGTTTCGCCCCTACCTCCATGGCAGGCCCTTTAATGTTGTGAGCGACCACCACGCCTTGTGTTGGCTAGCTAACTTGAAGGATCCTTCAGGTCGCCTCGCACGATGGAGTCTGAGACTTCAAGCATTCGACATCACCGTCGTCTACAAGTCCGGCCGAAAGCACTCTGACGCCGACTGCTTGTCTCGCGCCCCCGTCGAACCGCCGCCACAGGACGACGACACTTTCTTGGGACCCATCAGTGCCGACGAATTCGCCGAACAACAGCGAGCCGACCCGGAACTAAGGAGCCTTGTAGACTACCTGGAAGGCAAGACCGTCACTGTGCCGAAGGTGTTCAGGCGAGGATTGGCGTCGTTTTTCTTGCAAAACGACATTCTCCTAAAGAAGAACTTTTCGCCTCTCCGAGTCAACTACCTCCTCGTGGTACCCTCAGCATTGCGTCCAGAGGTTCTGCAAGCTCTCCATGATGACCCAACGGCTGGACACCTCGGTTTTTCCCGCACGCTCGCGAGGATACAAGAAAAATACCACTGGCCTCGCCTCTCTGCCGACGTCGCCCATTACGTAAGGACATGCCGAGACTGTCAGCGACGCAAAACACCGCCGACAAGGCCAGCCGGACTTCTACAGCCGATCGAACCACCTCGTCGAACATTCCAGCAGATCGGGATGGACTTACTTGGGCCTTTTCCGACGTCGACATCCGGGAATAAATGGATCGTCGTAGCTACGGACTACCTCACCCGCTACGCCGAAACAAAAGCCTTGCCCAAAGGCAGTGCCCCCGAGGTAGCCCGATTCTTCGTTGAGAACATTCTCCTGCGTCACGGTGCTCCAGAAGTCCTCATCACCGACAGAGGCACGGCCTTTACGGCAGAACTAACTCAAGCCATCCTGCGATACAGCCAGACAAGCCGTCGCCGGACCACCGCCTACCACCCGCAGACGAATGGCCTCACCGAGCGCCTAAATAATACCATCGCCGACATGCTGGCAATGTTCGTCAACGTCGAACACTGCGAATGTGAAAGCGCACTCGAAGGAAGGGGAGCATGTTAAGCCAGAGGTAGTCCCATATGTTCACCGTTTGAGCCATAACCTCAAGAATGTGGCTACCAGATACGGCATTCCCGTTGTTTTTTCAGCTCCCAACAAGTTGGCTCAATTGTGCCCTCGTATCACACGGGATGGGTCGCCGGGGCTGCCAGAAGCAGCACACCAACTCTGTCAGGCGCTGTATTGAAGGGGTGGTCTATGAGACACCCCTAGACTGCGGTAGGTATTACATTGGACAAACGGGACGTTGCATTAATGACAGACTGAGGGAGCACGCTAATAGTATTGGTAAGTGTGACAATGCGCATCTTCCTGCGCACTGCTAGGCCTGTCCTTGTGAGCCACGCTTTAAGCACATATCGATTCTGGGCAAAAGTGGGGACAAAACTTCTAGGGAGTTGTTGGAAGCTTCCTTTATTAAAAAGAAAGGGTCTGATTGTGTTATCGACACATCTATAACATTGTATTCTGCAGAAATGTGCTTTCTTGAAAAAATGTTATCATGACCACGTAGTTCCATGTCATACCTTGATTCTCTGCGCACGCGCGGAAATTTACCTTTTTTTCTGTATGTTCTGACGCTGTCATTAAACCGTTGGTAGTTTGGCGCTTCACTGTCTCTTCTCTTCTGTCCCCTTTTCATGAAATGTATTTCGCGCCACAGTCAAGTATACCTAGAAAACATCAGGGAAAAGCCGTGCTACAACAGGAAGATCCTTAACCAAATCATTCATAAAAGACGAGAACTCTAAAGGCCCTAGTACAGAGCCCTGGGGGATTCCCGATTGCGCAGCGGCAGATTTAGAAGTTGTATGGCCAACGGCCACTGTCTGGTACATGTAGGACAAGTAGGCTGCAAGTCATGCGAGTCGCAACATGTGTTTTAATATGTACAAAAGAAAGTTCTTACTGAACGCAAAGTTCTAAAGCCGGGGGCATTCTTGAATAACGTTCTACGTTATCATCGTTACTTATTATCACCCGCTGTCAAAAGCAAGAATACTGTACGACTGTCACTGACCTGCAAGGCGCTCATTGTACAGGTTCTGAAACACAGTGGTTTCGGTCTACAAGGGCACGTGTGCATGATTCTGCTGAAGAGGGCAAAATTTCCCGCGGATATTCCTTAGTCCGCGGCCATTGCCGTGGCGCGGTACATTGCGTACAGCGCTGCATGCGCATTCATCTCACGCGTTTGACTTCCGTCAGTCCCACCTGGCCACAGCAGCTTGCGGGAGAGCACGATCCAGATAAAACACCGGAAAAAAACATAGAGACTAACGCAAACCTGCCCAAACGATACCTTTGCCACGGTACGAAAACTACGGCGCAACACGTGTGAGCGCACACAAAATAACAATGCCGCCATTTTGCCACGACAACAGTCGGCACACGCTACAGCGCAAAAATCATGAAAAAAGTAAAGAAAAATACCATGACTACGTGACCATGTCCACGTAACTTCCTCCACACTTTTCTCCTAGCGCGCGGAGGGGATAGAGCCTCAGTTTTTTCCTTCCTCCGTGGGAGGGACACGGGGAGCACACACGCCCATCTTCCCCCGCCTACTCACGTCGTCTCGCTCGCACGTCGCGGACGCATCGGAAGCAGGCGTGGACACGCGAGGCAAACAATATTGGACACTGTGTCCTCTCAAGGTTCCTCTCGCCTTCCCGACGCGCGTACCTCCCCCCCCCCCCCCCCCCACTCCCGGCTCGCGGGAAAAGGAAACGTATCCGATGGGGAGGAGGACATTCTCCTCGCAAAAGGTAAAAAGGTGTAAAAGAGCGCCACTGGGGGAGACCGTCTCTCTCTCTCGAGCCCGACCTCTAACCTGCCGGTAAGGATATACCTGCAGCCACCTGTAAGTTACCTCGTTTGCCTATCACACGCAACGAGGCAAGCCTATTTATTACTTATTGCAGAGTGGATTTTCCTCTGCCAGTGTGCCTTATTGCTCGCAGCAATGTATATATATATATATATATATATATATATATATATATATATATATATATTACGACGAAAGCCTTAGGTAGGTGCCCTTTGCGAAACTGCGCCATGACGAAAAATGGCCGACTCCTCAAAGAGAAAATTGACGTCAACAAGTGCTCGTATTGACATCACATTTCTCAGGGAGGTTCCTGGGACGGTATTTTGTAGCGATGCGTGATGCTTAATTCTATACTAGTCTTATCATCCACCGCTCACGGCCGGCTGATCCCGTTGATAACGTGAGCGGATCGTCGCTCTGACCAAGCTCGAAAAATTCAAAATTCAAATTCAAATTTCTTTATTTCCAAAACAAATTTGGTGGTTGACAGGGCTAAAAGCTGCGGTCTGCAGCTTGACAGAGGCCCGGACACCATATTCAAGGCAGGGCTTGACCTCGACGTGCATGTCGAGCCGTTAAACAAAAACATACAAAACAGAAAATACTGGTTCATCAGAATAAGAATACACTATAGGAGTAAGAATACACAATACTAGATATATTACTATAAAATAAAAAAATGGTTTATATACGAAGAAAAAAAATATATAAAAGGTCGAATATAATGAAAGGGGAAAATAACACATACATATATATATATACACACACACATATATATACACATATACGTGTGATTTCACATATGCATACACACATACACATATAATACATCAGGAAAAGATATTGCAATCTAAAACACCACAGCGTCAAATACAAGCAGACACAGGATGATTTAGTTTCTGTTAAAAAAGAGAATTACTAATGTATGTAGCTTCACAACAATAGTGGTAGGTATGATCTAAGAAAAGAGCTGATGTAGTAATGCTAGTGTGGGCTTCGCTATATGTTCGTATTTATTGAGGATTACCGGAAGATTATATTTCAAAGACTGAAGCTTGTAAAAAGTACGGAAACGTGGTATAAGCCAAAAGTCAGGACAACGTGTACGAACATTGGTATATTGCTGAAGCAGTGCTATTGTGGTAATAAAATTTTTAAAAGTAGGTGAAGACAGATAGAATGAACGCAGAACACTAAATTCATACATATGTTGTATTTTCATAATGTTGTACAACTTAAAATAATATACTGTGGAAGCTAAATAATCGATATTTGCGATATTGCGAACAACTTTCTTTTGTAATAAACAAATCCTTGTAATATTTCTTTGTGTAGTGGTCAACCATACGAGACTACAGTAGTTAATATGAGAAGCGAACAGCGCATAATAAATCTGTTTTTTTGCTTCCACTGGGAGAATTGCACGGCAACGAGATAGAGCTCCTGTGGTCATTGAAAGTTTTTTGCATAAGTTGTCAACATGCGAATCCCATGAGAGATTTGAGCTAAATGTTACGGCAAAAGGCATTAGCATCGCTAAGGCATCGCTGCAAAATACCGGCCCTGTACACAAAGTGAATTAGTGGATTTGAAAAGAAAATTTGGTACATTTCGTTTTGGGTGGGAATCGAACCCAGTCCTCCGGGCTGCGAGACGAGCACGCTTCCCTGACGCAGCGGCTGCTACGTGGTTATGGCTTGCTAAGGGTGTGCCTAGTGCGTGCCTGATTGCACACGTCACGTGATCACAGAGACACGCTCGCGCGTTCTTCGTCATCTTTCTCCACCGCTGGCTGTGATGCCGCTCATCATGCGAGCGTTCCCATACTGCCCCTTCCTCTGCGAAGGCGCTGACAGGCCCCGCACACTCTGAAGTTCCAGCGATCGCCACAGAGGGCGCAAAATCAACCAAATGCCATTATATGCTTAAAATCGGATATATTGGCGGGTTTGGAAGTTAACCAAAGATCAGTAGGCCGGTTGGCTTTGGGAGCACACGGTAATACGACAAATGAGGCAGTGCATGGAGACATGGGTTGGGCCTCTTTTGAAGTCAGAGAAGCACAAAGCAAAATTAGTTTTGAAGAAAGGCTCAGGAACATGGATGAAAATAAATGGGCGGCTAAAGTGCACAAGTATCTCTACATGAAAAGCGTGGACACAGAATGGAGGAAGAGGTCAAGGAAGTTGGCAACCAAGTACAGGATAATCGAAACTGTAAATAGACAACCAGGGGTCATCAGAAAGAAAGTGAGAGAAATAGAGACCGTGAATTGGATGCAAAGAATGGAAACGAAAAGGACAATGGAGATTTACAAGAATGAGAAGAAAGAAATTAGAAGGGAAAATCTGTACGATAACACAAAGAGCAGTGCCTTGCTATTTGAGGCTCGAGCCGGTTGCCTAAGGACGAAAACAGGCCGCAAATCAACGGCTAGGGAAAGTCGTGGTGGACGGACGTGTTTTCCCGGAGCTCGGTGGCGGCGACGAAAACATAAGTTTTTGTTTTTGTGCATGCTATGAGCTTGCTTCTGTTGTTAGACTTGCAGCTTTTTTTTTAGCCTTTAAATAGGTTTTAAGTGGCAGGGCTATCACATATTGTTTTTTTTTTCCTTCTTCGTGTGTGTATCGGGTGTATTTCGTTGTTTAGGACAGTCACAACGTCGTTCCCTGACACGTGTTTCAACACGTGCAACCGTGTGGTACGTGAAGTCCTTTAGTCACGAAATAGTAGGTTGGAAGTGTCAGGGATATTAGTCATTAGTGTTTTTAGCGTGTGTGTATTTGTATCGCGAATATTGCTTTTGTAGGACAATCAGAGTGTGGCCACGTTTCCGAACACGTGCGCACGTGTCATGAATTAAGTTTGCTCGACATTTTGTGCTGATACTTTTAGGTTCTGTGCGTATCGGCCTTTTGTAGGTACGTACAGTCAACCACAAAAGTTTGCGGACCACGCGAGCGCGTGGCCAAGAGCCTCTTCGCGACACTTCCGCTACGTCACCAGCGATCGACAGCAGCGCTACGTTGAAGACGCATCCCTCCTTAAATCTATGGCCTGTCTATTTTCGCACTGTGCGCAAATATTTTCTACCTATCTCTTTCAACGTGACGCGCTCTTTGTTAGCCAGGGCTACTTGCTTATATTTTGAGAGCAGAATATCAGTACAAGTAATCAGACAGCGTATTCTTCGGCTGTTATCAGTTCTATTTTCGCGTAGCCACGCTGTTTTTTTTTTTTCGTGAGTGCGTGAGTGAGCGGTGAGGCAGCCATGGGACACAGATGCTTAGTCAGTAGGCAGAATTTTTCCGTTCCTCCCCCATCGCTAAGTGACAGTAGCGGCCGGGATTTGATCGCCTGCGCTCAGGTTTTGCTGCGCAAAGCCCGAACCACCGCGCTGCTATAGTGGTTACATTTAGAAAAATAAGAAATAATCGGGTGCGATGACTCTTTTTATAACCCTTTGCGACACGGCGTCCTCGTTTGGGGACTCGAACTTCGGAGGCGCGTCCCAGGCCACGTGTTTCTTCAAATGACCTAAAACTCAGTGTGCACATTCGTGTCCACTTCCTGATGGGACAACTAGCGGTCAGTTAACTTCATTGTCCTGCGTATTGCTGCAGATGATCACTTTGCTGGAGACACTACCATGTTAGACAATCGTTCGACGTGCCGCGTTCCAAGACCAACGTCAAGAGTATTTTTTTCTCCGGTCGACACGAATACAACCGAAAAAGCAAGTGTGCATGCGTTTCAGGCCTAATAGTTCATTCTTTTTATGCAAGCATTGAAGCTGACGGATTTCAGAATAATTAGATAATGAGTTATACGCTAATTAATTTTTTTTACTGAAACTCGCACAAAACAGCGCATTGCTTCGTCTTCTTTCTTGGAATGTAATAGTGAGCGTCTTGAAATGATGCCATGCGCATTTGACGCATTTGCAGACAGTGCATCATAATTCGTGTCTGAAGGGGATGAATTTATTCACAAGACATTTACAGAAGTGTCATGAAACATAGGTCTCTCAATGATCTAGTAGGAAGTGAAATGTCCGCCGTTTTCTAGCACCTTATTGATGCGTGTGGGCATCGACTCGTACAAAGATTCAGTAATTTCCGGTCGACCGCGCAGGCTTTCCCATTCTTGTGCGATCGCTTGCCACAGCGTATCGGCCGTGCGGCCGCGGTTGGCTCGTGTGGACAGCCGTTTCTTCAACATGCCCCAGACATTTTCTATGGGATTCAAGTCGGCGCCACATGGAGGCCACTCAAGCTGGCAAACAGCATCTTCTTCTAGCAATGACTGGACGATACGTGCTTTATGGATCGGGCTGCGGTCGTGTTGAAAAAAAATAGCAGCCGTCGCTGAAGGGACCGTCCAGCGCATACGGAACGAGGTGTCTAGTGATGACGTCGCAGTACCGTGACGCAGTGAAGGGCCCTTCCAGACGCACAAGGGGACCAAGGCCATCTTTGCTGATTGCTCCCCACACGCTCACGGAACACCGTCCACTGGATAGAACACTCTGTGTGTAATTAGGCAGATATCTGCAAGAAATAGCATACAATTGGGTTCCAGCGGCGCGTCTAAAAATGTTGTGATTCCTCTTGCGTATGAACTTTATAATGCTGTTATAGAGTTGCAATAGAAAACGTGCAAACATCATTAGATAGTACTGAAAGACCCACTGGCAGCTTTTAATTAGCTTCAGAGTAAGTAGTACTATGAAACAATCGTTAATGTTTTCAACATAATACCACTACAGAAAAATCTCGTAATGTCCAAAAGCTCATTTTACGTGAAACATGTTGTGATGCAGAATTAGCTTCGTGAATTAACTGCCAATACACTGTATCCAATAGAATCAGGACAACACTTGACTTCAGTCAACCAAGAGAACAGGCTGGCTTCAGGAAGGGATATTCTACGATGGACCATATCCATGCCATCAATCAGGTAATCGAGAAATCTGCGGAGTACAATCAACCTCTCTATATGGCTTTCATAGATTATGAAAAGGCATTCGATTCAGTAGAGATATCAGCAGTCATAGAGGCATTGCGTAATCAAGGAGGGGAGGAGGCATACGTGAATATCTTGGCAAATATCTACAAGGATTCCACAGCTACCTTGGTTCTCCACAAGAAAAGTAGAAAGATACCTATCAAGAAAGGGGTCAGGCAAGGAGACACAATCTCTCCAATGCTATTCACTGCATGCTTAGAAGAAGTATTCAAGCTCTTAGACTGGGAAGAATTAGGAGTGAGGATCGATGGCGAATATCTCAACAACCTTCGGTTTGCAGATGACATTGTCCTATTGAGCAACAATGGAGAGGAATTACAACAAATGATTTAGGACCTTCATCGAGAAAGTGCAAGAATTGGGTTGAAGATGAATATGCAGAAGACAAAGATAATGTTCAATAGCCTGGCAAGCGAACAAGAATTCAGGATCGCCAGTCAGCCTCTAGAATCTGTAAAGGAATATGTTTATCTAGGTCAATTACTCACAGGGGACCCTGATCATGAGAAAGAAATTTACAGAAGAATAAAATTAGGTTGGAGTGCATACGGCAGGCATTGCCAAATCCTGACTGGGAGCTTACCACTGTCGTTGAAAAGAAAAGTGTACAATCATTGCATTCTACCGGTGCTAACATACGGGGCAGAAACTTGGAGGTTAACAAAGAAGCTCGAGAACAAGTTAAGGACCGCACAAAGAGCAATGGAACGAAAAATCTTAGGAGTAACGTTAAGAGACAGGAAGAGAGCGGTGTGGATCAGAGAACAAACGGGGGTAGACGATATTCTAGTTGACATTAAGCGGAAGAAATGGAGCTGGGCAGGCCATGTAATGCGTAGGATGGATAACCGTAACACACCTGCAGTTTAGTGGACGCCAAACCCGCTTCCGTTGGTCCCAGCGCGTGGAATTGACTCGTCGCCAAAGATGACATCGCCCCATTTCTCTGTTGTCCAATCTTTCATTGCTGTAGCGAACATGAGTCGTTCTTGTAGCTGGCTGTCTGAGAGGCAGGGCTTCTGTGCTGCTACGAAAGACTGCAGGCCAAGCTCACTCAGCCTTCTTACAGTCTCAGATGATACCGTGAGCGAGAGCGCTTCTCGGATATCCTCTGCACTTTGAAAAGGATCAGCCACGATGGCGGCCGTAATCAGGCGGTCCTCTTCCTCAGTCGTGGCCCTTGGACGCCCACTGCGCTCCATATCTGTGAATCTGTCATCGTCGCGGAAAGCTTGAATAATCCTATTCACGGCAGTCCGGCTCCTGTTGGTTCGGCGGCAGATTTCGCGCTGAGGTATTCCCTCTATAAATAAACGCACAATGTGACTTTTTTCGTCAAGTGGAACACGCAGCGGCATCTTTCCAAATAGGCAATCACCACGTGGCCTGAAGCAAGTCTACTACGTTTTCAGCGACTGATGCGAAGATGCGCCTATGTGTGAAAGAAAATTTTCTATGCATCCGCTTTTTCTTTATTTTTGATGACAGTGAAACACCTCCCTACCCTTTCTCTCAAGACGCAGAAGCAGCAACACTCATTGGACCAAGATGCTGCCAACCAAAGTGCGCCAGTGAACGTCGCGTAAAAAAATCGTCGCAGCGCTTCGTGAAACTTATCTACCCACTGGCACACCAGTCGACAAAGGTTGCAGTGATTGCTCCGATACTGCTATCAAGCCAGATATGTGGCGGTCTTATCGCAGACAGCGCTCTGCGTCAACACAACGAACTAACAATGTCATGCACGGGAATAAAAAATTAACAGGCAGGCGAGTACCAAGAGGGCTCATATCCGGGAGAGCGCCCCTGTCGCCGCTAGGTGGCGTACCGCTAGGTGGCGCGGATAGGCAGTCTGGCATAGAGTTACTGTATACAGTAACTCTAGTCTGGCACGCGCTCGCGTGGTCCGCAAACTTTTGTGGTTGACTGTACTTCAGAAGGTTCGGTGATAGCATTTGAGAACGCCAAGTGCAACATATGGCAAAAAGGGCGGGAAGGCGAGCAGGGTGCGGGGGGTCTCTCGAGGTAGACGAGGGGACTGATGAGAATAGCGTGGAAACTGAGCCAATCGACACACCCTGTGATGTCGATGCTAGGCTAAAGAAAATGGAGGCTTTCCAGATTGAGCTTGCGAATCGGATCGCAGAGCTGCGAAATGAACTCAATATGGAACGTGATGCACGGAAGGCAGTGGAAGGCAGACTGCAAGCAGCCGAGGAAAAATTGAACAGGGCCGCCATTACGAACGAAAATGGTAGTGACGATGAAACACCGTCCCCCAGCGAGACAGGACCGGAAGTGCCCACACAGCACATAGAATGCGTGAAACATGCTGGAAGGATGGCCACCGACAGTGACGCTGCAGCTAAGGGAGAGCAGAAACGCAGGGGTCAATGCCCTGCGTCAAATCCGAATCACGCGGACAAGGAGGACAAAGGAAAGCGGGGTGAAACCTCGTCGAAAGGGGAGAGTGAAAAGGTCATAATCACCGGTGACTCAAATCTGTCGAGGTGCTCAGCGGCAATCGGGGAGCGGGTGAAAGGCGACAAAAGAGTGGCGGTAGGGACGTTTCCCGGGAGGACATTGGCCGATGTCATGGAGCGAGCTAAAGAGAAGCTCGCGGAGAATGCGCAGGCACGCAACCTTGTCATAGTAGCGGGCGGCCTAAATGACGTGCTGAGCAGGAAACTTTGGGTAACAGCGCAAACAGACGACCACAAGAAGGGAGACACGGACACACATCAAGATGTACCAACTCGCCCAAAAAGAAGTATTGATGAGCAGGAAAGGGGCGGGAATTGCCCAGCGTTTGGCAAAAGGTGTAGACGACTTACGCGAGGTGTCTCCTCGGGTGCAGATTGTGGTATGCACTGTGCCGGAGGTACCTGTACGTGACATTAACGTACAAAGAGCAGTTGCGGCCACTAATGAGGCGATTTGGCAAATGAGCCGAGAGAAAGGTTTCGAGGTGGTGGAAGTCAACAGGGAAGTGAGAAGGTATGGTGGCTTTTAAAGAGACGGAATCCACTTCGATCACAGGCTTGGACGTGAAGTGGGCTGGCGATTCGCTGGTCGTGCAATTGCTTTTTTGGGGGGCCTAGGGGCGCTAAGGAGGCCAGGATAAGTAGTAATGAAGAAGGTCGCTTACGGGAACCTCTGACTAACAGCACCGGTAGTAAGAGAAAAACGAGAAAGAAAAGAGCTCGCTGTACAATAGGTTACATAAACATGCAGGGTGGTAGAAGGAAAGAAAAGTGGTTAGAGATTGAGGAGTAGTTAAATAGAGAACAAATAGGTGTGTACGCGTTTACAGAAACACACCTTAGAGACTTAGAAGAGCCTCCAATGATTGAAAATTACGTTTGGGAAGGGTGCAACCGAACCAAATTGGAAAGAAATGGAGGGGGAGTTGGAATGCTCATACATCAGGGGGCCAAGTGGAAAAGAGTAAATTCAAAGTGTCAAGATCACATTTGGCTATCGGGCACAGCCAGTGGAAAGAAAACTTGGCTGGGAGTGACGTATTTATGGACAGGGAAAAATTTAAAAGAAAAGAATGAAGAGTTAGTGAAATGCCTAAGTGCGGATATTAAGAGTTTCGGAATGGAGGGCGAAATTATCTTGACGGGTGGCATGAATGCCAACATACAGGATCTAGATGGTTATACCGATAACAACGGGAGGTTAATGCTAGATCTCTGTGAGCAACATGCATTCATTGTCGTGAACACGGGGCCAAAATGTGATGGCCAGATCACATGGGAAGGCGGAAATAGACAATCGGCTATCAGTTACTGCCTGATGACAGAAGGAAATTATGATAAGTTGAAAGAAATAGTCATTGACGAGGAAGGGGATAGCAGCATAGGGAGTGACCATAAACGCATCATTTTGAAAATGGGATATGTAGTTCGGAAAGAGCAAGGAAGGAAGAATGACCAGTCCAAATTTGAACGATGAGCAAATATAGCCCCAAGAGTCGAGAAAGAACTTGAGAAATGGCCAAGCAAGGAGTGGAATTATGGTGAGCTTGTGAGTGTAATGATGAAAGAAATCAGGAAAGAGAAGCAACATGCTTGTTGGAAAGGAAAAAGGAAGCCGAAAAGCTGGTGGAACGGGGAGATACGGGAGGCGATCGACGAACAAAAGAAAGCATCACGAGAACACAGAGAGGCAAAAAATACACTGTTGCCGCAGGATGAATAGACAGAAAATGGGAAATATACCGCGAAAAAAAAACATGGTTCAAATATTAGTTCAAGCAACGATTAAAGGTGAAAGTGAACGTTGGTTGTCAGAAAAAAATGTGGTTGATCCCTCTTATATAGGAATCGGTATAGAACACGAAAGTGAAACGTGTCTTCACAGAAGTAGTGTAATGTTTATTGCACATTGATATATAATGTCTATTGGTGTTTTGTGGCTAAAGCGCCCTTAGGCGTTGATGCACCCACGCTGACGCCTGGTGGCACGTCTCCTCCATCACGACTACCAACGTCGATGACCATGAGCAACCGTCGTGCATATGGAAGCTGCACTACGCTGCACACGCTAGCACAACGCGAAAGACGAAGCACGTAACTGACACACTAATACAACGCGCAAGACAAAGCACGTAACTGAATCGTCACCGAGTCAAATCAGCGCGTACAGCGCGTCGTAATTGCAGCCTCCGCGATCAACTTCAGAAACATTTTCAGAGCTAATTGCGGAGGCCACGCTCCGCTGTGCTGAGTACGGTGAACGCCACCTAGGTGGCGTTGGTAGTGCTTCTTGATGCCAGCGTCCCTTCGAATGCTGGCATCGAGGCGTCGTAGTGCTGAGACCACCGAAGCGTTCACTGTCGGTGCGCGTTAGTGTCATAATGCAGTACTTCTCTTTTCTGCTCGTAGGCGGCGGCACCGCCCCGAGCAAGAGCGCGGGTACACGGAGGAGTGTTAGATATATAAGGCGCGTCTGTGTAGCTCTCTGCAAATGCGTTTGTGGCGCAATGGGTTAAACGCTCGGCTATCTATCGTTGCGGACCGAGAGGTCGTGGGTTCGATTCCCAAATTTTGCATGTTTGTGGAACTTTTTCTTCTGGTTTCTTTCTTTGTATTATGTTCGTGTACATTGTAAGAACGTCACATCCGTGACGGAAATACGTCAGTGAAGTCTTGGTGGACCCCGGCATAAAACACTTTCGTGTTAATACGTGCGAAAAAAAGGCCGCACCTAGAATACTTTGGAACCACATTAAAGTATTAGGCAGTAAGTTGGGAACAGTACAGCCACACATCCTTGACGAAGATGGAAATAAACTGGAAGGGGACGCGGCATTAAAGTATGTTCGAAAAATAACAGCCGAATCATTTCAGGGCAATGGCGAAGTTGTTTCTTAGGAAAAAGAGAGAATGAACGAAAACTAGACGGAAAAGGAGTTGGTGCTGAGTAATTTCAACTGGAAGAAAGCTGAAGAGAAAATCCCTAAACGCACAGCCACAGGTTTAGACGAGGTTCCCGCTAGACTGATTAATAAGCTAGGACCAAAAAGTAAGGAAGCTCTGTTGAAAGCCGTAGCAAAATGCTTACAACATAGGCGAATACCAGATAATTGGAAACAAAGTAGGTTGAAATTAATTTATAAAGATAAGGGGGAAAAAGATAAGATTCACTCTTATCGAACGCTGACCATTACATCGGTGATATACAGGTTAGCAATGCAGGCGATTAAATTGAAGCTGCAAGCATGGGCAGAGAATAATGGCATATTGGGTGAACTTCAGAATGGTTTCAGAATCGGCAGGCGGCTCGACGATAACTTACTTGTCCTTACTCAGTGTATTGAAATATCCAGAGAACAAAGGAGACCACTATATGTGACTTTTCTAGACATTACCGGAGCGTATGACAACGTAGATCGCAGCATTTTGTGGACTATTCTAGAAGGGAGATATATAGGCAACTACTGTATACAGCTATTGAGGGAGATTTACCGAGAAAATGCTGTTTGCGTTGAATGGGAAGGGATGACGAGCGAGGATAAAGTTGATATCAACAAGGGACTGAGACAGGGCTGCCCTTTATCCCCGCTGCTGTTTATGATGTACGTGGTAGGGATGGAAAGAGCGCCAGATGGAATCAATATCGGGTTTAACCTCTCATACAAACAAGCCGGCACAACAGTTGAGCAGCAGCTTCCAGGTTTATTTTATGCGGACGACATTGTGTTGCTTGCTAACAAGCAAAGTGATATGCAACGTCTGACTGATATCTGTGGAGAAGAATGTGAGAAGTTAGGATTAAAATTTAGCGCAAAAAAATCAGGTTTTATGGTATTCAATGAAAACAGTGAACAGACAGTGTTGATTCAGGGCCAGGAAATACCTCGGGTAAAAGAATAGAAATACGTTGGTATATGGATAAACGAAGGCGATAGAAATCTGGAGACACAGGAGAAAACAACAACAGCAAAAGGGAAGAGAAATGCGGCCATAATGAAACACAGGGCGCTATGGGGATACAATAGGTACGAGGTGTTCCGGGGTATGTGGAAAGGTGTAATGGTTCCAGGGCTTACATTTGGAAATGCGGTTGTTTGCTTGAAGTCAGGAGTGCAATCAGGACTCGATGGCAACCAAAGGTCAGTGGGACGCCTTGCGTTGGACGCCCACGGGAAGACTACTAATGAAGCTGTGCAGGGTGATATGGGCTGGACTAATTTTGAAGCAAGGGAGGCTCAGAGTAAAATTGATTTTGAGGAACGACTGAGGAAAATGGAAGAAAGTAGATGGGGTGCAAGAGTATTCATGTATTTGTACAGGCAAAACGTTGACTCACAGTGGAGGAAAAGAACTAGGAAGCTTACCAGCAAATACGCGACCGGTATGGCCAGCAACATGGCAATAAAGAATGTCAAACGCAAAGTGAGAGAGGCTGAGACAAGGCTATGGGTGGCGACAACGGAAAAAAAACCTGCTATGACTAACTACCTCAACGGAAAAAGGGAAATCAAGAAAGAAACAATTTATGATAACTCAAAGGGAAGCTCCTTACTTTTCGAAGCGAGATCAGGATGCCTTAGAACGCGCAGTTATAAAGCGCAGTACACCAAGGACGGTGCCGCATGTGCTTGCTGTGGTAAAGCTAGAGAAACGGTGGAACATGTTTTATTGGAATGTGAAGAAATCTACCCAGCTGCAAGTCTAGACTCCTCTGACCTCCTTGAAATCCTTGGTTCAGGGGTAGCGCGGGCAAAGTAAACATGTCAGCTGTAGAGATTAGTAAGAGGTGGTTGGAGGTTTGGTGGCAGAAAAGTAGGGAGACCACAAGCAACGGAGACCTACAAAAACAGAGTTCCCAGTAATGGATAAAAAAGGTTGATGCCTGGAATTCTTTGTATTTGTGTTTCTCAAAAATAAAGGTAGGGCATTAGGCAAAATAATCACAAGAGCTTGGTGGCGCAACCCACCACCCCTTTCAAAGGGGACGGTCATAGCGTCCATCCATCCAGGTGGCGTGTGCCACCGGCCGATTTAAAGGGTTCAGCCCCCATCCATCCATCCATCCATCCATCCATCCATCCATCCATCCATCCATCCATCCATCCATCCATCCATCCATCCATCCATCCACCCACCCACCCACCCACCCACCCACCCGTCCGTCCGTCCGTCCGTCCGTCCGTCCGTCCGTCCGTCCGTCCGTCCGTCCGTCCGTCCATCCATCCATCCATCCATCCATCCATCCATCCATCCATCCATCCATCCATCCATCCATCCATCCGCTTTCCAGCATGAAGCGCGCTAGTACAGCTACTGTGATTTGGTCTAATACTTTAATTTGTATTATTGGCTGGTAGGGGCACTCAACGCGGCTAAATATTAGAATCTATAAATGTACATATAATAACCGAGAAACATATTTAACGGGTCATTTTTCTACAAAATAAGCATATAACGAAGAAGAAGCGCCGGTTAGCCCGGCGCGTCTCCAGCGTATGAAATTGAACGAAGAAGTGCCAGTCAGTCAGGCGCATCACCAGCGCTTTACGCACGGTGGCGGTTCTGACTATTCCCAGGGTTATAACTGCCGCACCGAGTTCGACCTCTCACTCCTTGCGTACCCTGTCAATAAAAACGTTGACAAGCAGTCTATTGATTTTATTGGACTTCTGTTATTAAAGTTCCTGCTTTATTACTTGAATAAAGGTTTTGAGACCTCACTGACGTGTGATAAGCAGCAGCCCACTGGTACCGATTGCAGTCCGTGCCGTTTATCGATTCAAATTGTACGGCGGGATTATATGTGAATGGGGTCGTAGTTTTCATTGAGCTGCATCACTTTAATTAGATATCAGTAATATCTCAGCCAGTGTATGCATCCAACATTTGATAGCTGCCACCAAGCGAACGTGTTTTCAGATGGTGAACTTTATCAGCTGCGGCGTTTCATTGGCATAACGGCTGCATGCACGGCTTTCGCCGTTAATGTTCTGCCGCGTCTGACCGCGTAATGACGTGTTGCGTGAAAAAAAAGTGCTAGCCAGCGCGATAATTTATCGCTGGAACCGAGCACAGTCTGGGCCGGTATTTTGTAGCAATGCGTTATGCTTTATTCTATACTACTCTTATCATCCACCGCTCACGGCCGGCTGTCCCGTTGATAACGTGAGCGGACCGTCGCTCTGGCCACTGACCAAGCGAGAAAAGCGCGAAAAGGCATTAGCATCGGAAAGGCATCGCTACAATATACCTGCCCTGCCTGAAGACTACCCACGAACGCGGATTAACGTTGCAACCCCTGGGCGTGTGCGCCGGTGAGCAAGAAAGCAGGGCTTCACATTTTCAACTTTGAAATTCTTTCAACTTTCTTCGGATAAAACAGATGCCTGTAATCATTCGTTAAAAGTGGAAAATAGTAATAATTATGAAGTAATAATATTAATCACAAAGTTATTGCTCTTCAAAACCAATTCAAACGAAGCTCTGGCTATTGTGCCACGTTGCTAAAGTTCTTAACATGGAGCACAGCATAAATAATAAACAGTTTTGGCTGTTGCTGCATAAATGATGCACCGCGATAAATTCACTGCACATTAGTGGCAAATGTACGTCCGGTGATACAGTTAGATTATTTGCATTTGAGGCAAATAATCTAATTGTTTAACATATGACATGACTCACTGTTTGCCACGATCCTACATGTCCCTTTTCATGTCTTGTTAGGCGGTCCCTCCGACAGTTGATGATTAATGGTGTTTAATAGCGCAAGGGCCAGGTATGGCCAAAGAGCGCCAGGCCAGTGGTTATGAACTGACAATGGACCAATGAATTGCGAAAGGTGTGTCGTGGCTGTAAAAGGGCCTAAAAACAAATCGCTGTAAAATGCGTAAAAATATATGTAATAAAATTATGGCAATGGCTAATGAGGTGCACTATGATCATGAAATAACAAATTGCAAGGTAATGACGATAAACAAAAATATATCACAGTTTTTTATTTGAAAAGCAGTAGTGCCTTGACAGACCTTTTGAACACGTAAGGGCCTGGAGGCGCGTGCTATGCAAAACTACTATCGCGGCGACATCCTTTGAGGAGAGGATGCGCTACGAGACTGTTGGGCAAATAACATGCAGTACAACCCGCCGTGGTTGCTCAGTGGCTATGGTGTTGGGTTGCTGAGCGCGAGGTCGCGGGATCGAATCCCGGCCACGGAGGCCGCATTTCGATGGGGGCGAAATGCGAAAACACCCGTGTACTTAGATTTAGGTGCACGTTAAAGAACCCCAGGTGGTCCAAATTTCCGGAGTCCCCCACTACGGCGTGCCTCATAATCAGATCGTGGTTTTGGCACGTAAAACCCCATAATTTAATTTTTTTTAGTACAACATCGCTCAGAAAATCCAAAACAGCTTTGGTGTTAAAGAGAGGTTCGTCACCAAGAAACATAGCGGGGTGGAGAGGGAGACGGTACTGGTACGCTAGAGGAAAGTGTCTTTTTCTCTCTCTTTCGGCTTCCCTGCACTCCACGAGCACGTGCAGAACAGTAAGCCTCTCTCCACATCTACCACAGGTTGGCGGGCCATTTCCAGTCAAAAGAAAATTGTGGGTGCCGAATGTATGTCCTATTCTCAGACGAGAGAATAGGACATTAGTTCTTCGAATTTTCGTAACGGGACGCCAGGGACCTATCTGTGGCTTAACTAAGTGGAGCTTGTTGTTCGTTTCGGCATCCCACTAGCGCTGCCAGTGGCTTCGAATTTTCCTTCTCAAGTAGGGCTTGAGATCTGTGGCAGGGATAAAAGCGGTAGGGTTAAGGGCTCGCGATGTAGTTGATGTGGCCATTTGATCAGCCAGAACATTGCCCTCGATGCCTCGATGGCCAGGCACCCAGCACAAAATAATATGGTGGTTAGACAGGTATGCCTTGCACAGAGCAGAATACAATTCAATAAGTACAGGGTTTTATTGCGATAGCAATTATATGGACACTTCAACCGGATTTCTGCCGTCGGCGTCGCCGTCGCCGTGAGGTTCCGTATAGATAAAATCTTCGCCGCGCGCCGTATGCCCCAGAGGCAGCGTGCGGGGACGCGCGCTATCACGGAGAGCGAACGCACTCAATCTCCCACGCGCAAGCAAGGAAGCGGAAAGCCAGCGCCGGAGGGAGCAGGGGGGGGGGGGGGGGGCACTTCCCTGCCAACAACCGCGCTCGTCGCTCGTCCGCACAGTCTCTTATCTCTCCCGCGCGCAAGCAAGGAAGCGGGAAGCCAGCGCCGGAAGGAGCGGGGGGGGGGGGGGGGGGGGCGCACTTCTACGCTGCCAACAACCGCGCTCGTCGTTCGTTCGACCGCACCGTCTCTTATCTCCACACGGCTCTGACCTTTATGCGCATTCGCCGCTCAGTTTCCGTTGAAGCGATAGACCGCACGTACCTTCGCCCGCTGCTGCGGCGTATATATCCGCTCGCTGCCAGCGTTTTGACGGTCGTTGTCTGCAGTCATTCAGTGTGACCTATTCATGTTTGTTTGTGCGCGCTCACACCACGCTTCTTCAATCAGTTAGTAATAGTCGGGCCACATTTTCCAACGCACGCTACACATGCAATGCTGCCCGGGTCGGCAGTGCAGCGCTACAGGTGTGTCCCTTCGCACGCGCTGCCCACGGGAAGCGCTTCTCATCAACACCACCTAAAGCCCCTATATTTATAAAAGTAGCGCCATCCACTTCCCTCCTCCTCCGGTCTACTATCGCGCTCGGCGCGACCAGCGCGATTGAGGCGCGATATCGACAGTGGCGCCGCCTGCGTCGGGCCTGCCGTGGCAGACGACAGCTAACACGCTACCAGAGGAAATCCGAGGAAAACTTCGATCGCGCCCTCCGGAGACGTTTTTGAGGCGCGATTTTGCTTCGTCAGTCAGTAACTGGTCTTAATAATGCCGTTTTGGAAGTAGCAACGCGACGATGCGAGACGGCGCAAATATCAAGTCTGCAGCAAGCGTTTGTGCACGCCGGATGGTAAACAAAAAAAGCCTTTTGCCCTCGCCTTGTCGGTTGGGGCAACTTAAGGCGCAGCAGCATGCCATCACAACGAAGTTTTTGTCCATAACACGTTTGATCCGTTTGTGCGTACAGCACTTTCGTCGCACAGGCCCGAGAATGGCAGTCGGAGCGGGCTGGAAAGAAAAAAATATACAAAAGCGCGACGCGAACTTCCACGTGACACGGATTGGCCAATGGGGGAGCGGAGGAGGCTGGGGCGACAGGAGGCGGCTAAGAGAGGGCGAGGAGTAACCGCCGGGGTGAGCGCGGTGGCGGCAAGATCTAAGAATGGCGCTACTTTTATAAATATAGGGGCTTTAACACCACCGTTTCACACGCGCCTTCTCGTGGTCATCGATGCTCTCTTCATGTCGGTCTACTTACGCCGCAGCACACCTGCTTACTTAATCAGCTCATGTTTACTACAATTCATATTGCTACCAAAGCCGCTCACCTTACTTCGTATGTCATTGCTGTGTTGCTATCGCATTCATCGTTTCGCCCTTAGGGCGAAACTGTGACATTTTTTTTGTGTCTATGTAGAGTCATGACGGCTTTTACGACGCTTAGGGAGTCTGTAAATATTGAAAGACGGAAGACGACCAGGACAGGCAGCACTGGCAGACCCGTTTATTCCACCGGCACGGCCGAGGCTCAAACACGAAGAAGAAGAGAAACAGGGATGATGATGGCTATATACAAATGAGAACGATGAAGTACGTGAAATGTGCTTACACTAATGGATGATGGATGGATGATGGATGGATGGATGGATGGATGGCATTACATTAAATTCATAAAGTCCGTCCGGCGTGGTGAAAGCGGTTTTCTCTTTGTCAGCCTCGTTCATGGGAATTTGCCAATATCCCGATCGCAGATCAAGGCTGGAAAAATATTCCGCTCCTTGTAGTGTATCTAAGGCGTCGTCAATTCGAGGCATGGGATACACATCCTTGCGTGTAATCTTATTGAGCGCTCGATAATCAACGCAAAAGCGAACGGAACCATCCTTTTTCTTCACCAGAACGACAGGAGACGCCCAGGAACTGGATGAAGGTCGTATAATATTTCGTGCTAGCATGTCATCAACTTGTTCTTCAATGATCTTCCGTTCCGACTGCGAAACACGATATGGGCGACGGCGTATAATTGCAGAACCGTCGGTTTCGATGCGGTGTGCAGCTACGGAAGTCTGGCCCAATGCGGTGGCACAGCTATCAAAGCAGGATTTGTGCTTAGCCAAAAGGGCGAGTAACGCATCCGACTGGGCAGCGGTTAGGTCAGAACCAATTAGGGCTCGGAGAGAAGAAGAATCCAAACCTGAGGTTGGCACTGGTGACGAAGAAGGGGAAAGCGCTGCGACACAGATCAGCGGCGCGTCGGTGAAGGTTGCCACGGTCATCCCTTTGGGCAACAGCGCAGGATCTGGGGTTGTGTTGCAGGCGTACAGGAGAGCTCGGCCACATGAAACCCGGACGAGACAAGGGGTGACTTGAATTCCTCGTGAAGTGCAGCGTGAAGAGGGGGTAACCAGTGCGTCTCCATCGGTTAGCTGGCCGGATGTGACAGCTACAATGTGTTCGTGACCAGGGTGCAGGACGTAATCTGCAGCGACAGCCAAGTTCAAGATGGAGGGTGACGACTCCAAAATAGGTGCATCCGTGGTATCTGTGATGTGGACGACTTTCTCCCTACATGATATAACAGCGGAGGCAGAATGCAGGAAGTCCCAACCGAGAAAGTTCATGGATGCACGCGGGTAGCACAATCATCTCAATGTGGTGACGAATGCCGTCGATCAAAACACGAGCCGCACATTGTCCGTCGGGGTGAATGGGTACGTTATTAGCGCCGCGTAAAACGGGTCCAAGATAAGGCGTTCTGACTTTACGGAGCCGTGAGCACAAATCACTATGCAGAACGGAAACAGCGGCACCAGTATCGACGAGAGCTTGCACAGGAACACCTTCGAGAGTTACAGATAGCATATTGGCCGGGCGACAAGGAGGTATTTCCGAAGTTCGACAGGACGCAGTTTTCCCTCCAAAAACTGCAATCCTTAGTTTTCCGAGTGTTGGTCAGCAAGGCGGGAGATGGGGCGAAGCGGTGATGCAGAGCGGCGGTAGGGAGAAGGAGAACCTCGTCTAGCCGAACGGGAGCCCTGAGGCAGACGTGGAGACGCTGGAGGAGATGGAGAACGACGCTGCGTAAAAGCGGACGGGCCTGGGTAGTAAGCGTCGTGTCGGCGGTTCTCGTCTCGCTCGAAATCGGCATAGCCTCGGCTTACATCCAGCTGGCGGCGACGGCAGTAACGCGATATGTGGCCCCGTATACCGCAGTAAAAGCAGACCGGACGAGGTGGACGCCACGAAGTATACGAAGGTGCAGCAGGTGCTCGGGCGCCCATAGAGGCCAAATGGCCGCAGGTGAGGTCAGGAGGCCCAGAAGGGACAGTAGCAGGTGGCATTGCAGCGACTTCCGCGTATGTGGGCATCGGGAACGCTGCTGGGGCAACAGACGTTGTCGGTGTCGTCATGGCTGCCAACTCCTCCTTCACAAGGTTGCGCAAGTCGAACGTTGGCGATGGGGCGGGAACAACAGTGGATCGCCGTTGTTGCTGCTCCTGAAGTTCTTCGCGAATAATAGAGCGGATAAGAGCACGTAAATCAGAATGAGGTGGCATTGGAAGGTCGCTGTCACGGTGAAGACGGAGGGCCTGAAGCTCGTCCAAGCGCTGGCACGTCGATGTAATATCTTGAACCGAGGTAGGATTTTGGACAGCTAAGGCGTTGAATGCGATGGAACCAATGCCTTTAAGAATATGGCGAATGCGTTCGGCTTCCGTCATTCCAACGTTGGCGCGGCGGCATAGAGCCAGGACATCTTCGATGTACGATGTATATGACTCTTGCGGAAGTTGAACACGCGCAGCGAGCTTCTGTTTGGCGACTTCTGAACGGCCGGATGAAGACGCGAAAATTTGCCGCAAGCTGGTAGTAAACGCTGACCAGTCGGTGAAGTCAGTTTCGTGGTTAAAATACCACGTCTTCGCAACGTGGGTCAGATAGAACGCGACGGTAGTCAACTTCTGTCTATCGGTCCACCCATTGGCCGAACTCACGCGGTTGTAGTTGTCGAGCCAGTCGTCGACGTCTTCCCCGCGGAGACCCGCAAAGACTGGTGGATCACGATGAGGGGTGGTAATGGTGCACGATGTCAGTGCAGCCGATGTCGTAGGAGCAGGAGCGTCAGGGGTAGCGATAGTGCCGGCGGCCGACGCAGGGGTGGTCATAGCTGTGGGGGTGGCCGGGCGCAGGCGGCGACCGGAACGTAGCTCCAGGTAGGGCAGGAACGTAGGAGGACGTCGGGATCTTGACGCGCCTCCACCACTTTGAAAGACGGAAGACGACCAGGACAGGCAGCACTGGCAGACCCGTTTATTCCACCGGCACGGCCGAGGCTCAAACACGAAGAAGAAGAGAAACAGGGATGATGATGGCTATATACAAATGAGAACGATGAAGTACGTGAAATGTGCTTACAATATTATTGATCTTTTGAGTTTGGATTTGCCTATACTCTTCACAGCCGATAAAAGTGCATAGGCCTCAGCCGTAAAAATGCTTGTTTCCGGGTGCAGTACATCGGACTCGGAGAACGATGGGCCGACTACTGCATAAGATACCCCTGCATGTGACTTGGAAGCGTCAGTGTAAAACTGAGTGCAGGACGAGTACTTAAACTGGATTTCTAGAAAATGCATCCGGGTATGTGCTTCTGGAGCATCTTTTGTGACTTCTACAAACGAAGTATCACACTCTATGAGTTGCCACTGCCACGGTGGCACTGGCTTTGCTGGGGCCATCAGGGTATTTTGAAGTAGTGGGATGTCCATTTCTTCATATAATTTTTCTTACACGTAGTGAAAAGGGTTCTCTTGCTGTCGGCCGGTTATTGAAGAGTGTGGAACTGGTCATATCATTTACGGTTGAGAAGGACGGATGTTCCGGGTTCGAATTTACTTTCAGGAAATAGGTGAGGCTTAAGGATAAACGTTGTATATCAAGCGACCACATGTCCGCCTCTACATACAGGCTTGCCACAGGACTTGTCCTGAAGGCACCAGTGGCTAGGCGGATGCCCAGATGGTGTACAGGATCCAGCATCCTTAGGGCGCTTGGCGTAGCGGAATGGTACACTATGGCGCCGTAATCTAATCTTGTGAGTATGATGCTCTTGTACAAATTCAAAAGACACCGTGTGTCACTACCCCAAGCGGTGCGTGACAACACTTTTAGAATATTTATTGTTTTCATGCACTTGTTTCTTAGATACCGTATGTGTGCCACAAACGTAAGCTTCGTATCTAAAATCACACCTAAAAAATTATGTTCGGTTTTTACGGCCACACGTTGTCCCTGCAACTCAATGTCAGGATCGGGGTGCAGACCCCTCTTTCTGGAGAACAGGACGCAGGTGGTCTTGTGTGGGTTAAGGCTAAATCCATTCCCGTCTGCCCACTTAGACACCTTGTTCAGACAAAGCTGAATCTGCCGCTCACAGACTGCGAGATTGCACGAGGCAAAACCTATCTGTACATCATCGACGTATGCAGAATAAAACATCTTTCTTGGGATATACAGACGCAAAGAACTCATTTTTACGATAAAGAGAGTGCAACTGAGCACCCCGCCCTGTGGCACTCCAGTTTCCTGCACAAATGGTCTTGATACAGCATTTCCCACACGAACACGGAATGTGCGATTAGATAAATAACTTTCTATGACATTTAACATGTGACCACGTATACCAACGTGTGAGAGGTCTCTAAGTATTCCAAACCGCCACGTGGCATCGTAGGCTTTTTCCATATCAAGGAATACACACAGAAAGAACTGCTTATGGACAAAAGCTTCACGAATTTGCGTTTCAATGCGTATCAAATGGTCGGTGGTGGATCGACCCTCTCGAAACCCGCATTGGTACGGGTCAAGCAGTTTGTTTGATTCGAGGAAATGGATTAGTCGGCGGTTTATCAATTTTTCGAACAGTTTGCACAGACAGCTTGTTAGTGATAGGCCGGTAACTCGGAACAGACGATGGGTCCTTGCCCTGCTTCAGTATAGGGACGACAATCGCCTCTTTTCAGGCGGCGGGGATCTTGCCGGAGTACCATATAGCATTGTAAAGGCAGAGGAGAGTTTTCTTTGCTTCATGGGGAAGGTGTTTTAGCATTTGATAAACTATGCGGTCAGAGCCTGGGGCAGACTTGTTGCAACAACTAAGCGATGCATATAGCTCAGCGATGCAAAATGGCTGGTTGTATGCCTCGTCTCCGGTGCATTTTCTTTCTATTTTCTGTTTTTCTATTGTAGCCTTCTGTTTTTTAAATGTTGGCGAATAATGGGATGAGCTTGCCACATGTTCAAAATGTGCTCCCAGGCAGTTAGCTTGGTCTTCCAGACTGTCGCCTTGTGTGTTTACCAACGGGTGTGAATAAGTTTGTAGCCCGTTTATCTTAGTAACTTTCTTCCAGACTCTGCCCTCGTCTGTATGTGAGTTGATGCCTGATAAAAACTTCTCCCAACTCTCTCTCCTGGCCTGTCGGCGCGTTCTTCGGCCCTCCGATTTAATTTTCTTAAAATTGACAAGATTCTCCGCAGTTGGGGAGTCGCGTAGCAACCCCCACGCCTTGTTCTGCTTCCTACGAGCGTTCCGACATTCGTCGTTCCACCATGGGACACGGCGTTTGCAAGTCGCACCACTTATTTCAGGTATACATTCAGAAGCGGCATCAATTATAAAAGATGTAAGATACTCGACGGCAGCATCAATTCCCAGCGAAGATATGTCAGACCACGAGATACTACTTGTAAGACTTTGGAATTTCTCCCAATCTGCCATATCCAGCTGCCAGCGAGGTGCCTGTGGTGGAGGTTCGTTTTGTAATGGCGATCTCAGCAGTATCGGGAAGTGGTCACTCCCGTACGGATTTTTTATAACCTCCCATTTAAGTTCAGCAAATATAGACGGGGAGGCTACACTGAGATCAATGGAAGAAAACGTTTTGTTTGCGAGATTGTAGTAGGTAGGTTCCTTCTTATTCAGGAGACACGCACCAGACGAGAAAAGAAATTGTTCGATTAGGCGTCCTCGCACATCGATACGCGTGTCGCCCCACAAGCTGCTGTGTGCATTGAAATCGCCAAGAATGAGGTAAAGTTCTGGTAATTAATCTATAAATGACTGAAATTCATGCTTGTGTAAAGGGTAATGTGGGGGTATGTAGAGCGAGCAAATAGTTATCAGCTTACCCAGAAGGACAGCACGAACGGCTACCGCCTCAAGTGCCGTATTGAGTGGAAGTTGCTGACAGGCTACACTTCTGTCGAGTATGATGGCTACACCACCAGATGATGCGGCAGAATCCTCGCGGTCTCTTCGGAAAACAATATTCTGACGTAGGAAGTTGGTGATTCTGGAGTTTAGGTGTGTTTCTTGAACACACAGCACCTTTGGATTAAATTTATTGATAAGTTCTTGGATGTCGTCTAGGTCGTGGATTAGTCCTCTAACATTCCAGTGCATTATTGTGTTCATGTTGGAGGAAAATAAAAGGCGCTGTGTGTCTCAAAAGGGAGGAGAGTGACTTTACTTTACAAGGCCTTTGTCAGGCCCTGTAATTGGTGTTTTGTCTTTTTTGGAGCGGTCGAGAGAACCTCGCCGCTCCTTCGACGCTACCTGCGCCGTTTGGCTTGGACTGATGTCCATAGCCTCTTGCGAGGCACTGGACACCCGCTCCAGAGAGCGATGTGTGCGTCGCGTAGACTTCGTCTCGAGCGACGAAGTCTTCGTCCCCACCGTACCGAAGGTCGACAGGACCACTGTGGCCTCTGCGGTGGCCTGGCTGCTGCCGGAGCTTGTAGAGGCCACTGGTGTGGACACTTTGAGAGATGGCAGGGCAGCGTTGGCTGCTCCCACCTTAGGGGCGGGTGGCGTTAGCTTCGGCACGCTAGGCGTGGTCCGGGCTCCCGCCAGCGGCTGTTGTGGTGCCGCCCCCCGTTGCACCACTTCGGCGAACGATGTTTTCAGTGAGAATAATGATGAGATCCGTTGTCGAGCTTCACGGAATGTTATATTCTCTTTAACCTTTACTGTAATTATCTCCTTTTCTTTCTTCCAGGCTGGACAAGCTCTGGAGTATGCAGGGTGACTGCCGTCGCAGTTCGCACAATGTAGCTCATCATTATTGCAGTCGTCAGCAGAGTGAGCGGTTGTGCCAAACTTTGCGCAAATAAGCTGCCCTCTGCAGCTCGGGGATGCGTGACCAAATCTCTGACATTTGAAGCAACGTCGCGGGTTTGGAATATAAGCTCGAACATGAAGTTTTACATAGCCGGTTTCGAGAGTCTCAGGTAAGGTAGTTGAGTTGAAAGTGAGTATTAAAGGCTTTGTTGGGATTTCGATGTCATTCCGCCTGATTTTGATGCGCTGCACGTGGATTACGCCTTGGTCCTTCCATCCATCCATCCAGGAGTTCTTCTTCATTCAATGTCATTAAGTCTTCATATGATACCACGCCTTTCACTGTGTTCATAGTTCGATGTGCGCTCACAGAAACAGGTATGTTACCAAAAGCTACGAGGTGTCCGAGTTTGTTGTGTTGTTCCTTGTCTTTTAGTTCGAGGAGCAAATCTCCACTTGACATCTTTGTTACCTTATAACCAGCTCCAATGGTTTCTTTTAGGCACTTGGCCACAAGAAATGGGGAAATTGCTCTAGCTTTCGTAGATCACTGCTAACAGTGAAGGACGTGGAATTTCGGGAAAGTTTCTTTGTTTTTGGGCCAGAATAGCGAGGTTGCGTCGGTGCGTACCCTTTTCGAGGCACGATCGGTAGAAAAGGGGTTTGAGGATCCCATGGAAACAAGTGATTTGTTCGGCAACGGCGTCTGGCACCCACCACGGAGCCCAACAAGGGGACGTGGCAGAACATATAAACAAGTCTGCACAGCGCCAGCAGTATGCCGTTACTATAACCCAATATGGTATACCCAAGGTAGGACAGCCACACCAGGTTAACCCTTGCCGCCAGGAAAAGTCGAAGTGAATAGAAAAGATGAGAAGACAGGAAAGATGAAAAGCGGGAGAAAAAGACGAAGATTGGAGAGGAAGACAGGAAAAGGCGACTGCCGATTTCCCCCGGGTGGGTCAGTCCGGGGGTGCCGTTTATGTGAAGCAGAGGCCGAAGAGGTGTGTTGCCTCCGCCGGGGGGCCATAAAGGTCCGAACACCCAGCATCGGCTCAGCCCCCAGGATCCCCCTTTCCCCAGACACGGCTAAGCCGCGCACGGCTACACGCGGGAGGGTCCAACCCTCATGTGCTCGGGTCCGTGGTGTCGCAACACACCAAACGCCTGCTTACGCAGACGCCCCTGCGGGGGCTCCGACAGTTGTTACTTCGGGACCTCCGAATGTGTACTTACACTCACCCTGTATTTGATTTTGTCGTCAAAATAAATATTGATTGATTGATTGGATTCATTGATATGTGACTGTGTTTATTACTAGTATCTGCCAGAAACAATTGTCATCTAATCGAGGCTTGACTAAGCACAGCCCACACAAGTACACCATTGAAAGAAATACACACTCCAAACAGTGTTGTGTGTGTGTGTGTGCTTTTCTGTCATGGAGCGTTTCGTGCACTGTTCTGTCATACATGAGTCACAAGCTCACCCACGTAATTGAGGCTCTTTTTTCGTTCGACTCCAGCCTCCAAGACGCTGCTCATATTTGTTCACGCCTTTGGACTCTATTGTCTCTGGACGTACAAGTCAACAGTGAATGTACCACCTCTCGAAGTAACATCAAGGGCCAGAATCCTCAAAGGTATGTTTCTGAACACTTGAACTAGAACCAGATTTGTTCATTTATTGGACTAAATTTTGTTTCACCATTTTTGCGTGCATGTTTTTCATGGCTTCATCATTTCTCTTTTCAGGAAGACGGACAAAAGAGAGACTGGTCTGCAAGCTGCCCACGCACAAGCCATAAGAAGCTCAACGGTGACCATAATGACAAATGTCCTCTTGAACTTCGTACCTCACCATGAAATATCGCAACTTTACCAGATAGGTGGGTGTCAGCCCTATCAGAAAAGCAGCTGTCTGTAGTTGTGTATTTTGCCGAAGGAATGCTAAAATTTCACATACAAGGTTGCTTGCTTTTAAGGACGTTTTATGACAATCGGATAAGTAACGTGTTGAGTCCGAATTTGTTTCTTTTCTAGTCATTATGGCCATGACGACCAGAACAGAAACACTGTAGCAAGCTCCTACTTGCTAATGCACAAACTTTGTCATCTGCTCTTTACAAATTAACTTGACGGGTACTACCCCCACGTTTCACATGCTCCCTCACGACGATAATTTGTTACATAAAAATGCTAAGAAATTTATTTAAAACGATCGAAAGCACTCAATGCAATTTTAAGGAAACGATACTTCATGTTGACTGAAACTGTGGCAGTCACTCTTCATTTTATTATGAAATATTTTTATTTAAAGTACCCTCAGGGCCGCATGACATTAAAGAGGGGAGTGGTTACAAAGTAGTGGAGTAAAACAAACAAGTGCAATGAGTTCTGGTAACATAATGATTCTCCTGATTAGACATTGTTAGCTAATGTTTTGCAAAAAAGTTTATCTGTCATGGCAACGATACTTGGTGGTTCCATTGATGAGATGTACGGGGGATGAAAGATTTAAAGAAAGACTTCGTGTTACATAAATCAATTCCTATCTTACTGGGATGATCGATGCAGCTTGAAATGTGCTGTGGCCGGAGTATGAAGTTGTCGTGTGATGGAAAATTTTATGAAATAGCAAAAGACGGGTGACATTGTGGCGATTAGCTATAGTGGAACAAGTGCTATGTAAGTTTTCATTGAGGTTATCCTCGCGGTACGGTCATAAATAGAAAAAATGATACGAGTAGAGTTATATTGTACTAGTTTAAGTGAAGTAATAAGATTAACGTGACTGGGATCCTATTTTGGCGATGCATATTAAAATTTCGAGCGTATTAGAGTCTTTTAAAGCTGTAGTTTTAAAGTAGATGGTGCTTTCGAAAAGTTGTGCCGTAAGTATCCGAGCATGTGATTAGCATTTTTAATGACGTAGCCTATATTAATGGCCCAATTTAAGTTAGTTGTAGTGTTTACACCATGATATTTATATTACATCACAAAATCTAAGGGAACGCTGTTAACCTAGCTGGTAAGTGCTGGGATTAGAAATGGATCTGGATACGCGCATTATTTTACATTTGCTAACTACTAAAGGCTCATGTACAGTTTGCATGAAATCAATAACTAGGCTAGCCCTGCACCGTAAGAGATAGCTAGAAAACGCAAGCTCACACAACTGGCCTATTGCACACTTGACAAACGAGCGCTCCACTTTTGTCAAAGCCTGGAATGCCGCACCTGAACACTAAATCTGCAGCAGAAATATCAAGTGCAGACAAAATGGGATGTCCAATTTTCCATAACGTCCCCCCCCCCCCCCCCACACACACACTTACACTGCGTGCCTCAGGCCAATGTGCTATGAAAACAATGGGACATTGCAGCTCAAGCTTATCTTGCGGACATTACATTATTGCCCAGCAATGTTTTTGTTTCTTGCTTTAATCTAGCTGAAATCGTCGAAAACAGACGATAGACGCATAGTATGAAACACGTCAAGCAGCACTGTACGCAATACAAGTACGAGCGTATGGTATGGTTAAACCTAACTTAGTACGAGGGTAGCCAAGCATAAATAGCACTGTCTGAAGCTTCGTTCTCTCTGCTTTAGTGGCACGCCGAACACGATGAGAAAGCTTCGCTCGATTTCAGCTTTGGATTCCATTAAATACATTACTATTCTTGTTTCTAGAGGTTGTAAACTCAGTTACTGACAAGATTAAGTCAACTGGGCCTGTACAAAAATGTGAGCATGTACTGCTTCCTTCACCATTGAAAATAAACAATGTAAGCTTATTTGTTTGAAGTGTTTTATTGCCAGTTGAGGCCTCTCGGTCACCTGGCGACATAATAAAGATATCTGTAGTAATGTTATAGTACTGCACACACGAATACCACCCAGAAAGCGGTAACAAAATCCCCAAAACCAGTGAGGGTGCATCGCGACGGGTCCCACCAACCACTACCGTAGCGGCCATATTGCTCACTACGTAATGATGACGATATTAGTTTTGGTTTTGCCAGCGCCATCTCTCGGTCACATACTTTAGTTCACAACGCCACCGCTATTCATATTTCTGATGTACTGTGGAATGTACAGTTTCCCTTTCCTAAGTTTATATAGGTGTTCTGTGGCGTTGACGGCAAAGGCCCACTACCAGTAGGTGCGGCGATTTCGGTGAGTTCTGTCGTGCGCTCCGATGGACAGTTGCCACAATTCTTCATAAACGGATCTCAATCGTGACAAAAAGTGTGCGAAGTGTGCAATCAGACTTTCGGTTTAACGTTTTACAAACGTGTAACACTTGCTTAATTTTGCCACACTTCACACCCCTGGTTTCCTTTTTCGCCCAAACCCTACGTAGCTGCGATTACACGCTATACGGGTTGGGGAATGTGACGAAACAACTCTGTGGCTAGATCCGGAGCTTGCCTGAAGCCCTAGCCACACGCAGAGCGTAATCCCCACAAAATGACGCGAGTTGCTTTAAATTTTTTGCCAGTTATTCGGAGACCCATTGTTTTTTATTCTCCTTGACACTTTTTGATCACATGTTGTCGGTATTTTCTTTATATTACTCGATATTTATTCTTCCTTATTTCTTTTATCTTTAATGAAGCAGAAGTTCAATGCTCTCTTATAATATGTCTATAATAGAAAGTTGTGTGTACAATAGTTTTGCGTTTAATGAGACTTATGTGTGTACTATAGAAAGTATTGCTGATTGTGCTGAACAATTTGTGTTCAATAATACACATCACTGCATGCACATATCTGGACTAAAATATATTTGCATGCCAGCGCTGCTATCTACACAGGCAGCATTTAGCTACTGTTGGTGAAAAATTCTCGGTATTTTTATAATGCCTGTTCATAATACCTAATACCAGCCTAACCCGTGAATAAATTTTGCATACTGAAAATACCGTGTCGTGCTCCGAGCGTGCTCAGCACATTGGTTCTGTGATGTGATAAGAGCTGGGTATCCGGCTCTTTAAGCTGTGGTTTATACAGATAATGATATACTGACTTCTTAGTGAAATCAGCTATGGTAGGGGGAAGGGGGGGGGGGGGGTGTTATTTGCACACAGTTCAAGTTATGACCATGCCAGGCTCTGCAAAAGCCCTTCTTGAATTGTGCTGTTGGACATAGTCTACTGACCTGGTGTTGTCTGACAGCCTGTATGCTATATTTATGTTTGTCATTACATAACAAATACCTCCAATGCTATAATAATAAAGGGAATGTAAACTAGGAAGGCTGGACTTGAATCGATTTGACTTGAAAAGTTACAGTGTGGCGGCTTGAAAAAGGGCCATCAAAACACATGCCTATTAAAGCTCCTCACGTTTACTAGCATGTAACCAGACAGATAATGAGATTTTTACTTGGTTTTGCAATTGACAGGCGGACGCATCAATCAATTTTTACAATATGCTTATGTATGTGTAAGCGAAGGCATGCGTATGAAATATGCGTATGCATTTGTCACTTATATACTTCCTCCGAGTGTATGGGTCTTCGAATATCTGTAATGACACCTTATGATGTTTTTCAAGATGTTTCGAACACACAAATGCCTAAATCTCCTCATGACTATGCATATGTGAAGAGTAATGATATGCATGTGCTCCGAGAAACAATTTTCGGTCGCCATGTCATAATTGTTCGAAGTAAAATATTTCAAAACCAGCCTACATCTTGCCCTGTTTTCATTTTAAAAGCTCCGGAATTATAGTATGACGTCACATTTTCAAATAACCCGACGTCTGCATTTAGTTATGTTTTTGTTTTTCTCAAAGTCGTTGATTTATTATAAATATAGCAAGCATCCATCACATCGAAAACGAAACATCCTGTGCTATCATGTAAATTTTGCGTGATCACATTTTTCATAACTTCAAGAATGTCACGCTACAACGCTGGGACTATGTTTAAAATATTTTATATGAAGGGAAATAGTTCCAAGATACCAGCTGTTGGCACGCATCTTTACGTCGACTTTACGTACATAATGCATGCAGCAGCTTATAAAGTCTGCTGGTAAGCTGCTGGTAACACATGTCTTATTTTGTATGCATTGTAATGGATATATTCCCATGTAAAGACTGCTGCTGGTCATGTCCAGCTTCCGCTTCCTTCATAAAATGCATTAGCCAGTTTAGCAGCATCACAAACTGTTGCTGTGTTTGTGTCTAAATGTCTTTTAAGTAAACTGTCCTGTAAGCAAACTTTTCTTGTCAAGCAACTTTGTCCTCAATCTCAGGCAGTGAGAAGCCCTTCTCCTGTATTCGCGATCATCTGTGTAATAAATTTGTTGCCTTTCAAGCCTATTTCCTCTACGAAGTCGTGCTAGCGTTTGCACTCAATTGCAGCCATTAGAGTGCCTACATATTTTTTCATGTTGCGGATAAATCTTGACTGTCGAGCCTGTTGAGGTGAACTTAAAGCTGGTGATAAATGAAATTTTGTTGCTATAGCTAGGTCATCTGGCCTTTGCAAAATCGGCCGTGTTCCAAGCATGTAAATTTAAGTTGAACATGTGCGCATGCTGTTTGCAAGTTAGTGGCCCACGGCAGCATATATTTTCAGATTGGATACGCCTTTGCCGCAGTTAAACAACAGGGATTATCTGCATGAGAGTAAGAAGACCAAGTTCAACTGAAGGAAGCTTATGCATACCTAAAATAACTATAAATTAGAAATGCCTATGGTACAGCTTGTAGTTGGGTTTTCAAGACGTCACTAAAATAGAATTGGAGGCTGGGTTGGCTGACTACCTGATATCTATAGCTTGTCCAGTCTGCACGTATGTCTTGTCAAGCTAAAGTGCAGACGTCTTGACTGCTCGAGCAAGCAAGATGGGTCGGCATTATCTGGGCTTGGCTTCGAGGCTTCGTCTAGATGGCGGCTGGTCATTGCTTCGCCATCGAGTTGGATCTCAAAGCGTCGTTGTCAGCGGCGTAGCATGTTCGGCATTTCTACGAACAGCAACTACACCTCTATCGATTGCTCCTTTTAGTTTTCAAGATATGGGCAAATGGCCAGCGACGGGCTGGGCCACAGGTAGCTGCCAGGCAATGGTGAACGGGAAGATCGTCTCGGTCTTTACACAGTTGCTGCCAGGTAGTCGGCGATATTTCGAGGTCATTCGCCTAGCGGTGGACACGGCGCATTGATGGCAAGGCCTCGTAGTCCCAAATTCTGGCATGGCTAACGGCGGTAGACGTGACCGGCTTCTCCGCAATGATAGCATAGGGAGCGTTGGTTCGGAGTGCGCCATACGTCTGTCTTCCATGCGGCGATTGCGGGCCGATGGAGGAAACAACTTTATTAAGATAAATTACATGGCGTTGTAGATGGTCGCTTGTCTGCGGCGACCTCTTCTGCCCAGGCAATGATTCCGTTTTGTCGCTTTTCTTCTGGAGACCGTATTAAGGTCTCCTATGTCGTTTCAGAGGGAGCTGGCAGTACCTCTCTGGGTGGGGGAAGGCCCTCGCATTCCCAGGCGGATAGGCAGGGCGGGGTGCTGGCGGCGGCGGCTGGCGACGTAACTGCGGCGGGGCTCGACGCGGGCACGGAGGGGCATGTCACTTTGGGGACAGCGGCGTAGATCATCACTTCTGGCTGAGGCTGCGGCAGCTCAGGGACTCCTAGTGACTGCTGGAAGTCTTCATGGACAATATCAGCAATTGAAGTAACTCGATCATGCGAAAAAGGGAACAGCTTCTGAAGCTCTTCCCGCAAGACCGCTCTGTTGGTTTCGCGCACATTGTCGGTGCCTAGTGTTTTAACTTGGGCGTGGCTTGTCGTGAGCGTGCGGAGGTTCAATTGCGTGTTCCGTGTTTCTGGGCGCCTTTTCGATGTTGGTGGATTTAGAACGAAACTCCTCGAGGGTGTTCGGTGGGTCCGGTACCATTCCAGCCACTGACACATTGCAATAAAAAGTGTAAATTATGGGGTTTTACGTGCCAAAACCAGTTCTGATTATGAGGCACGCCGTAGTGGGGGACTCCGGAAATTTGGACCACCTGGGGTTCTTTAACGTGCACCTAAATCTAAGTACACGGGTGTTTTTGCATTTCGCCCCCATCGAAATGCAATAAAAAAAAGCGGACTTTCTATTCTTTCGTCATGTCCGCGTTGGCTCGGCGAAATAGACCGGTCATTTCCTCATTCCTCTGTGAATATCCTGATGCTGTCATTTGGGAGTTACACCTCAGGCGTCAAGAAGTGCTTCGGCCCTATCTCTTCCTATGACGTCCGGGAAGTTTTCTTCAGAAAATGTCCTATGTTGCTAAAGTAGGTTCCCGATTCTCGAACTAGGTGCTCGCGGCGTCATCCAAGTAGAAGTATACATGGCGCAGCTGCTCCTCGGCGTTGCAGTTGTTGAAGGTCGAGATCTTTTCGAACGTCTCGAGCCAGGTCATCGGACGAAGATCCGCAGAAAACAGGTGTCTCCCTCGGCTGCTTGCAGGACGATGGCTGCAAGAGTTAGTGGAGCTGTCATCGCGGCAGTTGTCGTGAACTTGACCTTTCTGGTGCTCTCGGGCAGATATCAGTGCTGCGGGTGCAGGTTTTGTAGCCTGCGGCTAGCTCTATGCTCCGGGGTGATGTCTTCACGTTGCGGGCTGGTATCATGGATTGATGGTAGTATTTGACACATGAACGGTAAAGCACCTTTGCCAAGTTACACGTTGCAGAGACGGTGAGCAACCACACTGACGCAACGTAAGTCAATAACTGTTTATTGGGCGAACCTGTACCCACCAAAACAAGTAACACTCGGCGAGTACACTCGTCGATAGTCCAAATTTCATCGGCGGGTGCTGCGCGTCGGCTTTTAAACATGAATCGTAGAAGGTTTCAGCGTAATCGCTGGTGCTCCCATACCTTCCATAAAATACAACAGTAATCGTTTCGCGCATACAATCTCAGTACAGAAGGTTTGGCGAAAACATATACATCAAATAGAATCAACGATGACACTCGAGTAAATTCGAAATCATGCAGGTGCCTCTTGCGTTGAGCAATAACCTTAACTTGTCAGTGGGTGAAACGTAGTTCGCGCGAAAAGGATAAATAAGTACACGCGTCAATACTGTCACGCAAGCCATTGTTTTCTCACCATTTTCTTGAACTTTCCAGTAGGCTTCTAAGGACGGGTTCCGCACAGGATCCGCTGGAGCGACAGGAAGGCAAACGCTCCCCGTATTCTGGTCAAATTCAAAGCATTTGTCCATCTGTCAGAAAATTAAGAAAAACAGGTATATTCATGACCACATTGTTTGGCGACACAGAAACCTGGTAACATTTGTAAGAAAAAAATTTGCGGATACCACGCGCTGTGAGAAGCGGTTTAAGGGAAGTATTATTAGTGTTTCTGAACAACGTTGTTAATACTTAGCGTTCATTTCCAAGTAGAGACCACACTACCAAGTTGGACACATTTTCACTGGGAAACGCCTCGCTCAACATAGAGGATTTGTGCTCGATTACGCATATGCCACGCATGCGAGACGAAACGACAACGACGACATAACGATGACTGTATAGCGACGAAGCAACGGTAACGGTGAAATGGCGACGATGGCATGACGGCACTAGAATCACTGCGGAAAAATGAAGACAATCAAAATTCACCGACGGTTATGATACTCGCCAATGCGAAATGCGCTAATGCTAATGCGCTAAAGCGCAGCTCTGTACGTGTTTTCATTTCGAGATATATTGGTGGCGTGGACAATCTGTCTCTTGCGGCACGTTGTAAATGGAGCGAAGTATGGCGTGACTGCCTCGCTAATCTGGAGATCGCGAGAACCAGCGCGTGGGCGCGATTCACAGCAGCCGCCGACGACACACCACCCCGACGACGCGCGCTACACTGACGTCATCTCGTAGCCGTCCGTCGCCACACTACACTTTTTTTCTCTCGCTTTCGCCATATCCTCTTCCGCTTTCCACCTCACGGTTCCGCTGCACCCTCCTCTCCACTTTCCTCCTCGCGCCTCTAGACTCTCGCCGCTTTTTTCATCCCCCGCTGCGCGCCGCGTTCGCTCTCATGTTTTGTTGTGCTCGTTGGCTCGGTTACGAATGACAACGCCGACGCTCGCCGCAGGAACGGGCGCTTAGGAGCTGCACTCTAAAAAGAAAACATGATGTGACGACGACGGCATGACGTCCATGGGGTGGCAACGCTGAAGTGACGACAACAGTATGAAGACGACAGCGTGACGACAACGTGGTGCGGTTGCTACAATCTACCAATTGTATGAAGACGACGGTGTGACCAAGAGGATTATGGAGCTCTACCTAATGACGACAATATGATGACGATGCTAAAATAAGTACATTGGTATGACGATGCTGGAATAACACGATCGCATGACGACAGTGGGCTGACGAAGGTGGAATGTCGACGACCAAATGACGACGACGGCGTGACGACACAGGCATGGTGATAATTAGTGGATGGATGAAAAAAAAAACGGCAAAGCTTGCACTAATCCACGCAAAGTTCTAGACACAGCGAAGCTAGCCGATCGAGTGGGCAAGACGGCAGCAGCGCCGGCACGATGCTTAATCGCGTCTTATTTGTCGTACAGTTTCTTTGCTGTTTACCTGGAATCTTGAACGCTGTATTTTCCTCGAGATGCTGCGAAATGGAACCGTCCGTTGACCATGCGCTGCATTTGAAGCTACAGCCTGTGCCCGCGTAGGATGGTCTGCATCCGAAATGCCCTGTCACCTCCCCGTGTGACAGCTTTCGCAAGTGCGATAGTAGTCCTATCCTCGCGCCACTTGCTTCCAACTTATATGTGAAGTCATCGGATGGCCCAATCAAAGCATGCTCTTGGACAATCACGTCATCGACACAACGCTAAAAAGGCCTGGACCCGGCATCGCTCGTCAGTGGGCCAGACAGCAGCAGCGCCGACACGATGCTTAATCGCGTCTGATTTGTCGTGCAGGTACGTTACTTTGAACACGCCCATTGTTTTAGATCAGATGATCGTTGTTTGCTGCTGCTCTCTTGCCCACAGAGCTTTCTGTCTTGTTTTATACATGCACTGTAGTGCGTCAATAGGCTGGCACTTAGCGGTGATGTAGAATTAAATCCTGGCCCTATGAGAAAGGGGACTCGTAATACCAGTAACTCAGATGATACTTCATGCTCATCTGAAACTGATAAGACCGATAATGACTCGAACAATATTTCGGGAATGCTGACCGAAATGGGCAGAAACTGATGGCTCGTGATATCGCTGACATCAAGCTTTTTCAGCAAACTGTCAACAAGCGTTTTGACGCGCTGGAATCCCTGTGTGGCCGCCCTTGAAAAGAACACCGCCGATCCTAGTACCTCGTTCGATCAGTGTGGTTCCGATGTACGCTCTTTATCTCGGGCCGTTTCGGAATTAATGAAAAAGAACGATGACCTTGAAAATCGTTCCAGACGCAACAATATAATTTTGCATGGACTTGACGAAAATGATTGTGGAAACAACAGCATGCTTTTTTCTAATGTACGCCAATCTTTCACAGAGAAACTTAACATTGAATGCCCGCCAATTGAACGCTGTCATAGAATTGGCACCAAACGTGAAGGTAGATCGCGCCCCGTTATATTAGGAGTCCTAGACTTCAGGAATAAGACAGAGATAATGAAAATTGTCTCAAAGCTTAAAGGAACAAAATCTTATGTTACTGAGCATTTCTCAGCTAACGTGCGTGCCATTCTCAAGAAGCTATGGACACCAACCTCTTCTTTTCGTAACCGTGGTTCCGTGGTGAGGTTACGCTATGACCGCGTTTTCATAAATAATGTCCGCTATTGGTGGAATGACACAGAAAATGCCATAGTCGACGATTCAGGTCTCGCTGCAAACACCCCAGTGAACAATTCCAGTCTCTCTGCAGGCTTGTCAAACACTCCCCCAGCTACGTCGTCTTCACATTGACAGACCCGCGATTCTTACAACTTCACTTTCTTGAATTAGAATGCAAGAAGTCTAGCGAATAAATTCCCATTGTTTCTTTCTCTGGTAACATCCTATTCCCCTCATTTCAATGGCGTCACTGAAACTTGGCGTCACGATCACATGTATGACTCTGAAATCACTGCACCCGGCTATGTAGCTGTCCCATCAGACGCCAAAACTGGCAAGGGAGATGGAGTCGCCCTTTTTTTCAAGTCTGACCTGAAGTTTTCAGTTATCTCTCCTCCAGTAAATCTCGAATCTGTCTGGTGTAAATTGTTCCTGGGCAAAAAAAAAAAAAAAACCAATCATAGTCTGTTTTCTATCATCCACCTGCTTCCTCCCTCGATAACCTTTTTTCTTCTAACTGATTATATCAACACGCACAATTTTCATGCACATAGTTTAATTCTAATGGGAGACTTTAATACACCGGATATTCATTGGCCCTCACTTTCGCATAGAAGTTCTTTAGGTAGTGTAACGTTTGACTGACAGACGAAACGACGATCAACATTTGGCTGGGCCTTGCCAAGACGAAAAGACCCCCGGCCGTTTATTTGCCGCGGTTAAGTAGCCGTGTTCCCAGCGGGGAAGGGCGAACGAAAGCCAGGAGGAAGGTAAAGCAGACGGAAGGGGGGAGAGGAGGACAATGCGATATCGCCGAGGACGAATGCAGACAGCAGATAGTCCGGTCTGTTACATCTTCTCTTCACACATTTTCAAAACACTTATTTGATTTGCACTCGTTAACTTGATGGAAGGATGGCCCGTAGTGAAGGCGCTTCGGTTCGCTGCGCTGGCGTTGGAGTGGCGTTGGAGTCCTCACCTGGATGAGCTGGTTCTGCCTGGTGACTGCCTAATGGGTTGCCCTGCGTGATGTTGCCTCGATGTCTATCACTGCACTCCGTCTCGCGTCGGGGTGCGTCAGGGTGCCTCGCGTCGGGGTGCGGGTTACCGTTACCCACGTCGCTAACCTCACCGTCGAAGTTTTCGTCCGTTTGCAGCAAGTGCTGTCGGTTGCGTCTCAGGAGGCCATGGTCTTCTGTTTTTACCACGTACGATCGTGGTGCAGTCTCTTTTACCACTTTCGCTCGGCGTGACCAGCTTCTGTGTTTGATCCGGACCACGTTTCCGGCTTCCAAGGGTGGTAGTGGCCTGCCTCGGGAAGACTGACGCTGTTTCAATACGGGGATCCCTCCGTCGACATTGTATTCAGGAAGTGTTGCGTGCAGGCGGCGACCTTGCAGTAGTTCTCCGGGTGATTGACCGCTGTCAAGAGGAGAAGATCGATACGCCAACAGACCGAGCCATACATCACCCCGGGACTCGTGGGTTTTCATTAGAATACGCTTCACGATCTGCACACCCTTTTCGGCTAATCCATTTGACCGTGGGAACTCGGGACTTGACGTGATATGCTCGAAGTCATACCGGTGTACGAACAACGCGAACTCTCGCGATGCAAATTGAGGCCCGTTGTCGGTGCAAACTTGACTGGGAATGCCGTATCGAGAGAAGATAGCAGATATCTTGTCGATTACTTCCACCGCCGTGGTACCTCTCAGTTTCTCGACATCTGGAAAGTTAGAATGGGCATCAAACACAACAACGTAGTGATCTCCAGCGAATGTAAATAGGTCTATTCCTACGCGACGCCACGGTCGGTCGGGCGTTGGCTGTAGCAGGAGGGGTTCACTCGGTTGGCTGTAGGCGTACTTTCGACATACGCTACAAGTTCGCGCTCGTTGTTCAATGTCACTGCTCATTCCCGGCCAGAAAACCAATCTACGAGCTCTAGCCTTACACTTGTTCATACCCAAGTGGCCTTCGTGAATACGCTCAAGAATTTCCGGACGCATTGATTTAGGCACAACCACTTTGCAACCCTTGAGAATCACTCCATTGACCACGGATAGCTCTTCCGCATACGGCTTCAGTACGCCGTCTATTGCCATGCCATCTTCCATTTGTTTCATAGTGCGGCTGAGAAGCGGATCTTCAAGGGTATTCTTTTGTAGTCGCACCATAGTCGCTTTGCTTATGATTCTGGAGACTACTTGCGTTGTGTGCACGTCCACGTCCTCGACTTGGTCACTTCCGCCAGTTGGTAGTGCGGCCCGGGACAGCATGTCTGCGAGTAACAGGTCCTTCCCAGGTACAAACTGCAATACAAAATCAAATTTCATCAGACGGATGAAAAACCGTTGCAGTCTGGGTGGCATATCTCCAATGTTCTTTTGGGCAATCGCAATTAATGGCCGGTGATCAGTTTCAACCGTAATCTTTCGTCCATATACGAACTGATGAAATTTTTCACAAGCGAAAACGATTGCAAGTGTTTCCTTTTCTATGTGGGCGTATCCTTCTTCACTCGGCGTCAGCGCCCTTGACGCGTAGGTCACTGGGCGCCAGTCATCCCCGTGTCTTTGCAATAATGCAGCACCGATACCCGTTCCCGAGGCGTCCGCCGTTATCTTTGTGTTCCTTTTTTCATCAAAAAGAGCCAACAACGGGGGATTTGTAAGCGCTGCGCAGATCTGGTCCCATTCGTGCTCATGGGCTGTTGTCCACTCAAACACCGAGGACTCTTTAACGAGGCTTCGAAGCAATGCTGTTTTGTCGCTCAATGCTGCCAGGTATTTTCGAAAGTAGTTCACGACACTGAGCAGTCTACGCACACCCTGTTTATCTTTTGGAGCTGGCATGGCACGGACGCTTTCGATTAAATCGGGACTAGGACGAATTCCGTCTCGTCCTATAACATCGCCAAGGAATGCAACCTGTGTGGTACACAACACACACTTAGCTGGATTAAATGTTAGCCCTTCCTCCCGTGCCCGTCTCAGCACAGCAGTGACGCGTTCGTGGTGTTCTTCCTTAGAGTCGCCCCATATTAAAACGTCGTCTACGTAGACGCGCACTCCCGGCAGCCCTTCGAACATCTCTGTTAACGTCTTTTGGAACACCTCGCTCGCCGATGAAATTCCGAAAGGAAGACGTAAAAAACGGTACCGCCCAAATGGTGTCGCAAAAGTGCATATTCGTGACGTGGCCTCGTCTAAAGGAATCTGATGAAAGCCGGCATTGGCGTCGAGCCGGGAGAAGTATTTTGCTCCTGCCAGTTCGCTCTCTATGTCCTCTCGTGAAGGCATAGGATAGTGCTCCCGCTTAATGCTCCTGTTCACTGCTCTCGGGTCCATGCAAATGCGAAGCGTACCATCCTTCTTGTGCACAACAACCAGGGGGCTTACCCAATCGGTTGTTTCATCCACCTTGACGATGATTGAGGCCTTTTTCATTCTTTGGAGTTCTTGTCGCAGGCGTCCTTTCAATGCTATGGGTACTCTGCGGGCAGGTTGGACGACTGGAACGGCATCCTCTCGTAGCACCATTTTGTAGGGTCACTTGACGCAGCCGGTGCCGCTGAAGAGGTCAGGAAAGGCAAGCTGGAATTCCGTTCGCGTATAGCCTAAATTCACAGCGTCCGAAGTCGCCGGTATCAGACCAAACTGTTGGCATGCCTTTAAGCCAAGGATAGCTTGGCGCCCCTTTTTCACGATAAAGAACGAGACGGAATGCTGCGTTTCGCTTATCTCGAGATCTTCGGTTGCCACGCCAACGTGCTTGATTGCGCTGCCGTTGTATGCTGTGAGGACGGCCGCGCTCTTACGCGGAGTGCTTGCGTTGGCAATTCGGTTGAACAGGGATAGGGGCAGCAAATTTGCCTGAGACCCGGTATCTACTTTGAATTGTATCTCCAGACCGGCTATTTTGCCGCGAACCACCCAATCCGCTCCTATGGCTCCGGTGACGCCGCAAATGCTGATGCCCAAGATGTCAAAGTTTTCGTCGCCTTCTTCCAATTTGTGCACCTCGTTTATCCTGCGAGCATTGTTGCAGCATGCGGCGAAGTGATTTCGTTTCTTGCATGCATAACAAGTTTTCCCATATGCCGGGCACCGCTCGGGGGCATGTACCTTGTTACAATTTCGACAACGAGTTGCATTCGCAAACTTCGTGCGGTTTGTGCGATTTGTGAAGTCAACGTGCAGGCTTTCCTTTGACCATGCTGCGCTCTGAAGGGCAGAAAGCTCAGCGGCTTTGCAAATTTCTTCTGCTTTCTGCAAGTTTAAGTCTGTCACTTAGCAACTTTTCTCGAAGTTTTGCATTATTTGTGCCAAAAACCACTTGATCCCTGATCATAGATTCTTCAAGTGAACCGAAGTTGCACAGCTTTGCCTGCTTTTTTAAGTCCCGTAGGAACCGCTCAAAAGGCTCGGCCTCTTCCTGTGTTCGCAGTCGAAAAATGTGCCTTTCGTAGACTTCATTACCCTGGTCGACACAGTATTCTTCAAACTTCCGCACTAACGTGTCATAATCTTCTCGGTTCTCACCTGCGGCAAACGAGAAGTTGTTGTAGACATCGAGCGCCTCGTCCCCCGCGGTGCTCAGAAGAATCGCTGCTTTTACGGCCGATGGGCGGGGCTTCTCCGGTTCCGTAGCGGTGATGAACAGCTGCAGCTTCTGCTTGAACACCAGCCAGTTTTTCCTGATGTTGCCGGACAGGTGCAGCGGTTCCGGGGGCTTTACGACGTCCATCTAGTACGTCAGATCCCACTTCTGACATCATGTAACGTTTGACTGACAGGCGAAACGACGATCAACATTTGGCTGGGCCTTGCCAAGACGAAAAGACCCCCAGCCGTTTATTTGCCGCGGTTAAGTAGCCGTGTTCCCAGCGGGGAAGGGCGAACGAAAGCCAGGAGGAAGGTAAAGCAGACGGAAGGGGGGAGAGGAGGACAAGGCGATATCGCCGAGGACGAATGCAGACAGCAGATAGTCCGGTCTGTTACAGGTAGCGAACTGATTAACTTTTCTTTATCATTTGGGCTCACACAAGTGGTTGATGGCGCAACAAGACAGAACGCACTCCTTGACCTAGTGTTTATTAGCTCAGACCTTGTTGATAAATTGTCCGAATGTGAAATTATTGACGGAATTTCAGATCACAAGGCCGTGTTTATATCGCTCAGTTGCACAATGTGTAAACCGCGTACCGAAATTCAAACCTTTTTTCGACTTTAATCGCTCTGATGATACTTCTATTCTTGAAGTTTTATCAGAAGGCTTCGAATCATTTTGCATACTCAGTAAAGATTGTGACGTGAATACACTAGTTCTAGAATTTGAAAGCATTACAAAGCTCTGCATTAACCGATTTGTTCCGTTAAAAAGTAAGAAAAAGAATCGTGCCAACCCTTGGATGACGAGAGAACTTTTGCAATTATCACGCCGCGTTAGACGGCTGAGACGATCAAAACGCAGTAACGACCCCGATGCCATTACTAGATTCACATCTGCCAAAGAGGAACTAAATCTGAAAATGAATTTAGACAAAGATTTTTTCTTTCATGTCGAGCTGCCAGGATTGCTAAGAAATAATCCTCGGAAATTCTGGCGTTCCGCCATGCCTGTTACAGATTCTTCATCTTCCTTTACTATTAATGATGAAAGTGTAAATGATCCTGTGCGCATGTCCAATGCATTCAATGCACATTTCTATTCTGTCTACGCAAACGATGCTCCCATCAGCCCGGCTTTCGATAATCATTCAGTTTATTCCATTCCCGACATTTCAGCTAATGTTAATGGCATCCCCAATTTGATTTTAAAGTTAGACATAAAAAAATCTGATGGCTCTGATGGTATTCCGAACTCGTGTTTAAATCGTTATTCGCAATGGACATCACGCTATCTTGAAATTATATTCAATAAGTCTCTTGAAACCGGAATCGTTCCTTCATCCTGGAAGCTTGCAAGAGTAATAACCTTATATAAAACCGGTGACAAGACAGACCTATCAAATTATAGACCAATTTCTTTAACTTCTCACTCGTGCAAAAAGCTGGAACATATTGTTTACAAACACATCATCGATTTCCTTGAGTCGAATAATACTCTAACTAATGTTCAGCATGGCTTTAGACGTGGTTTCAGCACTATCACGCAATTAACCGAATTCACCCATGACATTGCTTACCAATTAGATCTCGGTAAACAGATTGATGCTATTTTTATTGATTTTTCTAAAGCGTTCGATTCAGTACTTCATTCTCACCTCTTGCAAAAATTAAATGCCGTACAAAAGAATTCCCGTCTGGATAACCGGATTGCTAGTTTCCTTTCTGACCGGTCCCAATACGTCGACTTCAGTTCCGCAAGGTCATCAATTCTTGAGGTAGGTTCTGGGGTTCCTCAAGGGTCAGTCCTGGGTCCTTTATTGTTTTTAATTTATGGCAACGGCCTACCAAAAATGTTTCTTCCAGCATTCGTCTTTATGACGACGACTGCGTCTTATACGATGTGATTGATTTTGCGACTAATCATAAGCGACTGAACGATTCCTTTGCCTCCTGCGGTGTTGGTGCGAAAAATGGAAAATGAACATTAATTAAAAAAAACCGTTGTTTTGACCTTCACAAAAAGAGCCGCGCCAGTAATTGCGACATATTCCTTGAATGGATCATCTTTAAATATAGTTCGACAATATAAATACCTTGGCGTAACATTTACTCACAATTCCTCATGGTCTGCACACATTGATCAAACATGTTCTAAGGCATTAAAACAACTTGGATACCTGCATCGTGCTATGCAGAAGGCTCCAAAGGATACTGAACTATTAATGTATAAAACACTTGTTCGCCACATTATCGATTATGCCGCCACAGTGTGGCCACCCCATAACCAAAACAACATAATCAAACTAGAAGCAGTTAAAAAAAAGCCGTCCGCTTCATTTTTCGCTGGTATGACCACTAGTTTTCGCCATCGTCAGCCCTCCCTTCAGTGAACCTAACATTACTTTCCGTGCGTCGTGACGTGGAATCTTTAAAATTTTTGCGCAACATCATTAACACGTTCTGTCGTACTTCGAACACAGTTTGCTTATCTTTCGCCTAGCCTTCTTCTACACGTAATTTCCACGAGCTGAATCTTTTCCCTTTCTATGTCCGTACATGTACTTTCAAGTACAGCTTCTTTCCCCGCACTATAGAGGTATGGAATTCCTTACCCGGCTGTCTTCGTTCACTCTCAATAAGCGAATTCGAAAGTGCTCTTTATGAAAACCGGCGTGTGTAACTGCTTGAGTTACGTTTGATTTATGCTTTGCGTATGTATTTCAGTGTTTCGCTGCTTTCTCTATTGAAGAAAATGATTTTCCAGTGCTTTACCTGTTGTACTAATATTTGAATTTGCTAATGTTGTAAGATTCTTTGTTCAGTTTCACTTATTTTTTGTTCACCCTTGTATTCACCCACTCCTGCAATAGCTCTGCTATAGGGCTGCAGTATGTACAAATAAATAAATAAATAAATAAATAAATAAATAAATAAATAAATAACCTAAGAGATACCTGGCATAACCAAGCTCAACTCAGGCATAGCCAAGGCGGAACCTAGTTGATTGAGCGTGGCTTATCGCCAGCTGCGGCACGGCAGAACTCGGCTACTGCAAGGTGGAAAGCGTGACGTCAGACAAGCTGCGGCGTGGGGGAAGTGGGGCGAAAGCTATGCACAGTGTACGGGCGGCACGCAGCAGACAAAACACCAGGATGACGTCGCGGCGTATGCGCAGTAGCGCGCAGCGGGTGGCTGCTCGGCCGAGCCGCCGCCAGAGGCGCCTGCTGCAGTCATGGACACCGCGGGCGTTCGGCGCTAATGCGGGGAAACGGCCATCGGACAAGAGCCCTTGGCGTCGGCAGCACCCCTGCGCGTTGCCTCGTTGATGCTGCTACAATTTGTTTCTCTCTCTCTTTCTCTCGCTCTCATTTTCTCTTTCTCTCTCCCGAGCATAGCGCGCAACACTCCGCGAGGTGGTTGCTAGGCAACGCACTGGTAGGCAGCTGCGGCGTAGCTGGTTGCCATGGTTACGGCGCGGCTGGCTTTTCTTGAAATGCGCACGTTTTACGGTTGGCTTAAACAGCTTCGCTGTTAGAACTCTATTATTTATCGAGGGAGGGGAGAAGGGGAATAAGGGAAGGGGTTGGGCGAAAGGGCGCGGGTGCATGGGTGGGTCCTTATTCCAGGACACCAGTGATCCTGGCTACCCTCTGCGCCTGGTCCCTTTGGACCTCCGGCCGGGCGAGGAGGATCTCGCACGGCTCCCTACTATAGGTAAGTATCTGACGCGAGGTTGCTTCCTGTGGTCTATTCGTGCATTCCCACGTTACATGAAGTAGTGACGGCCACGCACCACACCATCGACAAGCGCCGGCATGTAGTGTGGAATTCATGTGGTGTGCTCTTCCTAAGGGGGGATAGTGTGTGTGTTAGTATTCTTTGTATGCGCGGGCTTCTTGTACGCCCCGTTGCCAATGCGTTGCGGGGGGATCAAGGCGCTCTCTTGTGCGACGTTGGTGCTCGAGGATGTCTCGCGCCGTAAGTGGACTATCATGGCAAGGGCTGTGGTCCCCTGCTAGGTTTGTGAGTTCTCGAGCTAGGGAGTGTGCCCTCTCACTGCCTGGGATGCCCTCGTGTCCTAGACACCATATGATTGCATGTTCTTCTTGGAGTGCGTCGCCTACGATTCTTAACACGATCCGTGGCAATCTACCTTGCATATACGTACATTCTACATGCTGTTTGAGAGTCGGAGATAACCAGTGTCGAGTGCCCAGCGCTGTCGCTCTGTTTGATTGCCGTAGCTATTGCTGAGGCTTCGGCAGTGGCTCTGCATGTTGTGTTTATGAGGCCGTTATATCGGCTCTTTTTCACTGCGTGTTGCGAACTGCTGCTATGACGTGTCCTCTGATGGTCCGAGCGGCGTCCGTGAATTGCACTTCTTGATTATTCCCAAAGCTTTTGATAAATTGCTTGGCTCAGGATTGTCTTCTGCCTTTGTGGTATTCGGGATTCATGTTCTTTAGTATCGGTGTGGCTTGTATTTGCTTCCTGATGTGGCTTGGGATCTGGTGGATTCGGTCACTGCAGTATTGCGATCTCATCGGGTACTTTAGTTCAGTCAGTAGTTGTTGTCCTGCTTCTGTGAGACATAGGCGTTCCGTCTGATTTATCAGAAATGCTGCCTTGAGCTCTTCAAAGGTGTTGTAAACTCCTGTGTCAAGTAGTCTTTCCCTTGAGGTGTTCACCGGTAAGCCTAGTACCGCTTGGTAAGCGCCCCGTATGACCTGATCCGCCATCTTAGTTTTTGTGCGATTCAAGTTTTGGTAGGCTAGAGCGTATGTGGAATAAGTGGAATCAGCGGAATAAGTGTAATAAGTGGAATACGTAAGTTGAATCAGTGGAATAAGTGGAATCAGTGGAATCAGCGGAAACAGCAGTCAAATCACAACGACGAAATGACAATGGAGGGACCATGATGGCATGACGCCGATGGACTGATGGCGATGGAATTACGACGAGGGAAGGACAACTACTGCTTGTTGGTGTTGGAGCTCACGTCCGCGCTTACACGCATCACCTGCCGCCGCGGGCTGCTTCAAAATCGCATTATATCCGGTATTTATTTGCATTATGACTGGCACCGGGCCATCGTCCAAGACAGTAGCCAGGAGCAAGTAGGCATGAGAACAACGGCGCAATACCTTCAGTGTGACACACGTGCTCACCAAGACAACAACCAGCAGCTGCAGCAATGGGACAATCTGAGGAGGTGGCAAAGAAAGCGTCTGTTAAAGAAATTGTGCGGAAACCATCGACGATTATTGCCGATTTAAGCAAATAGCTAATCGCTTCATCACAGCTATTCACTTTTCTTTAGAAATTGTGTGCTTCAGGGCATACCTTTGTTGTAGTTATTTTATTTCGGTAGCTTTCGTTGTTTCATTGCGCAGCCTTACAATGAACAGAGCCGCTAACCAGTAGATGGGTAGCGGTGCCCTGTCGGCACATGGGTAGAGGGCGGCGGAAGAAGAGGGGGGCCTGTCCTTCCTGATCACTCCCCCACAGTATCTAAATCTGCAAACCAGAGTGCCGAACCGAGAACCGAACACGAGTTTGGTTCGGGTTCGGGTTTAACGCGCTCCGATATCGTTCTGGTTCACTTACAAATCGGAGAAATAAACGTTTGCACTAAACAGCAAGGAGAAATAGACGAACCGGTTCGTGAACCCTTTCGGCGCCGTGAAACTCCTGCCCATGGTTCTACCCGCCGTTCCCCATCTCCACGCCGGCGCTCGTTATCGCCGATGCGGCCTCGTGCCGCCCCTCGGGATGAGGAAAACTAACAGTCGCAGTCCAAGAGGCAAGGGCTGCGACAACGTCGAAGTGCACAAGTCCTCATTGCCGCCCATCCAATGTGATAGACGTGTTTGTCGACGGTGTCCGCCCGTCTGCACTGCTGGACACTGGAGCAGCCGTATGTGTTATGGGCGCTACACTTTGCCGCTTACTTCGGAAAGTCACGACACCCCTGACCGGACTATCCTTTCGAATTGCCAGTGCTCAACATATTCGAACCTTGGTGTCTTGAACTGTTCGTGTAGAAATTGAGGATGTTGTTTACGACATAACATTCTTCATCATTTCCTCCTGCTCTCACGATGTCATCCTCGGCTGGGATTTTCTCTCGCGCCGCAATGCCGTTATCAATTGCGAACGGGCCGAAATAGAACTATCGCCGCTGCTAGATTTGACGCCCACTGACGCTCCGTCGCTTTCCAGGAAACTGATCGTCGAAGCCGACGCTCAGGTTGCTCCCAACGCCTCAATGATCGTGTCCATGCATTGCAGTGGCCTCTCGGACGCCATTGCATTACTTTCGCCATCTGGCTGTTTACTCGCAACGAAGGGCCTGTTGCTACCTTTTGCGACCGTGGACATCACCAAGGGCACTAGCGCAATTTTCGTTTGCAACCCGTGCCCATACCCTGTCATGCTGCTCCGAGGAGAATGCGTTGGTACCGTGGAAGCCATCGACGACGTGCAAGTTATCGACGAGCCCGACCACCCGAATTGCACAACCTACCGCACGCTCAGTGCTGTTTCTGCATCAGACGCATTGCCAAGAGATGTATTTGGTTCCTCCATCACTGGAACCCTTACAGCGGCCCAGCGTTCCCAGCTGCTGTCCCTCTTGGAAGAATTTCGTTCGTCTTTCAACGTGGGACAAGCTTCCCTGGGTCGGACTTCAACTGTCACGCATCACATCGACACTGGCTCTCACCCACCATTGCGACAACGCCCGCATCGCGTTTCTGCCAGCGAACGTCATGTGATTAACGAGCAAGTCGACGACATGCTTAAGTGCGAAGTAATTCGACCCTCGAAAAGTCCGTGGGCCTCGCCTGTCGTCCTTATTACAAAGAAGGACGGCTCTGTCAGGTTTTGCGTCGATTATCGCCGGCTTAACAAGATCACTCGCAAGGACGTCTATCCTCTGCCACGCATAGACGAAGCAATTGACTGCCTGCAAGGAGCCGAGTTCTTTTCATCTCTGGATTTGCGCTCCGGGTATTTGCAAGTGCCTATGGAAGAAGTCGATCGGCCGAAAACAGCCTTTATCACGCCCGACGGCTTGTACGAGTTCAACGTCATGCCTTTTGGACTCTAATGCGCCCGCGACATTCGAGCGCATGATGTACACAGTTCTTCGAGGCTTAAAGTGGCACACATGTTTGTGTTATCTTGACGACATTGTCGTTTTCGCCCCTGACTATACCCCACACCTTCACTACTTGTAAAGACGTTTATTGCACACAGGCGTTAGGGCCAACCGTTGGATCAGTTCAAGGAACCGCGAGCGTGAGCGGCCGAGCGATGCGCTGGATAGACTGACCCACTAGACAGGGCTGGTAAGGATGCCCCACTGCATCGTCCCTCTTCTTCACTATAATATATATATGCTGTAATGATGAGAAAGACGCACTGAGGCTCGGACTGCGGGCGCGGACAGACACAGAACACGACGAGGCAGATTAAAACAGACGTACTCGCGGACGGCCGGCGGTCTGCTTCTCGCATTACAATGGCGCAGTCGACGACAGCCCAGTCTTAAAGCGCTTACACATGTCGTATATAATCGATTTATATACGACATGTGTAATGTGGCATATTTATTAAGTGATGTATATATTCCCACCTCATTTATTAGAAATTATCCTCACCCTTCTGGTTTGTTGATGTTTATTACTTCACCTTGTCACATACTTTTCATTTATCTTTTACTTCATTTTTCATACACGCATAGACTTTGTATAAAGACAGTTTACCCGCAAACACAATGATTACCACTTGTTTGGTGTTCCAATGAACATTTTTCCTTGTTGCCTATGCATTTCCTAGCGATTATATATGCATATATGATATGGCATGTTTATAAAGTGATATGTACATTTCTGCATCATTAAGTACAAATTCTTCTTGCCCTTCTGTTATGTTGATGCTTATTACTTCGCCTTGTCATATAATTTTTCATTTATCTTTTATTGTACTTTTGATACACACATATATTTTGTCTAAAAAACAGCTTGTCCACGAATACAAAGAATGCCACTTGTGCAAATAATGCAATAGAATACAGATCATGGAATTCAGAGGTCAGTGGAGGTCAAAGTACAGGTGTCCCATAGCCAATGGGGGTGCACTGGCCGCCGTCTGCGTGGTCATACAAAAGTTGCAGCAACCTCAAACAATAAACAAAATAAACATTCTCCTCGCAGCTGCCGCCCCTCGCATACCCTTTGTTACCACGTGACGCCTTTCCCCTACATTCCATTGACTGTGTGGTTCCTCCCTTGTGGATATGAATGATTACACCTGTTCATGTGTGGGTTACTCACAAATTACCTAGCTATTCTCCTTTTTTTACGCCATTATATGCACGCGCATGTTTGCAGTCACGTTGATTTCTCTCTCTCCTATTTTCTTTGAGTTCGACATGACTCGACGTGCGTGTTGGTACGCATAACGTCACTAGATGTACACGTGCTTGTGGTCATAAACCAAGTACCACGTTTCTTTTTTTTCTTTTTTTTTCTCTCGCCATTGTATGCACGCGCACGTTTGTAGTCACGTTATAGCGCCACTGTATGTGCGCCCGAAGTTTGTAGTCACGTTGATTTATCTCTCTCTCTCTCTCCTATTTCCGTTGAGTTTGACATGAGTCAATGTACGTGTTGGCATGCATGACGTCACTAAATGACCACGTGTTTGCGGTCATAGACCAGGTACCGTGTGCTTGGTTTTCGTTTTTTTTTTTTCGTTACAGAGAAACTGTATAAATGGAGCTCTGTGTGCTTGCAATCACACTCTTGATGAAGGCCGGACCCCGGCCGAAACGTCGAAATTAAATCTTCTTGCTCGTCTACGTGCGCCTGGACTTCTTTTAAGTTTATTAAACACCGGATCCGAAGAAATACTTCCTTCACAAACACACACGCATATCCTAAGGAATGGGATGGGTTTATTTACACGATCATAGATGGTTAGCATAGCGCAGGTGCAGGATGGTCTTCCAAGGCGAACAGGCGGTGGCCTGCACCTTGCGCACTGCTTTCATTCCCTCGTCCCTCGGCTCTGCCGTGCAGCGTGGCAACTTCTCCGGGGGCAGACGAAGCTCTCCGGGTGATTTGCAATGGTACAGTTTCTGTCGGGGTACGTGAACGGGCTTACGTTTTACGTGACCGCCGGTTATGCGAAGTTACCCTTGCAATGACGTATGTCACGTCACGCAACTTGTCAGTATGGCCTGTGCATGGGCCGGTCTGTCTTGACAGAAATTTCGCCTACAGCCCCATTTTCTGTGCTGGTGTCGAAAGCCAAGCAAAGTCCGCAGGAGCAAATATGATGAGCGTATGTCGAGCGTCATAACGAGCCTTGACACGATCCTGAGAGGAAAGAGTGCCGAGTCGACGCGCCACTTTACCACGACATAAAGTCTGGCCTATTGAATAGTCATCATGTGGGGACCAAAGGAGGATGGTATCGATAAAGCTATGGGGACGGCGAGCGCAGAGGGGAAAGAAGGCGCATAGCCGGTGATTTCGTGCGTGCCAGTATATAGTAAGCGTACGTACGCAATGGTAAAATAGAATCCCAATTTTTGTGATCTGTCGAGGCATACATGTGAATCATGTTGGTCATAGTATAATTAGTGAGCTCAAGGAGGCCGTTTGTCTGCGAGTGGTAAGGCGTAGAGAGTCGCTAATCAGATCCAAAACGACGTATAGTAGTTCTTGAACAGCGTCCGCCGTAAGCTGTCGTCCACTATCAGTATTCAGAACGCGGGGAGCACCATGACAGCGAATGTCGGAGTACATCAAGTAAGATGCAACATCAGCTGCTGTAGCCGAAGCTAGCGACGCCGTCTCAGTATACCGGGCCAAATAGTCCACGCACACAATAATCCAGCGACTCCCGGTAGTAGACTTGGGGAAGGGGCCTAGCGAGTCGACACCAACTTTTTCAAAGGACAAGGTCGGCGGCTTAACTGGCTGCAAGGCATCGCTGACTGCCTATGGCGTTTGCAAATTGCACAGCTGACAACGTACTGATTCGCCGTCTTCCATAGCTAGGGCCATTAGAAACGCTAGCGCAGTCGGTTCCCAGCAAAGCCGGAACCGACTGTGAGTAATTATAGGCCAGAGTGTCCGGGAAACCCCGAGGAGTGGAGTACCTTCAGCAGAATAATTCATCATGAGCTATGGGACCGCGAGCGTGGGCAGCAGCAGTGACAGGCACCGGATGCACCTTTTAGGTGAATTTATTTTCCCAGGATTTATCTACCGAAGCCTTCCTGTGCTATCAACCGTGTGCATCACGTTGGTTCCTGTCCCGCTGACGCATTCGTTCACGCCCCTTTCCCGCTCGGAATGCTTCTCAAGTGCTTCTCAAGTTTTATTCACCTGTACAGGATTTACCTGCCGAAGCCTTGCTGTGCCATCAACCGTGTGCCTCACGTGAGCACAACGAAGATGCGTCGCTCTCCAGCACGGCAGTCTGGCAGCAGCTGCGACAGGCACCGGACGCACCTTTTAAGCATGTGAATTTATTTGTGTACTTTTATTTCTTTACCTACACCCACTTCATTATGGCGGCACTGCTACTGCCAAGTCCGTCGTTTTGCTGCCTATATACAGCATTTGTCGTAATGGGTGGCCGCAAGTCAGACATTTGTTTCTGTTGTAGCAAGCCGATTGGTCCCACTGATAGCATGTTAAAATGCAAAGATTGCAACTATTCCTATCACTTTGAGGTATGCTCCGGTATAATAGACCATTCTAGAAGCAAAAACAAACACTGCTGCATTCCGCAAAGGATTCGTCCGCCCTACATGCAAAATTCGTGCTATGCGCAGTGGCCCGCCGAGCGCAGCCTCCAGCCTTGAAGATCTAAATGTTGCTGCTGCATTTGCCGAGCTGAGCAGAAAACTTGACTCTCTGATGCCGCTGAGGCAGCAGGAGAACCACATTGAGCAGTCGGTACAAACCATGTCGGATCACTTTGATAGCATTATGAAGTGCCTTGACAGTCAGGACAAAGAACTTGGTGACCTACGCAAAAGAGTTCATAGAGTGGAATGCGTGCACGATGAAGATAACCTGAAACAACTCAACGCCGATCTAAACGAACTTGAAGTACGAAGCAGAAAAAAAAAGTTTAGAGCTTCATGGTCTTCCTTACAAGAGCACGAAGAACTGTTGAGTAAGGTTAATGATGTAGCTAGATGAATTCAAGTACCTGAGATTTGTAACTGGGATATTGAAACATGTCACAGGCTTCCGGCTAAGGGAATCATTCCTCAAGCAATCATTGTTCGATTTAAAAGGCAAAGTCAGAGAGCTGAATGGCTCAGGAAAAAGAAAGCGCTCAAGGAACATCGGAATAATTTTTATATTTCTGAGAACCTAACCCGCAAAGCCCGATAACTGCTCGCAACTACGAAGGAGTGAGCACCGGTTTGTCTGGCATGCCAATGGCAAAGTGTTCATTCGAAAACAAGAAGGTGACAGAGCGCACGTAATTGTCGATACTAGCGAACTGCCACAGTTTGTCTCGGGTTGATGTATTCGGTGTATAAAATTTGTCAGTGTTTGTTATGGATTCATCTACCTACACATTACCTCGTGACATGCGCAAAATGGTACCATCTGAGTGGATCAATCATAGTCCCTTGAAGTGCTTTCACATAAGTGCGGGGTCTCTAAATAACAAACGCGAGGAATTTGAACAGTTACTACAAAGCTTTGGCTTTTCATTTGACGTCATCATGATATCAGAGTCATGGCTGAGTATTGATTGTTTTCAGCTACAACTGTTTTCAGCTTTCAATGTAAACCATGTTGTCGGTCGCGGTGGAGGTGTATGTATGCTTGTCAGTGCGATGACATACGCCACCGTCGCCCGCGGCCAGATTATCCGTCCACGCTGGCGCAAGGGCCCCACGACGCCACGATTCCGTCGTCAGACGCCGCCATCGCCAAACCGCTCACACGTCGGCCAGCGAAACGCCCCGAGGAAGACAGACATTTGTCGTGCTCCCGAACGCCGCACGCTCTGCTACCATTGCGGAGAAGCCGGCCATGTGTACCACCGATACCGATACTGCGACTTGGGACTGCGAGGGTATACGCCGTCATTGCACCGCACCCACAGCTGGTTGAATGGCCACGAGATATCACAGACTACCTCGTCGCCACTCAGTGGAACACTCGACGTCCCGTTCGCCGTCAACAGGCCGCTACCTGTCGCCACAGCGCCGACCATACACTGGCCTAGCTCGGGGCCGGTCCTTCAGCCCATATCCGGAAAACTAAAAGCAGCAACCGATGGAGGTGCGGTTGCTGTTTGTCGAACTGTCGAAGATCCTCCGCCACCGACGAAGGCGCCGAAACAATTATCCCGACAGCATATACCCACGAGACGTCGCCCTCTTGACGACGCCTGGAAGCAAGGACTACGCAGAAAAAAGACCTGACGACGCGATGTGCCGAGTTAAAGAAAGTCAAGACTACATGGATAGGCCCTCAAATCGGGACAGCTGGAGGACACCTCATAACGCCGACTGGAATATGCACGGCAAGAATTACAGTTCATGACCGGAGCTACGCTGCGACGTTCGTTATCCTCCAACAGTGTTCACTATAGACGTCATTCTCGGCATGGACTTCCTGAACCAACACGGCGCAATAATCGACCTGAAGTCGAAGTTGATAACGTTATCCGAAGATACCGCGATAACTCCGGAGAGCTCTCGTAGTCACCACGCCTTGAGTGTGCTCGATAATCAAGGGAGCATCCCGCCTCGCTGCAGCATTGGCATTTCCGTCGGCACCGAAACACCCGCAGACGTAGAAGGCGTCCTCGAGGGCAATCAACATCTACTCCACGACCGCGAAACTTGCATCGCAAGAGGGATCGCTCGACTGCACGGAGGAAAGGCGAAAGCGATGTTGACCAACTTCAGCCAGGACTTCAAGCAGTCAACAAGGGCACGACTATCGCTCACCTGGAGGAAATTGGCGAAACCAGTGTAGATGTAGCGCGCATGTGTTGCATGAGAAGAAGTTGCTTAAGCACGAGTAAGCACACATCTACAAACAAAAAAAAATGACAGCAGATCCACGAGGTGAATGATGATGAGTGGGCGAAGCTCCGGATGGAATCATCGGATCTCCCGCTTAAGGGGACGCTAGCACAAACGCGTTAGAAACGTGCAGTACTCTCTAGTAAGGGGGAGCGGCCACAGCGTCTTACGCAGCCACTTACACATGCCGGAACGTGCACCGCGTTTGCCGACGCCATCACATGACTGCTGAGAGAGTATACCCCCCGTATTCATAAACGCTCCTCGACTTGAACTTGACTTGCCACCGCTTTGGGCAGCGCGTTCGAAACGCGTTGAAGGTAAGGTGGAGTGGCCACAGCGTCTTACACCAGCTTCTTACACGGGCCGTAACGCGCTAGCACAAACGCGTTAGAAACGCGCTAGAAACGCGGCCTTTCGTTAATGTTGGGTATTTATAGCCATCGTGGTGCGTTTGTCCATGTCCGCTTCGTGGCGTAGTGGGCTAACGCCGCGCGCTCGGAAGCGAGGGGTCCCTGGTTCGATTCCGCGCTACGGACACAACTTCGGAATTTTTTTCTCATTTTTCTCAGGCTGGTTACACACTACTACTTCGACGGGGACGGAACGGGTGCCGCCATAAGGAGCTTCGCCCCTAAAAGTTGTCGCAGTTTCACCTGAAAGGCGAAGCATCAATTGCGATAGCAAATTTGTAGAGAGCTATACGGAGTAATGATACTAGCTTTATCAGCTGTATAAACTTGGACATGCAGCAGCACCGGCAACACGCAGAACTGTTGTCCACGCCGTCGGCGTTTTGCCCGCGTTCGCTCAAAATGCGTGCGGCGTTGGTGACTGTTGCCGGAGCCTCTGATATAAATAGGCACTTGGTGCCGCAGCTAAACGTCGCCTCCCCCCCCCCTCCCCCACGGCCTCTCGCGCGTCGGAAGAAGGCGCGTTTGCTCTACATATATGGTGATTGTAATGGAGGAAAGAGACGCCTAATTCTGCAGCCCTTAAGCGAGCACGGCGCAGAACGCGCGTTGGTTCTCCGCCGTGCGTTCACTCCCCGTTAAAGCGCGCGCCCCTCGCACCCGGTCACTCGCACATACAGCGTTCGGCGCGCAGGCGACGATTTCATCTCCATTGACGTCATACGGAACCTCACGGCGACGGCGACGGCGACGCCGACGGCAGAAATCTGCTTTAGAGTGTCCATATAATTGCTATCGCAATAAAACTTATTTATATAGAAACGTTGCTAGGCGAGAAGGTGGCAAAGACTTCCGACGCTGCTCGACGAATGTCCAGTGCTGATCTGGTGGAAAACCTCCGAGCCACCGCCAGAGGCACCGGCAATAGTGACGGACGCCGTGCGCGTTAACGCGGGGAAAACGCGTATGGCGTCGACAACAGTTCTGCGCGTTGCTGGTGCTGCTACATGGGCTGCTACAGTGAATGGGCGCGGTGAACGTCGGGAGTCTGAACGATGCGGAACAGCGCTTGCTGGTTGTAGCCGTGGAAGGGGTCAGCGGATGCAACGAAGTAGTGGCGACGGGTATGAGAGGGGAGGTAAGGTCTGGTATTGTATGGGGCAGTTGGTCTTCAACGATGGCTGCTTTTAGGCGGTCAATAGAGACGGTGTCGTGGCGCCCGTGCAAATCACGCGTATACAATTTGCCATTGTGCTTGATGATGCGATAAAGGCCATCGTAAGGGCGCTGCAACGGCTTGCGGACTGCGTCGCGACAGAAAAACACACGTGTTGCCGTCTCCAAGTCAGGAGGGATGTAGGGCGATTCACCGTGTCGTGGGTGAGGATGCGGGACACAAAGATTGCGCAGAGTGGAGCGCAACTGCACCACATACTCGGATGGGTCGGGACAAGGCGAGGGTGATGTATGGTCGAAGAGTTCTCCGGAAAGACGGGCCGACCAACCATAGACTAGATCAGCAGGTGTACACTTGATGTCCTGCTTTAACGTTGCACTAAAGCTAAGCAAAACAAGAGGCACAGAAACTGTCCAGTGTTGGGTTGTGCCCTCAAAGATGCCTTCAGTGTCCGGTGGAAACGTTCGACCTTGGCACTTGCGAGGGGGTGGTATGCTGTGGTGCGAATCTGCGAACTTCCTAGCAAGGCCATGGGCTTTTTGTAAATGGATGACTGGAACTGTCTACCTCGATCGGTGGTGATGGTAGATAGAACGCCGAAACGTGACACCAATCCCGAAAGGAAAGCTTTAGCGATGGTTTCACTTTTGATGTCGAGAATGGGAAATGCTTCTGACCACCGAGTAAAACGGTCAATGCACGTCAGCAGGTAGATGTTTCCATCTGATGGAGGCCATGGTCCTAGGATGTGAACATGAAGCTTGTCGAAACGGTCCGAAGGTGGTGGGAAGCAACCATACGGAGACAAGGTATGACGATGGACCTTGGATTGCTGGCAATTCAGACAACTGCGAGCCCACCCACGAATGTCCTTGTTGATGCCCGGCAGACAAAACACCGGGTGATAAGGTGTTGCGTGGCGCGTACACGAGGATGCGAGAGGCCGTGCAGGGAATCAAAGACAGCGCAACGGAAATCACTGGAAACAAGAGGTCTGGGGTTGCCAGTCAACATGTCGCAGAAAATGGGAACAGTGGAGGACAGAAGGATAACTTGGCGAACCTTGACCGTTCCAGAGACCATGCGAAGCTTAGCGATTTCTGCGTCTTGAGCTTGCGCTGCAGCGAGGGCGCTGAAATCTACAGTTGTTGGCGATGCGGGGCAGGATGCGGGTAGTGTTAGTAGAGAGAGCGCATCGGCGGCAGCGTTCGCAGACCCTTGCACGCGCCAGATATCAGTCGTGAATTCCGAGATACAAGCGAGGTGACGACTTTCACGAGGTGAAAACTTTCTACTGGCAGATTTGATGGCAAACGTCAACGGCTTGTGGTCCGTGGCGATGAAGAAGCTTCGAGCTGCGAGTAAATGCCTGAAGTGATGCACAGCCATGTAAGCAGCGAGGAGTTCACAGCCGAAAGTCTTGTAATTGCTATCGGTGGAGGAAGGCTTGCGTGAAAAGAACGCTAGCGCGCTAGCGGTTGCCACGATCTGTCAACGCACTGTTGTAATGCGGCTCCAACTCCCACATCTGACGCATCTGTCATGAGACAGAGCGGAGCATCATGTATTGAGTGAACAAGAAGGGTGACGTGTGCGAGCTGGGTCTTAACAGCCTCGAAAGAGCTGGATGCATTTTCAGTCCATGTAATAGGAGTAGAGTTCTTTTTGTTTCCCTGGAGTAGATCTGTAAGTGGACGAATCAGATGAGCACAGCAGGGGATGAAACGCCGATAGAAATAATCATTCCCAGGAACTCGCGTAGTTTACGTATGGAATTGGGCTGAGGAAAATCGCGAATGACTTGAACGGTGTTAGGAAGCGGCCGGAAGCCGTGACGATCAACGTGGTGTCCAATAAAGTCAACATTAGGGACGTCGAGCGTACACTTGACTTTGTTGAAAATTAGGCCGTACTCGTCAAGGCGTTGGAAAAGCTGTTGAAGGCGTGAAAGATGGTCGTCTGCATCGCGGCTAAAGATGAGAAGGTTATCGATGTAGGCAAAACAGAACGGAAGACCTCGGTTGACTGTGTTCACGAAACGCTGGAAAGTTTGAACGGCGTTGCGGAGACCAAAGGGCATCCGCAGATATTCAAAGAGGCCAAAAGGATATTCCCATGACAGCAGTCATGGGAATATACGAGGGTTCGACAGGTATCTGATGATACGCCTTGCCGAGGTCTATCCTTGAAAAGATAGCTGCTGCATGCAGTGGTACTGTGAAATCCGCGTTGTTAGGCAGGGGGAATAGTGGCGTTGTTCAAGGCGTGGTAGTCACAACAGGGCCGCCAGTCACCTGGGCACTTCTTGGACACCATGTGCAGAGGAGACGCCCAAGGACTTGATGATGGTAGCACAATGCCAAGCGCGAGCTTGGCATTGTGTTTAAATTTGGCTCTGGTGATGTTGAGTCGATCGGGTGCGATGCGTCGTGAACAACTGTGAACAGGTGTTCCTGTGGTGATAATATGGTGGGTGACATCGTTCTTGACAGGACGCATGAAATTAGACGGGCGAAGCAAGTTTGGAAATTCGTCGAATAATTGTTCATAGACCGATGAAGGTATCTTTTTGGTTACAGTGCTGCCGCCGCCTGTGGACGCCATACCTTGCATTGTGAGGTGTGTCGAGCATCGACAAGACGCTTACAGGCCATGTCCACAAGCAGGTCAAACCGACGAAGAAAGTCTGCACCAAGAATCAGGTAAGCCATGTCCGCTACGAGAAAAACCCATCGGAACAAACGCCGGAGCCCAATGTTCAATGTGAGGGCGCGTTCACCGTGAGTCACGATGTTGGTCTTGTTGGCGACTTGGAGCGTAACTGCAGATCACCGATTCTTCAGAAATGCAGGCGAGGGTGGAACAACGCTGACTTCGGCTCCCGTGTCCACTAGGAAACGGAGCCCAGATACCTTGTAGAGAACGAAGTGGCTGCTTGCTGGACCGCCCCCAGTCGCCGCTTCTAGTGGTGAGCCGGAGAGGTTCCCGAGTAAGTGCAGGGAGTCGCGCACTTTGGGGTGGCTGCGCCGAAGGTTCGGTGATACCAGCACTTGCCGGGACTCGGTGATCGAGGTGAGGAACGCTGGCGTGACGAGGAGCAGGCGGCGTGACACGGATCGAGAGCGTGCTCATAGGGTGGCAAATATGCGCGGGTAGATGGTCTATCTGGCTGCGAAAGTCTTCGCGCAGTGCCTGCAGATCAGGTGCCGAGAAACGAGAGGCGTCATTTGTTGCGGACGTCGTCGCGACCGAAGAAATGGGTGGGGAGGCGACGTCCATCACGGAGTCGGCAAGTTGCGCGAGATTCGCCAGAGAGAAACCAGTTGCAGCGGCAAGCACCATGCGGAAAGTGGAAGGCAGGCGCTGCAAGTACAGTTCTCCTAGTAGGTCTTGATCGAAAGAGGCAGCCTTATCCCTGAGGAGCTGCTGAAGACGGCGCAAAAGCTGCGAAGGCTTGCGGTCGCCTAGTTGTTCAGTTAAAAGTATCTGCTGGAGTCGTTGCCTTTCCGACGATGTAGTACGCTTGAGGAGCCCAGCCGAAAAAACGTCATAAGGGTTTATCTCGGGCGGAGTACTTAAGAATGATGTCTCGGAATTCCGCGGCAATCTCCGGAGGAAGCGCAGACACAACGTGGTGAAATTTTGAAGTGTGCGATGTTATCCGAGCCGTCACGAACTGGCCGTTGACTTGCGCTAGCCAGAGGGAGGGATCAGCTGGCGAGAAGTTCGGAAGGCGGAACGAGAAAGCCGAGACTGTCTGGGACGCTGCTGGGTAAGAGGCGCCGGTGGATTACATTCTCATCGTAGTCAGCACAAAGTCGTAAAGTTTCCGAAGTCCGTGGTCACCACTATTGTAGATGCAGCGTGCATGTGTTGCATGTGAAGAAGTTGCTTAAGCACGAGTAAGCACACATCTACAAACAGAAACTTATTTATATAAAAAGTTGCAGTGGCTTAGCTCGGCTATTCCAGGATATACGGAGCGTTAGCAAAGGTTCAGCTGATTATTCTTAGCTTATTCTTAAGAGTATTCTTAAGATAAGATTATTCTTATGAGTCAAGCTTCGTTCTTCTGCGCTGTTGAGCAGCATTTGCGCTCTCCTTCTCCATGGCTATACCACACTGGCAAACGCCAGTCAGAAGCGCAGCGGCTCTAGCGCAGTGTCAGACGGCGACTGCACAGCGAGCGCGCGCCGGCGCCAGTGCGTCTACCACGGCTACGACGTCACTCCTCTGGAATGCGCAGACCGGCGCCGGTGATCCGCGCGCGGCGGCGGCGGAGTGCGCGAGAGGTGCCGGCTCCGGTGGCTCCGGTGCGCATGCCGTGTGACATCACTGACCCTTGCGCATGCGCAGCACGGCTCTTGATGTGCCGCGCGAAACGGGCTTGGCTAGGCCAGTGTAGCTAACGCTACAAAAACGTTGCGAGGCGAGAAGGTGGCAAAGGCTTCCGACGCTGCTCAACGAGTGTCCAGTGCTGATCTGCTGGTCGAAAACCTCCGCGCCGCCGCCAGAGGAACCGGGAACAGTCACGGACGTCGGGCGCGTTAGAACGCGGGGAAAACGCGGACGGCGTCGACAGCAGTTCTGCGCGTTGCTTGTGCTGCTACACCACCAAGGCGTTTGTCTTCTCAGATTCTGCAGCAAATACCTCGACGACCATAGTTCTCGAACCACTCTTCGACATAAGTCCAAGCCTCCACATGAGTAAGCAACAACAGCTGGAAAATCATCTCCGACGATACAAAGACGGCTTTTCGACATCAATGATTCAGCAAGCACCAGTTGCGAAGCACCGCATAATAACCGAATAATCCGCTCGACCACTCCGCCAGAGCCCTTACCGAGTGTCTACACGAGAACGCGAAGCTATAAGGCAAGAAGTCGACGAAGTGCTGTGCGATGACACTATCCAGCCGTTTGAAAGCCCGTGGGCGTCTCCTGTGGTTTTAGTGGAGAATGATGGAAATCTGCGCTTCTGCGCCGATTATCGCCGCATGAACAAAATAACGAAGAAGGACGTATACCCCCTCCTACGGATAGACGAAGCATTAGACCGGCTATGCAACGCTAAATATTTGTTGTCGATGGATCTCAAGACTGGCTACTGGCAAATAGAATTCGCCGAGAGGGATCGCGAGAAGACCACCTTCATCACACTAGACGGCCTCTATGAGTTCAAGGTCAGGCCATTCGGACTGTGCTCGGCGCCTGCAACGTTCCAGCGCGTGACTGACACGGCGATAGCTGGGTAATCTGTCACATCAACCTGGCGAATACGGCTGGTGCTGTTTTTATGTCGAAGGGCATATAACGGAACTGGTATAGGCCAGATTTCGTCGAAGAAGTCGTTTTAAATTTTGACTGTTAGGAAAGTGGGATTTGCCAGTACCCCTTCACGAAGTCTAACTTAGAGAATTATTTCTTGTTCGCGACACTGGGGAAAACCGCGTCTGCTCTGGGCATGGGTTCTGCATCCGCAATTAGTATGCCATTCAGACGGCGGAAATTGATCACAAAGCGTTTGGTTTTGTCGGGCTTATCCACGAGTAGTATTGGGAAATTACAGGGCGACCTCGAGACTTCAATTATGTAGAGAACCTTCATCTGCTGTAACTTGGCTTCGATGTCCTTAGAAGTAGCAAATGGTAAAGGGTACTGTTTGACGTTAATTTGGGCAGCTGTTGTTAGCTCCAAGTGGCATTTTATCCGGTCAGTCTTGCCCGGGACATTGGAAAAGATGCTGAAATACGTTGACATTGCTTCCTCCAGTTCCTCTTTTAGCTGACTGTCTTTACGTATTCCGGGACGGGGATTTTTTGCTCTTCGCCAGTGTCGCTTACCCCTACGATGGCCTGACACTGATTCGGCGTGTCTCGGGTTACTTCCCGCTCTGTGGATTTCTTTAGTAAGTTAGCGGGGAAGATATCTGGGCTGCTCGGTGTCTTCACGGTGTAGTCGAACTCCCGGATTGTTGCCTGGACTTCAAATGGCTCATTCCAATGAAGTAGGAGCTTGTTGTTGTCGGCTGAAAGCACTATGTTTATCGCCTGGCTCGAATCTCCTGTCCTTGCTTTTCTGACTGTAGTGTTTCTCGTAGCGTGCTCCCACTTTTTCAAGTTACTCGTGCGCCAGGTGTTACATGACTTCCAGTCGGTTTCGGAAGTCCAATACGTATTCGTAGGTTGTCTTTAGATCCTCGCCCAGCTCTTGGTTGGTCCATACTTCCTTGAGGATCGCCAGAGGCCCTCGGACATGTCGGCCGTATAGTAGCTCAGCGTGTCTGTCAGGGTTCGATTCAGACGCTCCGTGAAACCACTAGTCTGTGGATGGTATGACGTAACCAGCGTGTGCCTGGTCGAGCAAGACTGCAGGATGTAGGCGATGACTTTAGAAAGGAATGTCGGATCACGGTCAGTGAGCAGTTGGTGTGGAGCTCCATGCTCCAGAATCACGTCGCGTAAAAGAAAATCGGCGACATCTGTGGCGCAGCTTGTTGGAAGCGCTCTGGTGATGGCATAGCGCGTGGCGTAATCTGTCACCACAGCGACCCACTTGTTGCCAGACGTTGATAGAGGGAAAGGGACGAGTAAGTCGAAGTCAACACGAAAGAACCGCTCCGAAGGAATGCCGAGCGGCTGAAGGCACTGTTGCGTCCCGAATCGGCCGGGAGCATTCTTTGATTGTTTCCCATCGAGGCAGGCCCTTTCATGAGCGTCGCTCAGACGGCGACAGTGCCAGACACCGACGAGACGGGCAAACAGGCGCCCCAACTCGGCAGTGCCCATTCTTTGGGTGCTTTACCCGATGCCACCCCTTGTTAGACGCGGGGATTAGTGCGAACGCCATTCTCCCGACCCTGGCAAGATGACCATCGGAGGGCAAGAAACAGGTCACCGACTTTCGTGGAAGGAGTGTCAACCCCCTGTTTCCGGATTGCCTCGTCCTTGCTTCGAAAGTGCAACATTAGAGGCGGAGTTCGGTGAACAATACGACCCCTCTGATTGGTCGCATCAAGGTCATCTGATTCCCTAGCCGGGTCAACTAAGGAAGACCGATGTTTTATAAGGAGACACCTTACGTGCAGTGGGGTGTCCTGACCCGTTCTGATATGTGCTCAAACATGTAGTGAGCTGAGACTTTCAAAGTGCTCCCCCCATGGAGTGGGCTTCCATATTTGGAGCCACTGTAAATATGTAGAATAAACCCTTTTTTCTCTCGCTCTTATTCCCGGACGTACTCATCCCTCTGGCTGAAGGATCACCGGCCTAAACGCTACCCGAGTCTCAACAAACTGGTAGCAGCGGCGGGATAAAACTCAACCCCGAGGCGTAACAAATGGATGGCAGCTATGGGATGAATCCTAGCCCCGAGTCGCGAGCAACTGGATGGCTATGGTGAGATCGGCCCTTCAGCCAACGCCAGTCGCCGGCATCTCGTTCGCGACCAACTGGATGGCCGCAGTGAGATGGACCCTGCAGCCAACGCTAGTCGCCGGCAACTGATTCACGAGCGACTGGATGACAGCGGTAAGATGGAACCTGCAGCCAACGCCAATCGCCAACTGGTTCGCGAGCGGCTGGATGAATGCAGCGCAGCATGACTGCACGGTACAGGGTGAGTGCCTGGCTTTGCGCTTGAGTCATCGGATCTTTTAGCTTAGACTTTCTAAAAACCGTTGAAGCGTGTACAACTGCCCATTTGATACTGTGGTTGTTGCGCATCCAAGCAGAAAGCAGCTTTCAGCATAGATCTGAACCAGCTACTAAAGCCAGACCTCATTCTTGTGTGGGAGTAATTGGGAAGTGGAGAACTACCGTAATTCTTACCATTTAAAGGCGGCCCAGGATTTTTGTCTTCTTTGAATTGATTCGATGCGGTGGAGCAGTACTTGGGGACTTGGTGCTACTTCTGTGTGTAGGCGTTTGGTTTCTGCTATCCAGGCTTCAAATTCTCTTGGGAAAACAGAATTGAACCACTGGTAGTTTTTTTTACTTGCATTGTGATTTGTGCGGGTTTTGCAGCAAGTATATATTGTGGAATAGCTGAGCCAAAGCCTAAAGTAGTGACCATGGACCTCATGAGTTTGACGAGAGCTAGCTTGTTGCGGTTGTGTGAAGAGCTCGACGTAGAAATAGAGGATGATAAATCAGAAGCCGAAATTAGAGCAATTTTAGAAAGCAACAGGGATCAGAAATACTTTGAATACTTCAGCAACTCAATTCTAAAAGAACAGGAACAGGAAGCAATTGAGCATGAGCAGGAATTGAAGAGACAGGAATGGATTAAGCAACAAGACGAAGAGATCGAAGCTCAAAGACAAGAGGTTGAAAGATTGGAACAGGGTTTTGAAGTGGAGGAACAGAAATGTCAGGCACCCGTAGAAGTAGAGCACGGAAAGGGCAAACAAGTAGCACGCACGGTTCTACCGATGGTAGAAAAAAGAGGCGGATCCCCGTGAGCCTAATGGTACGTTCACAGGTGAGGCCAGATCCGTAGACCGTGACGCAGTTCTTGAGAAGCCCTTTAATGGGGACCGTATTGAGCGCGACGAGATACTGTGCCAATGGAATACTAGAGAAGCAGCCAGGCCAGCTGTGGACGATTTGGCACAGTTATCCAGGGAGTACGTCGCGAAGGTAGCTCTTGCAGAAGCCCGAAGTGGCCCCCAGTCGTCAGACAAGAGCACCTGTGCAGAGTCCAATCGGTCAGGAAAGTGCGCTAAAGCACAATGTAGGCAGGGCAGTGCAGTTGTGGACAGCTCCCAAGTATGCGAGCTAAGTTGCGATAAGGGAAATAGTTGCATTGTCCCTGAGTGTTTGAAGCTCTCCGCCAGTCGAGGTAGCATCGAAAAGAATGATTTACCCGCAAATCATTCAGACTGTGCGGTTGAGATGGAAATAATGACCGATGAAATAAGTGCCGGTCAGCACGAGATTCAAGCGGAAGGCCTGAAAATGAGCACTACAAAGCGTGCTAGGATGAAGCGGCGTCGTAAACTCAGGAATGCGGCAGACAGGGCAACGCGGCCGAATAAAGGCGCTAGACCGAGTGGGGAGCGCAGTCAAAGAGTTCGAACGGCGCGTTTGTTCCTTGCAATGTTTGCAGAGAGATCGCGTCCGAACCGCCGAAGGACGAAGAAGGGAAAGGGCCGTTCGGCGCGAAAGTTGACAAAAGCGAAGGCGGCGCGGAGGGGGCAATTATGTTCCCCCTCTTTGGGTTCTTTTCGAGGTGTGTTAGACATGACACTGGGGGGCGAGCCGAGCAGGCGACGTGAATCGGTCACGCGCGGCAGCGAAGTCGTCGCGCGGCGCCCAGAAGGCATGTTATCTATTTGTAAAGTGTGGGCGTTTGCCAGCGTGCAAAATGACCAATGTGCCCTTTGTATTCTCTCGTTAACACGAAGAGCCCTCAGACCGCGCTCGCCTCGAGTACGGCTTAAATTTTTTCCGGCACCGTAGGCTATTCGGAACCAAAAGCGGCGATACAGGGTTTGTCGAAACATCATTTTGTTTCTTTCTTTCTTTAATATGTGTTTGGCTAAATGTTTTGAGATCTCCGAAACTAGAGATCATTTCGATTTGCACGTTTCGCGCTTTAAGTTGTTTGTCTTATAAGCTCATCGATACCCTGCAAGAGATGGTTCGCGCGCGTTTAAATTTTTGAAGCTTTTTTTCGACGTGTCGCTCTTTTTTTTTTTAAGCAGATGGTCTTCTTTATTTTTGTATGTGAGATACGCTTGCAGTGTCAGGTCCAGGCTATTTGTTTGAGCCTGTAGTGGCACGCTTAATTATCAGTTTACTTTTCGGTAGTGTTAGCGCGTACTTTACGCAGTATTCTTTGTTGTTTCTTTAGTGTTTGTCCTTTGTGGACAGTAGAAAGAAATTGTTAGTGCGTGAGTCGCACGTTTTACATGTGAATTTTGTCCGCAAGGTTAAAGCGACTCTGACAGTTCATCCATGATGCAAAGGGGTCTCTCAATGGCACTAGTACGTGCGATACTAGCGGATGCAAGACTGTTCATGGCGTTTGCGCTGCGTATGATATTGCATTTATCATTTATTTAGAGCATTTTCAAGTATTCTACATTTTCTCTCTGCAGCACAGCGATCTGGTTTTGTTGAACACAGAGGTACATGTGAGCTCGCTTTGGCGGCGCAAAATTTTAGGTCCAAATTATTGGGCTAAGCGATGCCTGGTGGATTAAAAAAGTTTCCGGGCGCTTGCGCACCGTGGTGTGCTTTGTCACTGGGACTGACTCTTAAGTGTCGGAGGTTGCGAGAAAGTTGTGAATCCTGGCCTAATCTCAAAATTGTGGGCTTCAGCGAAGGTTTAGTGGTTTGATGGCTGCTTTGGTGCTATTATTAGATAAGGGCAGGTGCGTTGATTTGTTCGCTAGACCCGATGGCTCTCGGTGCGAGCACGGCGCTTTCCTGTGCCCTGTGGTCGTGTGTGTGCTTGTGTACTCCCAGGGAGAAGGCCACAACGAGGTTAATGCTGGGACCTCATGCTCGAGTGTGTCATCGGCCATCATTTCAAGAAGAAACCCCGAGCTCTCGGCCGACCACCGACGCTTCGGGCAACCTGACAGCTGGTCACCCTCAGGTCGGATCTTCCGGCGGGGGAGGAGTCTGTTGCGTCCCGAATTGGCCGGGCGCATTCTTTGATTGTTTCCCATCGAGGCAGGCCCTTTCATGAGCGTCGCTCAGACGGCGACAGTGCCAGACTAGGGATGGTCGATTAAATGTTTTAATCGATTAACGATTAATCGTTCGTCGCTTTAGCGTATCATCGATTAATCGATTTCGATGCGGGGTTTTTCGTCGATTAATCGATTAATCGACTTTTTTTTCGGGCGCTTTAAAAAGGCTGAAACACTGTTATCTATTCACGTAAGTACCTATTTTAACGCTTGAAAGGTGGAACCAGGATAAGACATAGAAGCGTGTAAATTTTGATAAAGAGTAATGTTTAATTTGTTAGAGGTCAACTATAATTGCCACTAGTGACTAGTGAAGGAATAAGCAATATACAGAGTGTTCATATTGACACGTGTACTTGTTTATCTTTCCCCGGTGACCGCTTTTCACCGGCTAACAAATGTTAAGGTGGTGGTCCGGTGCCACCAGCCCCCCGTTTCGAGTACTTTTGGAGCAACCGTGGTGGCTCTTCTACTTAGGATATAAAGTTGTCGTATATGCCATAAAAAAGCCTAATTCTTGTAGATTCCAACTATTTATATTATAAAGAAATTGAATAATGTGATTTAGAAATAAATGTTCAAGATCAAGCATGATATACATGGCTTTTGCGAAATGTGTCTCAGTTGTGACCATATTTAGAAGAAACTACCGCATTTACTGCATTGCGGCTTGCTCTGTAGCTTTAGGACATATTTATCTATTTCCTAGACGCAGCAAAATAATGTTGAATTTTTACTTTTTAGATAATTTGCTTTTGAAGATTGCCAAGTATCGCAACTTCTGTTGTAAACAGCCCGGCCACTACATGCTCTAGAAAGCTAAATTTTGGACAATTAGAGTTCAAGGAATTTCTATGTAGGACGCTAAATTTCATTCATGTACCTTTATTAGTTTTACACCGCACCTTCGTAGCTTTAGTACTTTCCCGCAAAAATGGGCAAAAGTAGGACCAGAATTCTAAATATTGCTTAATTTAGGTCGCATTATTAGGAAAGCCAAGAAAGGTACATAAATGAAATTTTGCATCCCAATTGGAAATTGCTTGATCTCTAATTTGTCCAAAATTTAGCTTCCTTGAGCGTGTAGTTGCCGGGCTGTTTACAACAGAAGTTGCGATATTTTGGCAAACTTCAAAAGCAAATTATCCAAAAAGTAAAAATTTAACATTGTTTTGCTGCGTCTAGGAAATAAATATGTCCTAAAGCTACAGAGCAAGCCGCAATGCAGTAAATGCGGTAATTTCTTCTAAATATGGTCACAACTGAGACAAAGTTCGCAAAAACCATGCATCTCATGCTTGTTCTTGAAGATTTATTTCTAAATCACATTAATCAATTTCTTAATATTATCTATAGTTAGAATATACAAGAATTAAGCTTTTTTATGGTATATACCACGACTTTATATCTTAAGTAGAAGAGCCACCGCGGTTGCTCCAAAGGTACTCAAAACGGGGGGCTGGTGCTGCCGGACCGCCACCTTAAACGTTATCGCTCGGCGCAGGAAGTGCCTCCATGTAGTATCGGAATTTTCTCGAACGTTATCGATGCTTCTATCCGTTGTCAGTTGTCACCGACGCTTATGCATGTAATCTGATTGCATGAGCGACGCCAATTGTCTAGTACCTTCTGGAAGACACGCGCGTACCAGAGATTACTCTGGAACCTTCGATGACTCATGTATAAAAGCCGACGCGCTTCGCCGCTGATCAGATTTCGACGATCGCCGATTTTGTTCGCGGCTATCGTTGTGCTTCGAGTGAAATTTGCTTTTGTGGGCACAGGCTCGCCCAATAAAAAGTTCGTTTCGTCATTCACAGTTTTGCGACTGTTTTCTTCATCGTAACTACTACGTGACAACTACTACGGAATTTTTAAAAATCGCCTGTGGCAGGTAGCGTAATTCTTATCGTTGAGCGGTGGACATTAGTAGCACGAGCAATCGAAAGACATATTCAACCAATTAACAAAAATTGACTAATGAACTTCTTGGTTGATTACTTTATGACACATATCGCAATTTACGAATTGTAGCCGGTGAGTTTGCAAGACGCATCTACTTGAAATGAATTTCCAGGATGACATCAGTTTCGAGATACTATTTCTCAAAGTGTGGGACGAAATACATGGACGTTACAGTTACTTTTGTGCTTCAATGCATTTTGGTAAAAAATTAAGTGGAACAGTGCATTTTTACGGCGAGTATGATGGCGCATATCTCCAAACTGGTGTCATTCTGGAAATTCATTGCAAGTGGATACGCCTGACAAGATCACCGGCTACAATTCGTAAATTGTTATATGTGTCGTAAAGTAATTAACTAAGAAGTTAATCAGTGATTTTTTGTTAATTAGTTGAATATGTGTTTCGATTTCTCGTGCGAATTTGCGCCTCATCGAATAACCCAGCTCAATGATAAAATTATGCTACCTGCCACAGGCGATTTCTAAAATTCCGTAAAACTTAAAAATGAACACCCTGTATGTTAAAAATGGCGCTTGCTGAGGAGGGTGGGCATGGAGGAAGGAATAACTAGAAGAGAACATCGCAGCACGACTGACATCAAGAAGTAATGGCGCAACACGTGATCGCCACATCAGAGCGCGCGGTAGGTTTAATGCTGCCGGGTGCAGGGCAGCAGCGCAGCTGAACGGGTGCGCACTGATTTGAAACTGCTGCGAACCAAACATTATCGGCCAATACGTTGTCACTCAGGGTCACGTGTTGACCCTACTGCGAAGTAAAAAGCGAAGGAAATCGCTTGACGGTGAGTTCGCTTGCCAAGACTAGCTGCCTCACGTAATGCTCTCGCCTAGTTTATTTCTTCCTCCACGGGGGCGGCCTCTCTCCGGGCCCAAGGCAGCCTGTGTGACGTGCGCGTAAAGCGGGGAAGCGCTTGGCCAGCTCGACATGACTCGGGAAAACAGTCGACAGTCGCTCTCGGTCTTCGCAGCCGCGTGGTCATTGCTCGTACTCCGCATTCTACAGTACGATTTCAAAATTTTCACGCCACTTTAGTCACTGTCTGGAAAACGATTAATCGAACTGCTTTAATCGATTAAACCGATTAAATTAAAGGTACACATCGATGACGATTAATCGTTTTGCGGCGTACTTTTAGTCGATTAATCGATTAATCGTTCATCGATATTACCATCCCTATGCCAGACACCGACGAGACGGGCAAACAGGCGCCCCAACTCGGCAGTGCCCATTCTTTGGGTGCTTTACCCGATGCCACCCCTTGTTAGACGCGGGGATTAGTGCGAACGCCATTCTCCCGACCCTGGCAAGATGACCGTCGGAGGGCAAGAAACAGGTCACCGACTTTCGTGGAAGGAGTGTCAACCCCCTGTTTCCGGATTGCCTCGTCCTTGCTTCGAAGGTGCAACATTAGAGGCGGAGTTCGGTGAACAATACGACCCCTCTGATTGGTCGCATCAAGGTCATCTGATTCCCTAGCCGGGTCAACTAGGGAAGACCGATGTTTTATAAGGAGACACCTTACGTGCAGTTGGGTGTCCTGACCCGTTCTGATATGTGCTCAAACATGTAGTGAGCTGAGACTTTCAAAGTGCTCCCCCCATGGAGTGGGCTTCCATATTTGGAGCCACTGTAAATATGTAGAATAAACCCTTTTTTCTCTCGCTCTTATTCCCGGACGTACTCATCCCTCTGGCTGAAGGATCACCGGCCTAAACTGCTACCCGAGTCTCAACAAACTGGTAGCAGCGGCGGGATAAAACTCAACCCCGAGGCGTAACAGCACCCGGAAGAGAGAGTCGATGGTGCTTTGCGGCGCTGGCATTTCTCACACGCCCCAACGTATTTCCGGACAGAGCGGGCAAGTCCTGGCCAAAAGAAGCGTGGGGGAATCCAGTCGTAGGTGCGGGAGACGCCAAGGTGACCTGCCGTTGGTAAGTCGTGAAGTTCTTGGAGAACAGCTGACCAGAGGTGCTTAGGAATGGCGTGGAGTAGGGCAGGACTGTCGGGGCATACGTTCTGGCGGTATAATACACCATCCCAGAGAACGAACAAGTGAAAGGACGAATCAGAAGGCGAATATTCCCAGCGATCAATGATGGCGTGCAAGGTGGCATCACGGCGTTGCTCGTCGGCGACGTGTAGCAGCTGAAAAACGGAGAAAACGCAAGCGTCGGCATCGGTCTCAGGGTCGGCTGGTGGTTCGTCTACTGGATAGCGTGATGAACAGTCTGTGTCTTGATGCAGGCGGTCTGACTTGTACACTACTGCATAGGAATATTCTTGCAGCCGCAGAGCCCGGCTAAGCCGGCCGGTAGGATCCTTGAGTGAGGAAAGCTAGCAGAGCGCGTGGTGGCCCGTGATTTCAGAGAACTTGCCGATAAAATGTTCTTTTGGAACAGTTTTTTGTTCCAAAATAAAATGTTTTTTTTTGGAAACTGTTTTTGTTCCAAAAAACATTTTATCGGCGGGTCCGCGGAGCGGCAGTGGTGGCGTCGATTTCGGTCAGAGTCGCTAACTTAACAATGGAGGCTATCGAAGCTAGGATGCCGTCCTCGTTTACACCGACACCGAAGGTCTTTTTCAGGTATGTCGACGACTGTTTCAATGTTTTGCAACGACGGAACCTTGACCGTTTCGCGGCTCACCTGAATAGCATGAAAACAGCAATTAAGCTCACCGTAGAAGTGGAATCTGAAGGCCAACAGCCATTCTTGGACACCCTTGTGCAGCGCGCAGGACAAAATCTATTGTTCAAAGTGTTTAGGAAGCAGACCCACACTGGTCGCTACCTCATCTACACATCGGTGCGTCCTGCTTCGCAAAAGAGGTCTGTTGTCAGCTCTCTTCTATGTCAGGCGAACAATGTGTGCACTGCAGCGGAAGACTGCATGGCGGACAATGCACTTGTGCGGTTACCCTGAGCACTTCATTGACTCAGTAGGGCGCAAGCTGGCTCGTGCAGTACGCACGCACCCTGGACCCCCAGAAAACGAATGCGATACCATACGTCCCAGGCGTAAGAGAGATCCTTGCACGAGTTCTGCGCTCATATGACGTGCAGGCTGCGCACGTTCCCTCCCGGAAACTCAGGCACGAGCTCGTACGTGTAAAACACCCTTTGGAAAAGGACAAGTTACCAGGTGTGATCTACGTCATTCCGTGTGCGGACTGTCGCTATGTCTACGTCGGAGAAACCGGCAACTTCAAGAAAAGACTTCAACAGCACAGGAATGACGTCCAAAAGCGACACGTTGCGTCGAATGCCCTAGCCGAACACTGCGCAACTCATCACACACGATTAACTGGGACAAATCTCGCGTGGTCGCCAGGGAACGAAATCATTCTGCGCGTCTTTATCTTGAATCCTTAACCATCCAAATCATGGCGCACACTCTTAATCGCAACGAAGGAAAGCTGCCATCCCTGTATGCCAAATGCCTTGGTCTTGTCTTGAGTCACACATAAAAAGGGCGCAAGCTCCGCCACATGTTTCATTGTCAACAAGGCTCCCGTGGGGGAGCGAAAACGTTAATGTATTTTTAAATATATTTAAACCTTTTTTTGCGTCGGTGTCTTGATCTCTTCCTTTTCAGTATGTATCCTCCCGACCAGACGGGCTTCCGTCATACTCTCGACTTCATCTCATCTACCCATTTCCGCACCCTGCGCACCCTTACGCTCGTCCAATGCCGTAAGCTCCGACAAACTCATCTCGATGACTATATGGTACGGCAAACTGGAACAAATGGCAATGTCTAGTCTAGTCGTGGACACCAATTTTGTGATGACAGGTTCCTCGATTGCGAGTCACTGACAGTTTTAGTATAGCATAAAATGCCTGCGTTAGCGTCCTCCGCATGCTTTGCGGGACGCTATGGTGTGCGTCCCTTCAAAACTTTCAGTTAAACTTACGGGAACGCAAACTTAAGGAAGAAGTTCAAAGACACTGCGCCGTCTGGTGCCTCGTGACAAACGTATCCATTAGCAACCATTCTGTTGTTGCTATGCGGACGCGTCTCGTGAGGCTTAGGTAAGTATATTCTAGGCACTATAGCTTAGGGACGCCGGAATTGCTGAACGATCTCAGAAATGGGACGCGCTATGCGCTCATAATTAGCGTTTCAGGTGAGTTTAGACGAAGCGAAAGCTCATTTAAATAGTTTCTGACTATCAACTAGAGTGAAAGCGTAACCATCATGAGAATTCACGGTGAAGCGGGAGCCATGGATGCCGCCATTTTCGACAACGCTATTTCTTAGCGCCGGTACTTTGTGTGCGTTAGCGTTGAACGCTAAATCCCGAAAATAGCATACCTACGTAAGAGCTCCAGCACCGTTTACGCACAGCGCACGCGCAGTGTGCAGCATGCAACGCTAACGCTGTCGCTTTGCGTTTGCTGCTATACGCTATTGTAGAACTGTCTATTAAACTGAGGCAGAGCCTCAGTTCAGGAAAAACGAAGGCATGTTTTTCCCCCAAACAAACTGAATATTCATTACCAGAAAAAACGCAAGAGAATACCAAACAGAACAAAGAAAGTCCAGAAGAAATAAAAATACAGCTAGCTGCATTAGTCCACGAGAGAAGTTCGAATTACTCTCGGTCAAAAACTAGAAACAAAATTCACAAGGTCTCTTATGTTAGCCCTAAGACGACATGAAGGTGAAAGCCGTAGTGCCATTGCTATAAAGGCGGACACGTGACGTACATTTCCCCTTAATTCGCTTAGTCATCCCTCTCAATTCGCTTATCATCCTCTTAATTCACTTAGTAAGCACTTCTACATACAACGCAGGGTCTTCCCCCCTCCACACAGTAAACTAGAGCTCAGGCCATTACGCTAAGGCTCTTACAAGCAAGAACTTACCCGAACCCTTTAATAATCAGCAAGATCTATCCGGAGATCTCTACTCATACAACATGCGATAAATGTAACGGCACCATAGATCTAAGTCATATGCTCTGGCGTTGCGCCGCGTTACGCAGCGACAAGGACAACACTGAAGAGCGGTGGGACGCAGCTCTACGCAGTCTCACATTAGATGAACAGCTATGGGCAGTCCAACGAGCCCGCGAAGCGGCCGATAGGCTAGGGCTTTCGGTCCCAACGTGGGAGCGGCCCGCTTCGGGCTTGGAAACTAGCGCGACCCAATGGACAAAAATAAAGTTTTTCCATCCATCCATCCATCCCTTTTGATTCGCATAGTCATCCCCTATTAATTCCCAAGGGCGAGAGGTGGACTCCCACCCAAAGTCGTAGGTTCGTTGTCTTAATGAACTCTATCTTAAGTAACTGTGCCTTAATTACCTTGGCCCTAATTAGCACCAAAGGTGGTGGAAAGGTCGTGGGTTGGACTCCCACGAAAGGTCAAGGGTTCCTAGCCTTTTTGTACATTTCGTGTGGTCGACGCGTTTTCGGTCAAGGTCGACTGATTGATGGGGCATATAATGCTTTCGTCTTAAAAACTCAGTCATTGGAAGTCTTAGGTACTCGGGTGGCGGTGCGTTGACTGCAAGCAATGGCACTTGCGTGGAGGGTGGTAGCGGCGTGGCGGGCAGTGGCACATGAGGGACGCAAACGCACGGTACAGTCAACTCTGGACGTCTGAGTGCAAGGTCCAAGTCCAAGGTTCTTGGAGTCCAAGGCCGTCCAAGTGCGACTACTACAGCTGAGCGGCTCGCGGTTTTACCGGAGCGTCTCTCACCAGTGTCACTCCAGGCCTCTGATCGACCAGGTGACCTCTGTTTTCCATACGGCGGCTCAGGATCAGCACCAGGAGCAGAAACCCCCCAACAACAGCAGGTGCCGCAGGAAGAGCTGATTCCTACGCTCGGCGGATCTCTCCAGGGACAGCCGGGGTTCTGGTTCTGTCGAGGCTGTCGGGTTCGGGTCTGGACCCCGATGACACCAACCTCGACACCGGCTATTCTAGTCCCCTGTCTCGAGCAATCTCCTCTCTTTCCGTTCGAGGACTTCTGACGTCGGCGTCATCGTCGCCGTGAGGTTCCGTATGACGTCAGCGGCGATGAAATCGTCGCCGCGTGCCGGACGCTGTATGTGCGACTGAAAGGGCGCGAGGGACGCGAGCTTTCACGGGGAGCGAACGCACGGCGGCGAACAAACGCGCGTTCTGCGCCTTGCTCCCTGAAGGAATGCAGAATTAAACGTCTCTTTCCTCCTTTACAATCACCATATATACAGAGCAAACGCGACTTCTTCTGTCGCGCAAAAGCCCGTGGGGGGACAGGAGGCAGGGAGGGAGGGAGGGGAGACGACGTTTAGCTGCGGCACCAAATGGGTATTTATATAAAAAAGTTGCGAGGCGAGAAGGTGGTAAAGACTTCCGACACTGCTCGACGAGTTCCCCGTTCTAATCTCGTCGAAAGCCTCCGAGCCGCCCCTAGAGGCCCTGGCAACAGTCACCAACGCCGCGCGCGTTCGGTGCGAACGCGGGCAAAACGGCGACGGCGTCGACAACAGTTTTGCACGTTGCTGGTGCGGCTGCATGTACAAGTTTATACAGCTGATAAAACTGCTAACCTTACGCCGTATAGCTCTCTACTAAGTTGCTATCGCAATTGATGCTTCGCCTTTCGGGTGAAACTGCGCCATTTTTCGTACCCCTGTTTTCGTGCAAACCCCTGATTGGTTGACTATGTTTCTCCCTCGTACAAATCTTGCCACCACCCGCCAACATCGTATTCTTTGTCGGCCACTCGAGAGTGTTTGGAGCTGCCTCTGTTCCGCATTGTTTCGTTGCTTTTCCCGAGGTGACGGCACCTCTCAGCTATGCCGAGGCTCTCGCGTGGCCACCACCTCAGACCTTTGCGCCATTCCCGTCAGTCGTGCCAGTGCATCCAGCCCCTCACTTCGTTCAGCCGCGGTACCCACAAAGCAATGGACAATGGGGCACTCCTGACAACCGGCCGATATGTTTTGCGTGTGGTCTACCTGGCCACGTTGCACGAATTTGCCGTCGCCACGCAACATCCTACCGCCGCAGCTTCGACAACGATTCATACGTTTCACCGTCCCGGTCGTCCTCCGCGTCTCAGAACCCTGGACAGATGTCATCCTACTCGGACCACCGCCCTCTTGTTGACCGCCGTTCGCCATCGCCTCGACGCCCCTTGCTTTCGCCGATGCGTCGTCGTCCTTCTACGCCAGAACGGGAAAACTAATCGCCGCAGTTCCAGAGGCAAGAACTGCGTCACCCACGAACAGACCAAGGCCTCTTCTTTCTCCGACTAATGTTATTGATGTATATGTTGACGGCGTCGCTGCACTCGCCCTCGTTGACACTGGTGCCGCAGTTTCAGTTATTAGTGCCAAACTTTGCCGTTCCCTCAGAAAAGTTACGACGCCACTGTCAAACGTATCCCTTCGTACTGTCAGCGCAGACCGCATCACGCCTGCAGCTGCGTGTACTGCTCGCGTTGTGAGCAACGGCCTCCTCTACGTCGTCGAATTTTTGGTGCTGTGTTCATCTTCCCACGATGTTATTTTGGGCTGGGACTTCCTTTCCGCTAATAAGGCCGTCATCGACTGTTCTCGTGCTGAAGTGGAATTTCAAACGCTGTGTGATGCCCCACTCCTTGACGCTCGTGACGCTGAAGGTAAAGTATTTGTTGCCGAAGACGTTACAATTCCACCGCACTCATCTGCCCTTGCCACAGTGTCATGCAACATTGTTGCTGATGCTAGCGCACTTTTTACGCTATCTGCAATTTTCGCTCATCGCAAATGTTCCCCGCTGCCTTTCGCCCTTTTGGACGTTCATGCCGGCGTCAGCAGACTGCTCGTCGCTAGCCGATTGTCCTGTCCTCTCACTTTGCTTTGTGGGGAGTGCGTTGGCCATGCCCACTGTGTCGACACTGCTGCCATCATTGAGATGCCAACTGGTTCCATCGCCACTCATGAGGTCGCCGGAGTGACCTGTAACCCCGCGCAGGAGCCGACTTCGCCCGATGTTTTACATAGCTCCATCACCGACACGTTGACTGTTTCCCAACGCGCCAAGCTTCTACGCCTTCTCGACAAGTTCCGTTCGTCTTTCGACTGCCAGCATGTTCCCTTGGGCCGCACGTCGACACGGGTACCAGTGCGCCACTGCGACAAAAACCATATCGTGTATCCGCGACAGAGCGCCGTGTTATCGACGACCGAGCAGCTGACATGCTAAAGCGCGGCGTCATGGAGCCTTCGGATAGCCCCTGGGCATCTCCCGTTGTTCTTGTTAAGAAGAACGACGGATCGAGTCGATTCTGTGCCGATTACCGTCGTCTTAACAAAATAACTCAAAGATTTTACCCTCTTCCGATAATTGACGATGCCCTTGACTGTCTCCAAGGCGTGGAGTCCTTCTCTTCTATCGACTTACGCAGCGGCTATTGGCAAGTCCCCATGGCACCCGAAGACCAACCTAAAACGGCCTTTGTAACACCAGATGGCCTATATGAATTTCGTGTCATGCCTTTCGGGCTTTGCAACGCCCCCGCAACATTTGAGCCTACGATGGACAACCTTTTGCGTGGTCTCAAGTGGAAAACGTGCCTGTGATACTTAGATGATGTGGTTATCTGCCGTTGACCAGGTACATGCGTTCCCAGCAGGCTGCGACATGTCTTCGGAGCAACGCAAGGATGCCTGGATTAGTGCTCTTATCCGCTTCCTTTCAAACCCGTCGACCTTCTCGAGCTTTGCGCCATCAAGCATCCCAGTTCGAAATTCGGGATGGACGTCTCTATCGCCGGAATTACGTCTCTGACGTTCGCAAGTGGTTGCTGGTCATACCTCGACATCCTCGTGATGAAATAGTTCTGCCTTCCATACTGACCCGCAGTGGGCACAAGCGGGTGTCTTCAAGAGGTACACCCGGCTTCGCTACAAGTTTTATTGGCGTGGCATGTACGCCTTTGTGTTCAAGTACATTCGGTCGTGCCCTCAGTGCCAACGCCGCAAGGCTCCTGCTCAGCATGTCTCTGGCCCACTCCAGCCAATCCCGTGTCCTGCCAGGCCCTTCGATCGCATTGGCATTGACCTGTATGGACCCCTTGAGGGCACGGCTTCCGGAAACCTCTGGATAGTCGTCGCCATCGACCATTTGACGCGATATGCAGAAACAGCCGCTCTGCCTGCTGCCACCGCTCGCGATATAGCATCCTTCCTCCTGAAAAACTTTATTCTCTGTCACGGTGCACCTCGCGAACTTTTGAGTGATAGAGGAAGTACTTGTCTTCCTCTCCGAAGTCGCAAACGCGCTCCTTGCTGAATGTCGCATCGTTCATCGCACCACCACCGCCTACCATCCTCAAACCAATGGTCTGACAGAAAGATTTAACCGCACCCTTGACGACTTGCTGTCGGAATACGGCGCCTCTGATCACACTGATTGGGACCTCATTCTGCCATTCATCACGTTCGCCTACAACACTGCACCACAGGCGACCACAAACTTCTCCCCATTCTTCCCCTTGTATGGCCGCGAACCTTCGACTACCCTCGACACCATTCTTCCGTACAGACCCGACTCATCCGAATGTACGCCCATCTCTGAAGCTGCAAGCCGCGCAGAGGAATGCCGTCAGCTTGCCGCCCATTCCTTTACAGCCGTCGACCAATGGCAACAAAAATCTCTACGTGACGATGATCCCCCGCATTGTCACTTTCTTCCGGACTCCCTTGTGTGGCTTTGGGTTACTGCCGTTCCTGCTGGCCTCTCATTAAAGCTTGTCTCGAAATATCAAGGACCCTACCATGTTGTAGTGCAGACATCGCCTGTGAACTATATTGTCGAGCCTGTCACACCACCTACGGACCAACGCTGTCATGGTCGTGAAACCGTTCATGTACAATGTCTGAAGCCGTATTACGACCCCATGATTCTATGTTCACCATGAGTCGCCAGGATGGCTCCTTTTCCGATGGGGGTTGATTGTAGTGAAGACGAATGCCCGGCGCTGCAGACACATCGCCAGTAGTCCGGGAGGTGAGGGTTAGAGATTGCCTGACCTGCTCTGGTTTAGACACACTGCCTGCTGCTCTCTTGGCCTGTATTCCCATTAGAGATGTTTTAACATCAACCCAAGTAGTGATGTTTGCTATCTTTGTGTAGTAGAGTATCCATATGAAATATTCGTCTGGTAACCTGGAGACAATGATGGGTATAGCTACTGCTTCTGGAACCCGGAAGGTCTCGAACCAGAAGTCAACTTGGTATCACCAGGATGAGACATCTTTTCCGAGATGCAATAAAGAAAGGGCCACGAAACTTGAAAGTTGCTCGCGCGCGACTTCAGGAGAGCCGTTCAACGCGTATGGAATAGTTTCGTTGCTAGCCTGGCGGTGTTTGTTTCCTGCACTGCGTTTACGACTCAACGGTGAGATGCTTGACTATCTGCTCGTGCCTGACTCGGTGTCAGAGTCTTCACGCGTCGTTGACTCGAAGCGCTCGATGCGTCCACGATTAGAGCGAGTAGGTTGCAAAAGAATATTTGGCTTGTCTCTAGCTGCTGGTCAAGAGTTGGTTTTGGAGCATCGATTTGTTCAGCAGCATCCTGTTCCACACAAAACCTTGTTTTTCATCCCTCCAATTCGCGACGGAGGTCCTCGAGGTTGGTCTTTAGGGCACTAGCTTCGGACATGGGGTGGACCTTAAGGCTTGCGCTCGTGCCACATTATGCATCTGTTCGAACGTGTTGATGGAACACTGGGTGGTCGCCATCTTGGGTGCACTGCACACGCTGTCTTGAAGTCGGTGGCTCAGTCAAAGGAGTGCGTAGAAAGCGACGTACCCACACCAAAAACGGGTACACGCCTTCGGAGCTCACCCCGATCCGTCGGCCGTCAAGTGTGACGTGCAGTTATGCCCGTCTGTTATTTGCTGATTCCTGGGCGGCATGAGACACATGGGAACACCGCGGAAACCAGAAAGGGAATGCCCTTTCATTTTTGTAGCAGCCCTTGCGTGCGCGAGCTGGTCGCCGATCTTCGTCGTTCGCCTCTTCACGCCGCGAGACACGCACACAGCGTCCTCTGCTCTCGCTCGTGACCGCATCACCGTCTTTGTTCTTCAGTTGGAAATATTTTTGTCATTATTGTTCACCAACGCGAATTGATTCTTTATAATCATTTTTATCATTGTTTGCACCGCGATGCTTTTTATTATGTTTTTTTAATGACTCCTTCTGTTGATGCTTGTGTGTGTGTGTGTGTCAAAACTTTTTATTTACAGTAGTCCTGAGGATCGACTCTTTCAAGCCGCGGGGGGCAGCATCCACGATGGCACCGTTAGGCCCAGCCCTTCAGCGACATCGTGCGCCCTCTGGACAGCCCGTAGCTGATCTTGAAAAGATGAACTCTGTAGCATCTTCTTCCCATGGAGCCATTCTTCTTCAGGGTTGGTCAGAGTCGCAGGGCATCCCGCGAGCATGTGTCTGATCCCAATGATGCCATTGCACACATGACCATCTTTCTTGATATCGGTTTCTGGATAAATTTTATCAAGTAGGTATGGCGTGGAATAAGTCCCTGTTTGTAATAGTCACAGTGAAACTGCCTGAGTCCTGTTTAGCTTTGAATGTGGCAATGGAAATTGTCTGCGTCCAAGGTAGTTGTATTTAGTAATCTCGTTTTACGTTAATAAATTATCTATAAATTTCCCGGCCTGGTGGTGGACGGCTCGACTAGCAAGTCCTCGTGCCAAGCCATGAGTAACCTCAATGAGGTTAACCCGGGTGACCCGCGTATTTCCAATTGCTAGTAGGTACAGCGTTTGACCGCTGGCGCCACGCTGCGCCGCTCGCGCGTACCATGTTTCTAGCCGCCGCCGTTTGAACGGAGGAGGCGTTGACGGAGAAAACGCTGGGCTGGTGGTGACTAGCCTGCTGTTGGGATCGGGTGGTATTATAAACGCATCACTGTTTTGATGATCCAAATATAATTTCACTATCAGGGAGGGAGCAGTCTACCTGACTGGAGCAGTATATTTTATGTGGGGTGTTGCTACGCTGCGCTGCGCAACACCCCAACGACCGCCGCTTCGCGTCGGCGCCCGGTACCACGGCTGCCGCCGTGGCACCGGGGTTCAAACGACAACGTTGGCAAACAGAGAGGAAAAAAAAGAAAAGCGCGATATTAAGAAAGAAAATTTTAGCCCGGGCGGGATTCGAACCAGCGTACGCATGATCCCAAAGCGAGCGCCGTAGCCACTCAGCCATACAGCCACGCTTCCCAGAGTTGCATTCATGCGAACCATATGATTGCGTTTGAGCGCCCTCGGCGAAAGAAACCATCTAGAAACGCAGTACGCGCGAGCGGCGCAGCGGGGCGCCAGCGGTCAAACGCTGTACCTACTAGCAATTGGAGTGTTGCAACCCGGGTCTCGTCCGCTTCTCCCATAGGCGCAGGGAACCACTGGATTTCAGTTCTCATAGTCAAAGTGTTTTCAATAAGTTTAGCTGCAACCCCGGCCACGTAGCCTTTATCGAAACCCTTTATAGCAGCCCTTTATAGTTGTTGTTTGTGGCAGAAATGATTGTTTTCCACCTTGATTGCTGCCCCTGATAAATAGGCCGTGGGCTTTCAAGTAGACTCTTTACTCATGTGTACATCGAAGGGCGCACATGGTTACTACAAGTAATTTTCGTATCAATTACTACCGCTCTGACACATCCTTGGAGGCATCTCTTTACCAAATTGAATTATGTTGTTCAATGTCGCAAAACGAAAAATTAGTATTGCCAAGATGGAATGCTGAGACCAGCTACATTTCGGAGAACAAGTTTTTGTCAATTGCCCACAACTCAGAAGAAAGAGTGATACATATCTGGGGTAACACATATATTTGTGTAAGACACAATACAATTCCTGGGGTAATACATATCTATGTTATTTGTCTTCACTCCAGTATATTCGACCACGTCAAGCGCGTGTCATGCTTTCCAGAACTACTTGCACAGGTAATGCTTTCTCGGGGTAAGGGGGGGGGGGGGGGGGCGTGGCGACGACTTTATCGCCCATAGACTTCATGCGGAACCTCACGGTAATGGCGACGCCGACGGAAGGAATGCGTCTGGAGTGTCCATATAAATGCTGTCGCAATAAAACGGCACCGACAATTTGCCTAAGGTTGCATGTTGTGCTTGCTGGTCGGACATAATGAATGCTTCAGGCGTAATGCACCCGAAATTGGATAAAAGAGAGAAACGTAACGCACACATACATAGCGCTTAGTTTCAACGACGCGTTAATTTGAGGAGTCAAAGCATGCATATACTGTTCATTTGGTGCCTAATTAAACGCGTGTCCAGAGCATATTGACAACGCATATCGCGACGTGTATGAGAACTACCTTGTGATAAGCATTTATGCTTTAAGCAAAACTTCTACCCTCTTTTTTTATTTGGATCCCTCGCTCTTAGGCATGTTAACATATCACTAGCGCCCTCCCTCGGGATGCGCTCCATACGTAGTGCGTCAGTGGGCCTAACTGAAGCTTGGGACCCACGTTCCACGTAGCAGTTGTCGGCTGATCGGTGTAAGATGAAGACGTGCGACTATGGGAGTTTGCCTGTGTGGCTATAGTGCTCGCCCGTGTGGCAAAGTCAGCCTGTGTGGCCATGTAACATTTTATTCTTCCATTAAATCACCCCTCTTCTCCTACGACTTGTGCCTGCATCACCGACGGTAAAAGAACAGGTATAATATAAATAATTAAATCCTTCCAGTTCGGTTTGCGTTCTGGAAGCTCTCCTAACTTAGCTCTGTATCGTTTTGGACAGAATCGAAGAATTAAAAGAACCTTTATTCAGGAAACGCCCAGGGTATACATAGTCGTCGGCATTCACGGGCACGTTTTGCTGTAATCTTCGTGCTGTCAGTCAGTTCAAGCTGATACGTGCGACGCATGCGTAGTCTGCACGATGCATCTTCCTCTGTTTATTAGTTTGTTAAAGCCGCAATACAAGATGCACTTGATGGAAATTGTGGTCGTACTCAGCCGTCTTGGCTGACGAGTTATCCGCTTAGATCGTCTTGGGAGCGGTGTTGTAAGTTGAGTCGGGTTTGCGTTCAGTCCAGTTGGGGATCATAGTGAAATATTTAGCGCGCACAATAGACAAGGACACAGTGAAGGGGGGCACACGAGCCCTTCACTATGTCCTTGTCTATTGTGCGCGCTATTTCACTACTAATACGTACCAACTCGCCCAACTATCAGTTCTGCTGCAGTCCAGTTGGAGATGTTACCGGCTGGTCGTCATCGCTTTCTGGCTCATTGCTGTCGAGGTCATCGTGTCGAAACGGCTAACGCGTTGGAATCAGGCCTTTCCGATTCTGACGAAGCACTTGGTCACCTTCAGTAACAATGCGATAGGACCTCGGTCCTGCCGATCCCACGACCAGTGCTTTAAGGTCCATGCTTTATCTCGGATCCTCACCCTTTCCCCTTTTCGGAGTACTGGTAGGTCCTTTTTGTGGGCGCCAAGTTGTCTATGCTTAAACACAAAATTTTTAGGTTGCGAGTTGAAGTCTGGAAGCCTGGTTCGTAGTCTCCTGCCTTGCAACAACTGCTCACCCGGGGAACGACCGTCCTCCAGTGGTGTAGATCGGGAACTGAGCAGGCCCAGGCAAAAGTCGTCGTGATTTTCTTGTGTTTTTTTTTCATGATCTGTTTTACTATCTGGACGCCTTTCTTCGCTAGTATATTGGACTGTGGAAAGCCAGGGCTAGATGTCACATGCTTGAAGTCGTACCTGGACGCAAAGGTGGCAAACTCGTCATACGCAAACTGGGGGCCGTTGTCACTGCATACCTCGACTGGGATTCCATATAGCGCAAAAATGCAGCTCAATTTGGCAATGATCGTGCTCGACATGGTGCCGCCCAGTTTTTCCACTTCCGGAAAGTTTGACTGCGCATCGAACACGCACAAGTACGAACTTCCCCCATGCTGAAAGACATCAACGCCGACTCTGTACCAAGCGTGATCCGGCGTTGGTCTGAGCATAAAAGGCTCGCTTGGTTGACTGTATGCGTACTTTTGGCAGACGGCGCAACTTTTCAACATAGTTTCAATACCTGCATTAAGTCCGGGCCAAAGCACCAATCGTCGGGCTCGTGCTTTGCATTTGTTTATGCCCAAGTGCCCTTCGTGTATACGTTGAAGCATTTCGTCCCTCATCGACTTTGGAACAACTACTTTGGTTCCTTTTAGCACGACTCCCTCTATTAGTGACAGCTCAGCAGCAAAACATTTCATGCAGGCATCAAGACTGCAGCTGCCGCTGATGTAGCGCATAACATTTTGTAACTCCGGGTCACTTGCAGTTGCGACAATTCCGCGGTCAAGAGTTTTTCTGCTTACTAGGTCCGAGAACGCACAAATTGTGTGAACCTCTATTTCTTCTGTCGAGCCACTCGTGTCCCCTGGGCGGTTGAATGGCGTTAACCTTCAGAGCATGTCGGCCAGCAGCAGTTGCTTCCCTGGTACAAATTCAAGCACATAGTCGTTGTTCAGTAAGCGCATGAAACGCTGAAGACGCGGCGGCATGTCACCGATTCCTTCGCATGCAATGGCTAGCAGTTGTCGGTGGTCGGTCTTTATGACAATTATACTTTGGTGAAGTTTTTAACACCCGAGCGTTATGCCCATTGCCTCTTTTTCAATTTGCGAATATTGTTGCTCAGTCTCATTCATCACGCGTGATGCATACGCAACAGGCCGCCAGCTATCACCGTGAAGCTGTAGAAGTGCAGCGCCTAGTTCACTTTTAGAAGCGCCAGAAGAAATTTTAGTTTTCCTGGCAGCATCGAAAACGGCCTACACAGGTGCGCTGCTGAGCCATGTGCAGGTGGCTGCCTATTCATTTGCTTGGTTGGCCGACCATTCAAACTTGGTGTCCGTTTGGATGAGACTGCGCAAAAGTTTGGTCTTTTCTGCCGGATTCGGAATGTATTTCCCAACGTGATTGGCAACACCTAACATTTTGTGCACTGCAGCTTTGTCTGTTGGCTGCGATATTTCGTTAAGGGACATGCTCAGTGTGGCATTTGGCCTTATCCCGTCTCGGCTGATGACATCACCCAAAAAGTCAACTTCAGTAAGCCCGAACTTGCACTTGCTTGCGTTAAAAGATAAGCGAGCGTTTTTCCCAGTTGCAATACATTTCTCAGGAATGTGTGATGTTCTTCTTTAGTAACGCCCTAGACAAGGACGTCATCTACATTTACATGCACCCCCAGAGCCCTGTCAAAAATTTCGCTCAAAGTTTTTTGAAAGACTTCAGGAGCCGAGGCGATACCGAATGGCAGCCTCTGAAAGCGGTCGCGACCAAAGGGCGTGCCGAATGCGTAGATTTTTTATGTGGCGTCATCCAAAGGAATTTAGTGGAAACCTGAATTCGCATTGAGGCGGGATAAATATTTAGCGCCAGTGAGCTCAGCCTGAATGTCTGCTTGACTGGAACTGCTGGACTTGAAACTTTGCATCCCCTTGAACTTCCGATAGACCGAGTAAGGCAGCAAGTTAGCTTGGGAGCCTGTCCACTTTCAAGAAGGCATCCTGGCCGGCCACTTTAGCGTTTACGATCCAGTCCGTCGAGCTTCTCACACTGCAAGTTTTTACATCAAGACTGTCGAAGGTGTCCTTGCACGTTGACCACTTCGCCTACTGTAGACCCTTTCTTGCAACATGCTGCAAAATGACTGGCGCCTCCACATATAAAACACGTCTTTCCGAACGCCGGGCATCTACTACGTTCGTGCGACCGGTTGCATTTCATGCACCTAAATGGACGCTTCTTTACCGACGCGACCTGCTTTTCCGCCTGAGCCCATGTCTCGTTCTTCTGGCTGGCTTTTCTTGTATTTAATATATTATTACTTGATCCTCTGGTACGCTGTCACCAATAAAACAATTTTTGGACTTTCTAACCGTTTTCAGTAATAATACTTTAGGACTCTCTTCGGTATATTGCATTTATGTATTTGTGTTTTGTGTGTGAATAAACTGAAACTTCAAGATTTAACAAAGACATGTCAAAAGTACACGAACACTGGAAGTGAGCACTGGAATCTCTCATGAATCTAACGGTCGGAAGGCCCGTTGCCTGGAGGCGGCAAAGACGACTTAAATGAAGTTCTGGGCACGTGCACAACAAGTGTGTCATTGTCACATTCTGGATTCTCACTCTTTCATTCATACCAAATGCTTTGCTGATGCAAGGCGTCACCCTAGATGGCTATGTGTAGTGCCTCCATGATTAGCGTAGTCAACTCATTCGCGCTTATACTGAGAACCACAGTATCGTTAGAGAGGGGTTGGCGGGTGCATTTCTTGCAGTGAAGTGAAAAATGTCCTTTCGGGTGGCGCCTTGTTTAGTTTGCATTTATCTTCACGTAGTCTACCATTAGGTGCATGTGCCAGTTTGACCCTTGTAGCTAGCCCCAGATGTCGTTGAAACGTGGTAAACGCGACCTGTCTTACAGTGGGCAAGCCTTTCTGCTTTCTGTGTTTCTTCTCACAGCTTGCTTCCTTAGTGCGCCCTTGTCTGGTCTTCCTGTAAAGACAGCTTCACTTGTTTGGTGCTGAGAACACGGCACTAAGGTTACCACGTTGCGGCATTGTCTCAGGTGGTGCGATAGTCGATGAATGTAAGGCATCACTGCTAACCTTTTATCATCTGTGTTGATCTGCGTCGCTCCTTTGTCCAATGTCGGGTGCGCTACACCTAAGGCCTTCAGAAGACAGTTTGACCGCATGGCTGCTTCTTGGTCAACCGCGCATGAAGCAAAGCGCATGTGATAATAACCTCAGACTGAATCCACGTAACCCAATAGAACTGGAGGCGTGCCTAGGGTTGAGCTCTGTGTTTCCATAACTATATTTAATTCACGTGTCTCCTCCGGGAGATTCCGAATGGCGCCAGACTCGGACCTTTCTACATACCATCCCAGGTCAATTTGAACGTAGATAAGTTAGCATGTGTCTGACTTCAATCAGAATACGCCAGTGTTCTCTACGCAGTATTTGTTTCGCGAGTGAGTCTGTCTGCTTTCAATAACTTAGCGATCTACAGCTTTGAGCTTAAGAGGAAGCTTTAGCTCGGGGCCAATTCGATGCCAGCTATTCAAATAGTTTCTAGTAAAACACAGACATGATTTTATGAGACTTCTGCGTCAATTTTAATCAATTTTGTTGAATTTACTACTGCTTTTACAAAGCAGAAAATTGCATCATGAAGTTCATAAATTGCCCCCTCAGCACGAACGCCAAATATCGCAGTTCTGTAAAATGCAGCCGTTAGATGATCTAATGCCGACAAATTTTGTATACGTATTTGCAGCTTATATGAAAGGTTCGCAATGCCTACGTAGGTTTTGCAAAGTCCTACTTACAATTCAATTGTTAACATAGGAGTGATTTATATTTCATCAATCTTGTCCCCTTTGGATGTATTAGGCACAGTACACAAAATTTTGATATCGCTTTTCATCGTAGAATTAGAGTGATAATTTCCTTCTTTACATTTGCAATTTTTAGCGATTTTTGTAGCACACTAACGGTCTAAATAAAATATATGCTTCATACAGTCTCTGATATCTAAAATTTTATTTTATCAGTAACGAACGTGATCAAATTCGGTGCAGTGGCTGCCGAGAAAACCAATTTTTCCTGTCCCATGAATTTAAAGAAAGGAGCGGCCAAGCTAAAGCGTCCTCTTACGAAGATTTATCATATTTAGCGGGTTTGGCGACGTAGGATCTCAGTATGTGTCAGGCTTCCAGGTAAAAAAGCAGCGCTTTCGCGCCTCCAGAGCGTCGTAACGAGTCTCAAAAGGCATCAAAATGTAGGTCTCAACAAGAAAAACAGCGATAATTAGTCGCACAGTATGCAACAGTGCGGGCGTAAGTAGTGCCACTATAGTGTTAAATTAATCACATTATTCACCCTAGCCTGCACTGAATGGGATCTGCCCACTTGGCGTCTTGTTAAAAAATGTATATTTCGCGCCACCAGAGCGTCGTAGCGTGTCGAGAAATAAAGGCGTGTCAACGAAAGTCGACGCGAAAGAAGACGTACATGTGCGCAAAAAAGTGGATCTAAAAACTCGACATGAATACACAAAATAGAAGGTCCGGCAATAAAATGTAAGGTCTGACAATCGAATGAAAACAATAGCGCACATATAATCTAAAAATGTGCAATTTGCAACAACGCATAATGTTTAATGCCTCAATTTCTGCACATATACCATGTACGTCGACTTGTCGTCTTGGTAGTCAACTTTGGCTCACACGTCTTTTGATTCAAGGCTGGTAATTTCGTCTACCTCACTTGGCATACGCATAATACTCCTTTATGACGTCCCAAGCGCCGTCTAATAAAGGAACAAACATTTGCCTACGTTACCATTAGGATAGCAATGTCGTGGTGGAGGGTGGACATGTCGAACTTGGGATGTCTCAAGAAACGGGCCACTCGCCTATAGGGCCCTTGCAAGCCTTTATGTCCGTAGTAGACTTTCACGTTGGCAATTGGATCTTGCTTTCTGTGAAAGAACAATGAGCACTACCTTACAGAAATGCAAAAAGGGTAGATATTTGTAACATTTCGTCAATCGTTAAAGAGTTCAAACAGCGCCAACCCCTAGGGACTGATTGAATCACACGGGATACACAGGCGTTATGTGTCCATTTGATTCGTTCTGTTCTACTTTAGTGCCACGTTTTTCACGCTATTTTACCTTTTTTTGCAGTACAAACATCGTTAGGAGAAACCTCTCCTCTTAGGAATGATATTTTAATATTTTCTAAAAATATTAAATTGAGATCTATACGGTCACAACATGAGTTCTGCGTGAATCCCGCAAGTGATACTGTTACCGTTTGTCCCTCAATTCAACAAGCTTGTACTACCTGTAGACAATGCACTGAAAACACTTCAGAGGTGCTTCCATACCAGTGCAGCAGAGACTGGATTGTGTGTTGGGTCTCACGTATGCGGGCATTTTTAATGTTGAATTATTTCATTGCCGGAAGTTAGAAGAAACCTGCGTTTAGCGGCACGCATAGTTCAGTATACTTATGACATATAGCTCTAGAGCGACAATTACGAGGGCCTTGTTGCAGTATTAAACTTTGGAACCCTCTTGTGTATATTTTCCACGCTGCCATAACCTGAAATGTCATAAGATTAAAAACCGATTGATTAATTGATTGATAGATAGATTGAGTGAATGAATAGCTTCAGGTACCAGGACAAAAACGTAGGCAAGTTAGTGCAAAATAATTGCCTTGGGAAATAAAAAAATTATTCCCAATTTTCGTATCTGCAATATAATACGCCTGCCAAATCACAAGGAAATTGGGACTACAGGCAAAAGTCCCAACCAATTAATTTGTGTATACAGTTCCAACAACACTTAGATATGTACAAGATATTGAGGCAAGTACATTTTTTATGCTATTTGCCGTAACCACTTTTCACCTGCTAACTGCTAAAGTTATCGCTCGGCGCAAGACGCGCCTCCATGTATCGGAACGTTCTCGACTGCTGTCTCCGATGTTAGCTGTTGTCTATGCCGTCACCGAAATTTGTGCGATCGTATTACATGCGCGACGCGAACAGTACATTCTAGAACGCACGCGAGCTTCAGCAATTACTTCATACAACGAAAAGACGCAACACACCAAGGAAAAGACAGGCGAAAGGAAAGAGCATCACTCGCACCTAACTTTATTCCGAGAGAACATCGCCATGTATAGACGATTTCACAGAAGCGTTTAGGTGCCGCCATCTTGGGCTATTGATAACACTTGTACGAAGTGTATGTTACTACAGCCGATTTGCAAGCGTGAAAATAGTTGTATAAATGCGTTCACTGTTTTATGACCATGTTACATGACTTCACTTCTCATAAAACTTAGAAATTGTTTGTGTAAGAGTCCCAGATGGTGGCGCCCATGAATCGAATATAACATCGTCTATAGCAAGCCACACATGCCCGGCAAGGTTCCCCGCATCATACCACCCTAGATGAGTCAATATCAAATATTTGCTAGTTCAAAAAGCGTCTAAAAAATTCCAACTGAGCGCCGCGCAACACCACTGACGTGTCGCCAATGCAGATATCTTTTTTCCTTCTTATGTAATATGCCTCCAACATTTCTCGTGCCAGAACCTCGTTGCTTCTACCATGAACTCTGATCTTCTTAAATCCTGCCTTACATTTACAGGATTTGCAGTGCAAGTAAATGTGTCGCGAGGTTATTCTTAAAGGAAAGTGCATGCTCTCTCGCTCTGTCGTTAACCGGCCCGTTTGGCCGATGTAAACCTGGCCGCAGCTGAGCGGAATTTCATAAACCGGACAGGTGACGTCGGGCTTTAGATGCGTCTTGCCACATATAGACCCATATAGACAGAATTACGCTGGAATCTCTGACGAGATGTGTATGCATCGCCGACGCGCGTGACCCGCTCATCACATTTCGACGATCGGTGATTGTGGTCGCCGCTTCGTTGCACTCTGACTGATTGTTGTTTTACAGCGTAAGCTGTTATGGGCTCATTCCAATAGCCGTTTAGGGTCGCGATGATGCCGCCACCGCTTCTTTGCACTGCTTGGTAATAAATAACGCGCTCACGGGTCTGTTTAGCATCACGACAAATCTGTGGTACTTAGAGCATATAGGCTTTACTTTGGTGGCAGAGGAAAATATTTATTGAAGAAATGGGAATACTTGCATTGCACAAACGATTGCACGAAAGGTCACCTGCGATAGACGACCGTGAGTAGTCGCGCGTGACAAGATTTGATGTCGATGACGGCAAGAAAACCAGTCTGCCGGTAGTCTTTCGGGCGCACCACGTGCGATCGGCCGTTCAGTGAAAACACCGCACTGACAACGCGATTGCCTCATGTGATAACGATCGCTGTGATAACCGTGACCGATGGTGCCAGTGCATCTACATGTCGCTTCAAGAATACTGACACGTATAGATGTTTATCTTTCACCGGTGGCCGCTTTCCACCGGCTAACAAATGTTAAACGTTATCGCTCGGCGCAGGACGCGCCTGTATGGGAAGTTTCTAGAACGTTATCGATGCTTCTTTCCATTGCCTGTTTTCACCGACGCTTATGTTATCTGATTGCATGACTGACGCGAATTCTCTAGAACTTTCTGGAAGACACGCGGGCATCAGGGATTAATCTAGAACCTTCGATGACTCAGGTATAAAAGCCGACGCGTTTCGCCGCTGATCAGATTTTCGACGATCGCCGACTGTGTTCGCCGCTATCGTTGTGCTTTGAGTGTACCTTGCTTTTGTGGGCACAGGTTCGCCCAATAAACAACCAGTTTTGTCGTACACAGTTTTACGACTGTTTTCTTCAGCGTCACTACTACGTGACATCTGGTGGAGGTGCTAGTGCGTTCATGCAGCGAACGCCCCCGCAAAGCCGCGACCCAAGCCCGAAACCGGACGACGAGACCAACGTCGCCAAGGACCAGCGAGCTAGCCGTAGGCAGCAAGGACTTTTGCCAGAATACGGACTTCTTCCCGAGAAGACCACAGCGATCAAGGCCAAGTCAACGACCACAATGGCAGCCCCAGCGTCCCCCATCCTGCTGCAGCAACCTCGGGAGCCACCTACCTTCCGTGGATCATCAGCTGAAGACCCTGAAACATGGCTGGAGACGTACGAGAGGACCGCGACATTCAACAAATGGAGCGACGAAGACAAGCTGCGCCATGTCTATTTTTCGTTGGATGACGCTGCTCGGACATGGTTTGAGAACAGAGGGACCACCCTGGTGACTTGGGACCTATTTCGCGAGAACTTCGTGAGGACCTTCACGAGTGTCGTACGAAAAGAAAGGGCTGAAGTTCTCCTGGAAACCAGAGTTCAATTGCCGAACGAGAGCATCGCGATCTTCACGGAGGAGATGACTCGCCTCTTCCGCCACGCCGACCCCGACATGTCTGAAGAAAAGAAAGTTAGGTTCTTGATGCGGGGCGTCAAGGAGCATCTATTCACCGGATTGATGCGCAACCCGCCCAAGACTGTGGCAGAATTTGTTTCGGAGGCGACAACGATCGAGAAGACGCTTGAAATGCGAGCCAGGCAATACAACCGCCGTGCGCTGACAAACTACGCCGAAGCTCAAGCTCTAGGCGCCAACGACCTGCACGAGGCGATCAGAGCGGTTGTACGGGAAGAGCTACAGAAATTATTCCCAAGATCGCAGCCTCAGGTGGCTTCAATCGCTGACATAGTTAAAGAAGAGGTTCAGCGATCACTGGAAGTGCCAGAAGTTCCGGCATCGCCTCAACCACAGCCGCAAGCAATGACCTACGCCGCCGTCGCCCGTCGTGAAGGCCCCCCTCCGCGCTCGCGCCAGGGCACCGTAACGCCGCAGTTCCGTCGTCCACCGCCGCCGCCGCCAGCACGCCCGCCCGTCGCCCAGCGCAGCTACCAGCGGAAGACGGACATTTGGCGCGCCCCCGACCACCGCCCGCTCTGCTATCACTGCGGGGAAGCCGGCCATGTCTACCGCCGATGCCCATACCGCGAGATGGGCCTACGAGGGTTCGCCGTCAACGTGCCACGTCCACAGCTTGGCGAGCGACCACGCGACATCGCTGACTACCTCACCGGAGCCCAGTTCCAACCACGACGACCCTCACGCTCGCCGTCACCTGGACGTTTCCTGTCGCCGCAGCGCCGACCATACACTGGCCCAGCGCGGGGCCGGTCCGTGAGCCCCTATCCGGGAAACTAAAGGCAGCAACCGATGGAGGTGCGGTTGCTGTACGACGCAATACCGAAGATCCTCCGCCGCCACCGACGACGACAACTCACGCATCATCACAACGAGGTACCAGCACACCGCCTAGCAAGAGCCTTGACGACAACACTTCGCCGCCGAAAGAAGACCTACCGACGCGACGTAGCAGCAGCGAAGCAAGCCGACGTAGCCGTGATCCGACGCCACGACTTAACCGCAACGCCAGACGACGGTCTACCGACTTAGACGTGGTAATCGATGGTCATAGCGTCACCGCTCTCGTCGACACTGGAGCTGACTATTCCGTCTTCAGTGGCCCGTTCGCCGCCAAGTTGAAGAAGGTGAGGACGGCCTGGCAAGGACCTGATATCCGGACAGCGGGAGGCCACCTAATAACGCCGGCTGGAATCTGCACAGCGCGAGTCACGGTTAACAATCGCACTTACCCGGCGAGCTTCGTAATCATGCAGCACTGCTCCAGGGACGTCATCCTAGGCATGGACTTTCTAAACCAACATGGTGCAGTCATCGATTTAAGGTCCAAGTCAATAACGCTTTCAACGGACAACGCGATACCACCGGATACAGACATCAGTTACCATGCCTTGAATGTGCTAGAAGAACAAGTCACCGTTCCGCCTCGCTCCAGTGTAATGATTTTCGTCGGTGCCGAAGTGCCTGCAGATATGGAGGGCGTCATCGAGGGCGATCATCACTTACTGCTCGATCGTGAAATTTGCGTCGCTAGAGGCATAGCTAAGCTACGTGAAGGGAAAGCAAGAGTGATGCTCACGAACTTCAGCGACGAATACAAGCACATTAACAAAGGCACAACGGTCGCCTACATCGACGAAATAGTACAAGCCGGCAGTGCTTTTGCCTTCACGGATTCTAGTGCACCTGCAACGAAGACTGTAGTACTTGAACCAACTTTCGACGTCAATCAGAACCTTCCTTGGCATAAGAAAGAACAGCTAAAAGCTCTGCTCCTGCAATACAAGGACTGCTTCTCGTCGTCGTCAAAAGTTCGACAAACCCCGGTCGCCAAGCACCGCATCATAACCGACGAATATGTCCGCCCACTCCGTCAGAGCCCGTACCGAGTTTCGGCGCGCGAACGCGAGGCCATAAGGCAACAAGTCGACGAAATGCTACGCGACGACATCGTCCAGCCGTCCAAGAGTCCGTGGGCGTCCCCCGTGGTGTTAGTGAAGAAGAAGGATGGAACCCTACGTTTCTGCGTCGATTATCGTCGCCTCAACAAGATCACGAAGAAGGACGTATACCCTCTCCCACGGATTGACGACGCCTTGGATCGACTCTACAACGCAAAGTATTTTTCGTCGATGGACCTCAAAACCGGCTACTGGCAAATCGAAGTCGACGAGAGAGACCGGGAGAAGACTGCCTTTATAACACCAGACGGACTCTTCGAGTTCAAGGTCATGCCGTTTGGTCTTTGTTCGGCACCTGCGACTTTCCAACGGGTCATGGATACAGTACTGGCAGGCTTGAAGTGGCAGACTTGCCTCGTCTATTTGGACGACGTCGTTGTGTTTGCCTCAAGCTTCGAGGAACACCTCCGGCGCCTTGAAACAGTTCTTCAAGCTATCAAGACCTCCGGACTCACGTTGAAGCCAGAAAAGTGCCGCTTCGCATACGGGGAGCTCTTGTTTTTGGGCCATGTCATCAACAAGTCTGGAGTGTGCCCTGACCCACAGAAAACGGCGGCCATCACTGACTTTCCTCCGCCCGCCGACAAGAAGGCAGTGCGTAGATTTCTTGGCCTGTGCGCCTATTACAGGCGCTTCGTCAAGGACTTTTCACGGATCGCCGAGCCACTGACATACCTTACGAAGGCCGACGTCGAGTTCAAGTGGGAGACTCCGCAAGTCGAAGCATTCGAAGAACTGAAGCGACGCCTGCAATCGCCGCCAATACTTGCGCATTTCGACGAAAACGCCGATACCGAAGTCCACACCGACGCAAGCAGCGTAGGACTCGGCGCCGTGCTTGTGCAGAGGACTGACGGAATAGAAAGGGTTGTAAGTTACGCTAGCCGGTCGCTATCGAAGGCGGAATCAAATTATTCCACAACAGAAAAGGAGTGCCTCGCCATCATCTGGGCTACATCAAAGTTTCGCCCCTACCTCTATGGCAGGCCCTTCAAAGTTGTAAGCGACCACCACGCCTTGTGTTGGCTAGCTAACTTGAAGGATCCTTCAGGTCGCCTCGCACGATGGAGTCTGAGACTTCAAGCATTCGACATCACCGTCGTCTACAAGTCCGGCCGAAAGCATTCTGACGCCGACTGCTTGTCTCGCGCCCCCGTCGAACCGCTGCCACAGGACGACCAGGATGACGACACTTTCTTGGGACCCATCAGTGCCGACGAATTCGCTGAACAACAGCGAGCCGACCCGGAACTAAGGAGTCTTGTAGACTACCTAGAAGGCAAGACCGTCACTGTGCCGAAGGTGTTCAGGCGAGGATTGGCGTCGTTTTTCTTGCAAAACGATATTCTCCTAAAGAAGAACTTTTCGCCTCTCCGAGCCAACTACCTCCTCGTGGTGCCCTCAGCGTTGCGTCCAGAGGTTCTGCAAGCTCTCCATGACGACCCAACGGCTGGACATCTCGGTTTTTCCCGCACGCTCGCGAGGATACAAGAAAAATACTACTGGCCTCGCCTCTCTGCCGACGTCGCCCATTACGTAAGGACATGTCGAGACTGTCAGCGACGCAAAACACCGCCGACAAGACCAGCCGGACTTCTACAGCCGATCGAACCACCTCGCCGACCATTCCAGCAGATCGGGATGGACTTACTCGGGCCTTTTCCGACGTCGACGTCCGGGAATAAATGGATCGTCGTAGCTACGGACTACCTCACCCGCTACGCCGAAACAAAAGCCTTGCCCAAAGGCAGTGCCGCCGAGGTAGCCCGATTCTTCGTTGAGAACATTCTCCTGCGTCACGGTGCTCCAGAAGTCCTCATCACCGACAGAGGCACGGCCTTTACGGCAGAACTAACTCAAGCCATCCTGCGATACAGCCAGACAAGCCATCGCCGGACCACCGCCTACCACCCGCAGACGAATGGCCTCACCGAGCGCCTAAATAAGACCATCGCCGACATGTTGGCAATGTACGTTGACGTCGAACACAAGACGTGGGATGCCATCCTTCCGTACGTGACCTTCGCATACAACACGGCCGTGCAAGAAACGACGCACATGGCGCCGTTCAACCTGGTCTACGGAAGGAACCCGGCAACGACGCTTGACGCCATGCTACCGGACGTCACCGATGAGGAAAATCTAGACGTTGCCACCTATTTGCAGCGCGCCGAAGAAGGTCGACAGCTCGCCCGCCTGCGCATCAAGAACCAGCAGAGGACCGACAGCCGACACTACAATCTTCGACGACGCTACGTCGAGTACCAGCCCGGAGACCGTGTTTGGGTCTGGACTCCGATACGCCGACGAGGACTTAGCGAAAAACTCTTACGTCGCTATTTCGGACCATATAAGATCATCCGACGTATTGGCGCACTGGACTATGAGGTCGTGCCAGACGGCATTTCGCAATCACAGCGGCGCCGCGCACGACCCGAAGTCGTCCATGTGGTGCGTCTTAAGCCTTTCTACGCCCGCTGACGAACTTAGGTACTTTGTTACTTTATTTTTTTCTTTATTACGTGTGGTTTTGTTTTCGCTTTCACATTTGTTTGTAGCATCGGGACGATGCTTTTTAAGGGGAGGGTATTGACACGTATAGATGTTTATCTTTCACCGGTGGCCGCTTTCCACCGGCTAACAAATGTTAAACGTTATCGCTCGGCGCAGGACGCGCCTGTATGGGAAGTTTCTAGAACGTTATCGATGCTTCTTTCCATTGCCTGTTTTCACCGACGCTTATGTTATCTGATTGCATGACTGACGCGAATTCTCTAGAACTTTCTGGAAGACACGCGGGCATCAGGGATTAATCTAGAACCTTCGATGACTCAGGTATAAAAGCCGACGCGTTTCGCCGCTGATCAGATTTTCGACGATCGCCGACTGTGTTCGCCGCTATCGTTGTGCTTTGAGTGTACCTTGCTTTTGTGGGCACAGGTTCGCCCAATAAACAACCAGTTTTGTCGTACACAGTTTTACGACTGTTTTCTTCAGCGTCACTACTACGTGACAATACCGTCACCTCGGTGGCGATGACATTTGCAGGGTATGCTTCCAGTGTTCTTTGCCCCGTTCCTCGATGGCATCTTTCATATCGCCCCGTCGTCTCCCGCCTCAACGCCCGGTCGGCCTCCCTCCCCGGCGGCTTGGCGTTCGAGCCATTCGACGTACGCCCCATCTGCATACAGCTCTCCGCCTAGCGCGAAGAAGCTTTCCTCGTTCTGGTACAACTGTGGACTTACATGCCCACCTTTCTTCGATCCCGCCAGGCGCCGCGTCGTGCTGGTTACACAGACTTGGCTTGACGCAAGCGCGACCGACGGCGAACTTTTCGACACAAGCACACATAGAGTGATCCGATAGGACAGGTGTGGCCGGGGCGTCTTCATAGCTTTCCCGTCGTCTACAAAAGTGAACCGCCGGCTATACCTGGAACACCAAGATCGTGAGGCCCTTTTCGTCGAGGTTATCTGACTTCACAGTATCTTGCTAGTTTGCTGTGCATACTGCCGGCCTTCACTCAAGGAAGAGTCGTCTAAGCTCCTCGACTCGTCCCTCTCACTTGCCTTGTGCAAGCAGTACGCCAACGTCCTAGTTTTCGGTGACTTCAATGCCCATATTGACTAGACTTTACACGCACACCCCATCCCCCTCGACCGTTCTGACGACCGACTCTTCGACTTCATGACATCTGCTAATCTCGTCCAAGCATGCTTTGAAACCACATACTCTTCGCTTGACGAAACTCCCTCCTCTCTTGACCTTGTGTTTGTGGCAGACCCAACCCGCATCATCTCTTGTACAACAACTTCAAGTGAGGGCCTGTCTAACAGCGATCACCGAGCTATTGAAGTCAGCTACGCTGCAGTGTTACCTGGAAGCGGGCAGCACGCCTTTCAGCTCTGGAAATTTGACCAAACTGACCAGTGTTACTTAGCACGCCTAGGGCACCTTGCCTCTTGGTACATGACCTCATCTGGTGATGACTGCATCGCTATGAACTTTGCTGGGACATGGCATTAGCAATTCAACGCGAATGTGTGCCATCCTGCACTCGATCGTCCAAGTGTAAGAACTGCCCGTGGATAACCCCAGAAATAATGAACGCAGCGAGACAAAAGCGGATGCTGTGTCGGAAAGCCTCCCGGACACGGTGCCCGATCACTTTCCAACCGGCGATGGACAACCAGCGATCCCTTACGGCAGCTATTTACATAACGCATCAGCGATATACCGCCAGGCTTAGTTGAGAAAGCTAAGGAGAGCCCCAAGGTGTTCTGGCTTTACATGAGTCGTCTTCGATCATCATGTCACCACCCCTGCTTCAACTTCCAGGGAAAGCAGGTTCACTGCCTTGCGGAAGTCGCCGCGCTCTTCACTCAACAATTTGCTTCCATGTACTTCCAAGCTTCCGCTGATGGCTACTAGAAAAGTGCTCGCCACGTGATGAAGGCGAGCAGCCCACTCAGCCTCCTGACGGCACGCGCGGCGTCTCGTGCCTTCTCTCAGTTACGCTTTCACCAGACGCACTGTCTTCGGCTATCAACCCCTCTCCCAGCGCCGACGGCATGGCGCCTACTTTCTTTCGGCAGCATGCGCCTCACGTGCTTGCATCCCTGTGCACTGTGTTCCAAACTCTGACGACCGCCAGCACTATCGCCCCATCTGCATAACGTCGGTCACATGCCGCACGTTTGGACACGTTCTAAACAGCCAACTCTTCGATTTTCTCGAGCGCACTAAGTTTCTTTCTGACTCACAGCACGGCTTCCGCCGTGGCCACAGCTGTGACACAGCCCTGGCCACCTTGAACCACCTCGTGAGTAGTAATCTTGACAACCGCACTGAAACCGACCTCATTCAGCTTGACTTAAGCAATGCTTTCGACACCCTCAACATTTCTCTCCTGCTGGACAAAGCGAAAGCATCAGGAATTCGAGGCTGCCTGCTTAGGCGGCTGGCCAACTTACTGATCGGGCGCAGCCAACGTGTTGTTTGTGCGGTGCCCACTCTAAGAGTATACCTGTGCCGTCAAGAGTGCCTCAGGGTTCTGTCCTCGGGCCAACCCTGTTCCTGATCTACGTCAATGACATGCCCCGGGATGACCGTCTCCCCATTATGCAGTACGCAGACGACACGTCCATGCTCGCCCCCCTTGTCTGTCGTAACACAGCCCACGATCTCTAGGATTACCTCGCGGTTATCGACTCTTGGATGGTTTCAAACCACCTGAAGTTGACCCCTGCTAAAAGCAGCGTATTGAAATTGTCGAGCGCCCACATGCCAGCCAAGCCCTCCTACTCTATGCGCGGCGTCCCCCTCCATGTGCAGGAGTCACTGAAAAGTTTGGGAGTCACGTTCACAAGCAAGAGCTCTAGACCTTCAGATTTCAAGTCTCGTCGCCAAGGATCGTCGCGTGTTCGGTTTTGTCTTCTGGGTCTCAAAACCACGTGGCCCCGCAACATTTTCCCTCCTGTACAAGTCACTTGTCCTGCCTATACATGAAAAAAAAATTAAAGGACGCTTAAACTTCGCCTTTAAGAGTGAAACGCGTAAGCGTCATCGAGCCCCAGTCGGATCGCATTTTTCTTTATGAGAAGTAGGCTTCACTGCAACACCGAACGCGGGAAAGCCAGCGTACAAAGACCAAGCTTACACCGAGCTCCCTAAAGTCGGCTTCACCTTTAAACAGGAATGCATTGCTGGGAAGACGTTTTTCCAGGGGCAATATAAGTCGTCTTATATTGAAATGTGAAGGTCCAAGACCTTTGTTATTATTTCATTAATTGTTTGCTATTGCCCCGAAGCGCGCGCGTGTCCAAAACGCATTAGGCAGGCTAAGTAACCTGCCGAGGTTGCGAGCTCCGTCTGGATATCATTTTCGCAAGTTACCTACCCGAGCGCGCCACTGTTGGTATGGTAGAAATGCTGCAAAAGGGGTTTCTGTTTGAGTTTCGTCGTAAGAGAATTATGTTTTCTCGTATATTCAAATTACAATCTGACTCCACCATGCCTGTAGGTTGTGGTTAAACCACCTCAGATATTTTTTGAACATTGCAAGTAAACAGGCGCATCGAGTTCAGAATGCCGTCACGACCAACGATGCCAAACGCTGCAGCGCTACACGCCGCGGGCGCGCCAAAAAAAAAAAAAAAAAAACAATGCCGTCCTCCTCTCCTCGCCTTTCCGGTAACCCCAGCGGCCGCTCCTGCGCCTGCGACCTCTTTCCCTTCTCTTATCTTTCAGTCCCCATCCCCCTGTGCAGCGCGGTTGAGGTGTCCTCTATTGAGAGACAGTTATCGCGCTGCACTTTAACCCAATTTTTCACCATTTGCAACTATAATCTCTCTCTCTCTCATGATGTCAGCAGGGGGAATCTGGTGATGTCAACGGCGGAAACGATGTCCATTGGTCGAACAAGAACCTACGACTTCCGGTTGGTCTGCTAGCAGGTACGCGCGTTCCCTGCTCGTCTTCGCTGTGTTGGTCGCTTGTGCGCGCTTGCGCATAGGTAATTAGAGCCGGCAACGCAAGTGCCAAATCGCTCGTGTTCCAACACAGTCATGCTTAGCGGTCTCATTAGCTGGGCGAACAGAGTGCGACAGAGTTGGCCTTTCCAGACGTGCGCGCAACACAGGGTCTATAGCGGCACGCTTCGAATAACACGCGCCGGCACAGCAGCAACAGCGGGTAGCCGAGAAGCGCCGAGTTCACGTCCACGTTACCGGCACGCTAACCCGCCGCACGCCGTTTGCCATTCGCGGGCCGCCGTTCGACAGCGGCGCGACGAGATTTCCTGGCCGTACGTAGAGAGGATGAGACCGGGACTCATTTGTGCGGCAGCCTCACCGCCGCTGATCGCTCGACGGCGTAGATATCGTCGCTAGGCCTTTTCCGGTTCCCTTCAAAGCTAAAGCGGACGGCGCTTCGAAATGAATTACCGACGCTCACAAGCCGTAATATTTTATTATCGTTGTTATCGCTCTTCGCAATAATTGTACACAAAGAAGAAAAATACGCTGATATTAGCGGCGCCGTCGGCTACGATGCGAGCACAGCCGAGCCGGTCGTCTCCCGTCGGTAGCAGTGCACTCAGCTGCAGCCGATGTTTTCGTTGCCGGTGGCAGAGGCGCGCAGCTTCGCGGTCATCGATTGGCCCGTTGATCGTGCAGCGGGCGGAGCGCCGGCCGAACTGTCGTCTACTTCGGACACCTCTCGCGCGGCAGACTGGAGGCTATATCGTCGTCCGCATATGTGCCGCTAGCATGGCTAGCGTGGACGTGCCTTAACCGGAAGTAGGGAGTGTTTTGAGAAGCGCGTTGGCGATGACGTATGTAACGTGACATTTGGAGCAGCAATCGGCGAGGAGGAGAGACCAGCCGTAGCGAAGGAAAGAGCGAAACGAGCGAGGGCTGTTTTTCGATCATCAAACCCGTGTAACTCCGCTATTACGGCACCATTTCGAAAAATTCTCGCGGCTACGTGTTCGTTGTAGACTCGTGCACAACTGCAACACCACAACTAAATTTCGACCTCTGGGTGGTTTAGGGGCCCTTTAACGCTGTTTTGTTATACGGCTGTGCTGTGTGGTCTCCCACTTTGCAACGCCTAATCACCCGCATGGAAAGCGTACAAAAAAGAGACTCGCTCAAGCTTCATGGTCGCCCCGTAGGGCCCTCAACGATGGTCTACGCAACCGGTCGGAAGATGGCCAAGTGGTGTTCCCTCCGCCAGCGTCGAGAGCTCGCCTGGATGCGGCTATTCTGTCGCCTACTCGATGGCAGTCTGTCTGGCACCCCTTATCGTCGGAAGTACGTGTGAATAAGCGAACAGGCCAGCCTGAGTTTCTCCATTTACGGACTAAATGTCATGGGTCCTCCGCCATCCCAGCCGCTGTGCGTGAATTCGTCTCACTTCCACTGAGTATTCCTGCACCGCTGCACAAACTCGCGAAGACTCGAAACACCTCTTCTCTCTGTACAGTCGTCATATAGCTACATCCAATGACCCGTGAAAGCCCCTCGCCGATATCCACTCCACTTCCGCTTCTCCCCCATGTGTTTTTGTGCCTCACTTGCTTCCTCTTCTCTCTCTGTGACTATCTCTTACCCTTCGGTGGTGGGCTAGCAGGCACACGAGTGTCAGGGTCTATCCTTTCTGTGTCGCCTCGCACGTCACCGTGGGTTCATGTCTTTGTGCAAATAAAAATTATTATCATTATCACGTACGGAATGAATGTACATATACGTCCCATCAATTTACTGAGGCTTCGGTTCTGTCGAAGCCATAGGCTAGAGGAAAATGTACAAACACACACACACGCACACAGACGCACACACGCAGGCGCACTCATGCGCACACATAAACCAAACGCATTTGTATAAATAACAACAGTGACGCGTGTCTTTGGAGAGATCGTTTTTACTGAGAAAAGTAGGCAGCCTACCACTCATAAAAAGGGCACTAGTTTTTAGTTTTGCATGTGCAAAGCCAGTGAGTAACAGGCAACAGACCACAGGAAAACCATAAAAAAAAGCGACAGCAGACGACAGCCATCGTTGTCTTATGATTGGCTGGACATGTTAATTCTAAACCACAGACTAACGTAAGTTCTGGGCAAAATGGCGTCAGTCACGATCTTTCAGTCGCTTAGTCCGATGTTCTTTCTATCTTCTTATTTAAGAAAACCTTCTTAGACGTTTGTGAATTCGGCGCATGATTTTTATTCCAGCCAGCGACCGTCTTATGGTGTTCCACGTCTGCTGCGCTCAAGTCAAGTCAAGATGACGGCGTTCAAAAGGCTTCTACAGTGGCCTGGTATCGCGATGTGAGCGATGTTAACGTGGATGACGCTGAACTTGGTCACTAAAACGGGCCGTGTCAGCAGTATCAGCACTTGCGTCACTCAAACTACGTTGTCTTTTGTGCTTTTCCGGCGGAACACAGTTCGATCACTTAATTGAGTGCGCTAGGAGAAAGCTACGACATTTTTGTGTAGTTGACGGTGTACGGCCATTACGTATGGGTTGTACTGAAGGGTTAAACGAACTTCACATCAAGGCCGGGGTGCTTGACAACTCAAGAGAGAGAGACAGAAGAAAGGGGAAATGCAGGGAGGTTAACCAGATGGGAAGTGACAACTGAAAAATTGCTTCATTTGTATGGAACTGTCATATTTAGGTTCATCCACAGCGCACGTATCCGTAACTCCTCAGACTCGCTTTGACTCTGCCTCAGTGATAGTTCCGGCTTCACGTGTTTTAATTCTACAAAAGGAAATATGTAAACATACTTATCCAAAAGGGTTTCAGGCAAGGAGACAGAATTTCTACACTGCATGCTTAAAAGGCGTTTTCAAGTTAATAGACTGGGAAGGGTGAGGAGTGAGCGTCAACGGTGAATATCCAACGACCTTTAGCTTGAAGATGACATTGTCCTGCTCAGCAGCGCTGGAGGCACATTGAAAGAAATCATTGAAGACTGTGGGGAAAGGACACAATATTTTTTATATAATTTTTTTCGGGTACGCCGCGACTTGTGGACTCAGTAGAAGTGCATACCGAAGTGAAGAAGGCGAGCTGAGGGCAGGTGGCACGGGAGCTGGAAGAAAAAAATGTCACAGTTTCGCCCTAAGGGCAAAGCAATGAATGCGATAGCAACACAGCAATTTCATACGAAGTAAGGTGAGCGGCTTTGGTAGCAATATGAATTGTAGTAAATATGAGCTGATTAAGTAAGCAGGTGAGCTGTGGCGTAAGTAGACCGACATGAAGAGAGACTCGATGACCACGAGAAGGCGCGTGTGAAACGGTGGTGTTGATGAGAAGCGCTTCCCGTGGGCAGCGCATGCGAAGGGACACACCTGTAGCGCTGCACTGCCGATCCGGGCAGCATTAAATGTGTAGCGTGCGTTGGAAAATGTGGCCCGACTATTACTAACTGAATGAACAAGCGTGGTGTGAGCGCGCACAAACAGACATGAATAGATCACACTGAATGACTGCAGACAACGACTGTCAAAACACTGGCAGCAAGCGCATAGGCTGCAGCGGGCGAAGGTACGTGCGGTCTATCGCTTCAACAGAAACTGAGCGGCGAATGCACAGTGCATAAAGGTCAGAGCCGTGTGGAGAGGAGAGACGGTGCGGGCGAGTGACGAGCGCGGTTGTTAGCAGAGTAGAAGTGCCCCCCCCCCCCGCTCCCTCCGGCGCTGGCTTCCCGCTTACTTGCTTGCGCGTGGGAGAGATAAGAGACGGTGCGGGCGAGCGACGAGCGCGGTTGTTGGCAGAGTAGAAGTGCCCCCCCTCCCCCCCGCTCCCTCCGGCGCTGGCTTCCCGCTTCTTTGGTTGCGCGTGGGAGATTGAGTGCGTTCGCTCTCCGTGATAGCGCGCGTCCCCGCACGCTTCCGCTCGGGCATACGGCGCGCGGCGAAGATTTTATCTATACGGAACCTCACGGCAACGGCGACGACGACGGCGACGGCACGCCGACGGCAGAAATCCGGTTGAAGTGTCCATATAATTGCTATCGCAATAAAAGAAAAAACGAAGGAAAAGAAGCGCTACGTGGCGAACGTGCGGAGGAGCTCGAGCGGCGAAGCCACGGTGGCAGCAGATCGGGTGCGACGCTCGGGAAGAAAAGCTCGGGCCGTGGTTCCTGCTGCGGCCGAGTGACCAAGGCGTGCCTACCCAGGCCAGATGCGGAGGCCTGTTCCGGGACCAAGGACGAGGCCTGCTGAGCGGCTCCTGCCCGGGCGCAGTTGCTGAGGGCTGTTCTTGGTCGAGGCCTACGCAGGTGCTGTCCGCGTGGGCCGACCCTGGGTCGCGGTCCTCGTGAGTTGTGGCCGGACATCGCGGTGTTGTCCTCAACATAGCCAGGCGCCGCACACGGTAGCGAAGCCGTGTGCCGGAGACGGTTCCAGCAGCAGCAACCGTGCCACCTCTGCCTCGGCTCGACTCGGCGACCGTACCGCGGCAACGACAAGCGAGTCGATTGTCACGACCTAAACCGTGAGATGGTTTTTCGGAACTCTTGACGCGCCGAACGGTGGTGTAGGACTGAGCGTCGCGTACATCAGTGTGCGCGACTGTAGGAATAAGGTTACCGCGAAACCGCGAAACTGTAGGAATAGGGTTAAAGATGACAAAGGTAATCTTGAATAGTCTGTCAAGCAAACAAGAAATAATGCTCAGCAGTCTGCCTCTAGAATCTGCGTAAGAGTACGTTTATCTAGGTCAATTACTTACAGGGTGCCCGATCATAAAAATTCCTGGGTCAGAGTACATACGGCAGGTATTACTAAATCATGACAGGGAGCTTACCACTGTTGGTGAATATAAAAGTTTACAATCATTGCATTCTACCTGTGCTAACATATGGGGTATAGAAACTTGGAGCTTAACAAACTTGAGAACACGTTAAGGACCGCACAACGAGCCATGGAAGGAATAATGTTAGGCGAAACGTTAATAGATGGGCCGAGAGCTGGGTGGATCAGAGAGCAAAGGGGGTAGCTGATATTCTAGTTGACATTAAGAGGAAAAAGTGGAGCTCGGCAGGCCACCATATTGGTAAGGCCGATAATCGGTGATGCAATATGGTTACAAGTGGCTGCTAAGGAAAAGGAAGTGCTGTCGAGGACAGCAGAAAATTAGGTGGGTTGACGAAATTACGAAATTTGCACATACAATTTGGAATCAGCTAGCGTAGGTCAGGCTAGCGTAGGTGATTACTAAGAGAGTGGAGAGCTGAGAGAGCTTTGCCCTGCAGTGGACATATAAATAGGCTAATGACGTTTACAACATGCAAAATTCGTTTGAAATTTTGACGCACTGTTGCTCTTGAGCCGCAGTTTGCGTCGTACTGCGAGGTCGCATTCGTATGTTTACAGACCGGCGTATGTCACCTCTTGGATACCGCTACCCCCGCCTGGGCCTGGTACTATATGTGCAGTGACAACTCTCAACAAAGTGTGACACTGTAGCAAGGACTTGAACCAAATTTATCCGCAAGCAGCCTGGTGACGTGTGGTATCTAGTATCGCCAGTCTGCCAACGCCAGATCACAGAGCTAACGCTTGAAGTCTCTAGCAAAGCACGAGAACCGACCGACGTTGGTCGATGACGAATAACCGTCAGAAACTTGCTCCTTGGAGCCTGTCATTAAACATAAAGCAATGCTGTTACAAATCGAAACGAAATGCCAAACAGGTACGACGTAAGAATCATCATGATCTACGTTTGAAGGCCGCTATGGTTGAGGAATAAAACACAAGCGCGAAAAACGAGACTAACCATTTATTTCACACTCGTGAATAAATGAGCCCTGGCGCGATCAGATCGTATCAAGGGTGTCCATATTACTGTTTTTGTAATGCGCGTATATTATTCCGGTCTCGCAACACACGCAGTACTGATTCGTGATTTAGAACTAAGGGCTCACACGCACAATGGCACTCACACAACTTCCACGAACAACAGGCGGCCCAAACAGACGTTCGCAAGCTTCTCTTTTAAATTTGCGCACACTTACCTCGTGGGATGATGAGCAGCAAACGAAGAGCTTTGTCACAGCTCCTGAAGGAGCTCGGAGCCGCACCACCGCACAAAACGCACTAACAACGAAAGTGTAACATCAACATTCACGCTATGGTACCGCACAACTTGCACTCGCTAAGCAACAGGCGCATGGCTGTTTACCATTATTTCTAACGGGTGCCTTTTCGACTAAAGTTTTCACAAGCTTCACCGTCATAGAGCAGCGTTCAACACGCTGGCTTATTAGGCTGGTAACAATGAAATGACATGGAGAGACGACCGTGGCGTTAATACTCCTAACGGACAAGGGAAATGCCACGGTTGTCTTGGACAAACGGGACTATGAAAACACGATGTGAAGTATGTTCTAGGATGAGGGAAGGTGATCCCACTTGAAAGCTACAAAGAGACTTTCAGAAACTGGCTGATGTGTTCCGTGTTGTTCCTCCAAAGATGAAGTCCCTTTACATTTGCCTTCTGTGCAACAATGGTTCCGCGCCCGCTCTGTATGGGTTACTCAAGATCCACAAAGCAGGCGTCCCGAGGCGCCCAATCGTCGACTTCACCCGCTGGCCTCTGCACAATCTGTAGAATTACCTTCACCGCGCCATCTCCTCTTTGGTCGGCAAAAGTGGATGGCACGTACAGAACTCGTACGACTTCATTGAAAAAGCTGGCGACATGTTTCTCGATGACGACGTCATCCTGGCATCCTTCGATGCGCAATCCCTTTTCACAAGCGTGCCAACAGACCTCGACGCCAAGGTTGGCACAGATGCGCTCGAGTCATACCCAACTCAACCGGAAAGAACACCGATCGACGTTCCAGACCTCAGCGGACTTCTGCAGTTCTATCTGGGCAATACCTATTTCACGTTTCAGAACAACATTCTTAAGCAGGTCCAACGGCAATGGGAGCTTCGATTTCAGTCACCGCAGCGAACTTCACAATGGAGTCACTAAGAGCCTCGCACTCTCTCCAGCTTCACACCACATCCAATGATCTTCCTGCGGTACGTGGATGATTGCTTCCCCGTGATTAAGAAAACGCCTTTAAGCGCATTTCTTTTGCCTCGGAATAGCATAGAACAGGTCATACAGTTCAAGATCGAGGAAGAAGCCGACGGCATTCTGCCTTTCCGAGACCCCCTAGTAAAACGCGACGCTAATAGAATTCGTTCAGCGTATTCAGAAAGGACACTAACACCGGCATGTACCTCAACATTGGATCTATGCACTCCACCTGTCACAAGAAGTCGGTGGTTGGCTCACTTGTAGGCCGTGCACAAAAACTCTGCTCCACCCCGGAGGACCGAGCAGCTGATCTGGCTACCACACGCCGTGACGTGTCGTCTTCGGGCTACCCCAGTTCGTTTATTCAAACTATCGAAAATCACTTAGCTCATCGAGTGCCACAACAGCCCCACATAGAAGAGAAAAAAATTACACTATCTTCCCGAGGGGAACCATGGGCTGATGCGGAGCATCGCGGTCGTTATAACGGCGTTAATTACGTTGTTATTACGGTGTTAATAACGTTGTTAACTTGGTGTTATTGCGTTTTTATTACGTGTTAACTTGCGTTGGTCACCATCACATCGCGTGAACGACGTTATAACGACCGCGATGCTCCGCTTCAGCCCATGGTTCCCCTCGGGAAGATGTGTAATTTTATTTGAAGAAGAGTAATGAAATTGCGTAGACGAAGGTGAAATGGTTAACGAATGTCTTTATGGAGCAGCGTCTATTTGAGGTGTGCACTTGCTTTGAGTATGATGGCTTTGTGGCCGGTGAAATGAACTGTGAATGGATCTCGTAGCAGTGGTTGTATCTTGAAATTGCTGAAGACGTGATCGATGCATGTTCCGTGAATGGTAGTTGGCTGTTGTTTGCGGTCGTCGTGTGATGCGTGTATCGGGAGCAGCCTCTCGTTGTTGACGTTTACACGCGGCTTCCCGTTCTCGAACTTCGGGTTCCGCCGCTCGCTTCGTACGTTTACGTTGAACTTCACGGTCCCGAACCTCAGGTTCTGCTGCTCGACGTTCTCGAACCGACACTGCTTCACGTTGCCGAAGGTCGGGTTCCGCCGCTCAACGTTGACGTTTCGAAGCGGCTTCGCGTTCTCGAAGTGTGGAATCCGCTGCTCGACGCTGACGTTTCGAAGCGGCTTCGCGTTGGCGAACTGAATCTGGATCCGCTGCGCGTCGCCGACGTTTACGTTCTGCGTCACGAGCTCTTCTCTGCGCAGCCTTGTCTTCAGAGGTGCTCGCGGTTCTGTTAATGAACTAGCTGCTGCTGTTTGAAGATGTGCCAGACAGTTCGTTGACAGATTCGTTGGCGTCCATTCAGCGCATCGGACGGCGCAGCGTGACTAAACCGAAGCAGCAACTGAGGCAGCGGCGCATGGAGGAGAGAGAGAGGCGTGCATGCGCGCGCTATCGCACAGGTGGCGGATGAAGACACGGAGGGAAAAGCGCGTTATCGAACAGATGGCGTGGAGAGGGGGAGAGAGGCGTTATCGCACAGCTGGCGTGGAGAGAATGAGGAGAGGTGCGGACGGACGCCGACGCCAACGACGCCGCGGGACAGGCCGCCGCTATAAGATGCTCCGCATCTAAAACAAAAGGATTCCGATACCATACGTCCCCGGCGTAAGTGGAATCCTTTCCCGAATCTTTCGGTCGTACGATGTCGATGTCGCACATGTCCCTACGCGCAAGCTCAGACACGCAATGGTGACGGTGGATGACAAGGATGCAAAGGAGAAGTTCCCGGTTGTCGCGTATAGGATTCCTTGCGCTTGTTGTGGACAGGTGTACCTCGGTGAAATGGCCGATTTCATAAAAAGATTAAAACAGCTTAACTATGAACTCAACAAGCACGTGGCAACAGAGTCGCGCTGGATGAACACGCAGTGTCCACGGGCTATGGCATCGACTGGAAAAGCGCGAAGATAATGGAAAAAAAGAACAGCCCAGGCAGCACAGAATGCCGGGCCAATATTTTTGCGGTGACGAACAACGGCTCTAGAATTTACCAGTGGTGCCAACTCTATAACAACATTGTGGGTGCTGTTCTATGAGGACTCCTACAATGGCCCGCTGTTACCATTCAAATTACATAAATGGCACTGCCAGACAACGCAGCCGGCAGTAAGGGCCATCCTATTCATTGCATTGACAACGTTAGTCTGAGAACGGCAAGTAGTATATATTGCCCAGTCATTTTCACGTGCTCTCCAATGTCTGGCAGCCGACGTTATATGCCCGACAATGTTGTCCACTCAATTAACCTGATCTCCAATGTCGGGCAGTCGACGTTATATGCCCGACAGTATCGCCCAGTAAGTATAATCTGCTCTCCAATGTCGGGCAGCCGACGTTATATGCCTGACAATGTTGTCCACTCAATATCCCCTCATCTCCAATGTCGAGCAGTCGACGTTATATGCCCGACAGTATCGCCCAGTGAGTATCACCTGCTCTCCAATGTCGGGCAGCCGACGTTATATGCGCGAAAATATTGTCCAGTCACAAATAACGCCGCGCCATTGCTTCGTACACTGGATATATCGGCACAAATGGGTTTTCAGCTTTTGACAACCATAAATGGAATTTATAGCTCGGGAGTTCCTACAGAAATACATGGCGATGGGCAAATCGCTTTCCTCAGCATCCAGATCCCCCAAAATTGATTACATTTGCTGCATTTAAAAACGAGTTTCCATTCTGTTACTTCAAAAGACGACCTTTTATTCAGTCCATCATTTTTTTAGAGAAATTGGTCTACTTTGCAAAACTGAAAAAAAACCTCGAGTATTATGTTTTCAGTTCTGTAAAACAGTGAAAAGTATCCATATCACAGTGATATCAGTGGCACCTGTTAAAATATTTAAATTGGGCTAAGTTAATGTATGGTACGACGTTCTAAAACATGCAGTAATATTGAGTAGGGCTCTTGCAAACACCTTGTAGACTTTGTACCTATTACACGAAAGTAGTAAACTCACATATTCTTTTTTGCTTTAGGTGTTCTAACGAAACAATTTCCAGAACAGAGATATCTGTTTCTGGTGCAGAGTTACGTATTTGTAAACATCGTGCTTCAATTTTTCTAAGCTTGAAGATTTTCGGCAATTTTTGTCAAAAGTGTGAACTCTCCTATATAAAAATTTCGCGTCCTTAAGTTGCTAGTATTTAACGTTCTCTTTCAAAAGCAGTAAATTTTATACAAATAAGCCCAGCATTTGCCCCGTCAAAGCATTTCCGCGTGTTACAGATGTAGTTTGCATGAATAGGGAAATCAGAGTTGATCTCGATAGCTGAAATTGAAGCCTGCTCTTAAGCAGGGCGTTTCTGAGTGGAGCTCGGCTGCCACTACATGGTTTAACTACAAAAGAGCCTGAGTAAATGCGTATACACTGTACAACTAAGCGTCAAGTTTTATGTTGTTGCTTGGTTCAAGCATTACCTAGATCAGTGTGAGGAGTGCGCAGTCAACACGCGCTATAGTGTCAACCGCTCTGGTCGACGGTTTTGCTCCCCAACAGCAGTCATGGCACAAACCAACGCATTCACTGCTGCCACCACCACGGCTCCGCCAGCTGGGCCTATTTGGTCCGTCACGGCACCACAACGCGACCCTCAGGTTTTTTCTGGCCTTCGCGGCGAAGACGTGAAAGACTGGCTCGACCATTACGACAGGGTGAGCGCTTGCAACCATTGGGACGAGGCACACAAGCTCCGCAATGTTGCGTTCTACCTGAGGGAGGTCGTCCAAACTTGGTTTTTCAACCATGAATGCCACTTCCCTGATTTGTCAGCATTTACTGCGCAGCTGCGTCGGATATTCGGCACATCCGCTGGGCGCTCCGAAGTAGCGAAACAGAAGCTCGCTACCCGCATACAGGGAGCCGATGAATCTTATACCTCTTACATTGAAGACGTTCTGGCTCTCTGCCGTCGCGCTCAGAGTGACATGTCCGAAGTGGTATCCGCAATATCCTTAAAGGCATCAACTCGGTTGCCTTTAACGCCCTTGTTATTCAGAACCCCACTTCCGTTAGTGACATCATCACGACTTGCCAACGACTTGCCACGATATGCTCCTTTCGTATTCCACGCGCCTCCTGCAACGCTCACCTTACCGACAACGACGAATTATGAGCGCTCATCCGCATCATTGTGCGAGAGGAGCTTCACGGCCATGCTGCGCGATGCTCCTCCCAATTTGTGCGACATCATTAAAGATGAACTGGCGTCCATGAGAAGTGTCACACATGCCCGGTCCCCTGCGCCTGTTTGTGCACCTTCTTCCGGCAAAATTGCTTCGGGCCTGCAGTACCAGTTCCATCTGCACCTGCTGCCGTTGTCTGCGACCACCTGGCCTCGATGGCAGCGAAGGTCCCCGTGCAACCAGACGACTCTACCTGGCGCCCTTCGCGCCCAGTATGTTTCTACAGTGGCATACGTGGTGATATCGCTCGTTTCTGCCGCCAGCGCTAGCACGATGAACGACGTGGCTATTCCGCCCATGAGAGAGACTATGTGCCCAAATCTGACGCCTACGTTCCGGGACCCTATATATCCTCGTCACGTCGCTCGCCCTCACCTTCGTTGTCCCAAGGCATGTCCCGGTCTTCTCGCTCACCCCGTCGTCGTTGCCCGCCACCGTTCCGCCGTACTTCATTGCCCTTGCGTCCTGCCTTCAATTCTTTCGACAACCATTCGGAAAACTGCGCGCTGCAGTTTTTAGAGGAGAAACTGCTCGTTCGCGAACTGTCCCGATTCCTCCTGCTCACTCGACAAATTTACTCGCTGTTTGTGTGGAAGATGTTTCCGTCGACGCTCGTATAGACACTCGCGCCGCCATCTCTGTTATTCATCGCGAACTATGCTTCTGTCTACGAAAAGTGCGAACTCCGTATGTTGGCCCGGTCCTATGTGGCGCCAATGACGGTCCGATTTATCCTACCGGACAGTGTTCCGCTCGTGTCCTCATCGACGGAATTCGCCATGATATACACCTTACCATGCTTTCGTCGTGCGTTCTTCCGATCATCTTAGGCTGGGATTTCTTGACAGCTGCATCTGCTGTCATTTCGTGCGGACGACCACTTATCCAATTACGGACACCGAGCTCTCTGACGCTGCCAATTCCTCGCCACCCCACCGGGCCGCAGCGGCAGATTTTGTCCTTCCACCCGACCAGGCCCGCATTCTTACCATTAGATCAAGCGAAAATATCGACGGAGACGCAGTGGTCTCCCCTTCTCAGCGCTGCATTTTTCGGGGAATCGCCATCCCCTCTTGTCTAGTGCGATTCTCACGCGGCTGCTCCAGTCCGACAGCCTACATCACGACACCAGAGCCACTTCTGCTGCAGGAAGGTTCCACTGTTGCCATTCTTATTCACGCAGCACCAGTATGAGTCGTCACTGGTTCACCTGTTTCGTCCTTCGCACAGTGTACGCCCACGGACGGCTCACCCAGTGCTCTCAAGGCGACTGTGAGTTCAGATCTCACCCCAACCCAGACTGATGCCTTGCTGACCATCTTAAGGAAACACCAAACTTGCTTTGAAGTTTGTTCGGATGGCTTGGGTCAAACAATCATGGCCGCTCATCGCATCGATACGGACGGATCCCGCGTCATTCATGCCACCCTTACCGTATATCGTCTGCTGAACGCAAGGTTATCGAAGACCAAGTCAACGACATGCTAGCGCGGAACGTTATAAGGCCTTCAGCAAGCCCTTGATCGTCTCCCGTTGTCCTGGTTAAAAAAGGACGGTTCGGTACACTTTTGCGTCAATTTTATGGCACCAAACAAAATTACCGGTAAGGATGTCTATCCTATGCCTCGTATTGACGATGCTTTGGTTACCCTACAAGGTGCCGAATACTTTTCGAGCCTCGACTTGCGTTCTGGATATTGCCGATCCCGATGCATGAGCCCGACAAAGTGAAGACGGCGTTTGTAACACCTGGTGGCCTTTTAGAATTCAATGTAATACCTTTTGGTCTGTGCAATGCGCCAGCCGCATTTGAACGAATGATCGATACCGTACTGCGCGGCCTCAAATGGAAAAACCTGCCTGTGTTACCTGGACGACATTGCCATCTTTTCGTCCAGCTTCTCCCAGCACCTAGAACATTTACACGACGTTCTCACGTGTCTAGCTAAGGCCGGTCTCCAGTTCAATACCAAGAAGTGTCGATTTGCGAGCCACAGCATCAAAGTATTAGGTTACGTGGCCAGCAAGCACGGCATTGAGCCAGGTCCCGAGAAGGTCGCTGCTGTACAGCATTTCCCAACACCAACCACACCTAAAGACCTTCGCAGCCTTTTCGGATTAGCGTCGTACTTCCGCCGCTTTGTCAGTGGCTTCTTGACTATCGCAGCTAGAGCACTGCACGAGCTCGGGTTTACCCGAAAGCCGGGTAGGACAGTTCTTTCACGGGCTCGGGCCGGGCTCGGGCACGGCATGTGCTTTTTGACCCGGGCCCGGGCGGGGCTCGGGTACTTTGACGCGGGCTCGGGCCGGGCTCGGACTTTCTGGTGGTGTGTACGTAACGTGCAGTGCGTTATCCTCGCGCGTCTCGACTCTGAAAAACCTGTTGCCCCGGCGCAGCTGGAAGCTAGCAGTGCTACTCCTGTGTACTTCCCTTTTCTTCTTCCGTCGTATTTTGCGCTCTTTGAACAGAATGTAAAAGTCCAGAGAGACCGAAGTCGCCTCAGACCAAAGGATGCCATTGCATTTTTTACCTAAATCAATGTAATTAATGCTTTCAGCACGGTATAAGCGCGTTCGCGACTTCCTGATTCTTCAAAGGCGAATTCGTAAAACGGTGACTGGCAAGATAAGATAATTCGTCACGCGGCTGAAATATGACACAGCGTTCATCCATGATTGCACGCATGTTCTCAACCAGCCGCCTAGCAGCAGCGCATTACGCTGCACCATGGAGGAACGAGAAGCTTTCGTTCTCCATTTACTCCAATCATGCGCTGCGCTCACGACCGGTCGTGGCGTCGCTTCGGCTAGTGTACTAGAATACGGTTGAGTGGGACGGGCGGCTAGGGCGGCGCATGCTTTGCAGTCAGGCTCCCGACGTGGCAAAATACTGTGGTGGCGCTGCGATAGAATTGTACTGGGCCGCATTATGGTCGCGCCGTTGGAAACGGCGATACTGCTCGGCACGGTCATTCGTACTTCTTCGCGCGCTGGTATTTGCGTTCAGACGGCTCAAATGGTGTTCATAATTGCATATGACATGTATTTATGCTTTAAAAATAAATTCCTTTTATTCTCTTCTTTATTTTATTTTTTTTAATAGCACTCGGTGATCTTTCTCGGTCTCGGGCCGGGCTCGGGCCTAAGCTAAGGGGGAGGCGGGCCGGGCCGGGCGGGTAACGTAAATTATTTCCGGGCCCGGGCCGGGCTCGGGTCTCGCCATAAAACTTTTGGTCGGGCTCGGGCAGGCAGCCCAACGCAATAACGAGCCCGGGCAAGGCCCGGGATGAAAAAAATCGGCCCGTGCAGTGCTCTAATCGCAGCTCCTCTTCATAAACTCCTGACCACGACCTCACCCTTTACCTGGACGGATGAATCTGAAGCCGCCTTTCAGAAGAGCAAGTCTGAAGAGCAAGTGGTGGCCTACGCGAGTCGTACTTTTTCTCCTGCTGAGCGACACTATTCTATCACTGAACAAGAATGCCTTGCTATCGTATGGTCCATACAAAAGCTTCGCCCTATTTATATGGCCACCAAATCACAATTATGACTGGCCATCATGGTCTGTGTTGGTTTTCCTCCCTGAAGAATTTGTCCGGACGCCTCGGCCATTGGGTGCTGCGTTTGCAGGAGTACGACTACACTCTCACATATAGGTCTGGCAGGCAACACCAAGATGCTGACGCTTCATCTCGCTGCCCGTTGTCGCCAAATGCTCATGTTTCACCTTCCACCCGTTCGGCACCGCGCAGCCAACCGACCACAACGATGACCCCGGTACGGTTTGTGACCTCGGTAGACATTCTGTCATCAGGAGACATCGCCTCCCTCCAACATGCAGATGCATACTGCCGTACAAATATCGACCGGATCACTGGCTTGTCCCCGACCTCCCAACAGCCGCTTAAGACCACAACTTGCACCGTTTCAACTTCATGATGGAGCATTATTTCGGCATGCTTGCCACCCTACCGGTCACCGATGGGTCCCAGTCGTCCCTCGCTCACTTCGACTGCAACTTTTACAGGCGTTTCACGACGACGCAACAGCTGGTCACTTAGGATTTCACAAAGCCTACGACCGCATTAAGACTCGCTGTTTTTGACCAGGCCTATCTACTAATGTTTCCAAGTACGTCAGTTCGTGTGCGTCATGCCAACATCGAAAACGTTCGACCTCTCTTCCCGCCGGCCCTTTAGAACCATTGCCGTGCCCGTCAGTTCCCTTCGAATTTGTGGGCATTGACTTACACGGACCCTTGCGCTTACACCCACGAGTCACCGCTGGATTGTCGCCGCCGTATCATCCCCAAACCAATGGTCTTACCGAGCGTTTCCATCCAACTCTGCCGACATGATTTCCATGTATGTTAAACCCTACCACACAAACTGGGACACTATACTTCCTTTCGTCACGTTTGCTTATAATACTGCCGTTCAACGCACAGCAAACTACAGCCACTTTTTCCTCGTGTACGGCCGTGCACCGTCTTTTGTTTTGGACACCACCTTTCTCTCTACGCCTTCTGTTCCATCCGCATCTCTACCAGAGGAGTTCACCGCCCGCATCGCCCACTGCCGCGAAATTGCGCGCGCTAACACTGCAACCATTCAGCACAAGAGGAAAGTCCGTTGTGATGCGACCCACCGTGTCATTCTGTTCCGTCCAAGCGACGAAGTTCTCCTGTTCGAGTGCCGGGGCTCTGTGAAAAATTTCTTCATAGGTGTCGCGGCACATATACTGTGCTTGAAAGAACATCTACCGTGAACTATCGCGTGGCTCCTCTTACCGAGATTACTGACCGCCGTTGCCGCAGCACTGAAATCGTTCACGTCTCTCTCCTGAAGCAGCATGTTCGGCGTTCTTACCGTTTCTGACTTGCTGCTTTGCCGACCGCTTTCGTGAGGGGGGGGGCTTAGTGTGAGCGCTAACTGTGCAGTTCATCATCGTCTTTGTCTGTATATACCCATCCTCATAATCATCATTTTGTCGGGTTGGTGCTCGTTGGCTGTCTCGCGCTGTGTTAAAATACCAGAGCTCTGTCTTTTTCTTTAATCAATGTATTTAAGGATAGCTTGGTGCCTATATGTGGCGCCGGCTACTCCTCTTCTCTTACATGATAGTTGTCCACAGAAAGTTGTCAAAAATCACACAACTGGACTAATAACCACTAGTGCGAACATTCACGTACTAAGTCTTAACTAAGACTTAGAGATTGACTCCAACCAAATAAGGAAATTTACTAGCCCGACGTTTCGGAACCAATTCGGCTCCTTCTTCAGGGAGTATTCTTCGGAGGTGTCGGTGTGCCGCTTTTAAAAGGTCCATCGTAAGAAAGGAGAGGAAGATTGCCCAAGATTGTCGCCGCCCTCGAGAGCGGCATCCAGCAGGTGGACCCTAAAGTGCGGGAACCGCTCAGAATAAAAGTAATAGGCATAATAAGGTGCAATAACAACCGCCGAAGAGAAAGAAACTTGTCGTCTGACGAAATAAGAGCGCTGCGATTACTGAAAGAAGATAAGGACATTGTAATTCTACCAGCGGACAAGGGCAACTCAACCGTTGTGTTGAACATGAAGGGCTACGAGGAAAAGGCGTTCACTCTCCTTAACAGCCAAGACTACGAAAAATAAAAAAAGGACCTCACCACAAGGACCCAATCAGTACTGAATAAGACGCTGGTCGAAATTTTCCGAAACCACCCAAATTCTCAAAATCTTTATCTAAAATGAATGTGCAGGAACGGGTCCGGACCAGCCTTTTACGGTTTGCCAAAACTACATAAACCCGGAATCCCCTTACGACCAATCGTAGACTTTTCGTGCTCCCCACTTCGATCACTATCCACATACTTGCACCAGATTATATCACCCTTCACCGGAAGGACAGCATCCCACGTGCGCAACCCCGAAAATTTCATCAAGCTCATATCAAATGTACGCCTCGAAGATGATGAATGCCTGGTCTCTTTTGATGTGATCTCTTTGTTTACCAGAGTACCCATTCAGTTAGCTATATCCGCAACAAGGGATGCCCTGGAACGCGACGACACATTCGACGAGACAACCCCCTTCAGTGTAGACGAGATCTGCCGCCTTCTCGAGCTATGCCTATCAAATACCTACTTCACCTTCCGAGGCAGCTACTACAAGCAGGTGAAAGGAACCCCCATGGGCGCCTCAATTTCCGTCACCATGGCTAACCTAACTATGGAAAATATCGAAGACAGAGCTCTGAGTACTTTTTCCCCGAAGCCAAAAGTTTTCCTCAGGTACATGGATGATTGCTTCTGTATCGTGAAGGAGTCGCAAGTCGAAAACCTGCAGAGCCATTTAAATTCCATAGACCCGGATATACAGTTAGCGTCGGAGCGCGAACAAAACGGATCGTTACCATTCCTAGATGTAAAAGTTACACGAACCAACGGCAATCTAAAATTCTCAGTCTACCGAAAACCAGCCCCCACAGGCCGCTACCTACACTTCGCATCCAACCATCCGGCAAACCACAAGGCATCGGTCGTAAATTCTTTATTGAAAAGAGTTGAAACTCATTGCACATTGGAATCAGATCAAAATAAACAAAGGAGAACGGTTCTCAACGAACTCAAAAGGAACCGCTATACAACGGAATTCATTCGAAAAACAACCCGACAACAAAAAAGAAAAAACAAACTACGAGACCTCCAACAGTTGACTCCCCCTCGACCACAGAAACGAGTGTCCATCCCATACGTCAAAGGTACCAGCGAAGCTCGCAGCCGAATCTTGAAAAAAGAAGGCCTCAAAGTCGCGCATAAACCGATGAACACTTTGAATATCCTCATTCCTAAACCAAAAGACCGTCCACCAAAAGAAAAAGCTCAAGGCGTCGTCTATAACCCCCCCCCCCCCCCCCCCACCACCTCTTTTGTCTGTCTAGAACAGCGGCCCTGTCAAGTGCCTCCGCACCTTACGCTCTCTCCCCCTTCCTCTCCTTTCTTACGATGGACCTTTTAAAAGCGGCACACCGCCACCTCCGAAGAATACCCCCTGAAGAAGGAGCCGAATTGGTTCCGAAACGTCGGGCTAGTAAATTTCCTTATTTGGTTGGTGTCAATCTCTAAGTTTTAATCAATTTTCCAAACCACACAGGCACTTCTGTCGAAATGTTTAGCTTTAAGTCTTAACTGAAATATAAATAAATGTTCGCGCAACAGAAGAGTTCACATAACATAAATACTCACAAAACGGAAGTGTCCACAAGCAACACGTGAGTTCACAAAGCATAAATGTTCACAAAACCAAGATGTTCACACAGAAGATGTTGGGCGCTTGCAAATTAGGTCCCTCTTGAATGCCGCGCTCTAAATACAACAGTCTTTTGCGCAGAGACAAATGCTACATGAACACGAAGACAAAATAAACATGTAATCAAGAGTGCCTGTTAATAATAACAATGCTAGCAATAACTGATATCTGACTTAGTAATTTTGTGATATTTTTGAGTCCTCCAAAAATTGTACTCAGGCGCGCGCAGCGGTGTTTTGTAGTTTTTCGGTCGGCTATGGACCCAATATTTTTCCTATGGATAGTGGTCGTCTATCCAAGCTATGTAGTTTTTCTGAAAGCTTCTTACGGGGAGCATCATGTTTTTTACAGCGTAGAAGAAGGTGTTCTATGTCTTCTTCAGCCTCTCCACATGAGCATGTAGCACTATTAGTTTTTCTTATCCTATACAGGAAGCTTTTAGTATAGGCAGTGCCTAGCCGAAGCCTATGTACTGTTGTTTCAACCGATCGGTTAATTTTAAACGGAATATTGAACTCTATTCCAGGATCAATATTATATAATTGAGAGTTCTGCGCATCATTTATGAACCAAGTTTCTTTGGACAATTTACCGCATAGTTTGTTCACTAAACCACTGGTGATAATTCATTCTTTTGATGAGCTGCATGTGCAATGTGGTCAGCCGTTACATTTGCTATGATTTCACAGTGACTTGGAATCCACTGGAAAATTATGTCGTGTTGTAGATCTTTCGCTATGGCGTATGTCTTCTGTATTTCGTATGTCAAGGTGCTGTTTGTTTTTCTTAAGCTGATTTCATTTAGGCTCAGCAATGAGGCTTGCGAATCACTCAGAACTACCCAGCGAAGAGTTCCTGAATGCTCACATATGTAACGTAAAGCAGAAAGTATTGCGTAAAGTTGTGCCGTTGTGGACGTTGTAAAGTGGCAAAGCTTATAAGCTCTTTTCTCTTGGTATGCAGGTGTATAAAACGCTGATGTAGAGCTTTGTTTCCAGCATGATCCATTGGTATATACGTGAATTTGATCTACGTAGTTAGTGTAAAGATGTGATAAAGTTGATTGCTTTATCGCAACTACGGGCATATCACATTTACGACCTACTCCAGGAATTGAAGTGACTATTTCTAGAATTGCAAGTCGCCATGGTGTATGAGCTGCGCATGCAGGCCAGTATTCGTAAGCAGGTAGTAAGTTTTTGCACCGCCGTATTTCATCATGTATGCGTGCAGTGGTTCTACCTTGAAGGTCTTGGCATAGTGGATAATTAGCATGGTGTGTTGCCAAACGAAAAAAGTGACGACAAGTTTCCGTAAATCTTAGTGCATGAAAAGTTGGCTGGCGGGACTCAGCAATTACCAAAGCACTGGCAGGTGCACGGGGAACGCCAATTAATATGCGAAGGCTGCTGGCCATTATTCTTTGAATTGTTTCCTCTAGATTACGCAATATTCCATGTAGTACAGGGGCAGAGTATGCTATTCTTTGTCTAATGATCGCCGAGTGAATGCCTAATAAAGAAGAGGTAGAACTACCCCATCTCACTCCAACAAATCGACGAAGAATGTTGATTTGATTTGACTGGGAGTTGACTTTCTCCTCTAATGTTTTTATTTGAGGAGCCCATGACAGTCGTCTGTCTATAATAATACTCAAGAACTTGTGTTGTCGCACAAGTTGCAAACGTTGAGAGCCCAGCACGAGCTGGAATCTCTTGAGGCATTTCCTTGCAAAAGGAAGTACAGCAGTTTTCTCAAGGGAAATAATCATACGTCTACTTTTCAAAAAATGGTTAATCACTGTTAAGCCAGCTTGCAACTTTTGCTGAACGGCTTGAGTACTCGTGTCAGATGCCCATATGCACAAGGCGTCTGCATATAGTGAATAATTCAAGGTAGCAGGCAAGATATGGGGTAATTCAGCCATGACACAGTTAAATAAAAATGGACTGAGTACACTACCTTGCGGAACGACTTGATTCATGTTTTGCTATGTGCGTTTGCCATCAGCACTTTCAATATAGATTTTCCTGTCTCTTAAGAATTCCGCAATCCATCTCAGTGTTCGGCCAACTATGCCCAACTGAATTAACCCATGCAGTACGTCAGTGTGGCTGGCTGTGTCAAATGCACGCTTTATGTCTAGAAACACTGCAATGGTGATTCTTCCACAGCTCCTCTCATGATCTACGTATGTAACAAGATCTAAAATAGCATCCATCGTACACCGGCGCCCGCGGAAGCCTGCCATATTTTCGGGCAGTGCGTTGGTGCATTCTGTCCACCACTGAAGCCTAGCATCAATCATGTTTTCCATAAGTTTACAAACGCAGCTTGTTAGGCTTACAGGGCGGAAAGAATCTAACGATAAAGGAGTTTTACCCGGTTTTAGTATCAGAACCACTCGCGCAATTTTCCAAGAAGGAGAAAGACATTCCGATATCCACGCATCATTCAGCAATTTTAATAAAGTGTTTGTGGCTACAGGACCCGGGTTTTTCAGGGCAGCATATGTGACCCCGTCAGGTCCAGCTGCTGTCCTCTGGCGGCACGATACAAGTGCGTTCTTTAATTATTTTATTGAAAACGGTTGATCTAGGTCATGATGATCGCTTCTGATAGAAAAATTGATGCTTTGACTTCTTCGACAGAATTACTGTATTCAGATGTGTTTGCTGCTGCACTTGGGCGTGTAATAAGCTGACAAAACTCGTTTGCAACAGTTGTTTCCGATACTTTATGGACTAAAGCTAGAACTCTGAATGGCTGTTGGTGCGTTACTGGTCCACTTAAAGAGCTCAGAACATTCCATAATTTTGATTCAAGTGTAAAGGGAGTGAGTGAAGTGCAGAATTCCTGCCAGCGCTTTGTACCTAGTCGCTCCAGCTGCCGAGACCCATACGATCATACACCTTTCGGCATTCTCGGTAATCTTCAAGAAGGCCCGTGCGTCGATATTTTCGCTCAGCTCTGCGGCGTATAGCTCTGAGCCTCTCGTATTCAGAGTCTACACCAGCGTAACCATCAGGAATCTTAACAAATTTTGAACAAAGGTTTAATTTTTCTTCTATAAGTAATAATAGACTGTCTGTTATCACTGACAGAATCCGCTTCAGTTGTAACGTGATATCGAAATGCCTGCCAATTTGTTATTTTTGCAGAGCGCCGATAAGTCAAAAATCGTAGTCTAGGATGCTGCATGTATTAGGATAGGAAAGTGATCACTACCCCTTGTTTCAATGTCTGTTCTCCATATTGCTCCACATGCTATATCGTTTGAGCAGAGCATGAGGTCGAGGCAGCTGGAGTAATTAAAATCCCGTAGGAAGGTCACTGAGCCGTCATTCAACAAACACAGACCACTCTTCTGAATTGCCTTTTCTAGCTCATTTCCACGACGGTCGCAGTAGGCGCTTCCGCATATGACATGGAGTGCATTGAAATCTCTGCAAAATATTATATTTTTTGTGTATTTCTGAAAGAGGCCCATCAATGTGGAAAGTGAAATATTTGTAGAAGGCTGTAGGTAAACGCTGAGAATAGTGATATTTACTTGGCCAAACCGAACTTCGCATGCTACGTATTCTGGGATGTCTGACGCTGTAGCACTTAATAGCGCTGACGGCAGGTCTCTTCAAACATAGATCATCGCTCTGCTCAATTCTGAAGGTCGAGAGGATGTATAAGCAACGTAGTTAGCTAGCCGAAAAGCGTTGTCTACACCGGCCTCTGTAATACATAACACTGGAAAGGAGAACTGAGCTACCAGTTTTCTAAAATCCACACACTTAGAGCGAAGACTATTCGAATTCCACTGGAATATGGCGACATTTTGATAACAATTATTCATGCCACGTCTGCACAGTGGCTGACGTAGCGTTTTGTAATATCACTTCTTCCATCGACAATACGGCCTTGATCTCCGGTAGGTTATTAGCGTGTGGAAGCGCGACAAGTATGGCTTTTAAAGCAGAAAACAACATTGGAATGACAAGTTCAGCAATAGACGCTGAAGGGGTCCCCTGTTTTGTTACACTTACTGGTTGCGGTGTGCTCGTATTCTGTTGTATTCTGTCGTCTTCTGACGAGATCCTTCCTGAGGTTCTTGTCGAGCTTGATGTTGGCTTGGTGATGTCCCAAAACTTTGTCCGCTGTTTTGTGGTCCCCTTGCGACTTTCGCGTATGTCATAGAGGTGTCCTGATGCTTAGGCACTTGCGGCCGCGGTGGTTGCGCTGGCTTCATCGTATTCTTGTTTGGTTCCGGTGCACCACGCTGTTGGGTGCGACCATAGATAATGCCATGTTGATGTTGAAGAGATGCTGCTTTATTCTGCGGGCATCCAGAAACTGATGCAGTGTGGGGTCCGTTGCAATTCGCACACTTAGGCTGTCTTATAGACTTGCAGTCTTTGTGATCGTGGTCTTCTGCAGATATTTTGCAGCGCCTTGTTCCTCGGCAGTTTTTCGCTAAGTGACCAAATCTCTGGCAGTTATAGCAGCGCCTGGCTGGCCCCAGATATTCCTCGACTGGATGACTAGTAAAGCCAAGATACACTCGCTCTGGAATTGGTCGGTCATTGCGGAATTGCAAAATCACACTTCTCACTAGGCGCGATTCCACAGTGCCATCTTCTTGGCGTATATAACGGGTCTGGCGTCTAGCTGACGTCACTACTGCCTCTCTTAAATATTCTATTAATTGCTCTTCTGTGTACTCCGGAATAAACGGCTTCACTAGTAAGCCAGCTACTTGCACACATGACAACAAACTCTTCGCTGAGGCGAGAGAACTCACAGTCACTGAGAAACTTCCGTCTTGATTCAGTCGGAAAGAACTTACTTTCTCCTTTGCTAGCGTAACGATTTCTGAGGCGACAACATTTGGGTTTACTTTCCAGAACGTTTTCGTTTCTTCAATTGGTTGAAATACCAAAGGTATACCCTCGAACCTTCTGTTCTTATATGTCACAGGAGTGAACGGATCTGCCTCCTCATCACATTCAATCTCAATATCTTCTTCCTACTCGTCGCGAAGGGAGTACGTCGATGTTTTCCCATTCATGTACTCGCTCTGATCTTTGACTTTTTCGCACTGCTTGCTTCGTCCGACATGCTCTCAGCTTTCCTCGTCGCATCCAAGACGAGTGTCGGTGGTCGAATGTAGGAGAGGCTCCAGGCTGGCTCGTCGGTTCCGGAACCATGCTGCGGCAATGGCGGCCCTTGCCACGCTTGCACATCTCCGTTGCTGCCCTCCGCCACGGTGGCAGTCGAACATCAGCGCTTGGTGTCGTCGCGCCGCTCACCGGTATTAGTGATCGCAGCCGATGATGTCCTCGAAGCCGTAAGAAGTTTACATGGGTGGCTAATACAGATTTGCAGGAGCACAGAAGGCAAAGCGTTGTTCTCCTATCACTTCGTCTTCTTCGCCCAGAGCTTTGCCTTCGTCTCGGGCGTCGTCTTACAAAATATATGACACGTACGCGTATCTACAGGCACCGTATGACGTTCATGTTTCGATGACCGTCGACACCCTGTGTGATAATATCGTTTTAACTCGCACGTCACTTTCGTTTTCGGACACAAGTTCGCACAGTGGACGGTTACATTCTTTCCATTCATTACATCCTGCTAGGGCTCCTTTTCACCCTGTCACAGTATACGCGGAAGATTGTCTGGGACACGTCGAGCGTCGCTCATCGAATGCTGAGCAGAAGTAATTTATTTTGTGACCTTCGCGGCAACTTCGATTTCGTACGCAAACTGCTAGTAATATATGTCCGCACAATAAGGTATCGTTGCATCTTCGTGCCAAATCAGTTATCGGCGTTTTCAAGAGCAATCGAGCAGCCATTCATTGCTGTAACCGAAAACCGCAATGGTAAACGGCTATCAATCGATATGCCAATTCTCTAGCACGTGCTTTATTTTTAAGCACTGTCTCAGCATGCCATTGACCAGAACAACGCGTATAAGTGATCTGCGTGTGCAAGTTATCATTTGATAAAGTTTTGTCTCCAGACTAAGCCGCTTGAGGAACTTGATACTTCCTTACATTCAGAACTACATTTTTTCATGTGTTCCCATCCCCTCAATACAAGAAACAATACCTGCACACAATTTGTTGTGGTCCTTCCCAGTTGCATCCGTTATAGCACAGGCAACTCATGCTACGGATACATTGATTTATAGCGCTAAAGAAACATGCCGCATTGGATGAGCGTGGCATACTCTTGTGTGTACGTATTCCGGTTGTACGCGTTCTTTTTCAATTGAAATAACGGCCACATAGAACGCTGAAATATATCTGCTAGATTATTTACGCGGGTACCGAGAAAATGTCATCATTTGTTAAAAAGCCGTCTCGCTGTGAGGAACATCGGAAAAACTGGATGAAAGTCTGCGTGATCGACCGCGTGATCTTGCTTGAAAAAGGCAGAAGTGGTTCTACGGGAGATAATTGCTGCCACATGCGCGTGGCCGACACACGAGGTAAAGATGTCCGCGTGGTGCGGGAAACAGGCAGAGAGTGGGTGCGAGGACAGAAGGCGGCGCGCTTTGATCCGCAGTGTCAATTGCAGACGGGAGCACCAAAAACGCCTTGCCAAAGAAAAAAGCAAAATGAAAAGCAAGACCAGGCGCCACATTCTGCAAAGAACACGATGGGCGCCCGATGCGCTTTCCTTTCTGCCACTTTTCACTTTCCGCTTCTCTTCGAGGAGCATGTGAAGGGACCTCGGCTGCGGAGGAGAGGGGATGACTCCTGCTTCTTCTTCCACCGCCTACAGTCATTTTGCATTTTCGATAGTTTTCAAGCTATAGTAGGATACAAATTTCAAAAACAGCAGTTGGTAACAAAGGCACATGGACCGCGCGGAGTTGTGTTACTCCGCCAGCCAATCACCGAAGCAAGCAAAACGGAAATGAATGAATGAATGAATGAATCCGTCGTCATGCGATTTTTTCAAAATGGCATCGTACTTGATACCACTGTACTTGTCGTGCTTGTACGTTCCACTATAACAGACGAGTCAAAACGTATAAAATTACGCGCTTATAATTTTATTTTTATGCCTACCGCCTTTAGGTAACAGAGAAAGTTTGAAGCACGAACTATTCGCAGCCTCGCGCAGTGGCTCGCGGTTATGATGGCGTGGGCGGCGCTTCACTGCAGATCGTATCCGACTATCAGCGCTGCTTTGAAACGAAGCGCTTACTTGCATTTCTCTCTTCGCCGGTGCTCAGTGCTACTGAAAACGCTGCGGCAAAATATTCACGACATTTTCCCCTGCGATAGACAAAATTATAGAATTAGAAAAGTGCCGCAAAATATGTACGCCTTACAGTCGCGCGCTGGCATCCACCAACTATATTGCTGGATCAGCTTGGAAGGAGTGGAACATGGCATTCACAGCGGTAAGCACACTTGTGTTGTGTTTTAATCTGTAGAAAGTCCCACATAAAAGATGTAATTTTTAAACACCAGTGTGTTACGGGGAAGGTAATTTAGCAACACAAATGCTCTGAAAGATATTTAGCTCGTCAAGCTCTTCTCCTTGTTCCATGAAATTATAAAGAGTGAGTAATGCCTGTCGCATTTCGTTTACAAGCGGGCTTGTTTAACAAAATTTGAAATAGCGCCATTATCAGTGCTTCTTTGCGTGTTTCGTTCTAATTTTTCTCAAGTCTTGGAGAGATCTTTTTCTCTCTCGCTAGTTCAGAAATAAACGTTCATTTCTCTCTCTATCTCTCAAAGTTGTGCGTGTTGTAACTATTGTAGACCATGTAATTGAAACTGGGTGCGTTCAGTCCAAGTTGTGGAGGCGAGAACACCGAATAAATCAATGTAACGCTATGGAAATTCTTAAATCCTCGGTGAGGAGGACATTAAAAGCTGTAAATCAGGTTTTTCAGTACGTTTTGGTAATGTGAACAAATAAAAGCGCTGACTTCAAAATATAATCACAGACGTTCTGCTCGCCAAGAACGTCGCCGTGCCTAACACGCTCGTTACTGTAACCGGCAATCGCGTCTCCATTCCCACTTTAAACTTCAGCGCCTCTCCTCAACTGATTCCGGCAGGCATGTCATTCGGCCGCAATCACTTCTGCCGAAAACTGCTACCGTCACCACACAATATAATCATGGTCTAGTGGATTTCTTTCACCTCTGGAATGTGGATTGTGCTCAATGTACGAGGGCAGTAAGATTTTCCAACCGCCATCAATTTGACTCGCAGTGTTCTCTGCATCGAAAACAGCCGCACTATATTGTGATATAATTGTGAACCGGTTGCAGGTGTACACTCAAGCATATGTGCATGGCTCCACAAGCTTGATTCAGAGGTGTCTCCAAGGATTCAAGCGGACCTGTGAAGCAGCCAGAAACTCACCACCTTGACTACTTTTTCTTAATTCGCATGCCATTCTTGTTCCTAAGCGTTTATCTTTGATATTTTGAGTGAGTGGCTTGTTGACATGTTTGAAACTACATTGATATACAGATATTTAGTATTTCCAGTGATGTTATGGGTGGCTGTTCAGTACTCACAGCAACAGCTGTTAGCACCGGTTTTAAACAATGAGGGAGCTCTCGGAAACTAGATCCTCCGTCTGGCGTGTTTGTGTTTACTGCTCGCGTAAATAGGACGATCAGCTATGCAGAAGTTGTAAGTAGCTGATCCTGCCATGTGTTGATGACCACGGCCCAACGGAATGCCATTAAACTCTTGACAGTGTGTTCTACGATTGATAATTTTTGTGGACAGAAAGTCGGCAATAAGTGGCGACTAAGTGAGAATTTGGAATTCCTCCACGCTGAAGCGGGAGCCATGGGTGCCGCCATGCTGGAAAACGCCATTTCTTAGCGTGCGTAAACATTACAAATCTGTGCTCGAGCCGCGCATCTACGCGTACCTATGTTCTGCACTGTCTACACATGCGTGAGGCGCGCGGGCACGAGCGATCGCGCTCCGGCACGCGTACGTGTAGTTTAGTCTTTAGAAGCCACTATCGCGAGTGCACAAAGCGTCGAACTTGATGCGATGGCTACGTTCTCACTCGCACCGATCCCCAGTAACTATTGAAATGAGCTTTCACTTTCTCTAAGCTCACCCGAAACATTAGTTATGAGCGCATAGCGCGTCCAATGTCTGAGATACAGCGCGAACTGCCGCAATAAGCTACCGCAAGAAACAAGTTCACAAATAGTGGGATAAATTGTAATGTACAGGAGCGTTGGGTTGAGCAGTGATTGACATCTATTGAACATGCGCAGCCTCGATATCTATTACGTTGCACTTACCTAAACAGAACACCGTGCATGTTTATTGGAGTCTTGAGCGACTGAAGCGTAGGTGCCATGTAATAAGATTTATCTCAGCCATGGAGGAAGAAAAATATAGGAGGGAGCATTACGTCACGCAGCCAGCCTTGGCAAGCGAACGCTTCGTGTCGCCAGCAGTGGTGGCCCAACACGTGACCTCTTGCGTCGAGATGACGGAGAATCCGAGATTTGCCGAGATGTTTGGTTACTGGTAGTTGTTATTCGGTGCGCGCTCGGCCGGCAGCTGCACATATGCAGGAAGCGACGAGATTTTTACGTTGTTTTTTTTCCTTGGTTTTGTTTTTGTTTATTTCAAGCGTTTCTAATGGTTTCGAATGCGTATCGAAAAAAAAAAAGAAACAGCCGGGAGTACTAAAACCTACCGCGCGCTCTGACGTTCCCTCCGTGCTGTGACGTTTTCATCACGTGTTGGGCCACCACAGTCGGCGACAATCGCGTTGCGGTATGCTCCCTCCTATGTCTTCCTTCATTCATGATCTCGGGCTTCGGATCGATTAATGTGGACATTCTTGAAATAAGAGAAGAACGTGGAAGGGGGAGTTAAACATAGGCAAACCACAACGCATATGTTCCCCGCCTCACCCCCCCCCCCCCCTTCAGTAAAAAAATCCTGTCGCCACTACTGCTGTTTCTTTCAATATTTTGTTTCATAGCATATCCTGGACGCTGTCTTTCACACAATAGTTATGTTAGTAAATACAAATTGCAGCTCAGGGACTCAAGTAGCCGGTGGTATAAGGAACACATGCTATGGAACAATTGTCCATACCTAATTAGCGCATCTGGCTGTCCTCGGTTGCGGGGGTGTCTCGACCCTTTAAACAATGAGACACAAAGTGACCTCATTCTGCGCGAAAACGTGCACCATCATCATTTTCATGTAGGTGTTAAAAATACTGCCTGAAACTTGACATAATCAGAGCTTGTATGCTTGTATTAAAAGTCCTGAGCAGTCAAGTGCTTAAGCATTCTTGGCCAGGTGCGCCGTGTTCGAGATGACCAGTCTTATTTATTAAGCATTACTATTCTGTCTTGCCGCACCTAGGCCTTAGTTATCATAATCACAATAATTAGGCTTACTTAAGTCCGTGCGTTATTAAAATAATAACTTATCTGTCAGTAATAAACAATGAAGCCTGTAGAGCGTTTGTCTGAACCAGGTAAACCGCCACATTTGGGTTACATAGGTGGTGCCTTTCACCCACGTGCATTCAGTTTTGGCTCCTTCATGTCTTAGTTGCTTGGCCAGCACTCTAAAGATACACTTCGTGTGGCTTCTGTCGTGGCTGTCTCCATGCATCCTGAAGGAGCTCTCGTTGAATGTTCTATTGTACTCTGGCGTGCGCAAAAATGCTTCCTTGTAAGCGTTCTTCAGGCATTCAGGTGCAGGTTTTCTACCGCCTTAGACTAACTGTTATTGAGAATAGTATTCTTGGTACTGTCAGAATAGATTTATTTCCGCCTATGTAGCTTTCTAGATATTCCACTAAAAATGTGAGCCAATCCTGAAGGTGGTGCAGCCTTAAAATGTTCTCCAGTACCGAAGCCAATAATATGTGAGCAGTTCGCGCTGGTCCCACAGGGTTATGCCCCACTCTTCAATGAACTTCTTTTACGCTCGGTATGTGGCCCTACACCAGCTTCATGGCAGCGCCGCTAGAAGGCGCAGCATGTCTAGCACGAGCAAGGTCCCTGTATCCCTGCCGCTACCACCCGGCTCATTTCGTATCGCATGCGGCGCGTTGAAGTGCTTGCTTGAAACGCGACTGTTCTGGGCGCATTTTCACAAGGCTGTTCGTACGTAAGATATCTACGTAAGATATGTAGTACCTTCAATTATCAGTATACAATCTGCGTCACTCAGGTGAGGCAAACGAAAGGTGGAACAAGTTAAACGCAATCATAAGCAGTCTTTACTACTGCTGATTGTTTCTCAGTAATCGAATGCTGTTCTGTTTACCTGACGCATTCACGAAAACAAAGAGCTTCATCAAGCTATGCACACACAACACGGTGGAAACATTTATGTGCTAAATAACCTCAACATGTTTTTTTTTATTCCAAAATGAATCCGCGTGCTTTTTTTCCCCTCAGTTATATGCCTTGGTTTCCGTGTGTGCGTGCGCTTTCTGCGTTTTGCTCTTTAATTGGCGACTCTTCCATTAATGCTCATATTATGAGAAGTCATGCTCATATTCATATTGCCAAACTGCGCCCTTTTGTTTGCCGCAGAGCATAAACCGGGACTTTTTTTTTATTCAGTCGTTGGCTGATGGTGAACACGCGAACGCACCCACCTACCCGCGTTCATCACCTTCCCGCGTTCCCGCGTGAGAACAGCGATCAGAACCTCCCTCGGTAATGACCTCCCTCGGTGGCAGTCAAATTTCTTTCTTCCGTTACGGTGGAGCCATATCGCTCGCCGTTTGAGGTTTCGTTTGCCACGAGGAACCGCAAAAAGCTTGCTCCCCCACCTGGCAATGCTATTCCAACATCCAACAGCACAGCAAGTCGGCATCGTGCTGCAGCTGAGCGCGTCTTCAAAAAAAGCTGTCGCAGTTTCACCTGAAAGGCGAAACATCATTTGCGGTAGCAAATTTGTAGAGAGCTATACGGAGTATTGATAGTAGCTTTATCAGGTGTATAACCTTGGACATGCAGCAGCACCGGCAACACGCAGAACTGTTGTCGACGCCGTCGGCGTTTTGCCCGCGTTCGCACAAAATGCGTACGGCGTTAGTGACTGTTGCCGGAGCCTCTGATATAAATAGGCACTTGATGCCGCAGCTAAACGTCGCCTCCCTTCCCCCTCCTACCCCCCCCCCCCCCCCAAGGCCTTTCGCGCGTCGGAAGAAGGCGCGTTTGTTCTACATATATGGTGATTCTAAAGGAGGAAAGAGACGCCTACTTCTGCAGCCCTTAAGGGAGCACGGCGCAGAACGCGCGTTTTTTCTTCGCCGTGCGTTCACTCCCCGTGAAAGCGCGCGTCCCTCGCGCCCTTTCACTCGCACATACAGCGTTCGGCGCGCGGCGACGATTTCATCTCCACTGACATCATACGGAACCTCACGGCAACGGCGACGGCGACGATGACGGCGACGCCGACGGCAGAAATCTGCTTTGGAGTGTCCATATAATTGCTATCGCAATAAAATGTAAAAAGCTGACGCTCACGCACAGCGCACGTGTGTCCTGGGGCGGTATTTTGTAAGAGTCTAGAGTCTACCTCGTGGACTGTCCATTTCGACGACCGTTGATTCACTGCCGCTTGACGTGCAGGAAGGAGACAGGCTGGCACCTTCTTCCACGTCAAGCAGCAGCGAATCAACGGTCGCCGAAATGGCGAAATGGACAGTCCACTAGGTAGACTCTTACAGAATACCGCCCCTGGTGTTTCTACGCTCACTAATGGCGCCGTTTTCCCGCGATAACGAAAGCCGCGCGGGTTATTCGTCACGAGTCAAGCCTCGTCCAATGGGAGAGCGGAAAACAGCGAAGAAGTCAGGAGAGGGGTACAACGCGGGGAGGAATTTCTCCCTTCCTGTTTGAACAATGGTTTGCGCTACCTTTAGAACATACAGGGACCTTAAGCATGAGAGGAGCTCGGCTGCATTGCAAGCCTCAAAAACAGCGTGTTTCGGCTGTTCGCATGCTTGGATAGTCATCGCAGTTGATTTCTGCCCCAATTTTTTGGTACCTGAACAGGGCACTTCGTCATATCATGGATGACTAAGGGTCCAATAGATGATTTAGAAAACGCAGGATCTGCTGAGTGCAGAAGCCGTATCTTCTCCTGAAAGTCATAAATGAACGAACAAGAGTGCTGCCCAAAAATAGCTCTGTCCCATCGGTCGACTGGGTTCGCTTAAATCTTCCGCTGAACGCACGCATCATCTTGATGGTCCAGTATGCCGAACTCCTCCGTTGTTAATGCTCTCCTCGGCTAATAATAATCTGCTTAACGCACGCATCATCTTGGTGGTGCAGTATCCAGAGCCTATACTATTTTTGGAATTATGCGTAAGCAACAGCCACAAATTCAGGTGGGTGGTAACTTTATTAAAATTCTGTTCAGGTAAGGTCTGGCAGGCCCGAGTTCTAGGATGTCCCCTCTCGAGGAGCGACCATTTCGACCCAGGCGACGAAGGCTTGCTGTCGTCTTTCATCTGACGTTCTCAGCAGCTCCTCCCACTTCTGTTGTGAGGGAGCTGCCAGAAGCGACTTGGGAGAGGGTAAACCCTCACAGCTCCAAAGAATGTGATTTTGGGTAGCCAATGTTTGGATTGTGCAGTTTTGACATATTGGGTTACATTGCCCGTTGGTAATTATGGCCAGCGGATGTGGGCTGGGGAAAGAATTAGTTTAGATTCGACGCAGGATCGAGGCTTGTGCTCGCGTGAGGCTTGCGTTTGGAGGCGGATAGATTCACCTGCTCTCCTTGTAGTAGTTTGTTATTTCGTGGTATGTGGTCGGTGCCTCATCCAAAGGATCCCAGTCCGAGGGGCACACCTCCCGAATGATTAGACCTCGGGCTACCCAGTGCGCCTCGTCATTCCCTTGGTTCCCCAAATGGGCAGGGACCCATACGAGCTCAATAGCCTTTTCGCTTGTGAAATCCCTCAACACTCGCGCCGCGCAGACGCCTATGCTGCCTCTCGAAAAGTTAGCAATTGCCTTTTTGGGGTCGCATATCACGGTTTGCACGGAGGGATTCGCCGATGGCCAAAGCAATGGCAGTCTCTTCCGCTTCTACGGTTTACGGCGTTCTTATAGTCGCGGCGTTGAGGATACGTCCCTCTCCGGTCACGACGCTCACTACGTAAGTTTGGTGATTTTGATTTCCTGCATCGACATACGCAGTGTGCTGGTTGTTTTGGTACCTTTGTTGAAAGGCCTTGGCTCTGGCAGACCACCTCTTGTCGTGTTTCCCAGGAAGCATGTTCTTGGGTAACGGTTTGATAACCAACTGCCGTTTGACCCACCGGGTAGTGTGGTTCGTCATGTTGAATTCATAACGGGATTCAGCCCAAGTTTACCCAGAATGACTCTGCCAGTTGCGGTGCTGGATAGTCGTTCACGTTGGGCCGTTTTATGGGCTTCTGTGAGTTCGTCTAGCGCGTTGTATACCCCTAGTTCAAGTAATCGCTCAGTGTTCGCATACCTAGGGAGCCCGATGGCTGCTGTATGAGCTGTACGGATGACACTGATGATCTTTTCCTTGTCGGAAAGGCGCAGCTGGTAGTACGGTAAGGAGTACATTATGCGACTGACTAGGAAAGCCTGCGTCAGACGACAGAGATCGGCCTCCTTCATACCGCGGTGTCGTGTGGCTGAGCAGGCCACAGCAGGCTGCTCAGCCACTGTGGCCTGCTCATCAGTCTGAGCAGGCCAGAGATTTGGCGGGCTGTCATCTAATCGTGAAATAGCCTCGGAATTGTGAGTAATATGCTGAATTAGCATGCCCAGGACTCTTATTGTCAATAGGGGCGGAACTGGGCCGTCTTCAATATTGTCTCGGATAGGGGAAGTGGCGTCCCTTTCGATGGCGGGTTTCGTAGATTTTTCCCGGATGACGAGAAGCACGGATTTTGTCGGGGAGCACGCAAGACCCTTTTGTCGCACAAAATTGTGTGCGGTGGCCCCACTAGCTTGTAGTGCGTCCATGATTTCACCATCCGAACCGCTGTTGGTCCAGATGGTGATATCATCAACGTATATGGAGTGCTTGATATGCGGGATCCTTTCCAGTAATGGGGGCAGGTTTCGCATGGTCACGTTGAAAAGGAAGGGGGAGAAGACTGCACCTTGTGGGGTGCCCCTTGTTCCTAATTGAAATTGTCCGCTTTTAATGTCCCAAGGTGTGATTCCGCAGTGTGACCCTTGAGGAAGTTTGTAATGTAGATATAAGTGCGCTCCGCGACATTCATTTGGAATAGATTTGTTAGTATTGATGCGTGTGACACATTGTCAAATGCTTTACTCACATCTAGCCCTACAATGGTACGGCTGGTTCTTACAGGGCCCGGGTATAAGACAACTTGCTGAACCTGTCACATAATGTCTTGGGTGGACAGATTTGGCCTGAAGCCAATCATCGTATGGGGCAGTAGCCTCTTGTTTCAGTGTACTCATTCAGTCAGTTAAGAATGACGTGCTCCATAACCTTCCCAATGCAAGAGGTTAGGGAGATGGGGCGGAGATTTTCCTGCTCCAGCCTCTTGCCTGGTCTGGGTATGAAGGTCACGTTTGCATGTTTCCAGCTGGTCGGTATAGGTACCTCTTTCCAGTGGAGGTTGAAAAGGTTGGTGATTTCGGTAACCGACTGATCGTCCAGGTTACGTGGCATTTTATTAGTGATACGGCCCTCACCAGCCGCCGCTGTAGTTTTGATGCTGTTTAGGACAGCACGTAATTCAGATTCCACAATGTCACAGTCCAATTCCCTGTTTTCTTTTCGGGTGTAAGCTACGGGCAGGGGAACATCGGTGCTTGTATTAAAGTAGCGGTTTTTTAGAGCTTCAAAGAGGGCATCATTATCTCCCGGGAAGGAGTGTATGATCCTTTAAAGGTTCTTTTGGGATGCTGTTCTATTCTGAGTGGGGTGAAGAAGGTGTTTAACAAGGAGCCAGGTGTTCTTGCATCCTAGCTGGCAATTAAGGCGGTCACATAGCCATTGTTCCTGACTGAGCTGTCGTGAGTATTTCTCGATATCCCTTTCGAGTTGCGCGAGGCGTTTGCGTAGGCCACGGTTGTGTTTCTGCTCGAGCCAGCGTTTCTGCAAGCTCTGCTGCGCAAACCACAGGTGGACGAATTTAGCATCAGGAGCTGAGCCATCCTCCTACTGCTCTACATCCGTGGTTGAGTTAGCTGCGTCTTTCAGAAGAGTGGATAGCCACTCTTCAAGGTTCGTCATGGGTGCTGGTTCACGTCTATTCAGAACATACCGGAAAACGTCCCATTTAGTGTGCTTAATTTTTTAGCTTTCTCCCTTTGTAGCCTCTGGAGGGTATCGTGATGAAGAGAATGTAATGATCACTCCTAACGCTAAGTTCCTTATTCTCCCAGATGGCATTGTCTATGTTCCTGGTGAAGGTTAAATCAGGCGAGGTGTTTTGACTCACGCTATTGTCTATGCGGTTTGGTCTCTCAGGGTCAACTAGGAGGGTAAAACCGAAGCCTTGAGCGGCCTCCCTTAGTTTAGTGCCCTTCATTTCACATTTTCGATAGCCCCAGGCAGAGTGATGCGCATTAAAATCTCCACGCACCACGAGTTGTGCAAGCTTTGTAGTTTTATATGCCTTGCCTAGGAGTGTAGATACTGCTAGGCTTTTATCCCTAGGGGGAATATATACGTTCAGAATGTAGAGCGTTTGGTAGGATCGTCGTTTTGGCATGATTTCATGGAAGGTGTATGACACCGCCGTGAATTCTAGGTCTAATTGGTTGGCGGTCAGGTTTCTGTTCACCATGATCGCCGTGAGGTTTTTGTTCACCATGATCGCCGCAAAGTGTCAGAGAGGTGATTTCGTTAAAAGCAGCAAAACCTGATAATTTTGCCTTTATCCCAGTTTCCTGAAGGGCAATTATATCAGGATTGATTTGGTGATCTTGAAGCGTGTATTCCAGAGACCGGCCTTTACGGCTGAAACCTCTGCAATTCCACTGCCAGATTACGATTGGTGCGTTGGCCATCACTTTTTTTGTGTGATTCCTTGCGCGGTGAACCCGCGCTAGGAGTTATTGTGGGCCGTCCGGCTACGCGTTGAGCTACCGAGTTGTGCAGAATGTTCGGTTGTGGCGTTGGTGTAGGTGGTGTCACCACCTGAGACTTAAGTTGAGGACGAAGTTGAAATGGTTGGTGGTTAATCCGATGTGGGACATAACCACGGTCATCGCGAAGCTAAGAGCGGCAACGCTCTCTACCAGTTGTTTGTTTTCGGTGGCTTGCTCAGCAACCATGGTCTCGATCATGCGTTCGAATATTGAAATTCTAGGGTGAGGCTCGGCGGTGCTCTCCGCTGGCGCTGCGGCGGGACCTTCCACCTTCTGCTTAGTGCGGCTCGTGCGATCTACTCCCATGTCATTTTCTGCCTCCGCTCCACACCTAACACAAGCGGCAATCTCACTCGCGTTTTTTGTGCTGGGGGCGATAGTAGACATATCTCTACTTTATAATTGTCCAATTTTGTCATTAGCCGCAGCTAATTGTTGTTGGAGTAATTTAATCTGCTCCGCCAGCTCCCATACCTGTGGGTTTTGGGGCAGCTTGCTCCGGGGTTTCGGCTGAGGCTTGGCTGGTCCCCAGGCGACTTGTGTGCTCTTGGAGCTCGAGCAGTCTCCACGCGGCCGGGACGCCGACCGGTCCTTCCCGCTCGCGCTCCTGCCGTGCATAGGCGGAAAGGATTCAGATTGGCTCTGGCTGCTCACTCGATCCCGCTCCTTTGGTCTCGACATTCTCGTCGACGCCTCCTTGTCGTTTTCTGCTCCTCCACGTGGCGACGGCGTAGTGTTGGCGTTGGACGGCTTGGCGGGCTGCTTTTTTTAGGGGCGAAGCTCCTTAGCGTGTGGGTCGTTCCCTCCTCTGTAGTAGTAGTGAGTGGACATGTAGCCACCTCTAGTTTATGAAGTGCTCAATAAATGGCGTTGTGTGTCCGTACGTGAAAGAGACGCCGAAGCGTGTCGTCAGGCTGCTACCTCTAGTTTATGACTTGCTCAATAGATGGCGTTGGGTGTATATGTATACAAATGGTGCAACAGAAGGTCCCTGGACTGATGCACGCAGACGACATTGTGCTACTAGCGGACAATAAAAAAGATTTACAGATACTTGCGAATATCTGTGGGAACGCAGCGACAAATGTAGGCCTTAAGTTTAGCACAGAGAAATCAGGGATTATGATCTTTAATGAACACACGAGTAACTTCGTGGTGTCAATTCAACAGCAAGTAATACCCATAGTGAAGCAATATAAGTTCCTCGGCGTACACATAAACGAAGGAAAGAATTACTCAAGCAACCACCAAGATAATCTGAAAATAAAGGGGAAGCGGAATGCAGCATTAATGAAACACAGAGCACTGTGGGGCCACAATAAGTATGAGGTGGTGCGTGGAATCTGGAAAGGAGTAATGGTGCCAGCGCTAACATTCGCAAATGCCATTATATGCTTAAAATCGGATATATTGGCGGGTTTGGAAGTTAACCAAAGATCAGTAGGCCGGTTGGCTTTGGGAGCACACGGTAATACGACAAATGAGGCAGTGCATGGAGACATGGGTTGGGCCTCTTTTGAAGTCAGAGAAGCACAAAGCAAAATTAGTTTTGAAGAAAGGCTCAGGAACATGGATGAAAATAAATGGGCGGCTAAAGTGCACAAGTATCTCTACATGAAAAGCGTGGACACAGAATGTGGAGGAAGAGGTCAAGGAAGTTGGCAACCAAGTACAGGATAATCGAAACTGTAAATAGACAACCAGGGGTCATCAGAAAGAAAGTGAGAGAAATAGAGACCGTGAATTGGATGCAAAGAATGGAAACGAAAAGGACAATGGAGATTTACAAGAATGAGAAGAAAGAAATTAGAAGGGAAAATCTGTACGATAACACAAAGGGCAGTGCCTTGCTATTTGAGGCTCGAGCCGGTTGCCTAAGGACGAAAACATATCGGAACAAATATTCGGAACTAGATGAGACATGAGTATGCTGCAGTAAAGATCCAGAGACCACTCAGCACATCCTAATGGAATGCGACGGGATCTACCCAGCGAGAACCGTAGGTAACGTGCAACTCCCAGAAGCGCTTGGGTTTAAAGTGGAAGGAAACATAAACAGATCAGCCGTAGATATCAGCAAGAGACGATTAGAGTACTGGTGGAAAAAAAGCAGGGAAAAGATGGATACAACCTGATCTCTTAAAATCATAGGCAGCGGTACAAGATAAATTTTTGAAAAAGGTATACAAAAATGCTAGATAAAGAACATGTGTAGTATACCTGATTAAATCAAGCAGGCTAGGTGACTATTTGTCGCCACCCCTTTTCAAAGGGGATGCCAATAAATCATCATCATCATCATCTTGGAAATATTATCACTAATAATAAGAAAAGGCGCTCGCTCTTGGCGCGCTTTCTCTTTCGCTCGGAGTCGCCGGATGGAAGACAAGGCGGCGGAGCGACGAGCGCGCAAGGCGGCGGCAGCGCGCGCTCGCAGACAGAATCCGGCCGTGCGAGAACGAGAGGCCGAAGCGTGTCGTCAGGCTGCTCGGCGACGCCGGGAAAACCCCGCAGTGCTAGAACAGGAGGCCGAAGCGGCACGGCAGCGGGACCACGTAAACCAACAGTACAATAAAAGTGTGATGTTTATATATACACGGTGTTTCACACTCTTTATATGATGCACTGGGCGAATTTCACGGAAGAGTTTCACGGTTTAGCGATGATTCCCTCCCGAGCTTCGCCCCACTCATCATCATTCACCCCGTGCATATTCTGTGATTTTTTTGGATAAACCGACACTTGCAGCTCCTGCTGCCGGTCGGGTGGCCTCAGCCGCATACGACGCAGGACGGAGTGCAGGTAGGTTTTTTCACCGTTGGGTGGCGGAGGATGTTCCTCGCCACACCGCCGGCATCTCGGTTCGTTCCCTCGGGGTTGACGGCATACGTCTGCTCGATGTTCCAGCTTCCTACAGTTGAAGCAGGCCTCCGGCCGTTCTCGGAACGGGAAGGCTTCAAGCCTGAAAGCCAGGCAACGAACACATTTTGGGAAGTTAGGACGTTTTTTCTAATTAAACATTGTTGGAAGTGGCGCCCTGTGTGTGTGTGTGTGCTCTCTCTTCGTCCGTCGTCGTTTTCGCGCCTTCACTTCAGATCAAATTTTGGGAGCTTGACTCCGGCGAAGGTAATCACGAATTGGCGAGTCGTGCCCGTTCTCCGTACGTTCACAATAGGCAAGTCGGGATTTCTGATGCAAAGCTCGGCGTAGATCGTTTGGTCCGTTTCGTAGCTGTACGCCCTGTGCGCCACGCCTCGCACCAAGTTCTTGGGCGCCGGGATGTACGCTGTCACAGGCGTATCAAGCTTATGCTGCGCGTGCTGCCGCTGCGTGATCGTGTTGTTGCTGGGGTGGATCCTCACCTAGTCAACAGGGAGGGCTCGGCGAACGTCGGGGTTGGCGGCGGTGCATATCATGTCCGCAAGTACAGCTGGCCCAACTTCGGTCAGGTTGACGGCGCCTTTCGGTCGAAAGACCACCTTGTAATCGTCCTCTGGTGAGCGTGGCATGGGTCGACGGCGCACGATCGGAGGCGGGCGCGCCCGTCGTTGCGGCGTCGGTGATGTCTCACCCTTCGGCGAGGTCTCTCCGTTGGCGGGCCTCGATGCGGCTCCGGTTCGGCGTCGATAGCTCTGCTGCATGTCCAGGTCCGTCTTCTAAGTCCCGTCGGCCAGCTCGGCTGGGTCAATTTCTTCGCCTTCTATGGTGTACACCATGGCTGCGCTCGGCGAGGCAGGCACGCGCCACCAACGCGGCCCTGCTGGAGTCGTGACGCGCACGTTGCCTGCGTGGCGTCCCGGCTCGCACAGGATAACAGGGCTTACTGCCGAAAAGTTGTGGCTTGCAGTTGTGTTCCACTGTTAAAATCGGATGATGGATGAGTTAGCGGAGCTCTTCAGCAAGTTTGATGGTGATAGGTGGCCCGGTTGGGGTGAAATTTTCGAAAAGATGCGGAGCCCATGTGATGTGCGTGCGCACTCCGCGAGACCAACCAGCAGAACTCGCCACGAATTCAGAACCATGTCATGCGACGTCATCCAGTTTTTGTCGCCAGTTGTTGCTAAAAAGGACGCCCTATTGAATGTGTTTGGTTTGATTAAGTCAATCTTGTGACTAGCGGTAGCCCGCAGTCTCTGTTAGCACACCAAGATAATAATTTGCCCTGTTGCTTGGTTTGTGACGACTGAACTTGCAACACCCACTTCATAAGCCCAATTATGCTTTTGATCGTGTGATTTGCAATGGAATTGTTAGTTGCGACATGTCTAAAACACTTTTCGAAGTCCCATTTTTCATATTGATCTTCAAAATACCTCGGTCGTCAAGATTGAGCTCGGGGCCTTTTGCCTTGCTTGCAATTACAAGGAACGCGCTCGATGACGTTGCCGATTTTGGAAGTTCAGTTTGTTCCTCATCTGCTTGGTATAACGTGATGTACGGTCGCACCAAATATAAAATAAGAATCGTAACTTTCATTCCGTGTTTTTCGTGTTTTTTGTGTGTGTGTGTGGGAACTATAGATTGATATAGGTAATAAATTCATATAGCTAGCGCCTACTACAGCTTGACGCATCCAGAGATTTTCAAAGCTACTGGGATTTATATAAAATTGAGGAAGATATTCTCACAACATAATAAGATAGTAGTCAGTATCACGGTGCTACAACGACCGACACTAGGTTCATGGAGTCGACGTTCCAGCTTTGTCTTCACTCCTAGGCTAATGGTTAGTGGTTCCAGCTAACCCAGCTAGCACAAAAGAGATATAATCATTCTTATTCATGGATATTTCGCTTTGACCGTCAAAAATCTAGATTGAAGAAGTCAACATCGAGAAGGATTCAATTGGGATGGAAAAATCTTGCTATAAGGCGGATTTTAGAAGACGCTTAAAATCGCTTGTTCTAGCGATTATTGATTTTTTTGTTGTTGTTTTCTTTGTTCTGCTTTTTGGCGGGAAAAACGGACGTTGGTTTTTGTTTTTGCTTCGCCCTGTTAGAAGAGAGTGCAATCAACCCAGGCGCGGGTGTTTGCATTGTGGTGAGTGAGCACTGAAGGGGCAGCCGCTTGCTCTTTATGCTCATAATAAAGTCCACAATAAAGAAGAAAAGTTACGCTGACCTTTCAGACCGTCAGAAGAGGCGTAGAGTTAATGACGAACTGATATCTGCCAGTCCTGTTGCCACGAGTACAGTCCAATAAGTATCATGGTAGGTTAATGAAAGTAGTAACCATGCTTCTAGTGAAGTATCCTCGCCACATGAGGATGCTCAATCCAAGGACAGTTTTCACGAAAGTGACCTAGCCTTGAAAGAAGAAAATGTAGAAGCACATACGCAAGACATTTCTAGAGAATATTTTATTCCACAAAACGACCCTCCTATGAGCGCGGGCATCGAAAATGGAGGTTCTTCGGACTATGCATCATCATCTGCAGAAAATCAGGCAAGTCTTTGTCCACGTAAATGTGTGGAATTTCAAGGATGGCTTGCATCATGGGTTACAAGTCACCGAATTCCGCTTGTCGCAGTTTCTGAACTTTTCCGGAAACTAAGCACCACTTTCGACGTTGATTTTGTCATCTACGCGAGGACATTGTTGAACAGTCATCGATACACTTCAACGCGATCTGTTCCTCCTGGCGAATATTGCCATTTTTCTTTGAAGGAAAATTTAGAACGCATGATTGCTGTGTTCCTGAGTGGCTGTCGAGGGTAGATCCCTTGACAACGCTGAGAGAATTTTAAATGACAATGTCAGCCAAGTTGGACTGACGGTTCAAACTGTAAAATGTTTTGATAATGTTTGTCGCAGCTTTCGTTTTGTCTGTTTGGTTAACCTGGTTTACTTTGACCGAAAGGAAAAAAAAAAGACACCGTAGTCTAGTTGCTAGAGAATCGGCTGCTGTGCCCCACGGCAGAGGTTCAATTCCATTATAGGTTGCACATCACTTTTTTGTATTATAAAGCGAGTTAGGAATCTACCTACCTACCGAAAAGTGCCAAGAATGAGGCATTAAAAAGTTCGACTTTTGTTATTTCAAATTGTCTTTGTAAGGTGGCAGCTAGCATTATGGTAGCAGCCGCATTTTGTATTCTCTTAGTTAAATTAGCTAGCATTTCTGTGCTTCAGGTAAGGAGTACGAAGCCACACTGAGTATTTTTCTGCATTGCAGCAGCGTGTGTCGCAAGAGGATGCAGCGCCGCGACGTACCATAGCGGCTACCTGACAAAGCGAGGAGTGGCGCGACGGCTCATAGGCGTCATCGCTTGCGCCGACGCAGTCTGAGCAGCCGAGCAGACTGAGACCCCCGCGCAGCTTCCCTCCAGATTGCGTAACTTTTGAACCCGCTGTTACATTCACCGTTATTTTTGTCAGGACCAGCCGTTAAGTTCCTGACGCGTATTCGTTCATGAACTGCGGAAGCGCCAGACTGCCTTCCACATCTTCTTTGCTCACGTAAGTAGTCACTGCCACTTTGACACCTGTCGTGTTTAATTATTTACGGTTTTCAGGGGGGGGGGGGGGTTAGATGGAAGTTTTCGGCGGTAATGAAGTTTTGCAATGAAAGCGCCTTGATTTTAACTGGAATCTCTAATATTTTTTACGAGGCATGTTTACGTCTGGGTACGTTTCTTTTATTGTGTGTGTATTCAGGTTTGCCAAAGCTGCCTAAAATTACCGCTGTGACGTTTCGTTGACCATTGATCGTTAGGATGACGATGACATTCCCGTTTGGCGCAGAATGATGAGACGTGCTACGATCTTCGCGTAGCCACAGCATTCTTCCGTCAACGCTCTTGTGCGAGATCACTCGTGTGTTTTTCCGAGCGTGAAAGATGCCCGCGAATACACGCAAAACTGCCGAACGACTGGCCGCTCGAGGCAGTTTGCGTGTATTGGCAGGCATCTTTCACACTTGGAAAAACACTTTATGTAGCTCATATTGAGAAACAGAAAGCGGTATCAGGGGTTTCTCATGTTGCTTTACAATCTTCTCATTGACACTTTTCATCTAACTATAGTAATTCAGAAGTTAATTAATTAATTAGAACTAATTATCTAACTAGGCAGAATGCAAAAAATAATCTGAGTATCTCCAACATTACCTTGGTTCTGTCCTGGTACGTGGCACTTGCATATTTTTAAGGTTTGGCTAAAGTTAAATGAAACACCCTGTATGTAGCGCACTGTTGCCTTGTTTTTTGTAACATAATCCGACAGTGTAGCTATTTACATAATCTTTTTTTTAGGATACCTAACATTTTTGGCTTCAGTCATGGAACAAATAAATTTTGAGGTCGCACTGGCGTTTTCTTTTTGCAAGTCTGTGCAGTAACAAAATTCTGTTAAAAAAAGAAAAATTCCAATATACAGTTGTAGTAGGCACTGCTGTTACATTATAAACATAGATACTCCGAGTTTATCAGCATAACAATAAAGAGTTTTTTTTGTAACTTACTATGCAGGCACATACCTGCGTGCAAGAGAGAAGGCGCGTGTGGGTGAAGACACCGATCATGTACCCTCTACAGGTGCCGAAAGGGGCAGACGAAAACGCCGCCGCCCAAAGGGCCACCAGGAAACTCCTGAACTCCAAGAACCCAGGTAACTGTTATTTCAGATTGAAGTCGTACGAATTAAGTTTTCAGCGTGACACATATACAGTCGTATCTTGATAATTCGAACTCGAAGGAGCCCGAAAGTTTGTTCGAATTAAAGGAAGGACTTATTTCTGAAGTATTCGTGCACCACAGCACGACGTACGAACGGAGTCGTTATATATCACGACGCGCAAGCAGATGGCGAGTCGGGGCCACGAGACTGCCCACGTCGGCCAACGCTCGCAGAAAACGATGCTGTAGGGAGTGGGCGGCGCCAGCACGGCGGCGCCGGGCGCGCGCGGACACGTCGAAGGTGAGGGAGGAGGGCGTCAGGGAAGCGGATTTGGCTTCAGCAGAGGTGACCCCGTCGCTTCGGTGGCTCCCCTCACTCTCCCTCTCAACTCCCTCGAGTCGTAGCTCCCCCACCTTCGACTGTCTCCGTGCGCGCCCGCCGCCGGCCCGGCGCCAGCTTAACCCTCTCCCTTTCTTTTCCTGCCGCTGAAGCGAGCGTTGGCCGGTTGTGAGCAGTTTCGTTGGCCGGACTGGGCCTCCGTCGTTGCTTCCCTCTGCGTCGCAGCCTCAGCGTTGAGACATCGACTCGAACACGCGTGTTACGGCGCGACGACGTAACGGCGACCTTGCCATTCGAGAGAGAGAAATTTACGCCGCGATTCTTTTACTTTTATTGCGATAGAAATTATATGGGCACTCCAAGCGCATTCTTGCCGTGGTCGTCGTCGCCGTGATATTCCGTATAAAGTGCAACGGCGATGAAATCGTCGCCGCGTGCCATGTGTGGGTTTTAGTGTGTGGGCTCATTTCGGTGTAAGCAATAAATTGCATATGCAAGCACTCTAGATCATAATTGATTTATAAACTGCACGACCTTAACCTTTAACCCATTGCGTAACTATAAATGTCACCAAGGTCAAAGTTAGTGAAACTGGGTGGAAAATTACGGCTTATGTTCCCACCTTGTGTGTGGATGACTCACTGTCTTTGTAAAAAAAAATTCTTTACAAGTGCTTGGCAATGTTCTTGTGTGGAGCTTTTAAACAGGCAAGTCATAGGCGTGCAACATTTTAATGGTTTAATTACAAGCAACTGAAGTTCTTACTGGATATGCTTGAAGCAGCCGTGAAATAGTCGCTGTTACTCAAGGTTGCACTCGTCTGCTGTCTTTTATTTTTTAAGGAATCGCAACATATTTGCTCAATTTGAAGTATGCGATGTGTTTGATAGACTGGTGTTTAGGTATATGCTCAAGCCTGCGCCATTTCTGAATTAACTATGTGATCTGTGGCAAATAAAATTGGGGTGGTGTAATAATGCTGTCACACTGAAGCTGTGCCTTTGCAGAGCCGCACTTACCTCTTTTCTCGTACAACATTATCAGAAATGCATTATCTATTCCTTTCTTTGAAAGCTAATTGGCACCTACTTCGCACATGTTTAGGAGGCTGCTGTCATCTACCAGTCGCCAACTCAAGACAACAGCCTCCTGAAAGCCAGCAAAATAGCCGACACTTACAATGGTTGGCGATTGTACATGCAACACCTTCAGTTAGATGTAAAGTATGTCTTCAAGGCAACAGAAGGGAATTTCACCTGTGATCGGTTAATGTTAGAACCATGATAATAAAGGTGGAATGCTCGAAAACTGTGCTTGGACCAATATATTGTAGTGCTGCCCATTGCCAAGATATATTGCAGTGCTTATTGCCAATGCATTGAAAAGCTATACGTTCACTAAGAAAAGTGTGATTCAATTAACATACGTTTTACAGATGCCTAATGTTTTTGCAGTAAGAAGACCTGCTGAATTAAGGAGCTACAGCCCAGCAGCCTGTTCGAAACCAGGTTTAACACGGTCGATACCTGTAATGGACGTTACTCGGAGGCACTCATATTTAATGTTTATTGCTAGCTTGTCTAGTTGTGTTTACTTTTTGCAATAAAAAATGTTATTGCTGTATGTGTTTCGTGTATTGCACAAGCGCAAACCTGCATGCCGCCGGCCGGCGAAACGCCGCAGGGGCATGGGGAGAGGGACGGAAAGGGAGACGAGGGGGGCGCTAGAGGGGGGGGGGGGGGTGAAAGAATACGGATGTCAAAATCCTGATTGTAGCAGGATTCAATCTGTATTTTTTAAATGCTTCTAATGGTCTTACAAAATCCCATTTCAGGACAGGATTTTTCGAAACTACTTTAAGCAGGATTCTAGAACTTCTTGCAATAGTCATATCCGCCCGACATTAGCAACGATATACGACCGTTTATCACCTTCTAAACGGCAGACGTTCATTTAGTCTTGGCGAATCGGTATGGAAGCAGTTTTCTATCGCTTTTGTGCTAGCTGGGCGGTTGCTCGCTTCCATTTTCCTTTATGATATCGGTAAAACGCGGCAATATGTTTATGCTTGCTCGTACAAAAACGACCATTCCTGCTCCACCTGGAAAAAGTTTGCTGAGATTAGGTACTGGCATGTGAAGTCTGCTCAGCGTACCGCCTCCACATAGGAGCGAAATGTTTTGTTTCTTTTTCAGGCACTAGGTGTTGGTGGAAATCAGTCGAGACTTACGTGTAAAAGGTGCAGTGGCCTGCCGTCAAGACGTGCCTCCGGGTGATAATTGTTCCACTGCAGTAGCGGTAAACGCCCGACAGTGTCCTGGTGACGAGCAGCACCTTTAAAGATATGTAAAATAAGATTTTCGAATGTAACTCCTAATATTGATGGAATCAGCAAAGCTTCAAAGCGGTGTTTTCTTTGCGAACACTCCTAGAAATTGCAGTCCACGACTTCTGGGGCCTGATGCTGTCTTGCCGAATGGATCATACTTGAATAATTGAATTACAAGCCCGATGGCGCGATGTGAACCGCAGTACCCAAGCACAGCAGCCCGATTTTCTAATAATTAGGACACAATCGCACTTCTATCATGCGAACGCCAACTATCAATTCAAAAATTAGATTAAATTATGGGGTTTTACGTGCCAAAACCAGTTCTGATTATGAGGCACGCCGTAGTGGGGGACTCCGGAAATTTGGACCACCTGGGGTTCTTTAACGTGCACCTAAATCTAAGTACACGGGTGTTTTCGCATTTCGCCCCCATCGAAATGCAGCCGCCGTGGCCGGGATTCGATCCCGCGACCTCGTGCTCAGCAGCCCAACACCATAGTCACTGAGCAACCACGGCGGGTAAATATCAATGCAAATGATCGCCGAGTGTGTCAGGCTGCATAGCACAGTTGCACGCGAGCGCATGCGCTCGGGCCAGTTTCTCTCACACGCTAGAATAAAATAGGCAAATTTATAGCATTTGATTACCCCTTTCACGAAACTTAGCTTCATATAGATACGCGTTGGATTTCCATAATTTACTTCACTCTTCCAATGAATGTGCTGGCAGAAGTCGGGCTAAAGTGGCGTTTATATTTAAGGGGCCTTGATCAAGTGCGGTAGTAACCATAGGCGACCACGCTCAATAGCCTATACGGGTGCTGGATGTCGTTATGCCGGAACCGGTGGTCAAAGTTGCAAGTTCGTTGAACGCATGCCATAGGTGTAAAACTTGCATTTTTCTGGGGGGGGGGGGGGGAATGGGGGCTGGGGCCAGACCAGCGTACCAAAACCTACCCATGTATATATATATATATATATATATATATATATATATATATATATAAGACCCTTTGCTAACAATATTCTATTTCTCGCTTTATGGCGCAGTCAATTATGTCGACACTCCCGGCAAATTTTCGCTGTTTTCATCGCTGTGATGCTCCCTATTAAATCCAAACGCCATAATAATTAGCGACTCATACACTGTGGGTGCGGGAGAAAGCACGCAACAGTGAGCCATAAAGGATGGCGGCTTGATGGGCATTATCTTCGCACGCGCTCAATGTTCGGGTTAGTTGTCGGTCACGTAATCAAACGCGTATGGGAAGGAGAGCACGCGTCTTCTCCTCTAGCCCTGCCGTAGCTGTGAATGACTGTGCGCGGCTGACGCTTACGCGGCCCGCGTGCCATATCTAATTGTTGGTGATCATTGGTGGGTGCAATCATAAAGGGCGAGCAGGGATGACTGCTAACTTCATGCACGCTGTCTTCCTTGCCGGGCTGTCTTTCCGCGCCCCTAGTGTTGCAGAGTTAAGAGACAGAAGTCATTGCAGATCACTGACAGAGGCCGTCTGTAATGTACATCAAAATAGGCAGATAACGATGATGAATCTAATTTTCGGAGTTGCGGTTTATCACGCGGCTGTGCGAACAATTCACCGACGCTGCCGGCGTTCTTCATAATACCTGCGTTGTGAAACCGAGTGCTCGACGTCGTCCAGTGAGGTACTTACAGATTTACATGGTCCGTGCACTACACTATGCTTCCTATTTTAATTTTTGGTGAATGTTTACTACAGTTTATATGGCCACTATAACTAACGTATAGAGTTTTGTAAGGGCCGCACTTTTCTGTCGCAATTTTGACGGGCCTTTCATGGGGCCGGGCCATTCGGCTTCATTTTTCCAACTACGAGTATGAAATCCGCTGTTAACCTCCGCGATCGCCTCCTCTCGACATCCAGTAGCGACGCGCGTAAGTACGCTGCGCGCGACAATTCGCTGTTGAGCCCGATCAGAATCAGCGCATGGAACGCGATTGCTTCTCGGTTGGATGTCAGTGTCTTTTTTTAAATATTGGCTGTCAAGTTGGGTTTGCGGCCGTGACACGGGTGCTATTCTTACACGAATTTACACGGTAAGAATGTTTCATCGTGTAATTGTCTTCTACTTTGCTATCACTAATACTGCTTCGCCTTCCCTGCTTCGCCGAATTTGAGTTCCAATAAATGTGCTGCTGCGCATGACTTCTAGACTTCTATTTATTCTGATTTCGAGTGAATAAAGCTTGGCATCATTTTGGTTACTGAGTGAATTCTATTTACAAGGTTTTTCAGCGAACACTTTCAAAAATTCTTATAGGTTGCCTGTGGCAGATAGCACAATGCTAGTTCATGAGCTTGTCTGCTCGAAGAGGCAGACATTACTTCCACAAAAAATTGAAATGCATAATCGACTAATTAACAACATTAACCATTGAAGTTTTTAGCTAATTACCTTATGACCCATGTTTCAATTTACAAATTCTAGCCGTAGAGTTCGGATCCACTTAGAACAACTCATTCTCATCCTGACACTAGTGTCGAGATAATAATTCTCTAACTGTGCGGAGAAATGCATTGGCGTGCCAGTCACTTTCTTAACAAAACGTCGTTTTGAGCATCGAAGCACAAAAGTATGAATAGATATATAAATTATGGGGTTTCACGTGCCAAAACCGCAATTTGATTATGAGGCACGCCGTAGTGGAGGACTCTGGAATAATTTAGACCACCTGGGGTTCTTTAAAGTGCACCTAAATCTAAGTATACAGGTGTTCCAGCATTTCGCCCCCATCGAAATGCAGCCGCCGTGGCCGTCATTTGATCCTGCGACCTCATGCTAAGCAGTCCAACACCATAGCCACTGAGCAACCACGGCGGGTAACCACAAAAGTAACTGGAACGCCAATGCATTTCTCCGCAATGTTTGGGAATTCATATCACGAAACTGGTGCCATACTGCGAACTCCTCTGCTAGAATTTGTAAGTCGCAACATGGTCCAAAAGTTAATATGTTAAAAACTAATTGGTGAATTTTTGTGAAATAGTCAATCATGCATTTCAATTTTTTGTGCCTGTAATGTCCGCCTCTTTGAGTAGACCAGCTCATGAAGTAGAATTGTGCGATCTGCCACCGGCAACCTTTAAATATTTTTTGAAAGTGTTTGCTGAAACACTCCGTACTTATGACATCTGCATGCAAGAGGCGATGTTTCCGTCATTAATGCGTAAATGTTTTAAATAATTGGAAGAGCTTACTTTTTTTCTTTTTTTGTCGCCAGTCGCTAGCATTGCCTACTGGAAAGAGAATCAATATTGAGACCCATATCACTCACGTGCTTTTCACACGCCATTGATAGAAGACTCTGACGAAGGGGTCACTGAAGTTCAACAAGGCTGATTCTTGGGCGGTTTCCTCATATTACCTTGTATTTCATATGTCCTTTCTGACAAAGAAATCGTGTTCCTGGACGGCATTGACGTGCGCATGCGTAGAGTGTGATTTATCTTTTGTTTTTTTTTGGTATCCTTCATACCTACTTCGCAATATATTTGCCTCTGTGTTTCAATAAACGCCAGTTGAAAGTTAGCGCAGTCCTTTGTCTGTGTCACGTCCCTGTCTTTTTTTAATTGCGCTATAGGCTTAGCCAATATGAGGGTCACTGAAATCTGCAGATTTTTTAGGGTCAAAAAAGCACGCAAAGTAATTAGAAGTGAGGTGAACATACATCAAGATATTCATTCTCTAGGCATAGACTATACATTTAGCTGGCTACCTCCTTCTCTTTAAAAATATAACAAACTTTGTCCTGTGTATATATTGTAACGACGTGGGATCGACGAGGACGCGGAGCAGCACCAACAAGGACACCTTATCAGTCATCAACAAAACCGACAACGTCTTCTTCGTCTCCACGCTTAACCTAAAAGCCCGCGCTACTTCGACCTCGTCCCAACTGGCTCATACCCGCGGCAATGTAATATAGCACGTGAACGACCTCGGGTAAATGCCATTGGCGCTTTGAACAGTAAATGAAAGTAAATGCCATTGGCGCCATTGGCGCTTTGAACGACTTCGTAGGTGACGTCACTGATGCGTCGAAGAACTATCTAGGGCACGAAGTATCTGCGCAGGAGCTTTTCAGAGAGCCCACGCCGACGAATAGGTGTCCAGACCCACACTTTGTCGCCGATGTTGTATGTTAGGGGTCTGTGCCGAAGATTGTAGCGTCTGGCGTCACAGTCCTGTTCGTAGATTCGCCAACGCGCAAGCTGCCTAGCTGCTTCTGCTCGCTGTGTGATCTCTTCAGCACCCGTCTCGTTGTCATCAAATTCATAAGGGAGCATTGCGTCTAATGTTGTCGTAACCTCACGGCTGTACACGAGGCTGAAGGGTGTCTTGCGAGTGGTCTCTTGACGAGCCGTATTGTACGCGAAGGTGACATAGGGTGAAATCTCGTCCCAGTTCTTGTGCTCTACATCGACGTACATGCTTATCATGTCAGCCAGTGTCCTGTTGAGTCGTTCCGTCAGCCCGTTTGTTTGAAGGTGATAGGCCGTAGTCTTCCGGTGGGCGGTACCACTTAAACGGAGAACGATGTCCAAAAACTTGGCCATGAACGCAGTACCTCTGTCCGTGTACTACTGCGGTAGCGCCATGTCTTAAAACGATGGATTCAAGAAAAATTTGCGCCGCTTCATCTGCTGTTCCCCGTCGCAGAGAACCTGTCTCGGCATATCTAGTGAGATAATCCGTGGCGACAATCATCCACCTATTGCCGGCAGTAGACGTTGGGAAGGGGCTCAAAAAATCCACGCCTACTTGTGCAAATGGTGCGGCAGAAGGCCGGCAAACAGGGTGCAGAAGGCCGGCTGGCTTGGCGGAAGGTGGTTTGCGGCGCTGGCAATCCAGACATGTCTGAGCATAATGTTTAACGACCGCAGCAAGTCTCGGCCAGTAGTAATTCTGCCGAATCCGTGCCAATGTGCGAGTGTAGCCCAAGTGCCCAGCGGTCGGCTCGTTGTGGCAGGCATTTAAGATTTGACGTCGTAGCGATGAGGGAAACACGAGTAAGTAGTTGCTGCCGCTATGGGAGAAGTTCGTCTTGTAGAGTACGTTGCGGCGCAAGCAGTATGACGCCAGCCCTCTTGAAAATACCCTCGGCACGCTGTTGGTTCGTCCTTCCAGGTAATGAGTCAGCGGCAGCAATTCAATGTCATCCCGTTCCTGGCGTGAAAGATCGGCGGTGTCCACGAGTCCAGCAAGAAACTCCACGAGAATGAAGGCACGGGGTGATAGATTCTTAAGCCGGCTTTACACAGCGAGGGTCTTTCTTTGTAGCATAATACGATAGAGATGCAGCTAACGCATAGGCAGGTTGTTTACGCGACTTTGTGTGGCGCATTGCATGCGCCTTGAGACGTATTCTGGCGAGTAAGTTGCTACTGTGCCGAAGTGCTTCCCCTGACCACGCTCGTCATTCTTTTCTTGCGCTCGCTGTTCCCTTCAAAAAGAAACGTATTTCATCATCGTGGTCACTGTATGGCTACGTTCTTGGGTCGAGCGCTGTGTTCACAGAAGTCTTCATATACAGAAATCACGGCGGTAATAATAACTTTGCAGTACATTTTCTCCAGCCTGATGTATCGGCCGAATTAATTATTCGGGGCCCTTGCATGCGCGTCGCATTTACATTGTGAAGTTCCCACTATACATCAGTGGTGCTGAAGCGGCTTTTCCTTCAAGCCTCGAACTACTATATGTTACTTGGAAATGTTGCTGCTGAAGGCCCTGTGTAACTAGCATATATGCTTTCATATGCATTTCACATTGTTGTACCACATTGAATTGAGGCAAGTGATTTGTTTTTATAATCTCGCCTGAAATTCTGCGTGTAATTTACTGTATTTTTCAAAAACATGCCGTACTGCTGCGTGCCGTGCTGCACGTCGAGCACCAAGAAAAAGCTTGGTCTAAGTTTTCACGCATTTCCAGTGGAGGAAACTGGAGCAGTGGAGCTTTAATTTGTCCTCACTTAGAGAGCTGCCCTCTTTTTGCTTGCCAGGCAAACGAAAAGCATGCATCAGCGATTTCTTCATGAATTGCAAGCAAATTTATAAAGCCCCTACTCTTAAATATTGGCGCAGTCGTTACGGACACAGCGGCTTACCGCAAAAAACTAATGAGTAAGCCACTGAGCCGAAAAGTTCTCCGCGTTTGAAGGAGTACTGCGATTGCTCAAGCGCTGTGTGTTTGCTATCGCAAATAAATTGTAGGTATTGTGAATGTGTTATGCTGGTAATTTCGCCATGAATACAAACATGGCATTCAATTATTTACTGATGGCTCAGAAAATTGCTGAAAAATGTCTGTCCGTGGCTTTCGACTCAGGTAAGCAGCTTGATACTTCGTGCAGGAAGACGCGCGATGAGTTCGCTTATTTAACACAGATGCAAGACTGCCGCGACTTCAGCTCTCCATTTAAAAGCACCGAGTCATATCTCTCGCTTTCCAAGGCGTATTTTGACAGTCAATTGGTCAAGCTGGGGAAATGCAAGTCATAAACAAAAGTTTGCGGGCTGCGGATTCGCGCAAAAAAAAAAAAAATCTTGGTTGCTTCTTCAGTCAGCTGGCATTCCTTCTTGCAGATAGAGCTCGAATGCCTTGTTGCAGGCTTTCCATTGGCATGCTGCGCTGAGCGCGCGGAAATAATTTTACCGTAAAACTTTGGCTTACGAGTGTACGCGTTTCGGGCAGCATCATCCTGACAGAGGCTGGAGCGGGTCCACGAGTCCAGAAAGACTGTTTCGTCATCGTCTTGTGCTGCCGTCTCAACAGGAGACCGAGAAAGGCAGTCG